>NW_025763408.1:0-600000 GCF_003444635.1 Morchella importuna
TTGGTACCGTTATAGAGAGATTACCCTTATATAGGAGGTGCTGGTGCTGAAAGCCAGGCAAAAAGGACCGAGAAATGCTACCGTTATAGAGAGATTACCCTTATAGAAAGTACCGTTATAGCAAGCGTTCGCTGTACATACATACACGAGCAATCACTGCTTCTCACTCGATATTTTAGTGGAGTCTAATCTCAAGTTCCCAACTTTCTTATAGAGGTCTATAAGAAACCCCGCCAAAAGCTCGATTATGATTCTGGCATAATAATAATAATGATTAATAACCATAACCAGAATTATAATCAAACAATTGCAATGAAGCAGCAACAGCAGCAGCAGCAATACAAGTAGTATTCAGCAATATTAGTCCTATAGAAGGGTACAAAATCTAATAATCAGTCCGAAGGGTAACTACCACTCCGGTGTTTTCGAGCCTATAAGGGCGTTGGGTGTGGGATTAGGGTTACTGAAATACTTTTCCCGACATCATATACTCTTATATATACATGTATGTATACAAGTATATTAGATATATAAAGATATATTATTGTTTATGAGCCAAGCCACCTCTATTTTTTAAGCTCAAACTTTTAGCTCATTGAGCTCGGGCTCGAATTATTATGGTCCAGACAGTATATAGTGAGATATGTGTGTGGGGAGCGAGGGTGTATACATACATGTATATATGGACCACCACTAGTAGATTTCTCCGCCTCTTGTGGACATGGTCATAGGGGCAAGCGGACCTAATTTAGGTTATTTACCTTACTATCTCTACCACCCCAAGAAATGCATCGCATAATGTATCCATAATGCATCGTGCTGCTACGTTACGCGTCATGTCCGTGCAACACACCGTAAGCGGGTGGCTATTGCATCCGAAAATGCATCGCATAATGCATCCATAATGCATCGCAGTCTCCTTTTGCCAAGCCCCCAATGGAACGACATTGCTAACGACATTCATTGCCCACTCTGTATAATAATAATAATAATAATAATAATAATGATGATAGTAGTAGTAACATCTAAGATTATATCTATGGCTACATGTGCGGTTAGGCTGTAGCACCAAAGCACACATGTATTCTGTGAACGATTTTACCGATGACTATACCGATGCTTTAACCATACAGCACGAGTAGCTGGAACAATTACACATACGACGATAGTGACGATTAAGCCATACAACACAGCACTTGAAAGAACGAGTTTACCAATGACTTTGCCGATGCCTTAACCAAGGAGTACGAACAGCTGGAACGACATTGCCTACGAGTTTGCATCTCGCCGGCCCCACATTGAACGAAATAGTTGATTACATCACCGACGATTTTACGAGACCGCACAGTACCCAGAACAACATCGCCTATGACCTTACCAACGAGATTACTGACACCAAAGCAAAACCACACAGTACATGGAACGACATTGCCTACGACTTGACTGACACTAAAGCCATACCGCACAGTTCCGGGAACAATATTGCCTATGTCTTTGCCAACGAGTTTGGTGATTACTTAGCCAATCTGCACAGTACATGGAACGATATTGCTTACGTCTTTGACAACGAGTTTACTGACATTAAAGCCAAACCACACAATAGTTGGAACAATATTGCCTATGACTTTGCCAACGAGTTTACCAACACTTTTGCAAATCGCAGGCCTCCTGTCAACGAGTTGCTTGACTACATCGCCAACTACTTTAGTGATTACTTAGCCAAACATAAGATTCTGTAAACGAAATAACCAACGAATATACCAACGATTAAATTGATGCTTTAACCATATCGTCTATCCGCTAAACGACATTCCCTACGATTATACCAATCCATGAACCAACGATTAAGCCTGGAAACAAGAGGATTGTTTACCATCAGGTCAACGATTTTACAAACGATTTATACCGACGGCTTTCCCGACAAGTATACAGGCAAACAACTAAACTACATACAACGATTTTACTAATGATTTTGTCAACAACTTTCCTCAGCGATCAAATTTTATACACGACGACTATGCCAATGATTTTACAAATATCTTTGTTGACAACTTTACAACTTTCTTTGCAATCCGTTTTGTTTGAACATGAACGATTAAACCTACGATTAAACACACAATTTTACAGACACCTTTGCCAATAATATTGCCCGAGACCCCTCCCACATTTATTTTAGTGCGGGAACGGCTTTCCCGACCACTTTGGCTACAACTTTACCTACAACATTAGCTACGATAGGTTAACCCTTCGCCATCACCCCCCGCACAACCCAAACCACAGAACAACTTTACCTACAACTTTACCAACAACATTACCCACGACTTTGCCCACGACTTTGCCCACGACTTTGAAATGTCGGCTAGTATCTAGTTAGTTAATAGTGTGCATTACTGCACGTTAGCGCCAATAAAAAGCGCCTCGTTGTCAATAACTTCCCACCAAGCAAAACCCTTCTTTGGCCAGAAGCACGACGTCCTTGACACCAAAAACTCCTTCCCGCGCGACTTGATGCAACCTATCAGTTCCTGTACATCGGACAGATCAACAAACTCCTTGAGGACCCGTTGTTGTCTGTTGATTATGTATGCCAACTTGAGCTTCCTCACCCTCCCCACCTCCAACCGCTGGATGTAGGCCATCATGAAACGCTCTGGCTCGTCCTCAAGCCTCTCGTCATTGTGTATCTCGTACGGCATGAAGAACATTACTTTGCCAAAGTATGAGACATCGTTGTCCCCATCGCCGGTCAATATGTACCTGACACAGGAGTCATCCCTGCGGGACGAACAGACACCAGGCTTTGGGTTGGAGATGGCCGATCCTACCACCTCATGCTCGCTGCTATTGCTCAAAACTCTTCCCGCAACTGCCCTACCCCAGAGCTTGAATATGCCGCTGAACAGCATTGGATTCCCAACAATCTCTCTCGACCTCACTGGCACACCTATCACGTCAGCGTGGAACTGCCTCAGGTGGTTCCGCTCGTACTGATTCAACCGGCGGGAGATCTTGGGGCCCATCAAGAGGCAGTCCGGGTACTCTGCTGGATAGGCAACCTTGTCCTTCTCTCCCAGTCCAAACAGACGTCTCTCGGCGGTCTCACTAAAGCCAGGCGGCACCTGTTCACATCAGTAACAGCAACAGCACAGCCACTCTGCTCTCACACTCTCGCATACTTACCAAAGCAATCAAAGGCAGGTACCTGAGCCTCTCCCGCTCAAGCAGCTGCAATGAAAGATTACGATTAGCAGACGAACGGCTGTGGCACATTGCCTTGATCGTTCCACATGTCCTCTCCATTGGGTACTGGTGGTATATCGGATTCGGGCCGCAGACCTTCATGGCCATGCCCAGGTGCAGCAGCCCATGCACCTGCGTGGTGCAGCCACGGATCTTGGAGAGCTTGTACTGATAGTATAGACGCTCATACCCCGTCACAACCTGAACCATGTCTCGCTCCATCTCAGCGACGTCCTCCATGCTCAGCTGGTACCGCCGGGCCTTCTCGCTGGCTAGTACAAAGTGGTGCCAGTGGCTATAGTACTCGGCAGGCAGCCGTTGGTTGAGCACAATGGGGGATATCAGATGCATGAAGTTCATCAGCTCTGTAGCCTTGTAGCTTGCGTGGTACTTGATATCCCGGAATGCCTTGCCAAACGCACTTGGTATCGACGCCCTTGAGCCCGCAATTTCCTCCCCAATCCTGTCCCACATTCTTTTGGGTAAGATAAACGCATCCTCCACGTAGTCCTCTTCTATATCAGCATTAAAGCTAACCCCCCGCCTGCCCTTGCGACGTTTCCTCCGCTCACCCTGGGTCTGGCTCTGAGAGCCACCCTGCTGTGTGTTTGTCTGGCTATCAAATTGAGACTCTTGCTGCACCTCCACTTGTGACTGGCTCATGCCCTCGGATTGGGCATGCGATGATCCAACCTGCGAAGCATCAACCTCGGCCTGGGCCATCTTTGCGCGGAGCGCTAGTTCCCTGTCCCGGAACACCCCCATCCATTGCGCCAGGTATAACCTAGGCGTGTTTTCATCAACCAGATGCATAACGTCCGGCGTGAACGTCCAAGGGTACACCACCGACACGAGGGAGCTAAAGACAGGCTCTCCATTGGTCCCCATCATTTTGCCCCATTGCAGGTCCATTGTCTCCTCCACCGTTTTCTGGTTTTCGCGCACTTGTGCGTCGGTCCAAATCGGGAGATTCTCTGCATCCCACGACTTTTCGGGGAAATTTGCATTCCTCTTTGGAACCCTACTCCCCTTGCGCCTAGCCTCCCCCCCCAGAGCGTCCTTACGGTCACGTGGGGGTTCCAGAGGACAATATATGTGTCCCTCGCTGATACCATAGATGGCACAGAAGCGACAGTACCGAAAGCTATTAGGACCAGTCCATTTCATCAATTTGGCCATTGCAACCGTATCTCCTGCCACTAGGGCTATGTTAGCGCGCAGTATAAATCTCTCCTTTCGCAGCCCGTCCCAAGCCTTTACCCCCACCTGCAGTGTGAGGAATTCATCAATCATTGGCTTCAAGAAGGACCCCAGGTCCTTGGGATTGCCAGGCCCTGGTATTATGCCGCACAGAATTAGGTTTTTTTTCAGGACCCTCTCAGACGGCGGCAGGTTGCAGTTGATTAGCAGCAGGGGCCAGACATCGTACTGCCCAATCTATTGATTATTTGTAACACATGAGTCAGCTATGGATTCAATTGAAAAGAGGCAGCAGTAGAGGCGTGTGCCTTAAATAGGGAGAAGCCGTCTGTGCTGAATATGAACCCGACGTCTCTGCTATCGGTCCACAAGCCTCTATTATTCTTGACCATTTTGAACAAAAGACTATCCCAGTAGTCCCGCACTGAGCTCTGTGGCGTCTCCTGGTTTGCAAAAGACTCCTTGTACTCCATCGTAATCTTTACGTACGCAGTGTCTGTATAGAGTAGCAGCAGTCTGTGGATTAGGGGTATATAGTCAAACGTACGGTACGGTTTTCCATTGCTATCCCTTCTTTCTGCATTGCATATGTGGCATCTGTCAGCCCTTGGAAAGGCAACGTAGCAGATGCAATTGTTTCGACACACGTCATACCGAACGTGGTATATCTCTGTAATCACACCGAGCTCTCTCTTCGCTGTTGCCTCGTCTGTCACTGAGACCTCGGAGTTGTCAAAGGCCTGGACAGCTTGGATGTACCTCATGTGTATGTCCTGAGCCACGTTCCCTTCCATCCTGACCTTCATCAGCCGGAGGTGTCTCATCATTGCAGGTTCCAGAACAACGTTCGGAATCATGCTGTATGGGAACTCTGTCAGCACTTCTGGGCCCTCGTCATCGTCATCGTCATCGTCATCGTTATCCTCAACACCGTCTTCTGCTCCACTGCTCTCTGGGTCCTCAGAGCTGGGCACATCCTCGACATCCTCGACATCCTCATAGTATGGATTGGAATAGCTTGGGCTCTGGATACGCTCGTCAATCTCATTATCAGTCTCACTGGGTGCATCAACGTCGTCATCTCTATCAGCATCTATATCAGCATCAACATCGCCATGAATGGATGGAGGAGGTGAGTTATCAGGAATATCATGAGCACTGGACTCGCTGCTGCTAGAGGAGCTAGGATTATCATTCTCCTTCTGGCCTGCCGTATTGGTAGGAACCGGGGTGATGTATGCCATGTTTAGGTCATACTGAGTCGATTCTGTCCGTTGACGGAACAGCGGTGCCTCCTCATCTAAAGGCACATGCCCCTCCTCTTGCCCAACCGTGGAGTGGTGGAAGCTGTGGTTCAATGTACTGATTGTATCTTCTCTCTCTGAGACCACCGACTCTGGTACAACAGACTCTCCTCTCACAGTTTCCTGGCTTGGTGACTGCTCAGGTTGATGCTCTTGAGAGGCATGGACCTGTACCTGCTGCTGCACATGCCCGAGGCGGGGCTGTAGGTTGTAGTTTGTAAAAAGGATCCTGTGAATCCATACGTCCGGGATCGTGAAACACAGGTGAAGCTTCTATAAATAAGGCATCCTCAAAGACCGGTGTAGCCTCCGCTGGCTCTGGGCTGTTTTCCTATACCAGAACAGAGTTAATCGAGTTGTGGGTTGAGCTACCATACTATACATGTGTTGTATCGCATATACCTGATCATTAAAGACGGGGGTTCCTGATGGCATGGGCTCACTCTCGGGATAGGAGGCATCAATCTGTATAGGGTCAGGATTATGTAGGTAGAAAATGCACCTTGACCACATGTACTTACTACTTCCCAGTCCAAATCTACTGGCGGAATATCCTCCTGGGTGGCTTGCCGCTCAAGCCATGCCTGCCGCTGCCTGTGTCTGTACCAGATGGTTTTTGTCACAAGTGGGGTACTCCTCTGTACATCCCACAGTGGCAGAGTCGTCTCTCTCTCGGTGCCCATGGTGCTGGGTTTGCTGCATCCGCCATAATCGTGATTGGTGTGTATAATTTTTTTTTTATAAGTATAAAGTGAATATGTAGAATACATGACACGTTGATGGTGGGGTAGATTGGCGGGACGTGAGATCTTGGATGCACGATAGGCGGAGTGGAAGGCCAGATCGACATCTACGGGTGAGCCATATTGCATGAGCCAGGGTGGGTGGGGGTAGATAGTATGGACATATCCTTCTCCATCTTCTCTCCATTCCACCGTAGAAACATCTATCTGTCCCTTTTTTCTATTACACCACACTGTTTATCAAAGGTGAGCATCTGTATCAAGACAGCTACATGTAAATGGTAGATGGTTATATACTGATGGACATGATGGTACAGATGCAGCGGAATATGGCAGACATCACAGAGCCTATTGCTCCAAACACAATGCTAGACATGGAAGAATTCAAGCAATGGAAGGAGCAAAAGGAGATTAAGAGACGTGAGGAACAGCAGAGGCAGGAGAGAGAGCGGCAGCACGAAAAGAGTAAGCAGCAGCAGCAGCAGAAGAGCCAGTCATTTGGCGAGAGGCTTGTTGAAGACACAAGCGGGTCTGATAGCGAGGGGTCAGCCATCGGGGACTTTCCACTCCACGACGAGAAGGCCATCGAGGACCTCCTCGATACTGCTAACAAAGCCCCATTGATCGAACAAATGGGTTTTCGATCATAATAAAGAAGACCGGGAAGAATATAATAAAAGGAGAAAGATGGCTGTGATGCACTGGCTGCAAAGCCTGTACAGTTTATTATTGGGTCGGCGTGGAAGTCGGTCCGAAGTAAGGCAACACGCCAATACCTCATCGACAAAGTCAGAAACGCTCTTGCCAAGTATAACTATAGTGACTCCGTCTGTCTCGCAATCATAATCTCTCTGACCAACAACAAGAGACGTAATAAAAACAGAAGAAAAAATAAAGACATTACCCTCGCCGGTGGTGCGGTGAGGAAGGGAAGACCTCCCACCACCGGCCACTATGTTGGCAGGCGGAGAACAGCAGCACAGAGAGCCACTGCGAGAAATGTGCCTGCTGTCCCTATAGATACAGCAGAACCAAGGGAAGCATCTGGCCCTGCCGCTGCCCCAGCAAGACAAGCACCGAGGGCAGCGGTTCCTGCACCTATTGCCCCTCAGCGGGCTACAGCAACAGCAGCAAGCATACAGAAGACATCAAGCACCGGTAAACGTTCTGCCAACAAGGAGACAGTTGACGAAGCTCCACCGGTACACCGCAAGCCTCCACGCAAGAAACCAATGGTCCAGGACTGTGTTACAGCAGAGGATGATGATACCTCTTCTTCTTCTTATGTCTCCGCTGAAGGTTCAATTAGCGTGGGCACAGTGACTAAGGCCGCAACATCTTCGGTGGGGGTGCCGGTGTCAGCTAGGCCACCCATCCCTGTTGGGGCTGCAGTTTCCGTGGCTCAACCTGCTGCTGCACCTCAACTTGAGCGAGTTCCTGCCAATGTTATGACTATCGGTGCTCCCCGTGTGGATGATGATGCCGCACCGCTGTCCCCGTCGGCACATAACCTTGTACATCGTCTGAACTTACCAAGAAAGCAAGTGATGTTGCCACCTCCAAAACCTCCTTCCGCTGCTGCCCCCTATGGTGTCAAGACGCTTGAGATTTACTCCGTACTGGTGGACAAAAAGCACGTCCATTACCAATTCACACTCGACTATGAAGAGTTCCGCAAGAGATGGAAGGGGAAGGATGTATGGTACCGCTTCCCAGGTAAGGGAAAACAGCAGATACTGTTGGATGACGAAAAGCGATACCATCAGTTCCTGACCAGGGTCAAGGAGAATAACGAGGCCCCAACCATGTGGGAGCATTCTGATGCTGACTTCCATGATGATGATGATGATGCCAGTTTCTATTCAAAGCCACCACCACCACCACCACCACCACCACCACCACCACAGCCATCAGTACTGGCCTCAACAGTTCCACTGATACCTACTACTAGAAGGGTTAGCTTTGATTCTTCTGTGACTAAAGAGAAAGAGGTCGGGAACAATAATGCCATTCGTACACGAGCAGCTCGTACGGGGTCTCAACGCACCAATGCTTCTGATGTCACGACTACAGAGGCAGTGCTTAGTGACAAAGAGGTTGGGGTTGAGCCCGAGCCTCCAAAGAAACGGGGACCTGGAAGACCCAAGGGTTCGCTGAATAAGAAGAAGAGCGAGACCGAGAAGCCCAAGAGGACATATGTTCGCAAGGTAGCCGGGACTGTTAAAGAGAAGACACCGGCCAAGGAGAAGGCAAAGAAAAGTACAATGAGAACTCGGAGTCAAGATGCGATACAGAAAGAGATGTATTTATCCCCTCCCAACTCAAGATAACACGTATATTATCAGACAGTACTGACACGTATCGGTGATAGTATGAGTGGTGTCATGAACCAGAACCAGTCAGATGAGGTTAGAAGCTCTACTACTACCGGTGAATGTGATGATACCTATTTGCCTGTTCGTCCATGGAGGACATGAGCTCTTCACAGGTGCCGCCGCCATCTTGTGGACAGCCACTGCTTCGTGTAGCCACCCAGCAGAACGCACCAGAGCCTATGCCCCTATGTGCACAGCCCCGGTCATCTGTGTTCACACAGAACTCGACACAGTCTTCATTCATGCCCACACAGCCTAACAACTCAGAGTCATTCACAAGTACTGCAGCGCCACGTCTGCTGCCCAGGATGTTTACTCAAACCCAGGACTATATAAAAGAGGATGGATTTGACATTTCACGGCTGTCGGGTCTTGACGATGTTTTTGCTGACCCCATTTCCACCCCGCCTCGTAGGATGGGGCCTCCCCCATGAATAGCTACATGGGCTCTTTGAAGGCGAGAAAGAATGTTGGAAGGCTCTCGCCCATGGTGCCCCAGCACTCCCAGGTTCCGCACATGGAATGGGACACTCTGAGTTACCAGGTTCCAGCGTCTACAAGTGCACAGCCGACCCGTAGACTTGCGTCGAGGAGCAGGTATCCCCATCTTCATGGAGCCATGAGCTCTACACAGCCGATGGCGGGCGAGGAGATCGTAGAGGTTCCTGTGGGTAAGGTGCTTGATTTGAACTCCGATCTCAAACTCCCTTCACTTGTTCCGGTTATGGGCTACGCCCCCTTAATGGGGTCTGATAATGTTGAACCAATGAGCTACCGCAAGCTTCTTGGACATCCGGAACTGATGCCCCGGCCGAGGGCTGTGCCAGGGGCAAGCACTAGCTTTCAGAGGGCAAAGATGCTGATTAACCAAGCTGCGGCCACTGAGGGTGATGGGCAGCTGACTCCAGCGAAGAGGGGTGCTCCTGGAAGACTAAGTAATGCGCAGAAGAAGGTGAAGCTTGCGGCGATGAATAGGCATGCCAATAATGAAGAGAGCGTGGTTCCAGAGACGCCGTTCAAGATGTGAAGGTGTTGGTTGTTGTTGTTGTTATGGGTAATACGCAAGTGTTGTATATGCAGGTATGGAGGTTTATATGTGGCTAATATTGGAGACTATTCCGGATCGGGTAAACAACGGTTGGAAGATATTATAATTGTAGGGTTGCTAACAAGTATGCTATGGAGGGTTTTACTAAAGCAGGTGGTGCGGGATTTGTTGGAAAATGTGTCATCGAATTTGTCGGTAAAGGGATCATGAATATCGTTCCTACGAAAAAAGTTAGATTTGATTCTAAAACTAGTAGCAATGGCAAAGACAGTAGCATGCAATATTGTTGGCAAATGTGTTGGTAAAATCGTAGACTTAATCATCGAGGTTCCAAGAGAACAAATGTTAGAGAGGCGAATAATAAACGTAGTCAGTAAAATTGTTGGTAAAGTTGTCGGTAAAGTGACCGTCTTATTGCTATGGGTTTTTTCTTCTTCATTAGAAACTCGTTGATAAAGTCGTCGGCATAATCGTTCAGAAACTTGTTGATTGATTACTGAGTGTTTTTTCGAGAAAGCTAGAAGAAGTCCGTTGGGCAATGCATCAGTAATGTTATCTGTAAAATCGTTCACATGATTGAGCCGTAAAGGAAATGTATCGGCCATATCATCGGTATTGTCGTCGGTAAAGTCATTCACTCTATCGAATGAAAAAAACAATGTATCAGTAAAGTTGTCTGTAAAATCGTTCATATGATTGAGCCGCAAAGGAAATGTATCAGCAATATCGTCTGAATTGTGGTTGGTAAAGTCGTTCAACCTGTTGAAAAGCAAATCAACGTTCAGTTAATGTTGTTGGTGATGGTGTATGTAAATGTATGATCGACTGTATTCATTAATGTAAAACGTTTTGAGAAAGTCATCGGATATACCGTTGGTTAAAGCATCAGTAAAGTCGTTGCTGTTATTGAGGGAAAGGTTAATGTGTTGTTGATATCATCGGCAATTGCATCAGGATACTCGTAGATGGCCGAATTGTTTGGGGGATAAAGTATCGGTAATGTTGTCGGTATAATAGTCAGTAAAGATGTTGATGGTTTGTGGTAATGGCAATATCGTATACCAACTCGTAGGTAAATTCGTAGACATATTCGTTGCACCGACGCACAATGCAGATGTAGAAGTGCATGGAATAACGTCAACAGTTTGAATGATAGGTGAAGTCTACCGGGAAATGTATCAACAAAGTCGTTGGCAAATGTATCGTGCTGCAAAAGGGCGGAGGGAAATCTCGTCGGTATAATCGTCGGTATATTCGTTCACGCACATATATGATACGAGTCGGTGGGTTTAGTTGTTGGCATAATCGTTGACACAGAAAGCAGGGAACGGCTAGAGTATCAGTAAAGTCGTAGGTAAACTCGTCGGCAAAGTTATTTCCTGAGTAACGGAGAGCGCTGATAGAAGGTGGGCAAACTTGTAGGCAATATCGTTCCAGCTGTTCGTGCTCCGCGGTTAATGCATCAGTAATGTCGTTGGGAATGTCGTACAGCGCTAGTAGGTGAGTGGCGGTAAAGTCGTTCCCATAGAAACTTGGTCGCGGCACAAAGTCGTAGAGGGGGCAGAGCGGCAACAGTCGCCGTGCAAAGTTGTTGGCTAACTCGTTGGCAAAGTCGTAGGGCGTGCAACGCGGGTAATATTAAAAGCTACACTGGCGCGGCTACATATTCGTTGGCGTACTCGTTTCGGCTGTGCGTGGTTAAGGCATATGCATCAAGAAAGTCGTCGGCAAAGTCGCTACAGCAAAACAGTGCGACGTAAAGGGAAGTTACAAGTTACTGCTACGGAAAGTGGTGTAAGTCATCGGTAAAGGCGTTGGACAATGCATCAATTGGACGAGTTTACAGAGCCCGCGACGGATAAATGCATCAAGTGATGCATTAACGCGTGCCGTTTGTATGGGTAATGCATCGATGGATGCATTATTTGCGCTGGTAGAGGAGTGATCGTGAGTGACCGGGTTTTTGGATGAGGGATGATATCAAAGCTGTCGATCTGGCTAATATCTACATGTAACTACGTCTTCATTAACGAACGATAGATATGGCCAAAATTATCTCTGCGGAAGAAGCCTTTCCTGGGGTGCACTGAAGTACCGACTTCTCATTCGATTAAGCCCAGCTGAGGAAGCTGTACCATATTATAGTCTACGAAGCAAATATTAATAAGTTTCACAAAGCGACAGAAGTATGATCGGGGCCAGTTAGAAATCCAGGATTACAGTTCATTTCTCGTGTAGGTATCTCTTCTCCTCACTACTCATTAACATAATAATAATGATATGACTAAACCTGTGTCATTTTGCCGCGTGTACGCCAATCTATGCAAATCTATAGCCAAAAAAAGAACCACAAAAAAGAAACCATTGACTCAAACATCTTTTGCTCCTTATGCTCTTTTCGTCCGCCTTCTATTCTTACTTGGAGTACTAGGCCTTGAAGAAGTAGGGATAGCCTCCGGGGGGGCTGACTCTGCGACCTCAACGATCCTTGGCCCAGAGAATTCTGCCGTGCGACTCCTGGTATTCCTACTCGGTGTATCTAGAACACCTTCGGGGAGTTTGGCAATTGCACGATTATAACGATCTCTTTCCTCCTCCTCAGCGATGAGTTTATCCAGTGCCTCTTTCTTAGCACGAGCTTCGGCAGCCTTCTTCACGATATCTTTGAGCTCTTCGTCGTTCATGGATTCTAATTCTGGGAATTTGAACTCTTCCTCCGGGGCAATAGGCTTTGTAGGATCAAACATTTTAGGAATAGCAGGGATTTTGGATTTTGAGGCGCCTGTAGTGGCTTTGTCGGTGGTTTTGGTCCCCTTTTTAGCAGCCCGTTCTTCCTTGGCGCGTTTAATAGCTGCTTCCTTCTCAAGATCCTTAATTTGTTGTTCAGTAAAGGCCCAAAGTGTTGTCCCAAGTTCTTCCGTGGTGAGAATCGTTTTACGATATCTAATATCTAGTTAGCTCTGTCTTTCCGTTTATAGAACAGAGGGGTTCATACATAGCACCGCGACATTCGCGCAAAAACTTCCCGCCCTCGCCTACACCGCATTCAGGGCTCATAGCTGCGGCCAGAAATGTTTGTGCACCTTGTTCAGGGCTCTTGAGGACCAACCACCAGAATGGATATGTGACTACATATAGCAGCAACCCCCAGATACTTCCAAGACTCAACCAACGCCTCATTCCAGGAGTTCTAGTAAGGCCGGGATCAATGTTAAAAATGCGGACATTATTAGGATGTTTATCAGGTCTTTCATGAGCATTCATACGACGCTGGAATTCGCAGGCGAACGCCATAACGGCCATTTTCGATGCGCCGTACGAGCGCCATGGCCGTATAGTTGGATATCCGCGCTGGAGAAACTGCACATCGTTGAGGTCAAGTTCGCCGAGGACATGAGAAGAGCATGTGGCCATGAGCACACGGACGTTTCTATCAGGGGGTTGTACACGAAGGGTAGGCGTCAATATGTTAAGTAATTGGAAGTGAGCGAGGTAATTAATCCCCCAATGAGCTTCAACGCCGTCTTTTGTCAACACCTTTGCTGTCATCGGAGGCGCCATGATACCAGCGCAGCATATGACCATATCCACGCGTCGCGGAGGCGAATTATCGATAAATTTGGTCGCAAATTTTCTAACACTGTGAAGGGAGCTAAGATCACATTCTTCCGCATATATCAACTGGTTGTTGTAGCGCTCGCGGAGGTCCTCAATATAATCTTGAGTGAATACGTCTTTAGGGTCGCGCACAAGAAGAATGAGTTGACAGCCACGAGATGCGAGATCGGCAACAACTGCTGCCCCTATTCCCGTTGTACCACCCTGATGGAAATTAGGATCTTTACACACTCTAAATCGTGAGGGGATGGAAGGGGGATTTTACTGTTACTATAGCCACTCTACCATGCATAACTCGTTCATTTGCATTTCTCGCACCACCGAACCAAGTCTTCAATAAAACTAGCAAAGCAATCCATGGTAAAACTTTAAGAACTGGTAACAGAAACGGAATGGACTGGATGCCGTTAAAATAAACCTCCCCAAGCACAGGGATAGGCATTTTTGCGGTGTAGACGTAAGGGTTCCCGAGATTTGAAGATGTTGGAGGGAAAGGAGCTTCCCACACAGGCAATAACACCACTGGCAGCCAAGGGAGCGGCTCAGCGATGGCCAGCTGTGCATTTGTATGTAGGGTTAGGGCAAATCACAAGTGACGAAACAATTTGATAACAATCACGTATGGCAGTGACTCTAGTTTCCGGCGGTACTATCTAAAAGTATCACGAAGATAGCACCATTTTTAGAACATAATTTTTGATCTATGTGCACCACCAGAACGAGAAGATGAAAAAAAACATAAAGCTACGTATCCCTTTCCCTTTCGCCACCTACTTCATGGCACGCAAACCAAAAGTGATAAAACCCCCATGAAGAAAAAAAAAAAAAGGTACTTTTTGGTGACAGTATCATAACCATTGGATTACAGCGTCAAAGAAAATAGAAATACCAGAACATTGAACAGAAGAAATTTTTATTGCTTTTCGAGTTTATTTGTTTAACGGGTTGACATGGCTGCAATAAGAAAGTTAGTTCATTAGATCTGACTAAGAAAGCGGTTAAAACATACCCTTGGTGACAACACGCTTGAGAGCAAGCTCTTTCTTCTTCAAGTCATCTGCACCAGAGTCATCAATCTCCAACTGTCCCATAGCATCGCTAAGAGCAGCCTCGATTTTCTCCTTGGTGCCCCTCTTCAATCTTAAGCTCAATGTTGGGTCGGAGACAATCTCCTCAACACGTGCAATGTAACTCTCGAGCTGTTGTCTGGCCTCGAACTTCTTAGAGTAAGCGTCATCAGTTGACTTGAACTTTTCAGCATCGGCAACCATCTTCTCAATATCGGTGGTAGACAGCTTTCCGACAGAGTTAGAGATAGTAATGTTGGCAGATCTGCCAGTGGACTTCTCAATAGCAGTGACCTTGAGAATACCGTTGACATCGACTTCGAAAATAACCTCGAGGACAGCCTCGCCAGCCTTCATGGGGGGAATAGGGGCAAGGGTAAACTCTCCAAGAGAAGTATTGTCCTCGCAGTTGACACGTTCACCCTGGAACACGGGGAACTGAACGGTGGTCTGGTTATCGGCAACAGTGGTGAAAGTCCTCTTCTTGATTGTGGGGACAGTTTGACCACGAGGAACGACAGGAGCGAAGATGTTACCCTCCATGGCAACACCAAGAGAAAGGGGAACGACGTCCAACAACAAAAGGTCGGCAGTCTCTTCGGAAGTGGCCTTTCCAGAAAGGATACCGGCCTGGACAGCGGCACCGTAGGCAACAGCCTCATCAGGGTTGATACCCTTCTCGAGCTTCTTTCCATCGAAAAGGTCGCTCAACATCTTCTGAACCTTAGGGATACGGGTGGATCCTCCAACCAAAACGACTTCATCGACCTTGTCCTTGGAGAGACCGGAGTCCTTCAGGACCTGCTCAACAGGGGCAATGGTGCTCTTGAAAAGAGTAGCGTTGATGTCTTCAAAACGAGCACGGGTAATGGAGGTGTTAAAATCCTCTCCAGCGAAGAGAGAATCAATCTCGACAGTGGTTTGGGTGACAGAGGAGAGGGTACGCTTAGCACGCTCGCAAGCGGACCTAAGACGACGAAGAGCACGTGGGTCATCAGAGATGTCGTGCTTGGTCTTGCGCTTGAACTCGGCCTTGAAGTGGTCAAGGAGAGCGGTATCGAAATCCTGTCCTCCCAAATGGGTATCACCAGCAGTGGCCTTGACGGTGAAAACACCACCTTTATGTTGGTTAGATCGTAAAAGGAAACTTTAAGATTCTCTGATATAGACTTACCCTGGATGTGGAGGAGAGAAACATCGAAAGTTCCACCACCCAAGTCGAAGATAAGGACGTGTCTTTCCTTATTGGTCTTTCCTGACCCAAGACCGTAGGCAATGGCTGCCGCGGTGGGCTCGTTGATAATACGGAGGACGTTCATACCAGAAATGGCACCAGCGTCCTTAGTGGCCTGACGCTGGTTGTCGTTGAAATAGGCTGGAACAGTGATAACAGCCTTTTCCACAGACATACCAAGCTTGGCCTCGGCAATCTCCTTCATCTATAGAATTTCACAAGAATGCATAAGACACTACGCCACCATTGAAAAATCGGCATACATACCTTAGTCAAAACCATGGATGAAATCTCTTGAGGAGAAAACTGCTTGGTCTCACCGAGGTACTCAACCTCAATGTATGGGTTACCATCACGGTCAACAACAGTGAAGGGCCATGACTGAACATCCTTCTTGACACTTGGGTCGTCGAAACGACGACCGATCAATCGCCTGCAAATCCACAAATGTCAGCCGTCTTCGATTCAAGTTATTCGGGTTAATTATATTAGTTTATAACGCAACAATATTTCATCATCACTCGATGATCAAGAAATATAGATGAATCAACATACTTAGCGTCAAATACAGTGTTTCGTGGGTTAAGAGCAGCCTGGTTCTTTGCAGCATCACCGATCAATCGCTCCTTCTCAGAGAAGGCAACGAAAGAAGGGGTGACACGGTTTCCCTGCTCGTTGGCAACTAAAAGTAAAAGGGAAAGGAAAAAAAAACTGTCAGTAACTTTTATCTATTTTTTCTTAAAAAATATATATTCCAACTCGTCAAGCTATTCGAAAATTGGAAAAATTCCAAATGGGAGAAGAGGCAAACGTACTGATCTCAACACCGCTACCCTCATAGATGGCCACACAAGAGTAGGTGGTACCTAAATTGCAATGGAAAACAATGTTAGTTATTCATAATATCAATACGCAATAGATGCGTAATAAAAAATTTATAAATTCAGAGAGCATTGCAGGCTACGAACCAAGATCGATACCGATCGCTCCGTCGTATTTTCCTTCCATTGTAATGGTATGTAAATGCAGAGAAAGAAATTTGGTGAGGAAAGAAGAGTTGAGGGATGAACGATGAAGAGGGGAGGGGTGGTGAGAAGAAGGAGGGGGATAAGAAAGCGCAGTGGGGTTTTTGTTAGGCCTGTGTGGGGTGGAAAGTTTTTTTTTCCTCTTTCTTACTTTTGTGTGTGTGCGTTGATCCTTGTTTCGCCAAGACATGCATGTGCACTCTAACCTCAAATGGTTATTTCGGCGAGCGGCACACAACTATCGACTGTTTCGGACCACGATGACCGTGTATGGTTGAATTTTACACGCTTACCAGCGTAAGAACCAGAAAATGCAGTTGCTCAGGGCAAGGATAATTTGTATGGAGTGGCGTCGTTCTCTCATACAAATAATCCCTGTTTCCGTTACTTGCATTTTCTGGTTCTTTTGAGGGTAAGCTGTATGTATGTTTAATTATTTTACGATAAGCTGCCTGAGTACTTTACAAGTGGAAGTCAAATCACCTACATGTATAAACAATTAATACTATTGTATGTACAGCGGTGGCTAATAAATCATCGGACGACCTAGCCACAATTTTGCCTGCAAACACGTATTTTGGTGGCGTTCCATCTGATGACTTACATGTATTATCCACCGCTGTACATATCATCAGCATGTATATAGATGTAATTTTACTACATACAACTAAAGTGCAAAAATGAACGCCCGGGTATGGTATTCCCGTCAATGCGTCATGTAGTATGTAATGAAGATGTACCTAGGAATTCGTTATATTACTGTATTCTTTGTGCAATCCCTTCGTTCCTCGCAGCAAAAAGAGAGATACATTAGGCCCACGACAGCGTGGTGATATTCAGAAAACCTAGCTACCTATAGACTGTGGAGACACCAAAATAGGTATAGGAGGGGTCACAGAAGCTGAGGTTCCCGGAGTGGGGGATAGGCTTACTAACGGGTAAAACTTGCCTACTAGCTCCCGGCCGTGAAAGCACGCGAAGGGATATGGTTTAAGTCCGTATCTTCACTTGAACGTAGATATTTCCCAATGTAAATTTATACAGATAAGTGCATGCCTACCTTACCTAAACCCACTGTCATCATCATCATCGTTAGAATAATCATTATCACCACATATACAAATTACAATTGATGAATCCATGTAGATACATGAAGAGTTCTCATCTATAATACCAATAGTCCAGAGATTAGCAAAAAGACAAAAATCCCCCTCATTCAAGCAAGAAAAGAAATCCAATTGCACACGCTCCATGATATTTTGTTCAAAACCCATCATCCTCGTTATTGTCTGCTCTTCCCAGCATGCCCACAGATAATACACCGAAATGCCCAGTCATTATCTAGGGAGTGTTGCTCCTGCAGATTATCCAGACACCTCCTGTGAAAAATATGCCGACAGTTAAACAACACAAGCTCTCCAGCCTCCTCCTCCCCTCGATCTCTAAACTCGTCTCCGTCACCACGAGTATCATTATAGCTTTCTCCCCTCATTTCACCAATATCACTTATTTTTGCCCGACTCTTCCCCCGCGCAACAGCAGATAATGGTCCCTCGGCCATTAGCCTTCGCTCCTCGCGTAACTTCTCTACACGCTTAAGATTTCCTACTCGCTGCTTCTCCCAAGCGGTGTAGATACCACCCGCCGCACCATGGCCCACACTCTTTTACCACAGGCTTCACATGTTTGTGATATTGGGCGCCATCCTTTCTGGCGTAATGTGGCAGCCTCATCAACATGAACAAATAGGTCTTTTTCAAGTAATCGATTCGCGAGTGATAAGATCTGCTCCTCATATAAATATGCCTCGAAAATGCCGCCAAGAACGCTGCGAAGTTCTGAGAGCGAAGGTGAAGCCATTGAAGCGCGGGAGAGGAAAGCTCTAAGAATGTGAAGAAAAGATACAGTTTGTGAGCTTGATGTGGCCGCCAGGAGCGCTGAAAATGTGTCTTGGACAAACAAGCGAAGAGATTGTATAACTTTTCCTTTATCGATTTCAGTTGAGCGATGATCGGCTGAGCCATTGACTTCAATATCAAGGCTTATCATCCCGTCCGCAGAAGGTCTGTTCAGAATTGAGGTGCAATTCTTTGCAATGCGTACCACAACATCCACTAGATCTAGCCATAGAATCTCCTCTGCACTCAAAGGCTCTTCATCTGACCTCCTTTTTGCTCTAGAGGCCTTTATCATTCGTTTTCCGGTCTTCATCTGACCCCGACAAAGCCAGACACCAACTTGGGCATACTTCTGCAGTGATTGTAGAGTCTCTGTTGCTGCGCCTGCACCCGACTGCGACCCATGTACATGTACAGTCGCGCTGAGTATACCGCTCAAAGCTGTCTCCAACGTGTCAAAGTGAGCTATCAATCGGTTCATAGCGTTCCGAATTTGACCTTCTCTAGCCATCAATAAAACCGCCGCATCCATAACCCCATTATCCTCCAGCGCCGGTAAGACCTTCTCAAGGCGAAGATCGCCTGATTGTAACCCGCCGACAAAATCAGACAAGTGATCGGGATCGAATTCGCACATTAACCTAATATATATCTCTACGAATGAGAGATTTGACATTGCTGCTGGCCTTTTGTTGCCATGGTCTTCGTTCACGTCCTGTGGCTCAAGGATCGTACGGAGGTACAGGAACTGATCATGAGTGCGATCTTCAATCGAGTCAAGGAGAACCCCATGGATCTCGGGAACGTAGGTATTGACAACAAGTGCTGTTCGAATACAATCAATATCGATCAGTTGCCGTGCATTCTGCTCAATGACAACTCGGACCTCTTTAAACTGGCGTTCGTTGAGACCACTGTGAGGTCGTAGATAGTCTCCAATGCAATCAAAAACCGTTTCCTGTGATTCCTGGTCTTCGAAATAAGCTTTGATCAGTCTCGCGTAGCGCTTCTCAGAGCGGAATATTGACTTCAGGACTCGATAAAACTTCGCATTTATAAAAAGCTCAACAAGGTCGTCGATATCAGGGGGATGGTATACAGTGAGTAAGTACTCAACGCTGAGTTGACAGTCATCGGCAATATCTTCTCCGGGGTAGTTACAAAGACCGACAATAACACGGCGCAAAGCACTTCCTGATAAAAGTATGAATTGAGTGTATTTCGGCAGATTTCGCCCAATGAACATATCGAGATATATTGTATCCTGTGGAGGGAAATCTGTGGGGCTCATGACTTCTAAAAGTATTTGAACGATGCTTTGTCGGTCTACTGAATGTATGCAGAATATCCGTTCTTCTGATAAGCCTGTTATCCCGCTGTTACTCAGAGACTTAGGCGAATCGTTCAAGAAGGGATCCTCAAATGCTTCATTCAGGGCGCTTAGAAAACTTGATGCATCAAATTGAAGGATAAGTCGAAGATATGGGTAAGACGGTTCAATAGCAGAGTTGTGCGATGTAAGGAATGGTTTATTCATATGTTTTGGCCATTTAATTGCTTTTCCTAAGAAAAGGAAATGATAGATAGCCGCTTTAGCATTTGAAGCTTCGGGCTCAGTAAGCTCTTCTCCGGTAGGATAAACTCGTCCAGTAAGGGTATAGGAAAGGTAAGGGAATATTTTAAGTGCATTAACGGCGTAAATTGAATCCTCGTTTTCGTCCACGCCGTTCCTTAGTAATGGTGCTAACAGAGAGAGAAGATCTATCATAGGAGTAATGTAATCGCCGAGAGCCCGATTCCAGACATAAATCATTGCATCATAGAGATTATGTCTTTTGCAAAGGGTTGTGACCTGGTCAATGTCTAGTGTCCTTGTGTCCATGTGACAAATAATTTCTTCTAATCGACTATCCAGTTCGAGGGATGTGTAGTGTTTGATAAGCGCCTTAACAACTGTCGGAGGGACAGACCGGATTCGACCTTCTAGAATGTGTGGTTCGAGCGTTTCAAGGAAAATGCCCTGAACAGAGCCTTGTTCGAAATGGTCAAAGGCCTCTTCAAACAAAAAGTCTGTAGCACCCATTGCCAAACAAGCATCAAAGCAAACAGTAGCAAGGTCCTGTAATTGATCATTCCCTAAAGGCTCGGTTTGCGATGACTTTCGGTTTTTGCCAAAAGCATATCGCAAAGAAGCAGACATCATCTCCAAAAGCCTTTCTCGCACTATTGGGTGGCGCAAGCCAGAATCCTCGGGCAAACCAATCGTCAACTTTGTAGTTTCTCCAATATAGTATGTTGTAGCAAGACGAATAGCGCCGATAAAGTCTCCGACCTCCATCATTGCAAGAAGTCGATCAGCCCAGTTAGAAAGCGCACCAACAAACAAATCGTACTGACCCTGAATTTGGGTTAGCTTTGGCAGGTAAAAGGTTGGAAGAGACGTACCAGAAGAAACATTCTCCCTTTATAGGTTTTGAAACTATTATAGAAGGCGTCTGCTACGTGTGGATGCATCGAGCTTTCATCGTCCATTCGGTCAACTAAAGGCCCGAGTTGTGTGGAGAAAGCATCTAGATGAAGAATTTGCTTGGGCATCAAATCAAATGTTTCTGTAACCCGCAATGCAATATCTTCCAGTATTATTAATCGTTGCGTAACTGTCAAGACAGCGATTATCTAGATTCAAGTTAGAAGGGCAACCCAAATCTTTACATATTGAGAACGCAAACCTGGCGATTAATCCACTGTACGGCTACAATAGCTTCGTCACACCGAAATCGACTTTTAGGTCGGAATTCTAAAACAGGGGGACGATTTGGATCCTCCTTTTCCTCGGACTCAACAATTGAGAGCTCCAATAATGTCAAAACATTCGACCAGCTATATACTAATCGTGCATTCGACGATGGGTGTGTTGCATCCGGAGCTATGGCAGCCTGTTTTAGTTTCGTGAAAGGATACCAGGCTAGGCAGCCTGAAAGAGCAGAATCGGCCGCAACCTCCTTCGGTCTTGCAGCTTTGTGTTGCGTTTGAGCAATGGGCGTTGTAGAAACCACGACGAGAAGATAGGGTGTTAATAAGGCCACAAGCCCCATTGTGTCTGTTTTTTGTGGAGAGTTTCCTAAGGGTAGGGCGGAAAACCCAAGGACTGAACTAGGCTTTCGAGGACGCCCGGTGGGTGCAATATCCAGGGGATATCGCCCCAAAATCCTAGTTGTTTTCACCACCCTTCTGACTATCCCTAACCCCCTAGTAGCCAAATGTGAAAACCCCATTCCTCTATCATCCCCAGAAACTAAAGCCGTGTGTCGTGTCCCGAGAAATCCAAGATGGAGCACTGAGACACCTTCGACATGACCATCTGCTTTTCGATTTTCAAGTTGGGATAATGGCAGTGGAGGGATCTGTAGGAATGGTTGACTAGGTTTAGATAGTTCCCAAGTGAAAATATGTCCAGAAGAATGGCCTCCTGCAATCGTGGTATGATCCGCAGAGATAGCCATGCCAGTTATAGGACCACATTCGACAGCTACTTCTATCAGGTTTGTCTTGTTTATTACATTGAGGAGAAATCGTACCTTGCGTTCCAGGCCCTATTATAGATTGAAGAGTTTGATTATAGTCGAAAATTAAAATGCTACCCTTAGAAGTTCCTACAGCAATAGTTGCAGAAACGGTAATACATGTGGGGGTACCAAAACTACGTTTTCCGGCTTCTGAAAAGAGTTGATTCTTGATCTTTTTGAGCTTAGTCCACCGAACAACATCCCATGGTGCTGATCCTTCATCCAATGCTCCAAAAGTAATATTCTCTGCTTGGCTACCCGATGAAGAGGATCTCGAATGTGGACTAAGAAGAGCTGGTGAAAGAGCACGAGGTGATTGAGACAACGTCGGAGTCCCAGGTTGCAAGCGAGATTGAAATCTCCTATCAAACGGTCGTAGTGAGGGTGAGGGTGAGAATCTGGATCCAAATGCACTACTGGTGCGTGAAGATGCCACAGAACCCTGAGATCGTGAAAGTCAGAAATACATGTAAACAAGTAATAAAATCCTAAAAGAACTCACATGTACCGAAGGTGTATCGTCAGGGTTAGAGAAAGACGGGGCAGGACTATTTCGTCCATTTGTTGCGTGAGGCAAATGTGAATCTTGGGAATCGGTATGTGAACCCTCTTGTTCTATCTCTTCCCCATCAGAATTCTTGTATGAGTGGAATACAGAGACATTCGCTGATTCTAATCCTCCACTTTCCTTCCTTGCTTCTTGCAAATATTCCAGCACCCTTGATGTCGTTGCTGCTGTCCCGATCGACGCTTCCTCTTTCCCCTCTCCCCGCTCTCCTACATCCCCGCCTGTGTCCTTATTCCCATTCATTCCCATTGTATGCCAATCCTCGTGCTCTTGTACTGTTTCTGCAGTTTCGGTCTGTAGGTTCTGATTACTTCCTGCATGATTATCATTTGCGAGCTCTGAGCTCTCATCTGGTCTCAAGCTCATCGGTGGGGCCTATGCTCAATTCTCATTTCTCAAACCCAAAGCTTCAATCCTGAGGAGGCTGAAGGCTTCCCCTACTGTTACTGTCGCAGATGCCGATAAAATAATACCAGTCCAGCGTGAGTGAGTTCAAGGTTGTAGCTATCTTGAAATCCAAAGAGCAAGTCCTCCTAGGTAAATAACCGTGTGATGGCCCTATGAACAGTTGTGCGAAGTTCCAAGCAACTTTGAAACCGCACTGCAGCTGTGCGACGTTGCCATTGTTCTGAGATATACCTATGATAGGCTAACATATATACCAGCCCTAGCAATTGTGTTGTGTTGTGGACTCTTCTTTCTACGAGCTCTAGCGACCAAGCTTTAATACCAACAACATAAGCTGCCCAAACAACAACTACCATCAACAATGGAAGGAGATCTTGTCGGCCCTGCAATTCCACCCCATATTCTTGCCAAGCGAAAACGGAAGGCTGAGGAAGCTGCTGCTGCTGCTGCTGCCGCTTCAAAATCACCACCAACGGAGGACCCAGATAGCAAGAAAAGGCGGACAGTTGGTCCAGCGCCACCTCCAGCACCCCTCAATGAACGATCCTCTGGATATCCCGACGATGATGATAATAATGATAGCAGTAGTGACGACGATATAGGACCGGCTCTACCACCAGGCGCTGGTACGGAGGTAAATAATTTCTTTCTGTCTCATGTAATTTCGAGCTAACTTATATAAGGTAGATCAAGAACTCGCGGCGCAACGGCGTTTAGCAATGTTCGCAGAGGCCCAAGCTACCAAAGCGGACGATTCTAAGCCGAAGCGCGACGAGTGGATGTTGGTACCACCGAAGTCAGAGGATTGGGCATCAAAGGTTGACCCAACAAAATTAAAAAATCGAAAGTTTCAGAGCGGGAAAGGAGCTAAAGCGCCCCAAAAAGCTGGTAGAGATAATTCTTTATGGACAGAATCGCCAGAAGAACGCCGTAAACGACTCAATGACGAGGTCATGGGGATTAGAAAGCCTGCAACCCAGGGAGATAATACAAAGAAGCCAAGTATCAGCGCTGCTGAGGCTGAAGAAACTGCCCGTAGAATCAAAGAGTATAATGTGAGTGCTCTAGATCTATATCTTGCACCTAACGAATCCTTATAATATTTTAGGAAAAAAACCGGAATAGGTCTCTATACGATCAACACAAATCATCGGGGAGTATACGTGAGAAAGAGGATAATCCAAGCGCTCGAGCCTTCGATCGTGAGAAGGATATCGCTGGAGGCCGCAAGGTTGGGCATCAGCAAAAGAAGGAAATGTTGCAAAGAGCTGCACAGTTTGGAGATCGGTTTTCTTCAGGCAACTTTCTGTAATCACTTTCAATTTCAATTAGTTATATACTTGCCTTCAACCTTTAAAAAAGTACGAAAGATCTACAGAGCTAGTATCAACCTGCTCCCCCCAAGTATATATTAAAACACTAAATACTTTTTCGTCATATACCGATAGGAGGAAAGTCTTGGCAGCTAACTACATATAAAATATCGAGGATAGAACGGCTTCCTCATAAGAAATATATGTCGCACATAAGAAATAGCAAAGCGAGGGGATATATATGACCCAGAAATCTTGTTATGATTTTACGGACTATGATTTGTTAACGAGTGATTTCCCATGATGTGCGAGCAAGATTGCCATCACAGTAAATCCAGTCACAGAGCATCACTCGTATCCCCCGTAGTTTGAATTAAAACAAAACTAAAGCTACATACAATTGGGCGCATTTACGTCAGAGTAGTACATGGAGCGCCCGAGGCGAGGCTCAAAATATATTCAAGGTGCTTCGTTCTCGTTCACTTCTGTTCTTGTCTGTCCTCGAAGTCTGACACCATGTAGTGCCATCTCTCAGGAAATACATATACATACAGTAACAGAAATGTGGGTGGGACTACTACTATAGTATTTGGCAATGCCATAGAACTATGGTATATAACACTACCGCATACTTCGTTAAAGCACGGGGATAAAACGGCATTCTCGCGCAATGCTGTACTAATGCGATATCAGATTCATCCTATTTCTGATACTGTATGTTCCGTCCCAGTCACGAGTATCACATTGGCCAACCGGTTGGCCAATTGTTTAACTTGCCGTCTGTCAGCAAATATTGGTTATTAATTAATGTTTCCTGGGACTTGATAAACAGTCACTGATCTTCTGTCTGGTTGGTAAATTTCTACCGGGATGTGTGGGATTGATATAGAAAACTGTCCTGTAAATGAAAAATATAAGAGGTCACCCACCAATGATAGCCCATTGGCCAATAATCACTACATGTAATATTTGCGACATCGACTGGGACGGAACATATATACACAAATCCTAAATCGACTTAATTCGATACATATATCTCCACATTTGGTATCATCCACAAGGTCAAATCTTTTATTGTTTATCAAACTAGTTAATCGGAAATTATGTTACCGTTACATGTATATTCACTACATGTAGCTATACATGTATCTATACCATATTAGCTACCGGACTTGTATTACATACATGTAATTAGATGATTCTATTCGTGATCATGAGCTCGCGATCGAGGAGAAGAGCTAGAAGAGAAAGCGTGGCCCCTAGTCCCTCGCTGAATAAAGTTATAAACATTGAAGCTATATATATACTAGTACATCGTAACATGTAGCACTTTCCTAAGCTACATGCACATGCTTCCATTAGTCACCATAGCTTCGTTCCCAGACTGTTTTGTTGTCGCACTGCGTGCAACAAAAGCAAACACAGGCTGGGCACGAGACTAATCAAATCCCGAATCCTTGGTACTGCTTAGGCTACATGTAGTTTGGGCTATGTAGCTTCCCCCAAGTGATGCCCCAAATTTGAGTTTATAGTAATGGGACAGATTAAATAGCACCGCTAGTAAACATCATGAGGAGGAGACCACAAAACCTCAAGGATTTGTAAAAAAGAAAAGAAAGAAAAAACAGACCTAAGCGTTCCATATAGCCCGTTGCGTACATTTACACAATTACAAAACTTGTAATATCCCATATTATTAATATAATAAGTTCTTTTATAGACGCCTCCAGTATCGCTCACCGTACCCGGATACCCGGCCACTCATGTTCACCCATGGCCAGATGTTGATGATCAATATATGTACATACTTGAGAAGAGGCATATATTAGAAGCCGGTTACAACGTACTGTAATCCTTCTATTACTAACTATTATCAATTGACCCATTATGGGCTATCCGATTGGCCAATTTCAATAGTCAGTGTTTGTGACTAGCTGGGAAACCGTACCTCAATACCGCTAGGTCATTGGGAGGTTCGGATTTTTCAACTGCATCAATTTAATGAGCCAAACCTTTAACTTTGGGCAGGCTTAGCAATCCCATACAAACGAGCGTGCACGGTACTAGTCCCAATGTATCATGACTATATTTCTAGTATCATAAAGCCAATTAGTTGTTTAGACCGTGAATAAATGGATGAATCCGTTGTTAATTGGGGGCGTCGACCGTTCTATCATGATCAGTCACTCGTGCCTTGTGGCGATCCGCCCCACTATTCCTCATTCAACCTTCGTCAGTTTTGTGTGGCAGGGGATCCGGACACCAAAGGGTTGTATCTTAGATCTCTGAATACCGCGATAACCCCCGCAACAGGTTCATGTACTCTAGAGAGAGTACTAGAGTAAGTACGAGCCTACATGTATGTACTATTCTATGCAGACTTGTCACACAGCATCCCCGGTGCCAAACTCCCGGTGCGCAAACCCCGCTTGATCAATTGAGTTAGCTACGATCCTGTTGCTATCGATACAACAGACCGAAGGGCTCACCGATTCCCGTTCTCGGATTTCGGGACGTTGCACCCAAGGCATAGGTACGAGTAGTCTTACAACTCCGAAACAGCCGCAACATGCGAAACGCACCCTTCCGCGTGAGACGAGTTTCCCTTGGGTTACAGCTATGTAGAGTAGAGTACTCTACGTACATGTACTAATTAGTGATGTTTCCGGATGCCGATTATCGCAACATTACTGTTGAGACAGTTATGTATGTAATTTACATACAGGCGCGCGCAGATAGATACAAATGCCAACTTCTTGGCTATAGGCGTGTAATATCTACACCTGTTACAAACCTGCTGTTGCTCGATCGATATGAGAAGGAGGCTGAGACGCGTGGCCGATTAGGTATTTCCAGGTTTTTAAGTCTTGGCATTAAGCCTACATGTAGATAGGGGCATATTTGTGTACGGTGCCGTACATGTAGTTAGCTGGTTATGAACCCTCATAACTACATGTTGCTCTTCATTACTTACATGTAGACTAGCAGGTACATGTAGGGTACTTTACCTGTGATGTAACTGTTCTCAAGAGAATCCCCACGTCCCCTTTCGCTTTTCGATTGGCCCAGATTTTCCCAAGTTAGTGATCCGGCGGTATAGAGACTCCCAAGAATTTCGTCAAGGAAAGCAAAACCCCCTGTACTCTACCTACTCGAGCTAGGTACCAAGTCAGGGACTCCCAGATTGCCATGATCTTTAAATAAGTTCCAAGAGATGCCCAAGCTACTCTACCTCCCAAGCCACAACCCGTTTTTCCTAATTGCCGAGGGCACTCCCACGTCTTCAAAACCAGTTGTTCGTGCCTCAAAAAATACATACCTAGACTTTGTATGCGTGCTGCAGAATTGCATCAGGGCAACTTAAGCTGACATCGTTTTCTTGTTCGTTGTTTCTGGCATCTTTGTCATTGTGTTGTATTTCTTTTCTTTTTTTCCCTTCCCTTTTTCCCTTTTTCTAAACTAGTTTACAATCGAATCGATATCCGATCACTCACCGTACCTCTTCTCCTTTAACATTTACTATCGTTCATTATTTTTTTTTTCTCGACTTTAGTGATTTTTCTTTTCTTCTTTCTTCTCCTCCTTTAAGTCCCTCGTTTCGCTTCGATTTGTCCGCTTATCCCAATATATTTCGAGATGACCATTATACCCATTCCACCACGATCAAAATTCTCAAAGCGTGCCGATGAATGGGATGACGGCGATAATTGGCCTGGTAGTAACTGGTACTGGAGCGACGTACGCTTTTTCTCCTCTCTCATTGATACACAGTATACTGATCATAGTGTATACATTCGTACCTATAGGAGGCACGGAATATCAAATACGGCGTTTTGTTTGGTATACTGATCCTCGCCTTCCTGATAATCATGGGGATGTGGCTCCACGCGGACCGGAGGATGAAAGCTGGGAACGCACCACTGCCATACCACAGAGTACGTTTCTCCCATATCCAGTTCGTGCGTGGGTTCGCATGAGCAATACTGACGCCTATATTGTTAATAGTGGCTAGTAGCCCGTCACCGCAGAGCACAATGGGAGCCACAACTCCAGCAGCCAGAGCAGCAGTTCAGCTTTTACCAGCACCAGCAGCAGCATCAGCGGCAACAAGAGACCGACTACTCCATGCACACTGTTCCGCCACCAGGTATGATTTGCGTGGGGTTGAGATTAGAGGGGTAGTTGATATTGTGGTCCAACTTCAACTTGTAGTGGTTATGGTTGAATGTGTGGTTGATATAAGGTGACGCTAACTAATGTTGCTTGCTTGCGTGCAGCTTACAACCCCAACTACGCCCAGCCCCCGGTCTACACCGGCGGTCCACCAATCGGCGCATCAAAAGTCGATCCCTCTCAACATCCCGCGAACCAGATGCAGAGCCAGAACCCGTACTACAATAGCAGCGCCGGTGAAGGGAGCAGCAGTGGAGGGCCAACTTATCCCCCACCTGTGGGTGCTCCTGTGTATCATGGGCAGCACACGCAATAAGATGAAATGACATCGAAGTAGACCGCTAGCTTGGAAATGGTTGAAACCTCACCTGGAGCTGGAGGGTAACATACGAAACAGCACCAGGAATTAAGGGAGAGGTGATGGGAGGGCTTATTTGGCTGAGATTTTTCTTTCTTTTCGGTTTGGTGCATTTGATATGGATGGCAGGAAATGGGGCTTGGAGGCGGTGTTGATCTTTGTTTATTGGCTTTTTTTTCATTGCATTTTATTGTTTATTTTACACCCCACCTTGGTTCTGATATTAGCTTCTTTTTTCGATTTCAATTTTTATTGCCTTTTTCTTCTTTTTTGTTTGAGCGCATATGGACCAGCTAGAACTTCCCCGTCTCTCTTTCTTTGTTTCTTGGCAGGTCGTGACAACCTGCTTTTTATTTTTCCGGGACTGGATTTCTCAGAGGAATAGGTACTACTTTGACTGGGGAGGAACGCGTACGGAGGGTTGTGATATATCTGCAGCGGTTTCTTTTTTTTCTTTTTTTTTCTGACTGCGTACATTTCTTTCCACATATCATGCTTGGTCATTGTTGCAACTCAACGGGCATGTAGTACTGCGTTCACTATCGTTAGCTCACTCGAGACCTTATTTCCTGTTTTACAAACCAATTGATCAATCCGATCAGTCCGGTCGCTCGGATTATTAAATTAAAAAAATAAAAACGTTGTAGACAAGCAAATTAAAGAACCAGACACCATTATAAAACGCCTAAAAAGAAAAGGAAAACTGGTGGGAAAAGAAGGGAACTTTTCGAAAAAATCATCCTGAAGAGAGTGTCCCCTACTCGATATCCATCGCATCAGGGTCCCTCTCACACTCAAATGCCCCACCATCTATCACCTCACTATTTATATTCACATTTGCCCTTGTTTCTTCCGCCTGCTTCTTCCGTATTCTTTCCCGGGCTTCAACGATGGCCCTTTTCACGTCGTCCTGCTCCGCCGACACCGTAAGCGATGTCGGCACCGTATAGAGTACCAATGCCGTACTCGTCCCGGCCTTTTGCGGTTGCCGCATCTCGCCGCCGCCGCCGCTACTTCCCCGTGCAATATCATATGGTACCCTTGTGAGCTTCTTCTCGATATCCGGAAGGAACACGATTCCCTTCGTATCCTCGTCCTCGTCGCTCGAGAGCTCGTCATCAAGGTTATGCACAAACACCACATTTGAGTTGTCATTATCGACCTCCATACTATCGTCATCCTGTTGCGCGCGGGTAATAGTAGTGACTGGAGCAGTCTTGTGTAACTGCGCTGTTATATCGTTCGATATTCTTAGCGTGCCATCGGGGTAGATAAGATAGCCAGTGGCGGTGGTAATAGTACCTCGAGCCAGGTTGCTGTGATGCTTCTTCTCAAGGTGGATGCTGAGCATCGCGAGCTTCTTGGAGAGCGGCTGTTCAGCCTGGAGGTCGTTGTCGTCGCCTGGGGGTCGTTTCCGCCCCGTGCATGGGTTTGCAGTCCAGTCCATTGTCATGCTATGGCATTCGGGATGCTGGATGCTGGATGCTGGATGCTAGTTATTATGTTTTTGCAATTGGTGACCTGCGTCGCTAGGTAGGAGCAACTTGGATATACTGAGGTAGATGGGAGTTGTGGGTAGGAATAATCTTTACTTATGACATCGTAGGAATTTTAAACTCGACGGGGTGGTGCGGTCTGGAAGCTTATGGAATGCACTCGATACATCCATGCAATACCTACATGTACCTACATACCTACATGTGTACATGGGGCGCTACTCTATGTAGGTACCTAGAACTACATGTATAGTACATATTGTACTCGCGGCCAGCAACAAGAACCCGAATATGCAGCTGCAAGTCTTTGGTGTATTTTTGACTTCTACTCCAATGGAAATTGCAGATTAGGACGTGCATTTTCGGGTTCTTGTTGCTGGTCGCGAGTATATCCCTTCGTTCGTCAGAGCAAAATCGGAGACATATTAGGCCCGCGACGGCGTGGTGATATTCGGGAACTCTAGCTACCTATGGACTGTGGAGACACCTGAAAAAGGTATAGGAGGTGTCACAGAAGGTGACTTTACAGCAAAAGGCTCACGGAATGAGGGTTAGGTTTATTAACAAGTAAAAGCAGCCATTAGCGCCTGGTCGTGAAAACACACGAAGGGATGTAGACCCAAGGGCATTAGTTACAAGTACATGTATCTCTAGTGGATGATATTATATGACTTACAATACAATGTATACGTAGAGTACTTACATACATGTAGGTAAGTACTACATGTATGTACTTATATCAAGCAAATCTTTTTATGATTGAACACTACATGTATTCATGATCGGGAGTATCAAACTTAGCACCCGAATCATTTAAAACTTTCCTTTCCCCTGCCCGCCCAGTGAAGATATGCATAAGACGATCCATCATAAATCAAGCAGTATAAAGCCGCGTGTAAAAGACGCGAGAAGAAGCCGCAAGATATTTCAGTTTACCTTGAACACGCCTCCCAGACAAATAAACCATACACCTATGGAAAAGAAAAAAATGAAAAATGAAAATAGAGAAAAATGAAGCTGAGACCAAACACCCTAGCCATTCACCTTTCCCTATTGTGTGTAAAGAAGTGCCCGAAACAATAAATGAAATGAATAGAAAGGGAAAGAAAAAAATGTGGTATCGAAGCCAAGCTTTGTAGCTAAGAGGTGCTGCATGGTTCCCTCCCGTAGATAGATCTCACCCAAAGATTTCGGTTTTGTAGGTAGAGACTTTGGGGCCAGAAAGAAACGTCAAGCCCGCAGTAGAATGTCATTAATCACTTCTTAACAAGCCCCGGACCGAATCAAGGTAATGGGTGGGACACTACTGTTGATGCTGCACGGTCTGGTTTTCCATCAATGAGGAGACAAATACCCCAGAAAAAAAGATAATGGAATGGAGAAATATAGAATGAAGACAGCGCCCTATACAGCCAAACAAAAAAACAAAAAACGAACGCCAACACCTTCACACACATAATAAATAAATAAAAAAGAAGGAAAAGAAAAAAAGGAAAGAAAAAACAGGATGATATATCATCCCTCATTAGCAACGTGGCACTTAAGTTTTAATATCAATGTGTCTCCGGTAAAGGCGCTGGTGTAGCTGCGGGTGTGGGTCCTTGCACGCTTGGAGTGACCGTTCTACTCGGAACTGCTACCTCACCAGCCTCCAAATCCCTTGGTGTTGGTTCACCCCGACCTCTCCTGATAGATGGTAAAGATACACCGCTAAATGGATTCCTTAACCACCGATTCCTCCTATCCCCGGTTTCTTCTAGTCTGTTCTGGGCAGATGTTGGAGCCATGCCCCTGCCGCGATTATCGCCATTACCATCACTGTTTCGACCCGTTCGCCCTTCACTCCCATAATATGGTGCCATAAACCTCCCCGGGCTGAACAACATCCGTCTATGGAATGGCGGCCCTATGTATGCATCTGGAGGGGCTGCTACCGGTTCCCTCTCTGTATTTTGTCTCCTTGACCTTCTCGAATCATCGTTTGGTTCCCCCTCCGGCCTAGGTTTCGGGGTGTAATAGTCCGCTTTACACAACGGACAGCATGCACGCCGACTAGTAAGCCAAGGATCGATACATTGTGCATGAAATGCGTGGCCGCAGGTGAGCCCACGGATTTCATCGTCGTCGTCGATGGTGTCTAAACAAATTGCACAAGCGTCGCCGACATTATTGAGGAGTTCAGGATTAACATGGTGGTCATCATCTTCCTCAATATCGTCGGTATTATGTTTCGGATCAACATCAGAGATCTCGGACAAGCGTTTATTTTCGTCTGCTGATGTATCTGCGTTGGGTAAGACTGAGCTACCTGCAGATTGTTCTTTTATTAATGCGGGAGGAACAGGAGGGGCTGCTTCTGCGGAGGCCAAAACTTCCTTGAGTAGCGCGGGGTTTGCGTTTGCGGACTGGGTTGAAGTGCCTTCAACCGGGGATATAGCGGCCTCTACTTGCTTTATGCTTACAGGTCTGCTGTTTGGAGCTGTTTTAATACCTCCCTCTGATGGAAGTCCCATTCGTTCCCGATGTGCACGCCAAGTTTTGTATTTAAGTGACGGGAACCGTTCGTTAACCTCATCGGTGGTCATAAGTTTCTTTTCTCTGCGTCGCCGATGCGGCCGGGGCATGGTTTGTAGGTCGACGGGCTCCTCCTCACCATTCGCGCGGGCACGTTGACGGGCATTGTAGCGGAAGCAGTATTTGACGCCGACGATAATCCTAGATTCACGAACTCGGTTGGCCGTGGCGCGCTGCACCCACAGAAACAGAAACCTACCAAAGATTTGTAAATACAACCCCAAATCCCAGAGCAACAAAGAAGAGTAAGGGCGAATTTGTGGGTCCGCCGCCGCCACCACCACCACCACCACCACCGTTATTGTTAATGGGTGTTGGAGTAGTGGTGGGGGTAGTGAGGGCGGATGTAATGGTACCCATGAAATTGCTCGTTAACGAGCTTGTTGACGACATCGTATCGAGGTGATTAAGGGAGCGATGAGAATCTTAGGAGGATGGCGGGGAGTTGGGTTGTTTTAGTCGTTTTAGGCTCTCATATGAGGCTGACGTGCCAAAATGCAACCAACAGGTGAGTAGTTGATTTAGGTGATTAGGTGATTAGAGGGAGAGGAGGTGGTGGAGGTGGTGAAGGAGAGAAAACAGAACCTCTTTGTGGGGGCCAGCGACTTATTGAAAAGGATCAAAAAAAAATTACAATTAACAAAATATAAAGAAAGGAAAAAAATAAAGAATAAAGAGCCGATAACCAAGCAGGTGTCTATGGTGTGATTTTGGGGAGATCGGAGTAGAAGCAGGTAGGATACATACAAAAACAATAAAGGGCGGGTGACTCGTGGTGAATATATCTCGAGATGGAACGGGGTTTTCTTCTTATTCAGGTTTCTGGGCGGTGGATGAATGGATGGATTCAGCCTTCCCAGCCGCCGAATGTAGAAGATGATGATGAGGTCTTGTTGGAAACAGCCAGCAGCAGCAGGCAGCGAATACCCGACGTGACAACAGTATGTAACAGTAACAGTATGGTGTGGTGGGCTATGATTACGAGTGTGAACCCAAAATCGCGTCTGTTTGCTTGGGGGGGGATGAAGGATGTAGACAGATGGACGATATCACGAAGTGAAGTCCGAAATCTATCTTACACTTCCCACTCCAAACTTCATGCGTTAAATGGGGAGGTGTGGGGTGGATACATACATGTATCTAGAGTATGTAGAGTTTCGATCCCTTGTCACTTCTCGTTGAATACTGGGCATTGAGCGATCAATCAAGTCAAAACCATCTCTTTGAGCCGTGGCTCCCCAGAGTAATGCACACCTAATTTTCTAATCCAAGAACAACAACCCCTCTGACCAACCACATGTCACATCAAGTGTGCAAGCTAAGGCCGGGTCAGCTGCAAGGTTGCATCTTGGTCTGGGATTTGATCTATTTTCAGCCATAAATACCCAATTCGAGAGCGTTCAGATCCAATGCGTACTACTCTACTCCAGGTGCGGTGATCTCTCATACAAATCAACCCTGTCCCCATCACGTGATATCAGATAAGGTATTGTACTTTACAGTCGTGAACCCGGCTTTTGTTGGCTTCTACTCGTAGCTTTATAGCGTTTCCGAACACGACCAATATTGCATGACATACGAAAAAGCGCCAAATCCACCTTTTTGTATGTCATGCAATATTGGTCGTGTTCGGAAACGCTATAAAGCTACGAGTACTAGCACATTCGCTATTAAACCAGGCTCGCCGTTGACCCAGAAATGACTGTAACGAGGACGGTCTCTCAACTTTGCGAAAACCCCAAATTCTAATTGTCTGGCCGATTGGGGAATCTGCACCGGTCAGGTTACAGGAAATTGAGCCGCAAAGATTCACGAGTTATTATTTATTGTTCCATAGATCTAAAAGATGTAAAACCTTAAAATATAAAACATGTAGAAGTGAGAGTCTACAAGTAATCCTAGACTCCGCAATGTGAATACGTATACATACATGTAGAGTACATATGTACTTTACATATACTCTACTATTACTAGCGTACTAGTAGAATCTTTGCTTGTACTGACCGAGCAAACTCCACGAATAGTAATATATGCAGAAAGTACGTACATGCAGTACTAGGGGTGTGCCAAATCGCGACCGCGAGTTGTACTTTGTATTATGGGTATTAAGTGTATGTAGAATGCCTTCAATGGGGGCCTTTGGCCCCCTCCACCTCCCCTTCTACAATTATGGGGACCTTCGGTCCGCTCATGATCGTCGTGCGCTCAGTATTTTGATGTGTCGTGCTTACTAAACTACCCTTTCACTGTCGACCAATCAGACTGTAAGGAGTTCAGAAAAAAATCGTTAATCCAGTATATAATAGAAAGATGTACCGCGCGTGAACACTCACTCGCGCAGACCTGTCAGTCGCGCACCGTAAAAAACGATCAACAGTCATTGGCTGAAAGGAATATACTAGGTTTCGCCCGGTATATAGCAGCTTGTTTTACCGCAAGCGAAGAATAATATGCGAAAAAGGCTCTGGCTCAATTTCCAATAACCTGATTGGTGCAGATTCCCAACGGCTAATTAGATAATTAGGGTTTTGAGTTGGGGTACCTAGGTACATAGGGCTACATGTAGTTCGCTTTGCCCTGCATAAAAGTACACATCGTAGAGGTTTTGCGTATTACGAGAAGGGTCTGAGGTGAGCACGGAAAGCAGAACTAAAGGTTTTGTCAAGATACAAAATACATGCACCTACGTCTTTATTTTCTGAATTAAATCAAGCATATGACACAAGGGCAAGCAGACAACGTGAGGTCGGCATCCACATTCATCATCGATTTGACAGGGAAATTTGTGCCATATCACGTGCTTAGGTGCCCCTTGTTGTTTATTGACGTCCGCCGAGCCTCATCTCAAAGAATAACCACAACTCCAACGTTCAACTATTCTGAGCTGCTGCTTACTCAAAATGGCAGCCACACCAGCAACATCACCGAATCCTGTTGTCTTTTTTGACATCGCCATTGGCGGTAAGCCTTCTCCCTAGTTCCTCCTTCTCCTTTTCTAGCTGTACACTCGAATTGACGAATACTAGGTGAGCCACTCGGTAGGATCAAGATGGAGCTATTCCAGGATATCGTTCCCAAGACTACAGAGAATTTCAGACAATTCTGTACAGGAGAAACTAAAGGCCGTGGAGGAAGACCCCTGGGGTACAAGGGCTCCAAGTTTCATCGTGTGGTAAGGAACCCGAATGCGATTGAGTACATATCTATATCTATCGAACAACACAAAAGCGCGAGAAACCACAGTGACCGTTGGGTTGGGCTAACGATTATAGATTAAAGACTTCATGTATGGATGATATAATTTCCCCTCATACGATATGGTTAGCAGGGCAAGGCGGGCTATGATACAGATATTCGCGTTCTTATTCTCAACCTACTAGCTATGCATATAGTAGCTACCACAATCGGCTCAGCCATGTCAATGATTGATTCTAACAATCACATGATTCGAACATTACACTGATATCTACATGTAGCTAACTGCCCACAGGATCCAAGGTGGAGATTTTCTGAACAATGATGGCTCCGGGGCTGCGTCGATCTACGGCTCGGATCGGTTTCCTGATGAGGGGTTTCAGGTTAAACATGATGTTCCTGGAATTCTTGCTATGGCAAAGTGCGTGGAAGAAACCCTCAAAACTCCAATAATCAACTAACACGGGCCACTTAGTTCTGGACCAAATACAAACGGCTGTCAGTTTTTTATAACATCCAAGCCAGCCCCGTTCTTGGATGGGAAATACGTTGCATTCGGGAAAGTTATCGATGGGATGGACGTGGTCCGGAAGGTAGAGAACGTTAGAGTGATATTGGACCGGCCTACGACGGATGTAGTGATTAGCCAGTGTGGAGAGATGTAAGGGATGCGCAGTATAAGCCAATAAGCCCTTGGATTTTAGGCCAGCCGTCAATTTTGAAAATACTAGTCGCGGGTAACGGTTACCTTAAAGCCTCTATCCCACTAGGAACAAGCTTTGACTCGTGAGCTAATCCCGAAAAGTATTAAGCCGTGATTCTAAAGTACTAAAGAAGATCTGCAGCCGGACCGACAAGGGCCAGGCTTGGCCCCGGTCCCAGTCGCAATAGCTGATGCGTGATCTAGTAAATAAGGAGCATGAATAAAAGATCTTTCGTGGTTTTAATATCAAAGGAGGATTTTAATTTGAATTGAATTAAGGATTTATCCAGATCTTGGTCGGCGCGGGCCTTTGGGCCTAATTTCGAGTTGCAAACCGCAGTAGAGAACTTCGAAGCCCTTCTCAATGCCCACAGTTCGCCCCTCTGTCTCTAAATCACATTCACTAGACTGGCTACATGTAGTTGAGGCTTGCCATGTACCTATTTCTCATTTTAATTATTCCCCTAAAGCTTGTAGGAGGCACATGGACTGGATGCCTCAATTCGAAGGTCTGAAGATTAGTTGTGTCTAAATTCAAATTAACATATAATTATAGCTAGCCTATACATAAAACTATGTATCGCGTAAGTGTCTTACTGCGACTGGCCGTTCTAAAGGAGTAAAGAAAAGACATGATTATGATGGTTTTCACCGAAAGTTTTACAACTAGCTTTCATAGTGGAGGTGAGTGCAGCATTATTAAATTTTAGAGTCTACAAACATATAGTTTAACAGAAATCAATTACATATTACCAACAATAGGAGGAGCTAAGCCAAAATCCCGTGATATCTGATTGGTCTTTGTTTCATGAGGGATCACTCGGTGTGATGCACATGTGATATACTCCGAGTTTTTTTTTTTTTTTTTTTTTGTTTAATTCATTATAAATTAATATGCTTCGAGTGATCGATAACTGGATGCTGTTATAGTTAGATTTGTTAGTTTATTTATTAGGGGTATTCACTTCTAGAAATATGTGTCTTTATAACGCTGCATTACAACGCCGCTTATATATATATGGCACTGAAATTTTCAAAAATCTGAATACCTCTGGAGTGCACATGCCATATTGTGGGAGATAATTCGTTACCATATTACCTTAAGATTTATACTTAGTATACCAGTCAACAATCTTAGCATTTTCTCTACCTAATAATATTGCAATCCTATCCGGGTATCTTTGTAATATTAGGATAGTTTTATTTCAGAGCATGTATACATACATGTAGTCAATGCCATGCAACAGATCGATATATCAATTGATCATATACTACAGTATTATATATATCACGTCCGTCCAAACAGGATATGATCTTGATCATTCGCCTCTCATTAGATAACCCCATCCCGAGATCCCATCTAGATGGCGATGATATGATTGGATGCATAGGGTGGATTATGTAGAATATATCTTTTTTAACAAAGTCGGGCCAACTTATAAAGGCACATATTTCTAGAAGTGGATACCGGGGCTAGTGATCGGCCAAGAGCAATATTATGGAAGTTAAACTCTATAGGCGAGTTTCTTAATATCAACGTTGTTGGCCGGCTGTTGTGAACTATCTCTTCTTCGTCGACGATACCAACAGGAGCGTGTATTGATGATGATGTAGACTAGAAGAAAACAAAAGCTAGCTAGACGAAGTCCATGATTGTACATAATTTCACGAACGCTAACGCTATGTTTTCCTTCGGGCGTCTAATTCGCGCGTTTAAACTGTATTACAAATTCTGTGCGACTATCTTGCTTAATAACGTTCACTACTAGTAGTAGTAAAGTTTTGAACTGGGCGCCCAGTTCGTGAACTGGAAAGTTTCGTCTGCTATATAATTCTCAGCCTTTCCAGCAGAAAGGCGTTGGCCCTAGTTAATTAGCAATTTGTTAAAGAAACATTTATTTACCTACGTAGCCCCAGGACAGTGGTATATATATCAAGGGCAAGGGCATATAATTATATAAATGTAGGTAGAATGTGTTCTTTGAGTTTCTTAGCTGTTAGGTGATGGCTTTTGGGAGTTAATTAGTCGAGTTTGGTACATCTGGACAGAAGATCAGTGACCGTTTGTCAAATCTCAGGAAGCATTGGTGAATAGGCACAGAACGGCCTGTTGGCCAACGTGATATACTCGTGACTGGGACGGAACATATACACGTAAAACCTGATTTACTGTCCCAACAAACTTTTTAAAAAACTAACGCGTCCAAAATAGATACTTAAAGGATGCAGCGCCCTCAAACGACGTTCTTATATTATTAGGAAATCTAATATAACCGGGGCTTTATTGATCAAGAACTCTGTTGTGTCAATGATTAAGTTGCCTTTTTTTTTAATAAGATAAGTAGTACTAGCGTTGAGCTTTGGATACCTATCATAGCAAACTACATTGAGACGGGATATAATATTCATAATACACAATACAGCTTCTGAAGGGGGTTCCACCACCTTCCCGATCAGAAAATCGCCAGCCAAATCTCAGTACCTGAAACACCTTTTCACTCGTATTTCTGGTTTTCATTCTAGCAACTGAGGTCCTGACTCGCTAAATTGCAGCGGGAAAAGCAGTCAGGAAAAGAGACAAAATACACAAAAAAGCAAAATATTCCAACGATGTTTCCCAAACAAGCCATTCCTAACATCAAACGCAAAGAAAAACGAAGAAACTTAAGAATTATAGATCCATCTTTAAACTTACAAAAGTCCTGGAAAAACTAATTATGTTTAGCCGGCACAACACCAGCACTCAACACACTCGGTAGCGGTTCATCCCCAATGCCGTATAGCAGGTTGATAGCGGCAATAAGAACGAAGGTAATGACAATGCCAAACACCAAAAACATATTGAATGGAACACTGATATCCTTTTTCTGGCATGCAGCTCCTGCCCATGTAGTTGTTTTAACACCATCTTTGCGAACAGGTGGATTACATGAACAAGTCCAGCAAGAATTGGAACCCGCTTGAATGGCCTTAGTACAGGTACCACGACCAGAGCAGTTGGCGGTAGACGATTCACAGGCATCTTTTGTAGAATGGCAGCGCGCAATGAGGCCAGAACCAAGAATTTGTTTTGCTGAATTGGGTGTGGTGTCGAAGTTAGAGTCGAGACTGGAGCTAGAGCTTGGTGAGGGTTGGATGATGGAAAGAGGCTTCTCCTCCCGTTTAGCGTGTGAAGCTTCACTAGATTGGGGTAGGAGGAGAATAGTGCTTTTTATGGATGATGGAGTGTGTCGGAGTAGGTAACTATAGAGTGCCTCTGCTACCTTAGCCTCGGCGGATTTGGTACCCTTTGCAGCGATAAAGGCATCCAACTGGGGAGCATGGCAGTAAGCCATTCCATCTTCGGGCAAGCCAGGAAGAACAACCTCCATAAACCTTCGGATCATAGTAAATTCGGCAAGAAACCTTGATTGAGACTCTTCAGTCGGGTCGAGAGTCGATGTAAGTTGCTGAAGGTCTTCAGGTAGTCTTGTTGGAAAACCATCTTTGTTGAGCACAGCTTCGAACCTTGCAAGTTCCTGGGAAAAAGAACAGTTTGAGTTAATTACGCATAAAAGGATAATTAATGTGTCCATAGTTTTACCTCTAGTTTGGGAATAGATACACACAGACCGTCTGAGAAAGTATTTTTGTGAAGCCCAGAAAGCTCGGCCTTTTCGGTAGCAAGGCATGAGAGTAGATTCGCGACGGATGAGGCTGTAGGTGTGTCTTCATTTGGGTTTGATGAGCCGTCAATAATAATGGTTGAAGATAGTTCAGGGTCCACTATACGACAAAATTGTCAGATATGATATAAAAATCGTCCTAAACCGCGCTAAAAGTCGCATATCCCGTTATGAATGTGTGATCGCGTACATTGATTGTCTATCATGCCTGCCAATGAAAGAATAAAGTTCCCTTTCCGTGGGCTTTCTATGAACATGCCCGTCGCCTCTCTTTCTTCAAAGAGAGACATATCTGGGTATGTCTTACGAACGTTTGTCCCTTGGAGGTTCAATTCATGGAATCTAGAGACACCTAGACGCTCCACTAATAGGAGTCGTGTCTCTTGAGGCGATAGGTGGGCGGCGACGTTATTTAACTTGGATGCAGCAAGAGTTACAAGACTGGAAGCCGCGAGACCTGTAAGAAGCCACATTTTCGTTGGTGGTAATATTAAGTCAATCAAAAGCAGGCCTAGGGAGTAAAGGTGTTAGAGTATTGATGATGAGGGAATAGAACATCATCTTGGTGTTGAAGGTTGCGGCTCCCTTAAGCAACACTGTACCCGCGTATACGCATACTCGGCGCACTCCTAATTACATTAGTGGGACTTGTGAACTCTGCGCCCTGCCTTGTAATAATTTCTTCCCCACCTTCTACGCAATATCGCCACTCATTTCTTTCGACAGTCATCCCAACTGCATATTTTTCCCTGGATTTGTGGGTTCGGGGAGGTCTATTATTGATTTCTATCGGCGACTTCAAATCGCTCGTTGGGCACTTATTCCGGCGGCATACGCCGCTTCATCAGGCCGTCATGTTCAGAAACATTAGGAATTTCCTTTCCCACTCTCGGATTCCAGTCAGAATCTCCGCGCAGTCGGATAAATATAAGCTCTACCGGGTTCGGTTCGTTCCCCAAGACAAGAGATTTAACGGCCTCTTTCGGGGTTTACTACTCTTGAGCGGCTGTCATATTGCGGCAAACACCTTATTACAAACATTCGGTAGTGGATGGGAAGAACCGTTATTTATACCTCTAGGATTTTTAGAGGAGGGACCTAGGAGGAGATATGAACTTACGGATCCCGAGTTTCAGGCATTTTTAAAATTCAACAAAGATACAAAAAAGGCACTAGCTGCCAGAGGTAAGTGCCCACTTCCCGTTTTGGAGGTCGAGCTCTATGTTGAGTCAAGTTCTTTAGCCAGCTAACCCGGGGTACAGCAAAGGTAATAGAAATCCTAGTGAAGAATCTTGAAGCCAATAATAGGTCCAAATTTGGAGGCGATGTGAAAGCCGAAGGATCGATACTATATTATCACTACCCGTGAGCCATACAGTCTCCTCCTATTTCCTCAGATTTGAACTTACACGAATCAATTGCTAGAATTGGCCCGCCCCCGGAATACATACGGAAAGGATTACTTATATCACCCGCAGAGCGAGATTCTTCGGACCAAAGCGAAGGGGCGTCACATCCCCTCCGCCTTTCAAATTTAAAATATGAATGGGTATCGCGCCCCGTTCCCCAAAACACAATGCACCGTCTCTCCACTACCCTTTACCCCTCATGGGTATTCAACTCTCTCTATCTTTCCGCACAGGCCACATTAGGCTGGCTACAAACTCTAAAAGCCAGTGGGAAAACAGTGGATTCAATGGGCGATTTGGTGGTAATGGGTACGACCACTGTCAAACAAAGCCTGGGTGTTACCCACAGGATTCTCCAGAGAACATTGAAACCGCCACCCCCACCGAGAGGCCATGTTGTGATTGATGGGATTGTGCAGGTCTCCGGCAACAATTTGGTGGTGGGTATAGACATCATTGCTAGCTTTGACCCGGAGACCTTGGGGAGCTTGGTATTCCACAAGACGCATATTCGATACGTAGGGAAAAAAAGAAGGCAGCTAAAGTCTGTTACGCCGAAGATCCCACCGCAATTTCACCCTCTTGGTGGAAAGACGACCCTAGTGGAGGATCCGACTTCTAAGGGAACTGTTCAGGAGGCTATTCAGTCCTCAGAAGAAATTCGGAGGAGAACGGTTGAGCAACAGCGGAACTTTATCGATAAACAGGTTGGCGGGGTAAAGGCAGTTGATCAGAAGCGCGTTATCCAGGAACCCAAAGTTCAGGATAAAGGGCCCGAATCTGTGCCTGAAATAGGCGTAAAACCTATAGTACGAATGCTCAAGGGAAAACGCGGAGAATCAATCCCAGATATACCACCGGGCGGGGGCGCAAGCGAAAGAGGAGACGATAAAAAACAAGAGACAGATGTTGACGATGCTACTTCATCAAAACCATAGTGCGAAGGAGGCGAAGAGTTGCGACTGATAGCATGACGATTTGTTTGGGTCAGCTACATTTTCTGTAGAAGAGAGCAAATATCCACACAACGGAGTCCCTGGCGCGAACTTTTTTTCTGCCGGGCAACTATAGGTTTTACTTTGATACCTTTTCTGCTATGGACTTTGCAGTTCTCGTATATTATACAGAATGGTGTCCCTTCTTTCCTATGGATGGGTTTTTCGGTTTCTATCGTTAATCGTCCTCAGATTTTCCTCCACTTCTTTTCATTACTACTTCTAGGGACTGTGCTCCATCTTTTCTGTTATTTTATATCTTTGTAATAAAGATAGGTGTAGATTCATGTGTGTGGACGTGTTTATGAGAAAACGAAGTGTTTGTAAATAGTACATGTAGCAATCCTTGAGTGATGAATGTCTTAGTCAAGCCTTTCTAATCCCTGTTCGTGTGGATCGTGGCTTATGCAGTTATTATGGTCAATGACTTGGGGCCTTGTTTCATTGCTTTGGATATTTCGTCCAATAACGACATACATGTAGTGTGTATGTGCGCACGTAGAGTAATGCGGTATAATATTCACTAGCTTAGCTAGAGTTAATGGATTGCAAATTCTTCCATATCAATTGCACCATGTTTGGTGCAGGTTAGTGCGACCCCGATTTGTATATATATTATATCTACTATACTTGCTAGAAATCCCGCGATACTGCAGATAAATGTTCCTCACCATGACATTGTTCAAACTTCCATCCTGGCTTCCCAGCACTTTCGTGTGCCGAAACCTTGACATGTAATATAAACGCAATTGAAGAGAAAATGAAAGACATCCAAGTACAGCTGTACATTTTAACCCCCAACTCAGCGTAGACTTTAAGGTCAGGTGTTGATCCAAGCCAGAGCCAGAACTTTATGAATAATTGACAGGAGGTGATCGCTGAAATCAATGTGAAGCAAGCTGCACATAACGCAAAGACAGATGTCAAGATGTAATTGCGAGAAACCATGACAGAGAGCCAGTCTGAGCGGTAGTTATGATATGTGGTCAGACTGATGGACTTTACAATCTGGAGAATCTGACTGAGATCTTTAGAGACTTACCCATTACAAGAGACATAAGACTGAATACTCCCCCAAGAACAAAGCACACATACATACATTTGCTTGGTCGTTGTGCGTTTTTAAGGGCCTTAGCCATTCCCTTGGGTTCTGTAAATATCGGGCAGGATTGACGTATTAACGACACACCACGCTACCTTAACAACTTCTTCTTCTTCTCAAGCTTGGGAAGTCAAAAACTTGCCATATTTAGCAGGCACAGCCTTCTTTAACATACTCTCCACCGGGTTGAAATAGTGCGCGGGAGTCGGTGTTGAACAATATGTAATCCCAATCCCATCAAATCCCTCGCAATAGTTCCACAAACCAACCTGGTAAAAGTGTGGCATCTGGGCTGCATTAATATTCCCAATTCCATCCAAGAATACATCCTTATATAGCGGGTTGTGTTTCGGAAACGGAGAATTGGATTTGACCCTCATGAACCAGATATCGTCCAGTACATTATTGACGTGTGTGCTCCCTAGGAGCACCATGACGAGCGAGCCAAGGGCAACGATGCTACAGAATTCGGCTGCGACCGTCATTTGCTTTCTGCGCCGGATAGATTTTTCTTTGGCGGTGCGTACGGCTCGATTAATCTCTTCCTCTTCTCCTGACTGGACTTGAGGGTACATATCGTAGTGATTCATAATTGTAGCTTGCGGTGCGGTGGTGGGCTGAATTCTCAGAATTCTCGTGATCTGCCTCTTATCGCAAATATGTTTATGTGGAGAAGAATATAGATGGACCATGTGGCAGTACTGCACAATGCGGGGAGCTACCTAGACCCCCGTTCATTAATTTGAAGTTATGATTGAGTACGTTAGGTACATGCATTTACCGAAGGCTCTAGGTGCCACGGACTCAGCGAGGCAGTGCTGGTCATTCGTGTGGTGCAATTGATTGCTTCTGTTTCCGAGGACATTAGTAGATACATGTACGTATTTATCTTTTCGTGTGTTTTCGAGGACGCTATCGAGTGCACTAAACCCAAAATATGGTATGTATCACGAGGGTAGACCCCCCAAAATCGCTAGCTGCCAATAAGCTAGCCAAGTCCGAACACTCTATTATCAAAATAATACTTCTATATACCTCCTAACCAAATCATACTCCGTGATTAGTGCCAAACTAGGCTCTTGAGAGTACCAAGTCTCAGTGTCGAAGTGCCAAATCGAAATTCATAAAGTGTGGTATGCGGTAGTGAAGCACTGAATCAGAATTGATGAAGTATTATTTTGAGAAGGCTATGCGCTGGATACTTAAGGCTCCGTGCCGATATGGGATCACATGATTCATAGAATCGTCAGCCAAATGTACCAATTACATGTAATCGCTAAATAATTATTGAACTAAACTTATGTAGGAAACTTTATACAATTTTACAGGCGACCCCGGGCGCCCTCTGGAGCTCTGTCTCCCAAAGGAAGGGAGCGATAGAAAAAGAAACCAGGCTAACCCTCTCAAACCCTATTCCGTAACTCCCCCAGTTTTTATAGTGCAAAACCCGGGGTCCAGTTTTCGCCAATTCTTTTAACCTCTTCAATAAACCGTTTACTGGTTATCGGTTTCGCCTCATCGTTCTCGTAGAACGGATTACAAACGAGCTGGATGTACGCTGTCTGCAATGCCCGGAATACCTATTTTATCAAATTAGTCCCCCAAAATCCTCCTCATACCAAGAACTTTTCTTGGAGAGGGTAACACACCGGTTTAAGCTCCCCATCCTTCATTGCTGGTGTTCCAGCCCCCCCGCCTCCCACATCTACCACAACAATAATCTTAACCCCCGTATTTGTCAACCATCCATATGCTGCAAGACCTTCGTCGACACTATAAAGTAGTCCGAAGTCGCTATCACCATTGCTCTTGAGTGGTAATCGAGCTTGGAATACATCGAGGGTTGCATGGGTAAGAAAATGATATTTGAGGGTATTTGAAGTCGCGGGGAAAGGTGAAAGATGGAGCGGTGAGTTCTGAGTAACGAGAATGTTAGTGAGTATGGGGAGATAAGATAAACCAATGACAGCTGCATACGTTCTTTCCGATGATGGCAATACAGGCAATCCGTGTGGAAGACATGGTCAGTGGTTGTTTTGGGGAGCTTTCCAATATGTGAGCTAGCTTACTTGGAGTGAGGTTAGACGGGTGCGGAAAAACGTTTTTCCGACTCAGGGTAACGCTGCGCTAACACACCACACCTAAATACTAGTACAATACATGTACTATATATAGCATGCACGTTTAAACGAAGCCTCTGAACTACCGCGGGTGCATCACCAGGACGATTCAGCGCTGCATTACAAGATTATGGTGTAGGTATGTAAATACTAGAGGAATCATTATCACTTATTGTAGTTAACCATGTACCGGGTGTTGAGGGTAAGTGATCAGAATCTGATCAGAATCTGATAAGTGAATGTTGCGGTGAATAGGTGTATTTGTCTTATCAGATTCTGATCACTTTTCGCTACACCCTAGTACAGTCGAATCTCCCTATAAATGTACGCTCGGGGCCGGAAATCGGTACCCTTATATTAAGGGTCGGTTTGTGCCTAATAAGGACCGAGAGGTCGTATCCTTATAGGGCGAGTATTCTTATTACATACAATACGTACATACATGCACATGTATGTACTAGGGTGTAGCGAAAAGTGATCAGAATCTGATAAGACAAATACACCTATTCACCGTAACATTCACTTATCAGATTCTGATCACTTACCCTCAACACCCGGTACCTACTCTACCCTTATAGGGAGATTCGACTGGGTACATACATACATGTAATGTATATTTATCTATGTGTAAGTGTAAGTCGAGTATCGAGTGATAAACCATGATATAAAGAAATTGATCGGCCCAACTTTGCTTTTTTCACGGTTCTCGTAGTTTGGTTTGGTGCATAATACCAAAGGCCATCAATAGGTAAAATTACTATATGCAATCCCAGAAGCGTACCGTAACGCTTCGACCCCAAAAGACAAAGGAAGGGGAATGTTTCTACTACAGGGTAAGAAATTATGCGTTGAAAGCATGTTGTAAAGAAAATAAACACCAGATAAATGGGTTTAATTTTGACCCCCCCCAACCTCCCCCAAAACCCCCCTTGCGTCATCTCAAACGAGCGAGAAGGTGAAGTATTTCACCGGGGAATCCACAGCGCAAAGCTAAAAATCTTACAGATAGAGAGAACCTGCGTTTACGATATCTAATACACGGTTAGTTATTACTCCACACTATTGTGGTTGGACAGAGCGAGTGTATACCTCTCTTAACTTTTTCAAGCGATTGATCAAACTTCTCTTCCAATTCAGTGCTGCCCATAACTTTCGCTGCTAGGCTCATCTGCCTCAGTAATTCCTCTAGGCGCCTAAACATGCGAATTAAGCTTCCTTCGTATACATCTGTCATTTTGCAGATGGAAGCGAACGAAGCTCCTTTCGACCAGGTATAAACAACTTCCATCAGTTGTGGTTTGAACTTTTGAACATATTCGTCCTCCGAAACTGGGAGCTTGCTCTCTGCTGAGATCTTAGCAATGAGCCGGGCTTGCGACTGTAGCTCTTGAAACGGTTTTGCGAGGTCATCTTGGAGTTTCGCATCAGTTTTGCTGTTTTCTTCAAAAACAAAGCAACTTAGGAGGGCTGCGATTTGCTCAGGTGTAAGCTCGTTAAAAGTGCGGTTAAAGAGAAGTTCAGCAAGGAGTAGCTCATCTCCTGTACTGATCTCACAAGCTACTCTCGCTTTCATCTGAATGACATCGTCCCCGGCGATGAATCCAAGACGCCTCAATACACGTTTACGACATTTTAATTCGTCTAGTTGCATGATTGAGTGGGCGATCGTGATCTTTTTCTTTGTCGCTCTGATCTTGTCTTGGATTTCAACCTTCAAGCTGTAGCGGTTATAAAGATCCTCAAGGCGTGGAGAGTTATGCAAAGGATTCCCCAATAACCGCGATTCGAGAACTTCGATTTTCTAAATTCAAGATCAGATATAGGATCGGAATATCATGGTGGCAGATTACATACTCGAAGAAGATTCTTGAAAGACTCATCTGTGATACCCATATTCTCAATAGGATCAAGCACAGATATACCATCGCCAAAGCGTCTCTTCACTTCATCGATGTTCTTTCTTGCAGTATTCCGCTGGTCTTGTGACTTCATGTCCTTGGGCAGAAAAATACGGATACCTGCAATTCCTTCGAGACAGGAAAGTAACACAGGAACAACCTCCATCTTCCCACTTTCACCAGGTCCAGGGGGCTTGACGCCAGGGGGGAGATCTAAGCCTGGTCGGGCAGATGTTGGTGCATCAGCTGCGAGGCATAGTAGGACATCAACGACATATGATTCTTGAGGTGGATAATCTTCAGTTTGAGACTATGCAGAGTATCATTATTATTAGAGACGGTGACAAATTTTTAAAGATTGGCTGTTTACCTTGCCACGGATCCTCTTGGAATAATTAACCACAGCACCCCATCCAAAGTCATGGTTTTGGTATTTGACCTTGACTAATCTCCCAGGCTGCATGAATTGCAGGCAGTAGTTAGGGTGGTTAATAACGTCTCGCATGTCTTTAGCGTATGTATCGAGCTTTTGTCGTAGATCGTAATACTCTCGTACAACGCTCTCATCCTCGATAATCATGTTTAATTTCTCATTTTCAAAGTCGCCAAGTTCTAAAACGAGCAGATGATTAGAGCCTCTATATTTATGAAGATGGCACTGGGGACCTACCCTTTTCTAAGCCCGAAACACCGGCGGTATTTTGGAACTGAAAAAAACATTTCTCCAACATATATTCAGGCGAGATGCCCTCGACTCTCATCAAATTCAGGATCATATTATATCCGAGATAGAAGGCTGAGTTGAGGCGATCCTGTTCTCCTTTGACAATTTCGCGGGCAACATGAGGTTCCATTTTCTCATCAATCATAAGAATAACAATACCACGATCATCAAGTCCGCGACGACCGGCACGGCCCGACATTTGAACAAACTCTGAAGGGGACACCCATCTCTGCTCTTTCCCATCGAACTTGCGTACACTCGTAAAGACTACCGTCTTTGCAGGCATGTTCAATCCAATAGAAAAGGTTTCGGTGGCAAACAGCACCTTGATAAGCCCTTCTTGAAAGAGAATCTCAATGACCTCCTTTAATATGGGAAGTAATCCGGAATGATGTATACCAATACCACGGCGGAGAAGTGGTAAAATGTGTTGAATCTGTGGAAGACCCCGATCCTCCTCCGATAACGAACTAATTGCGTTTCCGAACACTTTACCAACCATGTCTTTTTCAGCTTCGTCGTTAAAGGCAAGTTGACTCATCTGGAGCGCCAGGCTTTCGCACTCTCGTTTACTGAAGGAAAAGACGATAACTGGGTTATAATTCTTGACCATAATCATCTTAACAATTTTGTAAATATCTGAGGGGCCGCCTTTAATGGTGTCAGAAAGATTCTCTCGGTGATGGGGGTATAATCATACTCTTGTTCCCTCCGGTTTTCGTTGCCCATTTTTTCTTCCCGTGACCCCTGCGACCATTGATATCTGCCGGATCATCACCTTGTTTGTCCGCTAACGAACCCATAGCTTTTTGGAAATTGTCTTCTCGGAATACACCCTTCTCATCAACCACAAGGTGAATACCATCCGCGCCGGCCGGGAAGAAATAATTTTGTAATGGCGTGGGTCTGAAGTCTGTATAGACAACATGACACGGCTGATTATGTGTCTTGCAGATCCATTCGGCGAATTGCATGGCATTTGGAATGGTAGCAGACAAAAATACGTAGCGAACCTTGTCTGGTAAGAGAATGATTGTTTCCTCCCAAACAACACCACGAGCTACGATAGATTAACAACCGGTCAAATATAGAGATTTAAGCAATTACTCACCTTTATCTCTCATATAATGGATTTCGTCGAAAATGACCCATTGAACCTCTCTCATCACTTCAGAACCCCTGTATAACATCGACCGCAAAATCTATATGAGATTTAGAAAAATACCTGAAGACTATACGGATACCGTTGTAAACATGACATACCTCAGTTGTCATCACAAGACATGTCGCCGAAGGATTTATGGTAGTATCACCAGTCATTAATCCAACATCACCAAACTCTGCAGAGAATTCTCGGTATTTTTGGTTACTGAGCGCTTTTATAGGACTGGTGTAGATGACTCTTTGGTTCTCTCGTAAACTCTGCGCAATGGCGTACTCTGCAACGACTGTCTTTCCCGCACTCGTATGTGCACTGACCAAAACACTTTCTCCACGCTCAATCGCCGCTACAGAGGTTTTCTGGAATGGATCCAATTCGAACTCATATTTCCGGGCTGGAGGATCAACAAATTTGTGATTCTCAATAGGTAAATACTTGTAGTCTGTTGGTAATGAGACTTGGTGTCGGACCTGATGTGGGATGATGATAGACTGTCCCTCGATCTCTTGAGAGCCCAATCCGCTGGAAGCTGGTACTTCCCTCACCGACTCGATTTCGAAAGCGTCAGTTGTAATAGGATCTCCTTCTCGTCGCTGCCTTTTCGCTGCCGCACCACTTCCGTTTTCTGTATCTACTAGCATAGGTTCCGTTACTGATCCTGCATCAGAATCATCTTTCTCCGGCGGTCGTGCACTTCCATTGGCGTATCTCTTTTTAAAACGATCTTTTCTAGGTTTTTTGAGGAGGTCTGCAGAATCATTGTCGAAAACGTCAAATAGTTCGTCACCGCCAAACATGACTACGAAGTGGTAGTGATATGAATGGTGAATGGAAAAGAAAGAATTTGTGGTGCAGAGAGAGAGCTTAGAAGTTATCGAAAACACAAAGCGTTGAAGGGTAGGCGGCGGCTTTGGGAATATGTACGGGTACACGCTAGGGTGCTCTTTTTTCTCCTTCTTGGCGCTGTGCTAAGAAGAAGCTCTGGGAGGGTCACTTATCGCTTGCGATCCTAACAGATGAAAACCGGGGGGAACGGCAGGTCACAGATGACAAACGGGGTCTGAGAAAGACTAGCTTTTTGGAAGATCACAGATTCACGTTTTGAGTGGCTGTGAGTGGTTACTATCCGCCTCACTTCCACAGCCGCATGAAGGTTTGCTGCCTACGCACAGACCTCTTAGTTCAGTGAAAATCGGGCTTTCGGTTATCGGAGTTCGGCATTACACGCTGCGTGGGGGCAGTTTATATCACGTTAAACAAATTGACGTCCAATAAGTCGAACCACCCTCACTCCCTCGTGGATTGTATCAGTCAGTCGATCAATCCTCTTTTCCCACCACCTTTTCTCGTCAGAACTGCTTACTGCATACATCTCCTCTCAACTGTAAGTGTATTGCCAGTTTACTTCTCTGTGATTTTATGCACTTAAGTGCTCTTGTCCATCGGTTCATCGATCATGCTGTTCCTGTCTGTGGCTAACCCCGCTGACTGTCAATTGGGTGCTTTAGATCAATCACTTCACAAAGTACGTGTGCACGAACCTCTCCATGACGACTCCCTGCAACGCATCCTTCCTGCCATTTCTCGATTGCTTACCTGTACTGGACTCAAACTTTTCAGATGATTTCTAGAATTGCTTTCCGCGCTGCCTCTCAGGCACCTCTGATCGCCCGCCGCGGCCTGCACGCCACCCCAGCTCGTATGGGGGGTTACCATTACCCCGAGGGCCCTAGGAGCAACCTGCCCTTTAACCCACTGACCCGCTTTTTCTGGTTGAGATACCTTTCGTACTGCGGTTAGTCACCTTAATTGTTCGATGATCGATCTTTACATTGCTGATACATTTGCAGTTGTTGGCTTCGGGTTTCCCTTTGGAGTTGCTGTCTGGCAAACCACCAAGAACCAATAGATTTGGCCGCCGGTGTCTAGATGCAATATATCCAATTTGTATTAGGTACCCGCTAGGCTGCGGGTCAAATGCAAGAAAGCACTTTCTTTATTACATACATGTTGGGAATTGCATAGTAGAGTAGAATCGAGTCGTTTTTTTCTGTACAGTTTCTCGCAGGTGCAATGTGTGTCAGGGGAGCGAGGTGAATGCAGCCGGAACTGGAGGCGGCCCGTCGCTGGATCTCCCGCCTTCCCGGTTTATGGAACTTAAGATTCTATTTGCTTTTTCAACCACCCAGATTATCTCTGTTAGACTAATCTAAACTGTATCCTCAGTTGATCGTAGTCTCATGGTATTACATATGGGTTGGTTTTACGGTTGCCACGAATGTAAAGTAATTTCTAAACACACTGGTTGTAAATTTGGGATATCAGCACAATTAGAGAATCATATAAAGAAGCTCCAGAGTCCGAAACCTTTTCCTCACATGTTCATTACATGATTACTCAATTATTACCAGCTACCGAGCACTTTCTACTAGTAGAGAGGTATTGGGTGCGGGTATAGGGGTTAGGTGAACCCTAGAGACGAGAGCCCTACATGGGCGATCGATATTTTTCTTTTGCTGTGACCGGGTCACGGAGCGTATTTTTTGTGTTGGTGCGGCTCTGGATTCCATGGCGGGGTATTTGGGTTTTGGGCGTTGCCCCTCCCTCAGTGACGTGACGACACGCAGAATACAACAGACAGCACAGCTGCAACCTTCAAGGTTCGATCTCCCTTCTACTCCAAGATGCGCAACCTCCTCGCGATCGAGCGCTCTGTTGTCGGCGTCTCCTCCACCGAGGTGCCTGACCTGCCTCTCACCGCAGTAGCCTGGGACTCCAGCGCCGACTCTCTCATATGCACTCATGGCCCTTGTGAAGCAGAAGCTCTAATCGAGCTGAAACGTGTTACCGTACGATTCGATTCGATCCAGGAACTCATTATTTTTTCTCTAAATTTTTTTTTTGTTCGTATTGCAGAAAGGGAAGTCACGATACTGACTACTACGGGTGAGTAGAAAAACGGTCAGGCGGTCAATATTGCGTCGTGGGATGCACCCTCCCCATCGCCTACCCTGCCTTGCGATCGCGTTCTCGACCTGCATTACTTCAGCGACACGTTTTCCACCTGCGTAGTCCTTTCTGGTGGGGATATTGTGATCGTCAAGGAGGACACTCTGCCGGGTGAAAACAAAATCGAGATAGTTGGATCTGTCGATGAAGGGATCACAGCTGCAGCCTGGTCCTCTGATGAGGAAGTTCTTGCCATCACAACTGGAGCCTCGACGTTTCTTTTGATGACACGAGATTTTGAGCCCATCAACGACGTTACTCTTTCGCCAAACGATCTGAATGCTTCAAAACATGTATCCGTAGGGTGGGGTAAGTCAGAAACACAATTCAAGGGGAAGCGGGCAAAGGCAATGAAAGATCCCACAGTGCCAGAAAAGTTCGACGAGGGCGTCTTAAGTCCACTCGACGATGGCGTTACTAGAATTAGCTGGAGAGGTGACGGCGCATATCTAGCGATATCGTCCGTGGAGGCATCTCAGAGGAGACTTATACGAGTGTATAGTAGGGACGGCTCACTCGATGGCGTGAGTGAGCCTGTCGATAACTTAGAAGGTCCCCTGAGTTGGCGGCCTGCTGGCAACCTCATGGCAGGTATTCAGCGGTTCCCCGACAGGCTGGATGTGGTATTTTTCGAGCGTAATGGACTTCGTCATGGGGAGTTCACACTACGCATCCCCTCGGAAATGGTGAAAGAAGAAAGGGTCTTAGAATTGTTGTGGAACGGTGATTCGTCTGTGCTGGCGATCTGTTTCAAGGATAAGGTACAATTATGGAGTACGGGCAATTACCATTGGTATCTCAAGCAAGAGTTACTATTTCCAGATGAGTTGCAAGTAGGGCTGCAGGACTTGGTCGTACAGTGGCATCCCGAAAAACCACTTCAACTGGCGCTCGGTGCCAAAGGTACATATCTTCTCGCGTCAGAAATCCAAAATGGATTGGAGTAGCTAATGATGGAACCAGAAAAGGTTATTACCCACGAATTCATATGGTCTGTCTTTTCGGGATCGTCCATGCCGCCCAACGATTACGGGATAGCGGCAGTTGTAGATGGAGGTAAGAAATAGCGATGGCGCTGTCAATACATCTACTCTAGAGTACCTCATGTCATGCAAAGGCTCACTATTCTTTTATTGAAATGTAGCCACACTTAAACTCACGCCCCTGCGTATCGCCAATATCCCACCACCCATGTCTTTCCGGGAAGTAGCCTTAGGATCAACACCAACGGACGTTGCTATCAGCCCCAGTGGCTGTCGTATTGTGGTGTTGAGGGGTGATTGCATAGATTTGATCACGTGGAAGTTTGAAAAACAGAGACTTATTTCCGAGCCAGAGACCTTTCAAAGAATATTGGAACTTGAGGGTTTCTCCAGTTATCGTCAAATATCATTTCTCGACGAAGAGACCTTAGGCATCGTTTATGACGAAGACGGAAGCAGTGTTCTACAAACCATCTCTATTCCTCATTCAGGGCCTACCGAGTCTACAAATACGTTTAGGCTTCCTGAAAATGTTACTGTTTTAAGGCTCGGCGCCGTACCGGAACTTGTAAGTTTTTTCTACGAGGATAACCAGGGCAACGTCTCTTTGTATAATCCGCGAAATCACACAGTGGATCGAATTTGTAGACTTCCTAGTATTTGTCCTTGGGTTCAGGTGGCTATTTTCGATGAGCAAGTAAGTGCCCTCAACAGATAAGTAGAGAATAGTTTTCTGACTTCGTTAGAATGTTGTATTTGGGCTATCTCAAAATGGGCGATTATACGTCAATGATAGGATGATAGTGCCAAATTGTACTTCATTCGCTGTTACCTCAGCACACCTTATTTTTACCACTACACAACACTTCCTGAAATTCGTTCATCTTCACGGAGATTTTAAAGGTATCAAAGATTCTTGTTCCTGGAAATGGAGATTGTTATTTATCGAGGGATTTTAGATCTGGAAGTGCCACCAGATGACCCAACTGGTGATGAACGTTGTCGTAACGTTGAAAGAGGCTCCCGCATAATTCATGTAATGCCGACAAGCTTCTCTTTAACATTGCAGATGCCACGAGGAAACCTCGAAACTATTTTCCCCCGTGCCCTTGTTCTTGCTGGAGTGCGTAGAAGTATTGAAGTTAAGCACTATAGAAGGGCATTCTCAGCATGTCGGAACCATCGCGTCGACCTTAACATTTTGCACGATCATGCACCAGCACAGTTTTTGGAGAGCATCGAGTTGTTCGTAGACCAGGTCAAAAACATTGAACACATCGATCTTTTCCTATCACAAATTCGGTGGGTTCTATTTTTTTAGGATTTTGATTCGCATACTTACAATTTACTGCTTTAGAGAGGAAGACGTGTCTAAAACAATGTATCGTGAGACATTGTTAGCTGCAGAAGCTACTGAACCCGCTCTTCCTGTATACGGAATTTCAGTGGACCCGTCGAAATCCAAAGTCAATAAGATCTGCGAAGCATTTCTGAGAGTTCTTTTGAAGAACCGACTTGCTACAAACCTTCAGAACATTATCACAGCCTATGTCTGTAAATCACCCCCGGATCATGATGCAGCATTACTACTAATTGGAAAGCTTCGCGAAGAAAATCTAGAACTTGCCGAACAAGCAATAACACATGTTTGTTTCTTGTCGGATGTTAACAAGCTATATGATAACGCCCTTGGTTTGTACGACTTGGATCTTACTTTGATGGTTGCACAGCAGTCACAAAAGGATCCTCGCGAGTATTTACCATTCCTACAAAGTCTGCAGGAAATGGAAAATACAAGACGAATGTTCACCATTGACGATCATTTGGGTCGTTTTACAAAGGCTTGCGGTTATTTACATGCACTTGGGGATGTCGCATTTTCCGAGATGAGTGGCTATGTTATCAAACATGAGCTCTACCAGACGGCATTGGATCTTTTTAAATACAACCAGGAAAAGCTCAAGGTCATAATGAGTCTCTACGCGACATACCTTGAGGGTGCATCGCGATACCCTGACGCCGGACTTTGTATGCTACTGGTCTCTTTAATTATTACCTTCTAAGCTTACATAATTGGACATAGGTTACGAGTTTCTTGGGGATTATTCAAACGCAGTTAGCTGTTATCGCAGTGCCGGAATGTGGCAGGAGGCGTTATTTTCAGCGAGTCAAGTACCATTTTCACAGGATGAGCTTGATGAATTGAGTTCTTCACTCGCCGAAACTCTCCTCGACGCAAAGGAGTACATAGAGGCTGCAACGATTCATATCGAATACCGAAATGATGTTACAGAAGCAGCGAGGGTTCTTTGTAAAGGTTGCTATATCGGCGAAGCAATGAGGCTGGTATGTGCCATCCACTATATTTCTTTTAGCTCGCAATTCTAATCTAGTTACAGATCGGGAAACAGGGAAAATCAGAGCTCCTTGAAAGCGTTGTAGATCCCGGGCTGGGAGAAGGGTTTGCCCAAACCTCAGAGCTTATTGCTGATTGCAAAGCACAATTAATTGCTCAAGTAAATCGTTTGAGAGAGCTCCGGGCTAAAAAGGAAGAGAATCCTCTTGCTTATTTTGATGGTGTGGCCGAAGAAGATGCACCTGATGATGTTTCTCTTGCACCAACTAACGTTTCTACCTCCGCATCCCTGTTCACTCGGTACACTGGCAAGACCGGCGTTACGGCTCAGACTGGTGCGTCTAGACGGACATCAAAGAACAGGAAAAGAGAGGAGAGGAAGAGGGCTAGGGGAAAGAAGGGAAGTATTTATGAAGAAGAGTATCTTATCAACTCTATTGGAAGGATGATCGAAAGGCTGGACACCATTAGAGCAGAGACCAAGCGGCTGTTGCAAGGATTGGTGAGAAGGCGCATGAGAGAACGGGCTGTAGCGCTGCAGACACAGATGGAGGAGATACTAGAACAATTGACTGGATGTGTTAAAGAGGTTTTTGAAGAAGGGTCTAGGATTATGGAAGAAGGTGAGAGAGGGGAGATTACTACAGGTACCAAAAGAATTGCACCCGTGGTAAAGCCGTTTGATGGGATCGGTGTATTGTAAAATATCATTTTAATGCTCTGGAGGTGTAGCTACATGAAGTTATGTCCACTGATACTTGTAAAAGGCCTATAAACTGCTAGATATGGTGGATTTATGGTATACAAGAGTTCTTTTAAATATTACCTCCTATATACATGTACTTATTGCTACGTATAATGTATTGCTGTCACCGACCTGATATACTAGATACATGTATCCCAGCCCTGGACTCCCACGCAGCGAAGACAAGCCTTGGCATTCAAAGAAATATGTGCATACATGTAGTACATGTACTCGCAATGTCCTGACGTTTTTAAACTGGGCCACTATTGCATACACCAAAAAATCAGAAGTTTGGCGTATTTTTGTATGGTATGCAATATTGGTCACGTCCAAAAACGCCAGGACATTGCGAGTAGTAGTACTAGTGTAACATGTATGTTATTCATCGATCATGATAATATTATCTCCCCATATTCTTCGCCGGCGCAAGTCTCTGGGCAGCGAAACTAAATGCAGCGATAGAGGTCACAAAGAAGAGTAGATTATAGAACTTTACAAGAACTTGAATTAGTAAACAAAACAAATCGCAACTATTGGGTGACTGACCGCCGTCCTACTGTATGCACTCTCTTCTTGCTCACTTCGCGAAGCAGCAAAGAGCTTGCGGAGGTTTGGAAGTTCGAAAGATGCCTGTGCGATACCGGAAAAGGCGATTCATTTAGTTCGACCTACCAACCTAAAGTAGTGGGATTTGCTTACCATGGGAAGTTGTCCGTTTTTGATTACCCTTAGATAGCTGTTGTTGTACGAGGAAGCAAATGGGGCTGACACCTTGACCATTAATTGCTGCACGTAACCGACCAACATCCATTCGCACCTCCGTTTAGAACCCCTCCTCCACCACAACAATAATCACCCACGACAAGCAACAACAATTTTCAGGGCTGCTTTAGCCGCTCCTAGGAACTTCCCTCGCATACTGGCTTGCAGCTAATTCAGTTAGTCGTTCTTCAGAATACCAAAAACTATGGCGGCCAACAGAATACGGAGCATGTTCCCCGTCGCCCCGCGCAAGGGCGAGACATTCGAGTTAAGAACTGGATTGAATTCTCAGTTCGCTCACGAGAGGTACATAAGTTCCACTTTCCCTCTCAGTCGGAGAGAATTACATGAGCTCTATCTGTGGCTAATAATCCGTGTGGGCTCTAGGAAAGATGCAATTAGGAACACCATTGCCGCCATGACGTTAGGAAAGGATGTCTCAGCACTATTTCCTGACATTATCAAGAATATGGTGGGGCATTCCTGTGGATCGAGTTAACGCTTGCGGTTATCTTTAGCTGCGAAAAGCTGAAGTTCTGACTATAAATGTCACCTTTAGGCCACGAGTGATCTAGATCAGAAGAAGCTTGTCTACCTATACCTAATGTGTGTATTTGTATGCTATTATCGGATTAAATACTAATCTCGTATTTCAGGAACTATGCAAAAACTCACCCAGACCTCTGTATCCTAGCTGTTAATACTTTTGTCCAGGTTAGTACCTATTGCGAGATCTACATAGTATGGGGGCTGTAGCTTATTTGAGCAGGACTCCGAAGACCCGAATCCATTGATAAGAGCGCTTGCTATTAGAACGATGGGATGTATTCGGGTGGATAAGATTGTGGATTACATGGAGGAACCGTTACGAAAGACTTTGAAGGTGAGCGTCCCAAAAATATGCTCATGGGTTACGATCTAATAATTAACTTCTTGAGTAGGATGAAAGTCCTTATGTGCGAAAAACGGCAGCAATTTGTGTAGCGAAGCTCTTTGATCTTAATCAGTCCTTATGCTTGGAGAACGGTTTTTTAACAACGCTTCAAGAGTTGATTGGCGACTCAAACCCAATGGTAAAATCAATCGTACTGAAAAATTTAACGTAGCCATGTGCTTATAAAAACATTGCCCAGGTTGTTGCAAATTCCGTAACAGCACTTGCAGAAATCATGGAGGCAGCACCGGAAACCGAAGCCCTTCTTGTCACGCCCGCAACCTTGAAAAAACTTCTCATGGCTCTGAACGAGTGTACTGAGTATGTGCCACTCAAACATTCTCCGTGACTGCCCCTGGGCTAACTAATAACGTCAGATGGGGACGCATCACAATTCTAACAACTTTGGCTGAGTACAAAGCGCAAGATGTCAAGGAAGCGGAACACATCTGTGAAAGAGTTGTTCCCCAATTTCAGCACGTAAATCCTAGCGTAGTATTGGCCGCTGTAAAGGTTATCTTTTTGCATATGAAAGTAATCAGCCCCGAGCTCTGTCGGCAATATATTAGAAAGATGGCGCCTCCTCTTGGTATGATATGCATTCATCTGTACCTGGTGCTGGACACAAGCTGATTCAATTATATAGTTACTCTTGTTTCATCTCAACCAGAGGTTCAATATGTTGCGTTGCGAAACATCAATCTTTTACTTCAGAAGCAGCCAGATATCCTCACGAAGGAAATGCGGGTTTTCTTCTGTAAGTATAATGATCCTCCGTACGTCAAGTTAGAAAAACTCGAGATCATGATCCGGATTGCCAATGAGAAGAATGTTGATCAACTTCTCATGGAGCTTAAGGAATATGCTCTTGAAGTAGACATGGATTTTGTACGAAGAGCTGTGAAAGCGATTGGGCAAACAGCTATCAAAATTGATGCTGCTGCGGAACGATGTGTTAATGTTCTACTCGAGTTAATTAACACTAAAGTAAACTACGTGGTTCAAGAGGCCATTGTAGTTATCAAGGTGGGGTGGCTTTATTGAATTATGTCCCTAGAAATCCCATGCTAACACTGTAGCAGGATATTTTCCGGAAATATCCTGGCTATGAGGGCATTATTCCGACACTGTGTAAGAGTTTGGATGAACTCGACGAGCCGAACGCTAGGGGGTCTCTCATTTGGATTATTGGAGAGTATGCTGAGAAGATCAACAATGCCGACGAGCTTCTAGAAACCTTTATGGAAGGTTTCAAAGATGAGTACACACAAGTTCAATTACAGCTTTTGACTGCAGCTGTGAAGTTATTCTTGAAAAAGCCTCAATCGCAAGCACTCGTGCAGAAAGTGCTCCAATGTGCAACAGCGGAGTGCGACAACCCGGATATCCGGGATCGAGCCTACGTATATTGGAGATTGCTTTCGAAGGACCCGGAGGTGGCAAAGGTAGGGCTTGAAAATCTAACTGTTAAGATGTAAGGATATTAACATTCTATAGGCCATCATTCTTTCTGACAAACCCCCAATCACTTCAACAATACAGTCTCTTCCAATGGGACTTCTCGATCAGTTACTTGGAGAGATTTCGACACTAGCATCTGTCTATCACAAGCCACCAGAGACATTTGTTGGACAAGGACGATTCGGAGCCGATGCGGTGCAAAAGAGAGCCATTGAGTAAGTCTACCTTGAAAAATATATGGAAAACTATGACTTATACCCTTAAGGGAATTACAACGAGACGCTCGCGAGAACCCAATACAAGCATCGGCGGCAGCCAAAGAGGGCCAAAATGTGGAAAATCTGCTGGACATTGACTTTGACGGAGCCGTACCAGCCAGTGCAGAGGCGTCAGGTGCAGGAGGCCTAGAAAGTCTTGTTTCTGATACACCGGTGCGCGCCGCCTCACCAATGTCTCCAACCACGGGCCCAGGTAATAACATGGATGATTTGATGGGCTTATTTGGGAGTTCTTCACCGCCAACTGGGAATTCAGGCAACGGGCTGAACGGATTCGAGGGATTAAACCTTGGAGGGTCACCACCGCCACCACCACAGCAGCAGAAGAAGAGTACAAATGAAGATATATTGGGATTGTTCTAGGACAGGGGCTTGTTTACTTAGATTCCAAACGATTATGTAGTCTTTCTCTCTGTTCCGGTGCTTGACATGCGAGCTTAAGGAAACAGTGGATATTTGATGATGGAGTTGTACTACACATTTCTCTCCCGCAGATGAGTACGTGCATGTGCGTATGGTGATAACGTGTAATTTTTCCTTTTAAAAAAATAAATATAAAAAAAAAACAAAAAAAACAGAGCAGTTTAAGGCGGTTACCTTCGTTTAGTGTCATGTTAAAGACATGTGACATGTGATTAACGTTTTTGACTGACCTACTCTAAGTACATGTACTCTATGTAGAATTGTATAGCCAAGGCACTAAAACTGCATGTTGTTGGGTACATGTAGATTTGTTGCGCAGCATTAGTAACATGGGATTAGACGCGGGATTAGCCGAGTTAGGCGCCCAAGGGATACGTAACGCTAAGCGATTTCTATGTACAGGTGTCTAGATCACGGGCACTTCTCTAGTTCTTATCTCTCCTTACTACATGTAGTATCATCATCAATAATATATGCTCCTGTTTATCGGTCGAACTTGGCTCTCTCGTATTCGTATCGTCGACGAAGAAGAGATAGTACACAACAGCCGGCCAACAACGTAGAGATTCAAGAACAGCGGGCGTAGGTACTTCATTGAAATACAGTACTCTCTAGTCTCGTATCACCGAACAAGCAACTCGTTACGTATTTTCGCAATTTTGTAAGTACCTACCAATTTACAGTTCAGTGATGTATGCGCTCTACCAGAATGCTGATTTCCAGCCAAGCCGTTCAAGCATTATTGCGGCTCTGTGGCGTACGGGCGTTGTCCTGGCAACCTAAAGTCGTTCGCCTCTCTCCCATCGCGAGAGACTTCAAAGAACGTTTGTAACGCGATCGCTCTTAAAAACCGATTCACCCCGTTCACCTCTCCCCATCGCTGACATCACCATGGTGTCGTCAATATCACGGTCTATACCTTCACCTGCCCCCAGGGCTCCGCCGCCGCATTACCAGACGTTCCTTACTCCCATCCTGCATCGACGCTTTGTCCGATCGTGCGCAGTTGGCATCATTGTATGCTATGTAGAGGCTTTTTTCATAAGTAATAAATCGAGTTGTAAGTATTTCGCGGTGGATAGAGCAGGGCAGTGGTTCTGACTATAGTGTAGTCTTATGGACACTATTTCCATTGAGCTCGACTGGGTTCAAGACTTTAGTCCTTTTCTTCTGCACGGCAGTGCCGGTTCTTATCCTCCGCGTCTCTCAACTTCATGTCGGTGTACGCGCCAATCCTTCGGGGTTTCACACATTTACGAGGAGTGTGGGCTCATTCGGAACATATTCTACAATCCTAACATATGTTTTTGCATCGCTGGTCTTCATCTCACTCTATCTTTTGTCTTCAACAAAGGGCGACAAGTTGAGCTTCATTGTGGATGGAAAGTATGGTTTTTCAAATACCACCATTTTCCAATACCAGGTTGAAGTATATTGATAAATTCTATAGAACCTATGAACGCCCCCGATTGAACGAGCGCTTTATTTATTTAGTATATAGCGCTTCACACGTCGGCCTTGTGCAGGGAATTCTTCATATTTATCGTGACCGGGGAAGGTTGGAATTTCCAGATGTCAATGTAAGCCGTCTGCTTCAATCCCCGTCCGAGATCGTCCCCAACTAATGATCATGCGAAGGTCCCTCCAAATGAAGCTTTGAAGGCGCGTATCCCAGTTATTGTAAAGGATGCCCTTACTCTCGCTATTATCGCCCTGTTCACTTGTCCTATAACCTATTTCTTCGTTCGATCGGGAATCTGGCACTACACTTTGATAATTGCTAGAACGTTTTTCTGGCTTAACCGTTCCAGCAGTGTCCCGTCATGGCCGATCGATACGATCTTCAGAAATTTTTGGGTCGCTTTTCTACTTGGATGCATCTGGGAATCGGTCCACACTGCTTTCAGTATCTACTTCTCCGAGGAGCCAATCAAGGATGAGAAGACCATCAGTGAGAAATCACCAGATCCAAACGGCACATTAGTATCTGGTCTTAGAGCAAACGGCCTCCTGACGCAGGTTATGGCATTCTCGGAGCTGGTTTTCATCTCTCACAATTCGCCCGCGAGGAGGAAGTCCATATTTACAGACGTTGATAGAAAGCCGATAAACATCTGGGAACAGATCATGAAGGAATGCCTTGCGGTGATTGAAGATGTGGATTCAAAATTGACCGGGGTTGGGAAGGCAGCTAGTAGTCCACTCCCAAGTTAGTCTCTATTCCGCTTAAAATCCAGAAGACAGTATATTAATAAACATTACAGAGATTGCATCCTCCCATAGCACCGCATTAGCCCTCAAATCCCCCTCACCAGCAATCCAGATAATTGCCGGCGATACAGCACTTCTTACTCCCTCCTCTACTTCTTCTGGAAAATTTCTAGACTCTATCCAATCTAAAGACGGTGCCCATCTTAGTCTCAATGACGTCATGAGAAAACTGCCGCTTCAAACACCGTCCATGGCCGAAGCTGAAGCTAGGTTTACTGATGGTGTCAAATCAAAGATCGAACCATTTCTAGCATCTCCATATGGCAAATCATTCCGCCAAACTATTCAGCAACGAACTTCAATTCTCATGCCCAATGTACGCATCCAAGTTAATGCCGTTTCGTGTAAGATTCCTACATCTGCTTAATCAGAAAAAATATTAACAAATATGTAGCGCTTGCCCGCCTAGTCACTGCCTCTTTGTCTGAGGACGACTACGGTGTTGTACAAAAACATGTCCCGCTAATCCTACAAGCATTCTCGTCGACTATCGAGGCTCTCAATCGATACATGGTGAACCCGCCCATACACTGGACTGATATCGAAGCCAAGAGTAATCCCAAGTCGTTAACTCTGAGGGAGCCAGAGATGCTCCTAAAGGCATTGGAAGGCGGGTTAAGAGATATTGCGGTGGCTTTTAAGCCGTATGTCAAAGACATGGAATTATCGGCGGAGGTGAAAAGGAAGGTTTTGGAAGCTAAAGAGGAGGCGCTGCTATAATTATTTCATGATCTGTGGGTTCTGATTTTTTTTTCTTTTTTTTTTTGTTTCTTGACTTTACGAACGATTCCGCTGTAGGTTTGAGGTTTGAGGTGTGAAATTTGAAATACGTAAGGCGTTAAAACAACAAAGCTGAAAATGATGCTACATCGGGATAAGGATTACAACTATGATAGATTGTGAATTATTATTTTCCTTCAAATAATGCTTCTTTGCCCTATTTTTCTTCATTTTTCTCTTTTTTTCTTGTGGAATGTATCTTTAATGTGCTTTTGGAATTCTTTGGTTTGGAGTTTGACCCTCGTAAAAGCACAAAGGGGAGAATACGAGGTGTACTCTACATACATGTAGTATATATATCTTGAGCTCAGGGATAGGCCGAAAGAGCATGCGTGATAGTGATCTAGTTAGATCGATTGTCATTCTCATCCTGCTCTTTATGGCGGCCAGATAAGTGTGATACTAAAGTACATGTATGTATCTAGAGTATGTAGATACATACTATGTACATACCTTGCGTCGCTAAATAGACCTCGGTGTACTCTAGCATTCCGCTACATGTAGTGATGGCATGGGACAAAACCTAGCAAGACTTTGACCAAGTAAGGTTGAAGATGCAAAATCTCGACTTATTTCGACAATTGCGCAATCTCTAAATTAATAACCCTAACCCTCTCCAACTCTCTCACTATCAAAATATTTCAGGTCGTTTTACAAAGTCTCGAAATATTGGAAAGATTGACTTTTACTATTTACGGTATTGGCAATTGCCGAAACATGAACCTTTGTATTTCAAGACGAGACAAAGCAATGCTCTAGTTCCGTCGCGTCTAGTGTTGTGGAGTCCATCCATCACTATAGCTATTCAGCATTTCTGTAGCACCAAGCATTTACCTACAGTATCCGGTAACATTATTGCAAAAGTGGGCTCTCCGTGACCCGATAGTCCTATTGGCCCTTGAAAGATTTTTTGCTGCGAGCACAGACCAACAAATCCACTCTTTTAGTTCTGACTTTTGCAATAATTCTACCGGATACTGTACATGCACGTACATACATGTAGTAACGCATTTGACCCGAGGATCACTGCCAAGATGCTAGGTTACTCGGGCGACCTTGTGTAACACACCATCTCTTGGCGTGGAACATCCCAATGTCGCGCGACCTACTCCACATACATACAAACAATCAGCAGTACCTCCACATAGAAATACCTACAATCTTCTAACTATGGATAGATCGGTAATAATCGATGCGCTCAAATCGATCGTTCAGACTTGGTTTAAAGAGGATCCGAATCGCGTGACGGTTCGTGCGGCGCGAAGTCACGTTGAACAAGAATTGGGCCTTGACCAGGGGTTCCTTGAGAATGAGGATTGGAAGGCGGAGGCAAAACGGATTGTGAAAGATGAGTTTGTGAGTTTTGAGGGCGCCGACTTATCCTATCTCTCCGCCTGACTGCGCGGGTTCTAACGCGCTTTTCGTGCGATTGTAGGCAGCTCTCAACGAGGAGTTGGATAAACGAGAGAATGAGTCGAAGAAGAAGCCCGCTATTGCGAAGAAACCCACTGCTGCCACAACCAAAAAACAGACCATGCGCTCAAAGAGGTCTGCGGCAATGGAGGAAGGCGAAGCAGAAAAGGCACCCAAGGCAAAACGAGGTAGACCCTCTTCGAAGAAAATAACAGAGGAGGAAGAGGCCACTGGATCGCCAGAAAAGGCGCCTGCAAAACGGGGCAGCCCTACTACCGCAACAGCGAAGAAACTTGCACCGAAGAGATCCCGGGCGAAACCTACTGTTAGGGAAGAAGAGGATGACCAGGAGCTTGAGGTGGATATTCCATCTGCACACCCGCTGTCGTCTGCTGCGATAACTCCGGATAGTGATAACAAGCTGTCGGATATTCCAAATGAGAAGTCCCCGGAGGAACTGAAGGTGCTCTCTCGACCAAGTGCCAAATCTACGCCTACGAAGGATAAAGACTGCAGTGAGAGTGAGCTATCGGATGTCTCAGAAGAACCCCCAAAAAGAAAGGGCAAGCGCGCACTTGCCGCAAGGCCTAATACTCCCAAAAAGAAGGTGAAGCCCTCACTAAAACCAGCGGAAATTATCGAAGGTCCAGGGAAGGACTTCAAGACGATCCTACAGGACAGGTCTATGCCACCACTGGATGCAGATGCAGATGATGCAGGTGCTGGAAGCGATAGTGAGATGTCTATTGTGCTGGATCCAACACCCCAGAAGGGACGCTCCTCGATCACCAAGGTCCCGCCGCCCAAAAAAACGAAGGGTTCGAAGGCTCCTGCAAAGAAGGGAAGGGCCAAAAAAACAGATGTAATTACGTGCTCCTCGTCTCTCTTTACTACTCTCACGTGAGCTAACTCTGGCGGCACGGGTGAAGTCCAGCACAAAACTTGACCCAGAACAGGAGCAGCTCAAATCCCTCAAAGCCTGGCTCCTTAAATGCGGTATCCGCCGAATCTGGGCGCGCGAGCTTGCAAAATTCGAGACGTCACGTGAGCAGATTGCGCACCTGAAAGGAATCTTGACTGATATTGGGATGACGGGCCGGTATAGCGCTGATAAGGCAAAGAAGATCAAAGCAAAACGTGAGCTGAAGGCAGAGCTCGAGGCGATTCAGGTCAACGCGGGATCGTGGGGAATGGAAGAGAAAGATACTGTAGAAGATGTTGGGAGGCCGCGGAGGCGAAGCGGTGGGAGGAAGGCTAGGATTGTGATAGAGGACGACGAGGATGAAGAGGAGGCGGACGAGGGGGAAAATATAGTGAGAGCAAGAGAAAAGGAAATGGAGGATTTGGCGTTTATGGATGGGCAGAGTGAGTCGGAGTAGTGATATCAAATGCCAGAGCATTTTAACTGTTTTAATTCCTAGGCTTTTTTCTTTCTTTTCTTTTCACGGTCTCTCCCCACGGTCGAGAAGACCGGTGGTAGTGTTCCCCCCTATCCTATTCGCTTGTTGAGCATGTTTGTTGCTTTTTTTCCCTTGCGTGGCATGGGTCCCACTTGTAGTTATCGCTTTTTGCGTTGTGAAATACTCCTCCCAGAGGTAAATTGGAGAGATGATAATTTATTTGTGATTAAAATGTATGCATGTAGCGGGCTTTCCGCCCATCTCTTCCTGCAATTAGCTGTTTGTAAGTATACGAATGCGTAGATAGAATTCAACGGAATCAGTACCTGTATGCACAATGCATACAATTAATAAAGTGATCCAACAATCAATTAAGTAATGTACCACTACCTACAGTGACAGAAACATGGATAAAACGACTACCGCAGTCATTGGCAATGCCGTACCACTGCCGCACCACTGCCGTATACTTCGTTGAAATATGGAGATAAAGCGGCACATTCTCGCGGTACCGTGCTGATGCGGTATCAGATCTACCCCCATTTCTAATACTGTACATGTATGTATGCATAACGCAGTGGCTGAGACGAGTGATCCTTTGTGATTCATCCCTCCTTGATCATGTTGTTACCCCATTAATTGTATGCAACATTCACCCCTCCTTTGAAGTACATTCATGACCGTATCAACGCGCCCTTATACTCCGTGCGCTAGGTAAGTTCACCTCTATTTATTCTATTCTCACCAATTAAGCCGTCTTTAGTCGACCAGAAAATCAAATGGTTAGTGTAACGTCTTAGGCATCACCGATATTGCGTTGATTTATCCATGGATTATCACTCAACTGATCAGCCGAGACGGTACATTAGTTGTTGATATTAGGGCTTAATTAAGTTTCATGCCTCAGATTTATACATAAATGGGTATAAAAGATATATAATGTACATACATGTCATCGTTGAGATTGGTTTGCCGAACATGATGTCCATTTGCCATTTGTTTATACAGCATCCCCCCACATCGTGGGCACAGCCCAGGCGCGCGCGGTGGGTACAAAAGCAAGATCTAGAGAAATTCGAGAGAATGATAGAACAAGGTGAATATAAGCGCAAAGGTGATTAGGTTTTGAGTGGCTAGTGAGTTAGAGGATAGTAGGAGCGAACATATATTTATGTAAATTACTTAATCATAATACCACAATAGTACTAAAGGCTCGCCGCATTGCTGCCACCAGAGTAACCCATATATTTAAAATATAGTGAAGAATAGGTTGGTGCTTCTGAACACGAGCTACAGTGTTAGTACTACTCGAATATACAGAGCTCAAAGGAGAGTTTGTTTTCTTATTAAAGCTGGCCCCAGTGAGCATGGGCCCAAGGCTGACAAGCTAGATCTAGAAGTACATGTAACTACATGTAACCAGCCTGGTTTTTTGAAAAAGAACCTAAAAGAAAACTTGTATTCTGACAAATAAACTAATCGCTTTTTTTGTAAATATAGGCGACAACTCCGTACTACATGTACAGTGGTGGGGAGAATTATTGCGGAAGTCAGAACTAAAAGAGTGGGCCTCTTGATCCGTGCTCACTGCAAAAATTTCTTTAGGGCCAATAGGACTGCCGGGTCACGGAAAACCCACTTTCGCAATAATTCTCCCCATCACTGTATATGGCTACATGTAGTAGCTAGTCATCATGGCAATCGGGCCTGGCGGTTTAAGGGATACAGCTTTATATCGCCGGATATTGAGCATCAAAGTTTGCTGCCCTAATAGAATTCGAAGCCTATGGCTTATGTATTGCGAGCTTCTGTAAGTTTAACTCTCGATATGACCGGTGCAGGCCTAGCCTATTCTGACGAAAGTTGAGTAAAATAATATGTACATGTAGGTCTCATGCCCAGACTTTCTGTAATTGGCCACATCTAATAATTGCGCTAGCAGTAATGACTTTTCGCGTAAGCAGTCTTGCCAAGATTTCGCTCACGTTACCCGTCATCCTCTCAGTGAAACGTAAAAAGTTTTTGAGCCTCTGATTCCTTCGCGACATTCTGCAGTGCGGCAGCAATCGCCCCACAATCTCTCTTCTTTGAAAAAAAGTAGGAACACTTGCCAGCCCGCCAGTCATGAATATCTCAAATCCCGTGGCCTCTGAGGTCACCAGTGTTGATTTCACATTCCTGTCTACAGAGGATATTCAGAATCTTTCAGTCAAACAGATTATAAACCCTCTGACCTTTGGAAGCGTTGCAGCTGGAAACGTCCCAGTTCCCATTGTTGGTGGACTCTATGATCCAGCTCTAGGAGCGAGTGATCAGCTGAGGCAGCGGTATGTAGGGATGACCTGCAATTGCACTTGGATTTTTGAAGGGGTATTGCAATCTGCAGAACTAACATCTAGATCATTATAGGTGCGCAACATGTCACTTAGATTACAAGTACTGCCCAGGGCACACAGGTCATATTGCGCTTCCGGTGCCTGTATACCATCCTCTATTTTTTGACCAGATGCTCCGACTATTACGCTCGACATGCGTCTTTTGTTTTCACCTGCGAATGTCCAAGGCTGTTGTTAACCGCTATGTATGTAAACTCAAGCTGATCCAACATGGGCTACTACTGGAGGCGCAGCAACTGGACGATATCCAGGTTGCGACTAAGCCAGCAGTAAAGCCTGGAAGATCAATCGCAGAAGAAGAAGGACCAGGAGACGATATAGAAAGCGAAGATGAAGACGATATGGAGGCTTTTTTTAAGAAGCGGAACAAGTTCGTGGAAAAGGCGATTAAGCGAAACCGTGCGAATCAGGCAAATTGGAACTCGGCGAAGGTTATGAGCGTGGCCGAAGAGCGGAGAGCTCTTGTGAAACAATTTTTGGCGGATATAATAAAGCCCAGGAAATGCAATCGTTGTCAAGCGTGAGTCTTTTTTTTATTTTTTTACAATGCTTTTAGTTTGCGGCAATGGCCCTAACCACAGTGTAGGATTGCACCCACTTTCCGTGCCGACGGATACTCTAAGATTTTTGAAAAACCCCTTCCCACTAAAGCGCGTAACCAAAACTCTCAGCTTGGCCTGCGAAGACGGAACGCCGCTCTTGACAGAAGAAAGCCAAAGTCATCACCACACAAGAAGTACTCCAATGCTATGGAGATTGACGAGGGTATTGGCGGCGAGATTGATGTAGAGATTCAGGAAGCTTCTTCAGAAGAGGACGAAGAGGCTCTTAATGAAGCTGCAGATAGGAAAGGATCGGCTGGGCGACTTCTGATGAGCATGGAAGTGCTCAATACCCTAATCAGGCTTTTCGATAATGAAAAGGATATCACACAGCTCTTGTATGCCCCGCGGACAGCAATGGATAAAAATCCAAAGCCTGTCTCGGCAGATATGTTCTTCTTGCACGCCATTGCCGTACCGCCTACAAAATTCAGACCCCCACAATTCTCCGGTGGTGAGGTCAGCGAATCGGCTGTAAACAGGGGACTGGTTAAGATTCTTCAAGACTGCCTCTATATCAGAGACCGTAACGAAGCTATTAATGATCCTTCTACCACACCAGATTCTAAGACTGAGATTGTCCGCCGTTTAATCGAGTCATTTGTTACACTCCAAGAAGATGTAAATACCTTCCTTGACTCCACAAAGTCACCTGTCACTGGATTGGCCGCAAAGGCTATAGAGGAGGGTATCAAGCAGAAGCTCGAAAAGAAAGAAGGATTGTTCCGGATGAACATGATGGGTAAACGTGTCAACTTTGCCGCACGTTCTGTCATTTCCCCGGACCCCAACATCGAAACTCGTGAAATCGGTGTGCCGCCGGTATTTGCGAGCAAGCTCACCTACCCGGAACCAGTTACAGAAATTAATGCTACATGGCTTATGTCATTAGTAGTGAATGGCCCTGACACTTGGCCAGGAGCTGTAGCGATCGAGATGGAGAATGGCTCTGTTCAGCGTCTACCCGGCGACAAAGAGCCTAGCGGTCGCCAAAAGAGAATTCAGCTTTCGAAGACACTACTAACCCCTGATACCCTCTCTCTTTCAGACTCCCGTCCCAAAAAGGTTCACAGGCATCTTCACGATGGCGATGTTGTCCTCATGAACCGTCAACCAACGCTTCACAAGCCATCCATCATGGGACACATCGCAAAGGTTTTGCCAAAGGAACGCACGATTCGCATGCACTACGCCAACTGCAATACTTACAATGCCGATTTTGATGGCGATGAGATGAACATGCATCTTCCCCAGAATGAAATGGCAAGGGCCGAGGCAAAAGAAATTGCAAATACCGATAACCAGTACCTTGGATCCACGGCCGGAAAGCCATTGCGAGGTTTAATTCAGGATCATTTGGTAATGGGTGTATGGTTGACAAATCGTGATACTATGTTCACAAGGGAGGAGTACCAGCAGCTTCTTTATAGTTGTTTGTTGCCGGAGCATAATTCGCTTTTTGCGACGCCAGGGAAGAGTAGTAGAATCATCACCCTACCACCTGCTATTATGAAGCCAAGACAGATGTGGACTGGGAAACAAGTCGTGACTACGATCCTGGAGAATATCCGCCCCAAATACTTTGCTGGATTGACACTATACTCCAAGTCGAAGACTCCTGGAGACTCCTGGTATAAAGGTAATGAGGAGGGAAATGTCATCTTTCATGACGGCTACTTCGTTTCTGGAATTCTTGATAAGAACCAACTTGGGCCTACTGAGTTTGGGTTGATCCACTCCATCTACGAAATTTACGGCCCCACAGTTGCGGGAAGTTTACTCAGTATCTTTGGGCGTCTGCTTACGAAGTTTTTGCATATGAGGGCTCACACGTGTGGCATGGACGACTTGCTGCTCACCCCCGAGGGAGATAAAAGGAGGCGTGCTGCTTTGGCGGGGTCAGATGTTGTAGGGAAGAACCTCAGTGTGGAATACGTAGGGCTTAAGCCAGAAGAGTATACCGAGACTGAACTCAACGCGAGAATGGAAGAAGTTCTTCGAGATAAAAACAAGCATAATACTCTAGACCTGAAAGCAAATTCTCAGACTGCGGCTTTTACTTCAAGGGTAATTAAGGAGTGTCTGCCGTCAGGGCTACAGAAGGCTTTTCCATATAACAACTTCCAGGCCATGACTGTCTCAGGAGCTAAGGGGTCCGACGTTAACGCATCACAGATTTCGTGCTTGCTCGGACAGCAGGTTTTGGAAGGCTCCAGAGTACCAGTTATGGTCTCTGGAAAGACACTGCCTTGCTTCAGACCATATGATACGAATGTTCGGGCAGGAGGTTATATTACGGATCGTTTCTTGACCGGTGTTAGACCGCAGGAATACTATTTTCATTGTATGGCTGGGCGCGAAGGTTTGATTGATACGGCTGTAAAGACATCTAGGTCTGGATATCTGCAGAGATGCCTGATCAAGGGTATGGAAGGCATTCAAGTGCAGTATGATAATACTGTCCGAGATAGTGACGGGTCGCTTGTCCAGGTATGTACTCTCTTGATATTGACTCAAGTTATCGTAGCTTACATTTGATTAGTTTTTGTATGGAGAGGATGCTTTAGATGTTGCAAAACAGAAGCATCTGCGCCAGTTCAAATTCTTGTCGCAGAATATGGAGTCTGTTGTGAGAAAACTTGCCGACGATACTGTCAACGAGAGCTTGGGCCCTAAGCTTTCCATGATTGCAGAGAAGTTGAACCATGGGGTTGCAAACGAGCATCTCAAGAAATCAATGAAGAAATATGCCAAACGGGGGGATCTAGCAGCGTCAGAGGTTACCATGTCAGAATACAGCCCAAGTAGATATGTTGGTAGTGTCTCTGAAAGCTTTGCCGAGGCTAGAGAATACGTAAGTCGCATGACTCCGAGCATTCTAAAGCCATACTAACTTTTGAACAGTATTTAAGAGAGAATCCAGACAAATTAATCGTCAGCACCAAGCAATCCCGCACAATGGTCGGAACTGAGCTCTCACGCGGTCTTGATAAGGGTGAATTCAGGAACCTGATGGATCTGAAATACTTCCGCTCCCTCGTAGATCCTGGCGAGGCCGTTGGTATTATAGCCGGACAGTCAATCGGAGAGCCTTCAACACAAATGACACTCAATACTTTCCATTTAGCTGGTCACGCAACCAAGAACGTCACCCTTGGTATCCCGCGTCTACGTGAAATCGTCATGACTGCTTCTGCAAACATCGCCACGCCAACAATGACATTAACATTAAGGAATAGCGTTTCTGACCGCAAGGCAGAGGTGTTTTCCAAGAGATGTAGTCAACTGATGTTGTCGGAGGTCATCGAGAAAGTCACTATTAAAGAAAGTCTTACCAAAGATATCAAGAGCTATAAGATCAGATTAGACCTCTTCCCTAAAGAGGAGTATGAGGAGGAGTACTCGATCACAAAGAAGACCGTTGGAAACACTTTCAAAAGTTCGTTTGTGCCAGCTCTTGAACGATCCGTTAACAAGGTGCTGAATCCTAAGAAAACCAAGAGCAAAGAGAGGATTGGCAAAGATGACGCCATGCCAGATATTGGCGAGAGTGCTGGCACTGTTGAGGAGGAGCGAAGAAAAGAGAGCGCTGCTGATAACTCTGACGACGAGGAGAGCGACGATGACAACGAGGAAGACGCGACAAACGCGAAGCAGAAGAGCAGGAAATCAGAGGCCGTGTCCTACGAAAACCCCGACGATGCCGAGGAAGAGATCGCGAAGCAGGCCGAAAGCTCTGGCGAGAGCTCTGATGAGGATGAGGATGTTGATGAGGGACTTGGGGCTAGTGCTCCGGATAGTGGGGATAATAGCGATGATGGCTCAAAGTCGAATCCAAAAACTGCTAAGAAATCGAAGGCAAAGACTATTGTTACCCCAGTAAAGAAAATTGTCGTGAAAAACAGCAGCGAGAACGTGTCAAGGTTTGAGTTTGACGAACAATACGGCCAATGGTTCGAGGTGGATCTACAGTACCCATCGGAGGCACCAAAGGTTCTCATGTTAGGAATTGTGGAGAAGGTGTGTCGAGACACGATTATCCATAAGCTTTCTGGCATCGGATCTATCATGAAAGTCCCAAGCTCAGAACTCAGTAAGGCTGAACAAGCCGCTGGCAAGGTAAGCTAGATCCACCGTATATCACTCGTCACGATCACATACTTATCACTCCAGTAGCGCAAACTTGCAGTCGAAGGTGTCAATTTTGAAGCCTTCTGGAACGAGCAGGATGAGATCGACCCTAACACAATTGAATCCAACGATATCGCCGCCTTCCTTCGCTATTATGGCGTCGAAGCCGCACGCAATAATATCGTCAAGGAAATGAATGCCGTCTTCGGCGGTCATGGCATCGCCGTTGATATCCGTCATCTTAACCTCATCGCCGACATCATGACCCGTGGTGGAGGGTATAACCCTTTCAACAGACAGGGCATTAAGACAGGGACTTCGCCGTTCTTGAAAATGAGTTTTGAAACAACGTGTAACTTCCTCAAGGATGCAGTGGTGGAGGGTGATTTCGATGATCTAAGCAGCCCGTCCAGCAGGATTGTTCTTGGGAAACTGTCTAATGTGGGAAGTGGGAGCTTTGATGTGATGGTGGGTGGGCTGACAAGGGAGAATAGGTAGCAGGGACGGGAGAGTAATAAATTTGTTGTAGGTACATGTAGTTTTCAATAGCTATTGGTTTGGTCCCTTCTCTTTTTTTTTTTTTTTGTAACATACATGTAGTTAGTAGTCACCTCTTTTGTCACAAAAGCATTTTTTGGTTTTTATTTGATTGATTTACCTAAATACGATTATTAAGTCACCCTTCACTGTGTGGTTGATATGTCTTTGAGGATTAATTTAAGCCGCCATGTTCCCCCGCCCCGCGGGCCAGCTGGGCAATTCTAGAGTACCTACCTCCCGAAGTGCCTCGATGCCCATCAGCATCCTAAGCCCTCGTCCCATATAGTAAGGGAAAGCCCACCGATCTCGCTTAGTTAAGTGGCTTGGCAACTTTGCATGCATTCTACTTAATTGCCATCCCATGTGAGCGCCTCCCGTAGGTTACGAAAATACAGTATCGCAAAAGCTCACAAACTTGATTATTTCCGTGCAGGGAGTGTTCCTCCAACGATTGGTTGCGAAGCAGTGATAGTAGAGTAGAGTACAGCACCAGTGTGAATTATTTACTCTGTAGCAGTAGCCAGCTAGCCATGAGACACATTATTGCCACCGAAGAACAGGACTTTATGGCTAGGCAATTAAATCAAACACAAACCTTAAGGCACTAACACAATTGGCGTTGAGGCTGTACAGCTGGAAGGAAGTACCTGTAGAAAAATGGTACCTCCCTAGCACATACACACGTTGCTAGCCCTGCCATAGAATGCAACGCGGAGGCACCTCCCCCGGTGGGCAGTGCCTGGAGTGAGCTTGGTGTATTATAAATTATGTACATAGATTCTATGGGGAGTATAATGGAAAGGCTCTTATAAAGAACGAGAACCATCACTCTTTTTTTTTTAATCTACACGAGCATACACATAAGTCCATACACACACTCTCTTAAAGCTCCGTGCTCAATTAATTCAACACACTCTAATCGAACCTCACACCTAACAACCACTACCCCGATTTCATTATGCTTCTTCCCCTCTACCTCACCACCCAATTCTCGCAAAACAGCAGCTTTGCAAGCTTAAAGCGGAAACACGATGACAGTGTCGAGGTATTTAAATTCTTTCTTTTTTTCTTTCTAAATACCATGCTCATATACTCAACCAACCACAGAGCGATAATTATTCCAGCGACTCCGACTCCGACTCGGATTGCTCCCCAAGCCCTGATTCACGCCCTCGAAAACTCCTCTCTCCGTCGCGGAGGATTGGCCCTGTGCCCGGCATCCCGGCAGATGAACCTCTGGACATCGACTCCAGGATCCCGATGCCGGTGCCGGCTGGACGTCGCCCGCGGTCACGTGCGCTAATGTGCCCCAATCATTCTTGGAACTGCACTGTGTGTGGGAAGTAGAGTACTAGTTGAATGGTGCTGCGGAACCGGGGCGGGACAGGGCATGGCTGTAAATATGAATAGGACTGGGGAACTGGATGTTCTCCATGGATGGTTCGGTTGGCGTGGGTGGTGTGAAATTACAATGGCGTTTTTCTGGTTGCTTTTAACATCTGTATAGAAAAAGGATAATTTGGGAGGCGTTTGGTAATAAATATATCTAATTGATCAACCGAAGCTATTATAAAGTGGACGGCGGATGGTGGTTCATCAAGATTCAAATATCGAGTGATATGCTGTGACGCCTGGGCCAATGTCTGAACTTGCATGAATTTACAATTATTGTGTATGGTTGGAGCGGCACGCCCCATGGGGTATATCAGGTGGGAAAGTGAAATTGCAATGGTAATCCGCAGATGGCATCGCATCTTGGCTGATAGAGATGGCCAATTGTGCTCCTCAACCCCACTCTGGGACCATACTCGGTTATCCAGTATTGTACTAGTAGTAAGTATGTACATACATGTTAGATCTATAGACTCTGCTCTAGAGTAGCTATAAAACATGTAGGTACTATATACAGCAACATTACAAACACAATCATCCTCGGAGACGTTATAATTACTTCGCGTGTATATGTACCATTATCATGATATCGGGAGAGAGTCCTTACCCCCCATTAATGAAAAAAGAAAATCCCCTCTAACCTGTACCGTAGAATTTTTTTTTTCACCGTTGCGACATCGGACAGCCGGACATAACATGACAGTTCCCCCTACTTCCCCCCGCCTCTTACGGTATTAAAAGACCCTGCATGTCTCTCACAAGTGGCAACGGCGAACAAAAAAAAATACCTAGCTCCCCTCATCTCTCATCTCATCTCTTCATAAAGCCCACCCCCGCCTCATAAAAAAAAAGTTCACAAGAGCAATTCCCACCGCCTCAATGTCACCCCCGGCTGCTCAATCCCCTACACTGCCACCTACTCCTGCGCTCGATGAAACACCTCTCGGGAAACTCGCAAGCATGAAGATTACAGAGTCTCCCGCTCAACCGCAGCCTGACATACTGGCACTGCCGAACCAGCTCGCCATAGCTGGCAGGGCTCAGAACACTCTGACCCTGAACCGCCTCGGCCCATTGACACCGGAAGCTTCACGTCCGAGCAGCCCGTATGCTCCGCCGGTCAATTATGACGGATTGTCGTGGCCGAGTAAGACACTCTGAAATTGTGCCGGTGACTCATGGGACCCCAATGCTAATACTGGTGGCTTGCAGGTGTCGGAACGAAGGAGCGCTTGGAAGCAACACCCGAAGAAGCCGCTGCGCGCCTTGAGAAGCTGTCCGGAGCGTAAGCCCCCCCCCCCCCCCCTCCATTTGCCCTGTTCAAGAGGCGTAAGAGAGATAGCTGGGACTAAAAAACCTCCATGCAGCATCCGCACTCTCCTAGAATGTATCGGCGAGGACCCCACGCGCGAAGGTCTCCTTGACACCCCAACACGCTATGCCAAAGCCATGCTCCACTTCACGAAGGGCTACCAAGACAACCTGCGTGTCATCGTCAACAATGCCGTCTTCGCCGAGGACCATGACGAAATGGTGATCGTCAAGGACATCGAGGTCTTTTCCATGTGCGAACACCATCTCGTCCCTTTCACCGGAAAGATACATATCGGCTATATTCCGAAGGGGAAGGTCCTGGGGTTGAGCAAGTTTGCCAGGATCGCGGAAATGTTTGCGAGGCGGTTGCAGCTACAGGAGAGGTTGACGAGGCAGGTTGCGATGGCCATCGAGGCTATTTTGAGCCCGTTGGGTGTTGCGGTCGTCATGGAGAGTAGCCATTTGTGCATGGTTATGAGAGGCGTGGAGAAGACGACTGCGACAACCATCACGAGCAGTATGTTGGGGGCGTTTAGGAAGAGCACAAAGACAAGAGAGGAGTTTATGCATCTGGTAAGCTTCGGACGATATCTGTGATAGAAATGACGATTTGCGTTACTAATAATGTTCTGTAGGTTTTGCGAAATGGACGATAGTCGCGCCATTTACGGGGGTAAACAAATATCTTTTCTTTCGCTTCATTTCTTTAAAATTTACGAATGTGCTATATTTTTTCTCTCTCTTCTTTGGGTGGATTTGAATTGTTTCTTTGGATAAAAATATGTACTACTTCAACAAGGTACATAACGGCGTTTTTAAAAGGTGGTATACGGTGTTCATCCACTGTCAGCTATGGGAGGATAAATCTTTTTCTTCTTTTTATTTTTCTTTTTGTTCGAAAAGCAGTTAGAACGGGAGATATCATTTGGAATTGATACATGGTTATATGTGTATCAAGGGATACACACCGAATCTTATGTTGTTCGATGTGCCGTGATGTATTGTAGTGATGTGGCGTCATAAGTTATCACTCGTTCCACAACTCTTGGGGATAGGTCTTTCTTGCGGTTTACACTAGCACTATGTAACTCTCATGTATGACCATCCATACAGCACCAAAAAGGGGATGTAATAGGTCTTTATTGAAGCTACATCAGCACAAAATTGTTCAAACTTCCGATTAAATTTAAATTCTAACCATCATACTGTAGAAATGCCGTTTCCTCAGGGTATTCTGCTAAATACCGAACCCACTCGCTTTTTTTTTGGCATTAAGTAGGTATATTGTTTAGATTCTTAAATAAATGATTATGAACAAGACAATCTAAAAACTTTTTATTTTACAATTAACCCAACAACTTTTAAGCCAGAGTTGCGAAGCCTCTCTTCTTCGTCGCCCTTTCCTCCTGCATCTTAAACGCCTCCTCATCCACATACTCGCTCACCCCTCTCTGATCAACCCCACTCTTAACAAACTTGACCGCCGCCAGATTGAATCCCATCTCATCCTTCTGGTGTCTTAACGCAGCCCTTAGGTTCGCCCTCACACTATCCAGCATCGTCCGCATCGTCTTTGACGCCACAATCTGCTTATGATGCGTCTTGAGTAGGAAGAACAGGATCCGGCACGTCAGCGAGATGTGCCACTCCTTCTGCGCCCAGATGTCCAGGAACGTCAGGAACGACACAACCTTCTCGAACGGCAGCACGAGTAGGGCGTCTTGCAAGTGGGATGCCTTGATGCGCTGTGCCGTGGTCAAGACGTGTTTTTCGGCGGAGATGTTGCCTAGTGCAACGAAGACGGGGTTTCGAGCGGGGGGCGCGAGGTTGGGTCGGGTGGCTTTGGCTTGTGCGTACTCCCGCAGGAGGGCAAGGTCGGCGATGCCGGCGTCGAGTGCCTCCATGAGACGCTCGCCGGCCATGAGGGTTTCAATGGTTTGCTTTCCGGCGGCGGTGGCCCCGCCGTCGTTGGCGTCGCCTTCGGCTTCAAGAGAGGTGGTTAGTGTGGATTCGTAGAGCTCTTCAAGCTCCTTTTCGCGCTCCTCTTCTAGGAAGATCTAGGGAATGTTAGTGAGGATGGAGCGGGATGGAGATGAAGAATGGGTACATACCTCGTCGTCGCCTTGCTCCCATACTCGGATGCTTTTGTCGTGACTGGCGGAGACAATTATTTCGCTGACTTTGCCGACGGCGAGGGCCCATACTTCGCCAAAGTGACCGTCCATCTTCATGATGTTCTCGAACTTGTCGCCGTCCCAGTACTTGATGAGTTTGTCTTTGCCGGCGGAGAAGAAATTGTGAGAGTTGCGCTCGAAGGCGACCTGCATGACCGAGTCCTGGTGGGCGAAGAAACTCTTGTGACAGTCTCCAAAGTCAAGACCCCAGATCTTGACATTCTTGTCGGCGGAACATGTTGCGATGAGCTTGGAGTCTGAAGAGATGTCCATTGAGAGCACGGGCAGCTTGTGGCCGTAGAGATTGAGGAGATGCTTCAGAGTGTCTGCAAAGAACACCTTCACGGTGTTGTCTAGCAGCGCAATGGCAAGAAGTTTGGTATTAGGGGAGTAGCGTACAGAGAGCACATCATCTGTGACCTTGAGAGTGCGGGTGTGGGCTAGCCTCAGGCGCGGAGTTGTGCGTTTTGTGCCGGGGATCTCCTCCTGCACAATCTCAAAATTCCAGAACTTGACGTTCTTGTCTGCGGAGCCGGTGACGAGGGACTTTCCGTCTGGGTGGACTTGCAGAGACCAGATTGCACCCTCGTGCGCTGCAACTGTTTCGATGATGCTGGAGGAGGTGACGTCGAAGAGCTCTAGTTCACCAAATTTTGTGCCTACTACTACAATCTTGTCGCCGGGGAGGAAGGAACAGCAGAGGGCATAGCCGCACTCAAAGGTCCGGATGCAGGTAGAGGTTTTGACGTTCCAGATTTTGAGAGAGCCGCTGGATGCAGACGCAAGCATTCGATCGTCAGAGCTGAGGGATAGGGAACGGATATCGGTCCTGTGACCTGGTAGCTCGACAGTGTAGACTTTGTTGTACTCTGGGACTTCTGCGGCTTCCTTCTTCCCTTCCTTCCGTGAGGGCTTGGGAATATCGTAGAATTCGAGGGTGTTGTTTGTGCAGGCTACAAGGAGCTTTACAGCTTCAGATGCTTTGCTTCCCCCTCGGGTGGCCCAATCTACTGAACGGACCTTGCCGCTAGTCCGGAGTGTGACATAAGAGACGAAAACATCGCTGACCTCGGCAGATGCCAATGATTCGGGTTCTTCTTCTGTGGGTTCTTCAGGCTTGGGTTTTGCACCCTTCGCCGCCTTTTCTTCCTTCCGCTTTCTCTTGCGCTTTAGCGCCTTTTTGACCTCGTCTTCCGTTCTTATCCGCCAGATCTCGACATTCTTGTCGGAGCCGTGGCTTGCCACGAAGTTGGATGTGGGGTGAAAGGTCACCATTGTGGCGCGGTCCTTGGTGGATCTGTATAGAGCCCCGCGAGGTATCAGGCAATCTGTATCGCCCTTCGACCGCGATGCAAGGCTGGATGTGTCAATCCCCCATACTTTGAGTTCTCCGTCGTTTCCTGCTGTGATACAACCCCGTTCATCGGGGGACACTGCCATTGTCCAACATTCTCCATTGTGCGCAACGTGGGTCTCCATGCAGTGCTGGGTTGAAAGATCCCAAAGTTTTATCAGTGTGTCTTTGCCAGTACTGACTAACCAGCCCGCATCATTCGCACCCATTGCGTCATCTTTAATCTCGGGGCCACGTAGGAACACAATCTTTGTGATCTGGTCTTTGTGACCCCGTAGTCTGTAGAGCCCAACTTCAGAGATCAGATCCCAAACGATAATGTTGGCATCCTTACTGCCGCTCGCAAGACGGGTGCCAGAGTGGTCGAAGCATAGGGTCGAAACTGCCGAGCGATGCCCATTGAAGCTGATTATTACTGTAGAGGTTTTGGTATCCCATAGTCGGATTGATCCATCGTTGTAACCAACTGCGAATATGTCGTTGTCGGTTTGGGACTGGACGATGGCCGAGACTTCGGATTTGCATTTGGGGTCTCTCCACCGGGAGATGAGCTCGCCCTTCTTAATATCCCAGGTAAGGACTTCTTCGTTCGCCGGGACTACGGCGCGACCGGCATTGGTGCGCGATGTGCTGTTGCTCTCCGGGGTCCATATGGCATTCGCAGTGCCCGAGGCGACAATACCGAAGGTTCGGAGATGCTCGAATCGTCTGTATTGTAGAATATTGTGTTAGTGGAGTAATGGAGAGCAATTGGAGCCCGTGGGGATTGTGCGCACAGATATGACTTGACCATCGTGTGAAGAATGCGCTGAGGAAAAGAACCCAAGCTGCTGCAAATTGAAGCTATCTATTTTTCGCAACGGTTTAGGACTTTTTTATGCAGGTTGGGCGCAAAAATCCCGTCGCTACGCCACTTGGATGATGCGGCTCTTATGGCACGCACCAGCCACATCCCACTTCTAGTGCGTTGAACGACTTGTCTGAATGAAATAATCTACCACCTTCTGGGGAAACCGCCCACCACAATACGCAGACCGCTGGAAATGACGTCCCTGAAGAGATCATCCACTGATTCGACAAATAGATCTAACATCTCATCAAAAGTCTTTCTCAGATCAAGTAAGGGCAAATGCACAAAGGTCGTCCGTGAGCTCTATCTCAGGCAGGACATACCTTGTTCTTCACAGCTATGTTTCCCGTGCAGCGCAGATGCGCCCGCCGACTCCAATGGCCGTGTAAGACCATTCGTTCTCTCAGCCACGCCGGCTGCGAATAATATATTCACGAAAGGACACTATATAGTCCCCGATACGAACATATTCCTCTATTGTATGGACATCATAGAGCACAAAAGCGCTTTCTACGATGTAGTTGTGCTTCAAACCGTGCTCGACGAGCTCAGAAATCGGTCCTTGCCATTGTATAATCGGCTACGGTCCCTAGTCAGCTCGCAGGAGAAACGATTCTACGTCTTTCACAATGACTTCCGATTGGAGACATTTGTGAAGCGCTTGGAGGGCGAGACAATCAACGACCGGAACGATCGAGCCGTGAGGAGGGCTTGTGCGTGGTATAAGGAACACTTGATGGATGCAGTTTCGGGAACGAAGAGTAATTGCCCGGAAATTATCATGGTGAGCGATGATAAAGGGAACCTTGCGAAGGCGAAGAAGGAAGGGATCGAGTGCGCTTCTAGTATGTTGAGTTGGTCTAGTGATATATGTGCCTGTTCTGGTGACTGACTTTGTATAGTAAGGGATTATGTCCGAGGTCTCAAGAACGCCGATGAGCTCCTTGATATGATTTCTGCGGCTGTGGAAGACGCCCAGGCTAAGGCTTCTAAGGCGGAAATGCTGTATCCTGAATACTTCACAATGTCTAAAATGCAAACTGGTGTTAAGGCGGGAACGCTGCATCAAGGAGCTTTCAATGTATCGCCATACAACTTTCTCGAGGGAAGTGTTCATGTACCGGCTTTCGACAAGGCTCTGCTCATTTTGGGTAGAGAGAACATAAACCGAAGCGTATCGGGTGACGTTGTTGTTGTAGAGATCCTGCCAAAGGAACAGTGGAAGCAGCCGAGTACAAAAATCGTGGAAGAGGAAAGTCTGACGAAAAACGACAACCCGGACGTAGATGCGCCTGAGGCGATCGAGACTGAGCAGGAGCGGAAGGCACTGGTCGAAGAGGTCAAGAAGACACTTGGAGGCAGTGCCGAAGGAAAGCCGCAACCTACAGCGAGGGTTGTGGGTATCGCGAAGAGGAATTGGCGATAGTATGTGTTCCTATCCAAGCTACATAGAAACAACGTTTGTTAACATTTATTCTGATAGTTACGTTGGTCATGTTGACCCTTCTTCTGCCTCAGCCTCTCGCGGCCGTAGCCAGCAGACTGTTTTCTTAATACCTATGGATAAACGTATTCCCAAAATTAGAATCCGAACCCGCCAAGCCTCTGAACTTCTGGGTAAGAGGATTGTTGTAGCAATAGATTCATGGGATAGAACATCGCGGTACCCTGTCGGGCACTTCGTCCGTTCACTTGGTGAACTCGAGACTAAAGAGGCGGAGACAGAAGCATTGCTGCTCGAGTACGATGTCCATTATAGACCATTCCCGAAGGCAGTCCTAGACTGTCTCCCCAAGGAAGGTCATGACTGGAAGGTCCCCCAAGATCCAAACCACCCAGGATGGATTGGGAGAAAAGATTACAGGGGTTTACTTGTATGCAGTATCGATCCTCCTGGCTGTCAAGACATCGACGACGCACTCCACGCAAAACTACTTCCCAACGGAAACTATGAGGTCGGCGTGCATATTGCCGATGTCACACATTTTGTTAAGCCCAACAACCCAATGGATGATGAAGCTACAGCCAGAGGAACCACAGTTTACCTTGTCGATAAACGTATTGACATGTTGCCCATGTTACTCGGAACAGACTTATGTTCACTGAAGCCATATGTGGAACGTTACGCATTTTCAACAATCTGGGAAATGACACCGGATGCCGAGATTATCTCTGTTGATTTTACGAAGTCGGTCATCAAGTCGCGAGAGGCGTTCAGTTATGAGCATGCGCAGTTACGAATTGATGATGAATCGCAACAAGATGAGCTCACTAACGGAATGAGGGCACTCCTTAAACTCTCCAAGAAGCTTAGGCAAAAGCGTATGGACGCCGGTGCACTGAACCTTGCGAGTCCTGAGGTTAAGGTTGAGGCCGAGAGTGAGACGAGCGATCCGATTGATGTAAAGACAAAGAAATTACTAGAGACGAACTCTCTGGTCGAGGAGTTTATGTTACTCGCCAATACTAGTGTCGCAAGCAAAATCTACGAGGCTTTCCCCCAGACGGCCATGCTGCGGCGTCACGGCGCTCCTCCAGCAACCAACTTTGAGGAGTTGCAAACTCAGCTCCGAGTCCGAAAGGGTCTTACCCTCCGCGTCGATTCTTCAAAGGCGGTCGCGGATTCACTTGATGAATGTGTCGACATCAGTGAACCGTTCTTTAACACTCTTGTTCGCATCCTCGCAACAAGATGTATGCTTTCTGCGGAATATTTCTGTTCTGGGACTCAAGCGTACCCAGAATTCAAGCATTATGGACTGGCTTCTGAGATCTACACCCACTTTACATCTCCCATCCGACGTTATGCAGATGTAGTGGCCCACCGTCAACTCGCTGCTGCGATAGCCTACGAACAACTTGATAACTCTCTTCATAGCAAGGCGAAGCTCGAGGCTATCTGCAAGAATATCAATGTCCGTCACCGGAACGCACAATTTGCAGGACGCGCATCTGTAGAGTACTATGTGGGGCAGGCGCTCAAGGGGCGCGTTACTAAAGAGGAAGGGTTCATCATGAAGATCTTCTCCAACGGTTTTGTTGTGTTTGTACCCAGATTTGGTATCGAAGGGATGATCAGGACACGGGAGTTGTCGCAGGGAGGGGTAGAGCCGGAGACAGAATTTGATGCGGAGGCCTATGTATTGACTATCGGTGAAGGTAGCGAGAAGTTGAGTGTAGGGCTGTTTGATAAGGTTGTGGTGGAGGTAACAGATGATAAAGAGGAGAAGACGGGAAAGAGAAAGATAAAACTGACGTTGGTCAAAGTTGGAGGGAAATAAAGAATAAGGATCATATAGATAAAATTGTTAGAGTGAATGTTGTTACGGGATCAATGGATCGCTGCCTTGGTTGCTGCTGTTCTCTCTTATAACTGAGAAACGCTTCCTCTTCATGTTTAGGGCCCGTTTGGGAGCGGTCCGAAACGGAGCTATTGGGGCTTGAAACTCCGTTCTGGTGAAAACTCCGTTCTGAGAAAATTAGTTGTGGTTGGCGACCCATTTCGCGGGTCTAGAAAACAACGTTAATCCCATGAAAACGCTCAGACTTACTTTTTCTTATCACAACTGTAACATCTCGTTGTACCGTCAACACCACAGTCTCCTAAACAGTACACAATACGTTTAAAACTCCGTTTTAAAATTTCTCCGTTTCCTCCCCACTAACGGAGGCCTAAGCAAAACGGCGTTTTCTACACTCCTGGCTCCTAAACGGGCTCTTATTGTTTGCTGCTGCCTCGCCCGTAATCTCTATCCTATTTGGACGACTATTTTTCAACCCCATTGAACCAGACTCCAAATGTCTATTCCTAACAAAAGTTATTAACATACAAGTAGTTACTTGTGTGCATGGGGCTATCGAACTTACGATCTTGTGTGACCAACTGATAATACTCCAATTCACCGATGCTGCACATTTGATTTGCTGTTAGATTCGCCTCACAACCCAGACAAATAAAAATGGGCCACCCCCGCTTTCAATTTATCCAGCTGTATCCCTACCTCTCCTGAGCTTTGACTTAACCTCCTTCATTTCATTTTCAAATTCTTTGCTGTACCTTATGGCTGAACCTTTATCCATTGCGGCGAGCACTATCGCTATTGTGCAGGCCACGCAGCTTGCTGGTCAGGCTTTGATTGCGATTCATACCTATTATGGCGATGTAAAAAAGGCGCCCGAGACTGCCAGGAAGCTTGTGGGCGAGATCAAATCTCTTGAAGGAATCCTCAATCAAATGAAAACATATGGAGAAGAAAACAAACAATCAATAGCAATACCGAATCTGGAGGAAAATCTAAAGGATTGTTCCAAGTCACTAGAAAAATTACAGGCAATGCTTTACACGACTCAGAAGGTATCAAAGCTGAAGAAGATGTTGAAAGGGCTCAAGCAAGCACTCAACAAACAGGAGATTGCGGATATCATGTCCCAAATTCAGCGTTATAAGGAAACATTCAGTCTTGGCTTGGCCGTGGAGAATATGTGGGTTATCCTAGTTAAAAGGTCTCATTAATAAATAGACGAAAGCGAGACTAATTCTCGGCATAGATTCATTACAAGAAACGTCGAGGCACGTGTTCAGCATATCGCTCAAGAACAACATATCGATAAAATAAATACAATGAAAGGCCATTCAGGTAAAATCCATGACTACAAACATTTTGGATGAATTCTTACCGAAGCTAATGGGTCGTTAGAGGAGAGATGGAAGAAGATCCTTCATTGGGTTTTCGCGGGATCTACTAGTAAAAAGCACATTGATATCACAAAGAGAAGGCGGAAAGAGACCGGGAAATGGTTTTTACAGACTCCAGGGGTTCAAAGCTGGATTACTGATCCAGATTCCCCAATTGTTTGGGGCCACGGTATTCGTAAGTTTTGGGGAATAGAGAACTAATCATTGGCACTGATGATTTTAAAACAGCTGGTTCTGGAAAGACATTTTTAAGGTATATATAATGCCTTCGTATTTATACAGAGTATATTGTTTCGCTAATCCAAGGTATTGAGTCTAGCTCTGCTGCAATCGACCATGTCGAAAATGAAAATCTATTCCCGACAACAGAAATTAACGGAGTCGCCCATATATACTTTGATTACAAAGACCAGGAACAACAAAAAGCTATCGATGTTCTCTCCAGCTTGGTGAAACAGCTTGCTTACCAATTGCCACGCCCGCTCAAAGAACTTGAAGAATTATATGAAAGGAAAGAATCTAAAGATAGAAGGCCTACGACCGATGAGCTTTTGTCTATTCTCCTCATTATCTTCACATCCTTTAATCGCGTCTTTCTTATATTCGATGCACTGGACGAGTCCGATCAGCGCAAAGAGATTCTTCCACTAATTCAGCGCATGTCGATGAAAAAAGTAAATGTGCTTGTTACCAGCAGGCCTTACCCAGAAGACATTCAGGCGTTGTTCGGGCACAGCACCTTAAAAGTAGAAATTCTCGCCAAGGAAGAGGACATCGTCAAATATATCAAGGGAAAGATCGATGAGGACCCTCGAGCAAAGCGGCTCGTCGGGCTTGGGAATTGTCGGGGAAAAATCGTTTCCGAACTTGTGGACTGTGCTAAGGGAATGTATGTGTATCTAGAAAAGCCACAATTTATGAGATCTAGGACTCTTCTATATGTGCTAAATTTTGATATGTACCCAGGTTTTTGCTCGTTCATTTCCATGTAAAGTACATTTGCGAACAGACGACTCCAAATGAGATCCTGGAAGCGCTCGACGGACTCAAGAATAGCTCTACGGATGAGAGACCCCTAGATCCTACTTATAACAGAGCTATAGAAACCCTCAAAAAGCAAGCTAAGGGCCCCAGAGCCTTAGCAATCAACATTCTTTCATGGCTTCTAAAAGCTAGGCGCCCTATGACAGTTGACGAAATCCGGACTGCGGCACGTCTCGAACCAGGTAAATACAAACTAGACGAATTTGACCTCCCAGCGGACGAAACACTTCTCGACGTATGTGCTGGTTTGGTCATGATAGACGAGATGTCTAAAACGATCAAATTTGCTCACTATACCGTCCAAGAGTATCTTTTAAACAACAATATCATTCCTGATAATATAGAGTCCAAACTGGCTGTGGTATGCATTACTTATCTACTATTCAAAGTCTTTGAGGTTCCTCCACAAACAGAAGAGACTACCCGCGCATGCCTTGAGTCACATCACTTTCTTCGTTATGTTGCTTCACATATATCTTTTCATGTTGGAAATCGTGAGAATGATGAATTAGTTACGGATATAGTTATGAGGTTTCTGAAGAGAACTGGCAATGTTTTATCGTTCTTGAGGGCATGCCAAAATCTAGATATTGTTAGCTTTTTGGAACACAGGAAGATCCAAACCATCGAAGATTTGGAAAAGTGGGAGGCTTTGTGCATAGCATGCCATATCGGACATCACGACACCGTAAAGATTTTAATCGGTGACGGAGCAGACGTTCTGAAATCAGACAAACTAGGACGTACTCCTCTATACTTCTCAGTGCACATTGGAAGTCAATCGATCGCCCAGCTACTGCTCAATGTTGGCGCTGAAGTTTCAACCCAGACATTGAACCATCAACGGACACCGCTAATGGAAGCAGTAACAAATGGTTATCAGTCAATTGCTCAAATACTACTCAACAATAGAGCCAATGTTAAAGTTCAAGATGAGTATGGTTGGACAGCATTGCACCATGCGGCATATGAAGGGTACTTTGAAATCGCGCAACTCCTCGTCAATTATGATGGTGTGGAGATATCAGCTCAAGACGAAGAAGACTGGACAGCACTACATCTTGCAGCACAGGATGGATACCTGCCAGTTGTCCAGCTCCTGCTCGATAAGGGCGCCGATTTCTCGAACCGAAATAATAATGGAGCTTCAGTCTTATGTATCGCGGCACAAAATGGACACCTGCCAGTCGTCCAGCTCCTGCTCGACAAGGGTGCCAATGCCTCGGACCGAGATAAGTATGGTGCTTCAGTCTTATACATGGCGGCACAAAGTGGACATCTACCAGTCGTCCAGCTCCTGCTCGACAAGGGCGCCAATACCTCGGACCGAGATAATAGTGGTATTTCAGCCTTATACATCGCGGCAGAAAAAGGACACCTGCCAGTCGTCCAGCTCCTGCTCGAGAGGGGCGCCGATGTCTCGGACCGAGTGGATGATGATGGTACTTCAGCCTTATACATCGCGGCACAAAATGGGCACCTGCCAGTCGTCCATCTTCTGCTCGAGAGGGGCGCCAATGCCTCGGACCGAAAGAAAAATGGTACTTCAGTCTTATACGTCGCGGCAGAAAAAGGACACCTGCTAGTCGTCCAGCTCCTGCTCGACAAGGGCGCCAATGTCTCGAACCGAAATAATAATGGTGTTTCAGCCTTATACATCGCGGCACAAAGGGGACACCTGCCAATCGTCCAGCTCCTGCTCGATAAGGGCGCCGATGTCTCGAACCGAAATAATAATGGAGCTTCAGTCTTATACATCGCGGCAGAAAAAGGACACCTGCCAGTCGTCCAGCTCCTGCTCGACAACGGCGCTGATGTCTCGAACCGAAATAATGATGGTGCTTCAGCCTTATACATCGCGGCAGCAATGGGAAACCTACCAGTCGTCCAGTTCCTGCTCGATAACGGCGTCAATGCCTCGGACCGAAAGAATAATGGTGTTTCAGCCTTATACATCGCGGCAGAAAAAGGACACCTGCCAGTCGTCCATCTTCTGCTCGAGAGGGGCGCCAATGCCTCGGACCGAGTAGATGATGATGGTACTTCAGCCTTATACATCGCGGCACAAAATGGGCACCTGCCAGTCGTCCATCTTCTGCTCGAGAGGGGCGCCAATGCCTCGGACCGAACTAAAGATGGGTGGTCAGTCCTACACACTGCGGCACACAATGGACACCTAAAAGTCGTCCAGCTATTGCTTGAGTATGGTGCCGACATGCTAGTTCAAGGCCCGGATGGGGTAACACCGTTGGACCTCGCAGAATCAGAATCTATAATCCAACTCCTCACTCCAAACGCAAACCAGTAAAAGATGTGCGAAGAGCTATCTTCCCGAAACTTTTATCTAGGTCAGGTGCTTACTCTGTGTGAAAGTAGTGATAATAATAGCGAGGAAGAGGGCCCTTGAGGTGTGACCGATGGTTTCCGAGCCGCGGGTGGGACAGGGCAGCGCAAATGGGTATGTGGGAATTGAGGGTTGCTGGGGGTTTCGAGGGCTTTAGGCTTTAAAATTTTCTTATTTTTTCGTCTTATGTAGTTCTACAAGTAAGATGATTATTATTATATCCCTTGGACGGATGAAAGTTGTCAAATTCGCGACCACACTCTTTCAGCTATCACTAGCCTAATATAGCAATTGTTGGAAATTCTTGATTGGTTCTGTTGTTGTTTCCAACCGTAAAAAGCAAGATAGTTCCCTTACTAAGTGGTGCACGGTCCAGGTCGCGAATTTGACAACTTTCATCCGTCCAAGGGTTATATAATTCTGGGAGCGGACATTTCCGGTGATCGAGTGATGGTCTATGATCGAGTGATGATCCATGACAGCTAATTGAAAGCCGCCTAGGTATCAAACTCCTGAATGGTGATCATCTCAAGTAGCTGTAAGGAACCGGAGCGCCCGATAGAGGTGCTTCCAGGTCACTAGGCTTCAAGGCGAGAGTGGCGGTAATGCCTAGTATGGCGTTAGCAACGAATTGAATCTTGATATAGTAATACTGCAGCTAAGCAGCTGAACTCCGAAAACGGAGGAAGGGATACACCGATGCTTTCATCTAGACGATATGTAAGAGATCTAAAGTTATCAAATTAATCCATTCGTATATGTCTTTAGGGCCCGTCGTCGATAGCTACATATCTAAGCTGGAGGACAGCGAAGTACGTACCCGGGCACAGCTTGGGCAAGAAATCATCTCATAGTCTTTGGAGCCCGCAAAATCTTAGCTATTCCTCTGAGACTCGTAGTTAGACTTCACCCATTGCATTATTGAGGGCGTCTAATGCGAGTCAAAGATTTCTCCGTCTTTCTTTCTCGACGTATTTTTCGTATCGTACAGCTGATGGTTTTCATGTGGGTTACCCAAATACTCTCTAATAGCAGTGCCCTGGGTGCTAGGAAGAGGAGAGAGTCGCCTGGAGAAGGGCACATAGTCCCCTTGATAGGTATAGCACTGGTGTGAGTACGGGGCTGCAACACATAGAATTCCCTATATCAAAGCGCCCATCGTACCTCACTTCTGGGTACAGACTAGGATCGTGATGTTCGTTAGAACAAGGGTAGCACATGCCAAGCACATATCCAACCCAACTAGCTTTAGCGTCCACAAGCTGCACAACGCCAAGATTTCGCAACTTTTTCCTCCAGAGCTGCAACTCTCCACCGCAGACACCACCACCCCCACCACCGCCCTCTACTACAACACAGAAGATGGCCTCCAAACAACCCTCAAGAAAAGGCAAAAAGGCCTGGAGAAAAAATGTCGACATCAGCGAAATCAACGCAGGCCTCGACCAGCTCCGCGATGAAATAATCCAAGGGTACTTACTGCACACACCCTAATCCCCACCACCCCCAAATTGCCTTCCCCCACCTAACGTGCCACCTACAGAGGAGTAATTGTCGAAAAGACCGACGAGCAGCTCTTCGCCCTCGATACAACCGGCGACACCGCAATCGCCAAAGCCCACTTCAAAACCGCCAAAGTCCTCAAAGCCGACGAGATCATCTCCGCGCGCTCCGCCGTCCCAGCAATCAGGAAGCGCCCCGGCCTCAATACCACCAACGGCATCATCGCCAAGAAGGCCCGCCGCGCAAATGTCATCACATACAAGGATATCGAGAGGATGAAGGCCACGGCGTACGGCCAGGAGGCTGCCTCTGGAGAGCTGACAAGTACGAAGAATATCACCATTGACTACGACCCGTGGGCCGAGGAGGCTCCGCAGGATGTGGCGAAGAAGGAAGCGTTGCGTGAGACGGAATTCTCGTTCATTCCGGCCCCACAGCCGTTTAAGGAGCCGAAGACGCTGAAGCAGCCGCCGGTGTCGCTGGCGGTGTCGGGACGGCCAGTTCCGGCGGTCAGGGTGCCTGAGGCCGGGATTAGTTATAACCCAGAGTTCGCACAGTGGGATGCGCTTTTGCAGAAAGAGGGGGCAAAGGAGGTGGAATTGGAGCAGAAAAGGCTGGCCGAGAAGGCTGAGGCGGAGAGGATCAAGGCGTTGGCAGCAATCCCCGATGAGGAAGAGGAATCGGACGAAGAAAACCACTCGACCGAGTCAGACACAGAGGCAGAGAAGCCAGTAAAGAAGATGCCAGACAGGAAAACACAGGCGCAAAGGAACAAGATCAAGCGCAGAAAAGAGCTTGAGCTGATCAGATTACAGGAGCAGAGACTCAAGAGGCAGGCAGCAGAGTTCTCGCTCGTAAAGAAGTACGCCAAGGATGTCGAGGCGAGGGAGCGACTAAGGCTTGCAAAGCGTGCGGCCAGGCTCAATATCGACGATGATGAGAAGAACCCTAAACTTATGCGAAGGCGGAAGTTTGGAAAAGTCGGGTAAGTCGTCCCCTCGTAGGATAACTATCCAAAAGAGTTGTTATTAACCATACCTAGTCTTCCCCGTGCTCCCTTGGAACTCCAACTCCCCGACGAACTCGCAGACTCTCTCCGCACTCTCAAGCCTGAGGGAAATCTTCTCCGGGATCGCATGAGGAGTCTGCGAGAGCGTGGTGTGTTGGAAACTAGACTCCCAGTCACCCAGCGGAGAAAGCACCAGAAGAAGGTGTCGGAGAAATGGAGTTATAAGGATTTCAAATAGACTTGGGTTACGGGGCGGCTTTTGTACAGTACATACACGCATAAAATTTGGTGGTGTTAATATTTGTTGTAGGATGGGTGGGATTGGGAAAAAAAAGTCTGGATTTGATTTTTTGATTTTTACTTGAAAACCGATTGATGGCTACATTACTCATGGCATCAATGAAAACATTTTCACACCACATTTCCCTATAAATATAGCGAGATACTTGTCCAGTTGCTCATGGGTCGGGGCTTTGCTGAGTTAGCCTCACCTCTCATCACTTGACGTGTCCCATCGATCGGTACACAAGGAACCTACAATGGGTTCCGCAGGTTTCCAATTGAAAATTCGTAAGTTTTCTCTCTTTTTTTTTTTTCTTTTCTTCTCTTTCGATTCCCCTTATTTTTTTATTATTATTTTTTTCTCCCCGCAATGTCTTGTAATGGAACAACCACCCAGAGGAACGTGAAAAGGCGTACGTAGAGTGCACTACATAAGATATGCGAAATTCAAATACGCGTTCGGCCGGCCGTCGCCGGGGGGTCGCACAGGAGACAGGTAGTTGACCGGCATTGTTATTTAAAAACATATGGGAGAGAACTAGGCCGCAGGCCAATGCTTCATAATTGGGCATAAATTTCTAGAAATAAAAGCTGCAGTTTCGAAAATTTCCCTCAACGGTAACTAATTCTAGCTCCCATAATCTCAAACCCTACAATTGATTGCATATCATATCTGTAATCCGCCATCTAGCAATCTACTGGCGAGAAGGCCTCCGATATAGCGTAGGTCGGGCTTGTAGGAAATATGGCATTTCAGAAAACCCTAGCCCTACGTTCCAATGCCACAAAGTTACCCTCCCCGCCCAGCCACGGGAGTCAAGACGCGTTAACCCCTAGCTTGCCGCGTCGTCTAATTACTTCTGCTTCACCACCACCACGACCACGCGAACAACCCATCTCCATCCTCATCACCACCCTCCACCCACAACCATCCCAATACCAATTCCCATCATCCTCCACCCTACACACAACCCAATCCACAGCTACAATGTTGGAAGCACGTCTCGAGCAAGCCAGCACCCTGAAAAAGGTACCACCATCCTCCCTCCCACTCAATCCATTCATCCCCCCAAATACCAGCACCCTACTAACCCCCCCCTGCCATCCCCCAGGTCGTTGAGGCCATTAAAGACCTTGTCCAGGACTGCAATTTCGATTGCAACGACTCCGGCATCGCCCTACAGGCCATGGACAACTCCCACGTCGCCCTCGTGTCCATGCTCCTCAAATCCGACGGCTTCTCCCCATACCGATGCGACCGTAACATCGCTCTCGGTATTAACCTCATCTCCCTCACCAAAGTCCTCCGCTGCGCGCAGAACGAGGACATCCTGACCCTCAAGGCCGAGGATGCCCCCGACAGCCTCAACCTCGTGTTCGAGAACGCCGAGAACGACCGCATCAGCGAGTACGACATCAAGCTGATGGATATTGACCAGGAGCACCTCGGCATCCCCGAGACGGAGTACGCGGCCAGCATCACCATGCCGTCGGCCGAGTTCCAGCGCATCTGCAGGGACCTCATGGCGCTGAGCGAGAGCGTGGCCATCGAGGCGACAAAGGAGGGCGTTAAGTTCTCGTGCTCGGGCGATATCGGAAATGGCAGTGTCACGCTGAGACAGCATAACAATGTCGAGAAGCCAGAGACGTCGACTAGGATTGAGCTGACGGAGTCGGTGGCGTTGACTTTCTCGTTGAAGTATTTGGTCAACTTTTGTAAGGCGACGTCGCTGTCGTCGACGGTGACACTGTCGCTGTCGAATGAGGTGCCGTTGTTGGTTGAGTATGTCCACCTACCTATCCTCTAACTTCGGGAGGTCAATTGCTAACATTGCTTCATAGATACGCCATGGAGGGTGGTTACGTTCGATTCTACCTCGCCCCCAAGATTGGGGATGAGGAATAGACGGGGGTTGGTTTGTTTGCCAATTTCTTAGATGGGTGCAAGGGGGTAAACGCTGGGGGAGTTATTAAAAAGTACAAGGTCGGCGCGGCATATCATTTTGTATTTTTATTAAATAGCGTACTAGTAATGATCATGTGGCATGCCTTTTGAACCAAGCAAAGTAGTAGTAATACAGAAGGATATGAAAAAAGAAAAGAAAAAAAACTGTGCCGAAATATATGCTTATACATAGGGGTCTTTTATCCTTAAACAAGTGCCCGTCTCACCCTGCCGGCACCGGAGATGCGTGGCAGTATAGCCCGGATATCCTTAGAGACGAAATCTTTATTCGGCCCTTAAGCCGTCAAGCCGGTTGGTTCCTAATCGTGTTATAATTACTCAAGCCCAATTGCAATACGGAAGTCGTGATATGAACATAGGAGTGTCCATTGCATGACGAGGTGATCTCTCACTAATTAAGGACTGGTGTAAATTCGTGAGGAGCTAGTTTTTTTTCTTTTTATATATATATATATATATATATATAGCGGCTTCCGTACTGAGTTATAATTTAAGTAACACGATTGGGATTTGATCGGCCTGACGGCTTAATTGGCCAATTGGGGGCATAACAGGATTGTACTGCAGTAAATTGTAGTATTTACCGTGATGGCCCGCTGTTGTGTTTCTAATGTTACTATATGCACTGCCTACATGTACATGTATCTAGTTGTTGCTTTATGGCTTCATTTAAAAAAAAAAAAAAAAAAAAAGGCCAGAGGCCACACACGCCGGAGGTGCCGTGCCCACGCAACGGCTGAAGTAATGCTTTCCTTGCTGGCAGAACGGATTCGTAAAAAAAATGGCAAATTGAGGAACGGCGAAGTACTTACTCTGGCTGGGTCGCACAGAATGGTTATGCAGCAATAATTGTGCGCCCACTCTTAAAGGTGACGAAAATCGGGCGAAAAGTCAAGGGCTTATAACTTTGCCAAAAAACAAATTAAAAAAAAAATCGGTAAATAAAAAGTGTAGTACTGGTGATGAACTTTAGTTTTTATTTCCAGATTTTTGATATCTACCTTAGCTAAAAAGTTATAAGAGTTTGAAGTTGCGGATTTTTTGTATGTAAAGGGCGCCAAGACTGAGCAAAGTGGAACAATATTATACCCCCTCAAAAGTGAATTGCGGCAGGAATGCAGCAAAGTGGCTAGGAATAAGCCCTCTCATTGGCCTTGGAGTTCACCTTGCGGCCACGATTGTTCCACTTCCAGATACCGCCGTGTCACCATTAAGAGTGTGCGCACCATATCAAAACCAAGTATTTGCTAGAGCTAGAGGAACCTGTTGGAATTGAGTCCTTGCAAACTGGGTGCCGGTGTGGGGTTGTGAGCGGTTCGAGCTACATATGCATACCTTGTGTCTACTGCGGTGTGCTGCCCTTAATTCTGCGAACCTACTCGCCCTCTGATTGGCCAAGAGCGGAACCTAACCCTGACCTCTGCGTGGCAACGGGCTCACCCAAAATAAAAATAAAAAAAAAGACCCCAAACGGCATATAACACCCTAGTATAGACGAAGTATTGAGAGGTATCACCAATGGGGTGGGAGATATTGTTAACGGAATATAGAAAGGTAAGTACATGTACTACGTACATATATATAAGTCCTATTTTTGTTTGTTTAGTTCATTAATTGCATTATATAAGTCCTATAAACTAGACGGTATATCATAAACTACGACGTATAATGGGAGAAGCATAAGGGGAGGGGAGCTGGGGGGGGGGGGGGGGGCAGTACGTTTTAAATTTGGGTGGCACAAAAAAAGAACAAAAAGTACTGTGCGCTTCCGGGACGAATAGGCACTACTCCCACCCCTGGGTCGAACCCTGGCCTTCTGTGATCGAAAGCAGGGCTAAACCTCGCGGCGTTCTTTGGCGAGGGGTTAACCGTTAGACCACTCGCCCATGGGGTGTTGGTGGCTAGAAATGATATTTGTGCGCCAAGGATGGGTTGGCTACATACATAGCACTATGGTTGGGGACACATGGATCACAGGGCATCACTCGCAATGCCAAGAAACCTGCGCGGGGTCTTTGACGGTCTGTTCCTGCGCGCAAAGTCTACTTGTGTGATGTATGTGTATGTGTAGATATCCGCCGAAAGAGAAGAGAAGAGACAGAAAAAGAGAAAAAGAGAAGAGGAGGAAAAGAAGAAACCTCACTCGCACACAATATCGTATATTACAAGCTACAAGCTACAAGCTACAAACTACAAACCACTAGCTAACTACCAAACTACATGTACCTAAAAAAAAAAAAAAAAAGCCAAACTCCCGTAGAAGCAACGAAAAAGAGAAAAGACAAAAAAGAGAAAAGGACCATATAAAACGGAGAAACCCCCACAACCTACTCCTACTCCTACTCTTCATCCGCAAACATATCCTCGGCCCTCATCCTCTTCCTCACTCCCCCACCCCCCACCCCTCCTGCCACTCCTCCAACCCCACTACCCCCCACCGCACCCCCAGAAAAAGAAGGCTTCACCGCCGCACCATCATCAAACATCTCTTTCACATCCCTATCCCCATCATCATCCTCCTCCTCCTCCTCTCCTTCCCCCCCATTGTCCTCCTGCCCATCATCATCATCCTCCTGCATCGGCTCACCGTCATTATCCTCCTCCTCCTCCTCCTCCTCCTCGTCATCCTCAAGCATAGGCTCGCCGTCCACATCGTCATCGTCGTCGACCATGGGCTCGCCGTCGACGTCGGATGTGGGCGAGTCTGCGGGCTGGTCGGCGGTGAGCGGGTTGAAGGAGGAGGGGGTGGTCTCGACGGTTTTCCATTTGCTTTTGGGCGCGGGGGAGGTGGTGGCGGTGGTGGTGGTGGGGAGTTTGGTGGTGGTGCTGGGGGTGCTGGTGCTGGTGTTGGGGGTGGTTCTGGGGGCGGTGGTGGTGGTGGGGGGTGGGGTGGGGGGTGTGAGGAAGGAGGTGAGGAAGGCGTCTTGGGTGGTTTGCGGGAATATGCACCATTTCTGTATATTTGTTAGTTTTTTTTATTGTCCATCTCTCTATAGATCCCATATACATATCGACCAAGAAGAGAGAAAAAAACGGGAAAGAGAGAGAGAGAAAGCACATACCTCCCACCACTCCAGCACGCCCTCCACCACGCCCCTCCGAAACTTCTCCGCCTTCATGCGCCCCCACCCGGGCGTGCGATACACCTCGCCCAGATGCGCAAACACGCCCCTCTCCCTCAGCGCCACATCAAACAGCTGGCGGTACCGCCACGCGTTCCGGATTCCTAGAGAACTGTTGCTGAGCACGTCGGAGATGATCCACAGCGCCACGATCTTGGCCGCGTGTGTCTCCTCCGCGCCCTTCTCCCCACTCCCTTCCTCCTTCTCTTTCTCCTTCTCCTCCTCGTCGTCGTCCTCGCCTTTCGCGGCCCGGGTGAATGCGAGGGGCCGCAACACATTGCCAACCAACACGTCGACCACCTCCTCCCCCATCCCGCCCTCCGCATGCTCCATCGCAAACGCCATAACCCGCCCCACGTCCCCGCGCCGCACCTTCATCGTCTGCGTCGGCACCCTCGCCACCAAATGCACCAGCTTCGCCCTCCCCAACACCCCCAAATACCCCCTCTTCTCCACCCCCTCCGCCGCGCCCCCCCCAGCCCCACCCTCATCCTCGTCATCCTCCAGCAGCTCCTCACTGCTAAAGTCGCTGTCCTCCCTCACGTCGCGCATCGCGCCCGCAAACTCGTACCGCAGCGCGCGCCGCGGCGGGATCCACAGCGCGGCCAGCGCCGGCGTCGGCTCAAACACCTCGATGGCCGGCGGCGGGCGGTGCTGCCCCGTCACCAGCGACCACAGCTTCCAGCGGTAGTACACACCGGCCGGGGAGCGCGCGTCCCACAGCCATGCGAAGCGCGCGTCGGAGCGCACGTCGTCGCTGGCCATGAGCAGCGCTTCGAAGGCGGGCCCGTGGGTGATGAGGGCTTCGAGGGTTTTGTGGATGAGGCGGAGCTGGCGGATGTCGTTTGGTGGGGCGACGTGGACCTGGAGGGAGGCTGTTGCTGGGGTGGTGGAGGAGGAGGAGGAGGAGGGGTTGGGGGCGCGGTAGTTTGGCGGGGGTGCGAAGCCGCCGCGGTGGGCGGGCGGGGGAGGGGGGCGGTGGCGGTGGTGGTGGTGGCGGTGGTGGGTGGAGGTGGAGGGGGTGGGGGCTGTGGCGTTGAAGGGGGCGGTGGTGGGCGCGGGGAGCGGCGTGGTGGTGCTGATGGTGGAGGGGAGGTGCCGGCTGATGGTGAGCCAGAAGCCGGTGCCGAGGTAGCGCCCGTTGAGGGTGGTCACGGCCGCGTCGATGTCGGAGCTGGGTGTCTCGGGCGAGAGCGTGATGAGCGCGGAGGCGGCTTTGCGGATGCTGGGCGAGGGCTGGCTGGGGCCCGGTGGCGGCGGCGCGGGGATGATGCGGATCGAGTCGATGCGCAGCGGCGTGGACGCGAGGAGGGCCGTGAGGATCGGTTTTGTAGTCGACGGCGGCAGCGACGTGAGCGAGAGCGTGGGTTTCGGGTGTGGCTTGGACGTCTCGGAGTCTGTAACACAAAGCCCCCCCATCCATTAGCACTCCTCCCGCACCAATCCACTCCCCCAACACCACAGACAGAAACAGAAGAACGCACCACTGTCATCATCATCATCATCCTTCGCCCCACCAACCGAATTCTCAAACGCCAACAGCCCCACATTCCCCTCCCGCAGCCTCCTCTTCTCCCGCTCCCCCAGCCCCCCCACACCGCCAAACACCCCGCCCGCATCGTCGCCATCGCGCTCAAACGCCGCCTCCAGGTTGCGCTTCCGCTGCAGCGCCGCTGGCGGCGGTTGCGCCGTGAAGTGCCGTCTCCCAATCCCTCCTCCTCCTCCTCCTCCTCCTCCTCCTCCTCTTGCGCCACCGCGGAAGGAGCCGCGAGAGGAGGAGGAGGACGGGAAGGGGAGTGGCGGCTCGGGCTCGTCGAACGAGGCGACAAAGTCTTTGAGCACGGCGGCGGTCTCGGCTTCTTCGCGGAGGCGCTTGGCTTCGGCTTCGAGGCGGGACTTTTCGAAGGCGGACTTTTTGGTGGGGGCTGTGAGCTTGTCTTTGACGTTGGGGAAGGGGTCGTGGTCGGACATTGTTTTTGTTTTTGTTTTTTGTTTTTGTTTTTTGGTTTTGGTTTTTGGTTTTTGGTGGTGTTGAGGTTTGGCTGGCGTTGGTTGGGCGCGTTGTGTGAGGTTGGATGGATGATGGGTGGGTCATGGGTGATCACTCGGTCGGCCGGGTAAGGGTGGGTGTGCTACCATGTTGGCTTGTGAGAGGCTTGGCGGTGTTACACGGGGTGGGAAGCTTAAATGGCCCACTGCAGCTGGTGCTGTCACTCAAAAGCGCAAAACAGCATTCCCGGCCGTATATGTGCCGTTTACACATGCAAAGTATAGACATATTGTAGTCCCCAGTAATTTACAGTTCGGGATTAAATAGTGGCCATTGGTAGAGCAATTGAGCTCCCAACCGCTGCTCGTCCCTCATAGAGCTGGAGGACCAGGCACAAGCGTTGCGGAACAATGGCAAAAACACGAGTAACGCAGCTAGAGAAGTTAGGGAATGAGGACCGCATTCGATCACGGAAGCCGCTGGTGAAGGCCGGAGGCGGGTGTGGGTTCGTCGTCGTCGTCGCCGGTTGGGGCAGCGTCACAAACGCTCACTCGCACGGCTTGCAGGCATTTTGAACGTCGAGGTAACGAGAGACCTCGAGACTTCGAGACAACTGCAGAACAGGTAATACAAAGGGGATGGATGGGTTCAAGAGGCTGATAGATAACTCGCCTACCAGGGCGGTTATTTCTCTGTGTTTTCCCATGCGTGGAGGTATCTACAGACGCGTTGGGGGGAGGGGAGGGCAGGGCAGGTGGTGCAGTGCGTCCACGACGCACAGAAAGAGAGCAAGAATTAAGCCTTGCTCGAAGGTTTTATTAAACTATTGACTGCTTGTATTACTTGGTGAGGGTGAGAATGAGGTGAACTACGAAAAAAAGAGAGGTAGGATACAAATTCTTCTATTACTCACGGAAGCTACATACTCCACAGTGGTATACCTAGGAATTGTGGCGGGTACTTCTGGTTTATAAATAAGATAGAGGATAGTTAATACTCACCATGCGCACAATACGGGTGGCAAGACCCCATCCTATCGGCTACGCTGGAACCTTAGAGGACGTATTCACCCGCTCCTATCAGGCCCTCGGTATCACCCAGAGCCCAACAGGTGCGGACGAAACAACGCAAAAAAGCCCCCTCCTCTTCATCAGAAGAGGAGAGGGCAAAAACGGACACACGAACCCACAGCCCCGCAAAACAACCTAACGCAAAAAAGCCCCCTCCCCTTCTTTCGAAGAGGAGAGGGCCGGCAGGCAAAACGAATTAACGCAAAAAAGGCCCCCTCCTCTCTCCGCGCAGAGAGCGCAAAGAGGGGAGGAGGCCTGGTGAAGTGCTCTGCCTCTTGCAGACTCTCACCGTAGTGAGGGCCCGCAAGAGGCAGAAGAAAAAAAGCCCCTCCCCACGAGGGGGAGGGAAAAAAAACTTGTCTCCCCTCCCGCAGTGAGGGGAGGGGAGAGGGGGGCCGAGAGCAGGGCCAGGGAGCCGGGGGAGGGAGGGAGAGGGGGGGAGGCGAGGGCCAGAGAACTATAGTCCCCCTCCCTCCGTTTGGGAGGGGGAACTATCATCCCTCCCCAACAGGGGAGGGGGAAACAACCCTCCCACAGGGGGGAGGGCAAAAATCTGACCTCCCCTCCCCTAGAGGGGGAGGGGGAAAAACACTCCTCCCCACAAAGGGGGAGGGAAGAAAGAGTTACTTCCCCTGCCCCACTTTGGGCACAGGGGAAGAACTGGGGCTCCCCTGCCCCACTTTTTGGGGGAGGGGAGAGAGCTGGAGCTCTCCTCCCCAGGTGATGAGGGGAGGGGAGAAGGCACCTTGAGGCCTATGATTTGTGAAAGAGGTGGGGAATCCGGTGGTTTATAAAGTAACGTCGAGCGCCAAGATTGCGTGGGGTTAGCCCTACGTATGTTGCCAGGTGCTTTTTTTCCCCGCCGCTCGGGTATCTTGGCGTGTGTTTGGTGGGTTTTGGTGGAGGGAGGGTGGGGAGGGTGTGCCAAGATGTGTTCGCAAAAATTCTGGGAACGAGACTGCCGGGTGGGTGTAAGGAGGATCTGTACATGTAACTCTGTATTGTATTATAGTCAAACAGAGGTATGATATTTGCTAGACATGTTTCCTGTGGTGCAGCATATCGGCTCGAGCCTACATAAGTCTTCACGAACGCGCCAAACCACCTCGATCTCGAGCCCGTTGGCCTTCTCGATATGAGCCTGTTCGTCTAGAAAAATAGGGCCGAGTTTGTAATGTTGTTGGCCCATTTACAGACAAATTCCATCGGCAGTGTGGCTCATGAGGACGCATTGACGCTCGAGGCCTCCGCTTTGTGAGAACTTAAGGCATGGGACGGGGATTTACAGGACGAGTATGCTCGAGGCAAGCCCTCCTACTCTCCCTGCCCTAATTGAGAGTAGGCAGCATTCCCAAGATCTTTACAAGTAGGCCGAGCTAAGCTCAAGATATGATAGGCTGACTTGAGTTCTACTATCACTGCTCGTGGACCACACTAAACATACCCGATATTTGAGATAGCGAGTGATTCCTGTGATCCGCAACGCCACGTGCACAAACGAGACTACAACCTAGCCGGGTGATTAAAGAGTGCAGCTTAAAACATTAAACCCAAACACTTAAAAGAAAGTACTCCAGAAGCCCACAGTCGCTGAGCAAGATATGTCATCCGACTGTAGATTTGGTGGGTTGGGGTGTGGTCGTCGTTCGAACCCGAGTTCTCATGCGCAACAGGGGTGAATAATCGAGTGATTATCTGTGATCCAAGCGCAATACCAACTTTTTCGCTAGAGGTTTCTTGGTTTGATTACTGTGATGCCCATAGATAGTATATTTAATCTTTTTTAAAAGCGATATAGATGCTGTGGGGTTAGAAACTACTGGTACCGCCTGTTGTGGACCCGGCGGTGAGGCACCAGTAGTGCTGCATATACTCCCTGCGTGCACAATCGTGTACAGCGGTGGGTAATAAGTGATGGAACAGAGCAATACCTGTTTTGGTAAAACGCCACCAACATTTGGTGTTTGTACTCTCAGGGCGTTCCATCACTTATTACCTGTCGCTGTACATACGTGGGCATGGTTGCTTGTACGCATTGGACCGGGGAATCAGTGCGTGTGCGTAAAAGGTTTCGTCCGGACACAGTGGAGTTTTAAATTCCTAGAACAGACACTAACCATCACGCTGTCGACAAAAACCCGCACGGTCTGGGTACGAGACCAAACTCATGTAACTCGAGCTAGGTCAGAGAGATCTTTCGCTGCCTACTCTACCGAAAGTCACAGAGACCAGCGGCTGCCACCTTATCGTAACTGCACAGTTCCTTATCACTCTACGCACGTACAAGATGCTGGCTCCAGGGTTGCTCGTGAGTGCCCAGACGTGTATATCAACCCCAACTTTTCTTGCCTTAACGTCGGCGAAATTCACTCCTTAGCCAAGACTGATGGTTCTTTAAATTGAAACATTTTCAACCAGTGTTTCCTCTCTTCATATACACCAGCAATGTCGTCTTCCCCCGCCTCCCCCCGCCTCCCGCCGCCCTCCCCCGCCAACTTCGCCAAGGCCGCCCGGGCCTCAGGAGAGAGGGGGCGAGGCCCCGGAACCCGCCATGCCCCTCCATTTTTTTTTTTTGTTTGGCAGCTCTGCTCCCGTTCCCGCCTGGAGGCCGGAACGGGAGCTCAGCTGCACAACCCCATCTCTTCGTGGCCCCCTGTCCCCCATTCCTTCTTTGGAATGGGAACATGGCCCTATCTCCGGTTTCCCCGCTTCAAATTTTTTTGAGCGGGAACCGCGAAGCTACGGTTGGAGCAATCCATGGTGGGTTAGGGTTTCTTTTTTGGTAGGTTTTTTATTTTTTATTTTTTATTTTATTTTATTTTATTTATTTATTTATTGCATGTAGATTTTTGTATATAGTTCTCTGTAGATATAATATATTCTTTGATCAATAAATAGTTTCTCTATGACTTTAATCGTTCTGATCTGTAATCTCAAACTGTTCTTCGTAATGTTCTGTCGTCGTTCTTGTGACAATGATCAATCAATGAATTACAGCGTTCTCCCAGTGCACGTGTTCTTCGCATACATAATCCACTCAATGTAACCTCTGGATCTCGTCACCATGCTCCTCTGCAGAAGTAACATAATCCAAACCACAGCTTGTTGGTGAGCTGGCTTCACCCGCAAGATATGCGGGTAGCTGACTCTGGTGGAGTACGTATTGGAGTAGTACCGGTGCTAGGTTTTGTTCTTTCTTTGCTTTACAAGCCGCCTGGATCCCCCGATGAAGATCTAACGAGCACCGCTGACAGCTGACAGTGGCAATTCTTCGTTTCTATATCTATAGAGAACCGAGTCACTGGTGCTGCACCCGGCCGGAAAGCGCCGTGGCCGTGCCTTGAATCAACATGTATGCGGCCGAAGACGAGGTTCTTGTGTTCTTGCCCCGAGAGAATGTCCCCGATCACATAAATAAGATAGTTGTCAAAAGCACAGTGGACAGGGGACCTCGAGGACAACTCATGGCTATAATACACCTTTCACCACCTGGTACGGTAGGGCGTGCGTAACAAAAAATTGTCATACCATGCAACTTAACTTATAATCCCGGAAATCTCAGCACCTCTAGCTCTATAACGCTACTCACAAAAGCCACCCTTTCCTTATCCTCATACGTTCTTCCCTCCAAAAGGAAAAGGAAAAACGAAGCCATCACTGAGACCACCTCTATTTAACTCCTGATGCTCTCTATCAGTCATGCTTTGAATAGAGTAGGGATGGAAATAGGCGAGTCGTGCCGCCCTTCGATCACCCCTGTACGTACGCAGGTAGAAATCGAGTGCGACACTGTGCATCATTCGCTTCTAGGCCGACGGCGGCGTTAGCGTTATGCAACGGCCAACTTTCCCTCCCGCCACGCACCAACGTCGTCTCGACTTCTCCGGTAACAAGACATGTACACGCCACTTAATTAACACCCTTACCCCATGAACAAACAGACAAGATGTCAGGATCAGGCCCTTCCTACCGGCCTTATCACCCAAACTCATTCCCTGGTTCCGTCAGGCGCCAAAACCTAGTGGTTGACGGCGCTAGCATTAATTGCACTTAGTTTGGCTGGCTGGGAAGGGCTCAGCTACTACCAGGTGGTAGCTGGTGTTCTGCACCGGAGTTTTTAAATCCAAGCTACAGTCAAACGAGCCCAGAGAACTTGGACCTATGGAGAACGAGGTTAGATTAGGGAGAAAGAACGACTACTAGCACTCGTATCCACTCCCGTCGGGTAAGAGGTACAGGTACAGTTTTATCCATGGCACAGTCGAAGGTACACTGCTAGAAGGCTACCTTGAAGGCTACTTGGTACCCCGTCAATAAATGAAGGAAGGTTTCAATTGAGGCGGCTATCCCTCTTGAGCTCAGAAGCGCGTGTAACTGCTCCCACGAACACACGCATCTAAAACAGACAGTTACTTGACAATGGCCCCAACACACCCCCACACCCCAAATGGTCGGTCACCTATATCCGTCAGGCCCATGTTGGATGATAGACTTTTTCTTGGTGAGAGTAGTATCCTATGGTCCCAGATATCGTAGTCTATCACCTACGCTAAGAAAGCAATGCTTATGAACTGATTCTCCTTAGGCTAGGCCTAGATAGCACTTACAAGCTCATCAAGTATACAACTCTCTCTCATCCGCGGAAGCCACAGCAAACTATACCCACTGCCAACATCCCCAAGGCCGGCAGTATAAACGTCAACCCAAGATATGGCCATTCTTTCCAGAATGAACAACTTCACAACATGAATCATATCCTCATCATTATTCTTCCCGAAACCTAAAAAAAACAGCCACACAAGACCCAGATCACGAAGGGGGGAATCATCCCTCCGCCTCTTTTCCTCGCTCAACGATACCCAGCTAGGTCAATAGGTGCGGACAAAACACCACACTCTCAACCCTTAGATCTAGAAGGTCAACTCCAAAACGGTAGATGTCCGTCCCATCATAAAGTGACTTACATCCGTAATCATCTCTCTCGAGAAGTGGAGCAAGCGCTCGTTCGTTCTTCTGCTTGCTAGCTCCCATCTCATGGTTCCCTCCCCTTATCCGCCATGACCCCACCACCGTTCCGTCTAGAGGCCCACGCGGAGCTGGATCAACCATACCGAAAAATACCCGGTATAAGATAGTGCTGTAGGCCTAAATCCCAATCGGGGCAGTACCACTTTCTTTTTGCTTTTTGCTTTTGTCTTTCTGAAATACAGGGTAGGCGGGGCAAATGGGGGTGGTGATGACTATTTTTTTAGGTTGCCTTCTTTATACGCTGGTATATGAGGGGGGCGGGGGTAAGAGGAGGGATAATCTCGAAGGAGTACTATGGACCGTCCGCTGGGGAGAAAGCTGAAATCACGCAGAGAAAAGACGGCAGCAGTGAATACTGACTATGTGAAAAATAGAGGTAAAAAAAGAAATAGAGGGGCAGGCTTATGACTCTTGGTGATGAGAAGGTACGATAGAAGGTGTGCGAGTGGACTCCGGCACCATAATGTGGGCTGTCGTTGTCCTCCAAAGGACACAAAGTGAACTGCTGTTGTCCATAAATAGGAGTTCTGTAGTACAAACGAATACGAGATTGAGCCTTTGAACCTATCAGATAACTATAACTATAACTGTTTACTAGACGCTTGTACCCTATATTCTAATTTTAGAAGAATGCCAGCAGCCTCGTACTAGTCGTCAACACAACAACATTCTCATGACCACCAAACGTCTTGGTATAGAGGGATTATGTTAGGAGAATATGAGTGTCATGGTATATCACTCGATTACCAAGAACCACACCCAAGTTCTGCCCAATATGAGTAGTTCTGGTTCAGTGCACATGTGGTTGTTTACCTACGTTCCGAAAATGTAACTCCTAATAGTGAAATATGACTCCAACTCAGTACTGTCTACATTTGCAAAATGGTATTGATTGCTAACTAAATTTCCAAAAATAAACGCCCGAAAAACGAAACCTACAACTTAATCCTCACACCGGATCTATCCAATCCGACCGCCAATACTGTCAACACGCCTACATACCCTAACAAAATCGCCACCGCCGCGCCCCTTCCCACTGTCAACGTATTAATGCTGACATTAACTGCACCAGTCAACAGGTTCGCCACCAAGAACACTGCCAACCCGTTCGCGTTGAACGCCTCCAATATCTTTGGTACGGCCATCTCATAGCTGTCACCCTGGCAGCCGTCGTAGAAGAATCTCTCTACGCTGTAAAACGCCGCGAGTTGACATGTGTTGAACGCAACAATCCATAAGAAGTACGGCAGGTTCGCCAAGCGCCTAGAGATGCCAACGCCGAGGCCCCAGTACTGGTTCACCGCGCAGAAAAGAAAGACCCAAGCCACACTCCACGAGCAGAGGGTCTTGAAGAGCTTGTTTTTGCTAGCGGTGGAGGGAAGGAGGTACATGCCCGTTGCCATTCCAGCCAGGAAGATAGCAAGGTAGCCCGAGAACGAGGAAATACCTTCTTTGTTCTGACCGAGGAGGCCATAAGCATTGCGGTCGCCGATAAGCACATATTTCTGGAGGCCCGTAGACTCCAAGACAGTTTGGTATGTGACACCGACGCCTAGCGCTAGTAGTGTGTACAGCCACGTCAGATCCAGGCTGCCAGTAGGAATACTTTGTAGTAGAGCAAGTAGCGGCGGGAGGAACCCGAGCGTAAAGAAAAAGTTCCAATGTACGCCATACTCTGTTACGTGCTCTGCGTAGTCGACACCCTTCACCATGGCCAGGCGGACAAAGCCTAGCACAATCAGAGGCGCTGAAGATCTCATAGCGCCTTTCATCCGGACTGCTAGAGTTGATGGCGCCTTCTTTGCGAAGTGGTCCTTAAGGACCTGACGTGCGCTCACCAGCCCGGAGGAGAAGACGAAGCTGCCGACACCGAGATCCATCAATGAAGTTCCCCAATTTTCGACTTTTGCAAAGCGCCGTGGGAAGATGCGGAAGTCGACGGCTAGGATGGCGATGCAAGTGATCACCATCATGGACCCGCGGTAGACGGTGAGAAATGCCTTTTTGGGCAATAGAGGTTCAGAAGGCGGGGGCGCCGTGTCATTTTTAGGTTTCGCAAGGCGCTTGGGTTTTTGGTGAGCGGCGGCGGAAGTAATGGTAAGGAAAAGTGCGGGAAGGAGGATTAAAAGGTTGAAGAGCAGTGGGAGCGAGGAATAGAGTGTTATTGAGAGAAGTATTGCGACGGTGTTCAGGAAAAAGTCTGTGACGAATTGGAGAGGCCCGTAGGGACGGAAGAAGTTCAGCCGTGTCTGTAGAGCTGAATAGAGGATATATGTCGCCTGAGAACTCGACATTAGTACTGCAGAGCTTCAATCAATATATACCCACCATTAGTAGCTAGGTAACTTACAGGCGCGACAGCAGTAACAAGATTGATCTCGGTGATGGTACCACCGGTCAGGTTAGACACAAAGTCCTCCTTGAGTGATTTCATAGACTGAGCCATATTTGAAGCTGTATCTGATCGCACATTGACGTTTGAGGGTGGCCTTTTATAACAAGCGGTGGTGTTTCCTTGCGTGTCCTTTTGCTAGTACTTAACACGTCTATGTTTCGAGAAGTTACTACTCTCGGCAACTTCCGTTGACACAGAGGTTACCCTGTTATACCGAGTGATACTTTGTGAAGCATCTAGCTTGGTGCACTCTGCCACCTTCCAACCGCTTTTTCTGACTCATAATAACTTTCTCTACATACCACCTTCACTCCTATGTTTCAGTTTCTCTTCACTACGCCTTGATGTTACGTACGTATACACTGACCGACAGATCTACAATAAATGAGAAACCTGTCATACACACCCACCCCGCCAGGACAACACCCAGGGTAGCACAAATGATCCTGAACCGAAGCAAGAAGTGCGGATGACACTCCCTGATACTTCAGGAAATTTCCATAAACGGGTCTTCACCCTTACTCCTCCAATCCTCACTCGAGTTTCAATATGAGCAACTAAGCCTTAGAAACTACAGCTCTGTCTCACCGGTACATGCTTCTGTGGTCTCTTATGAAGTACCATCGCACAGATAGCGGGCTACGGTGGTTTGGAGAAGATGGGCAAGGAAGAGAAGTCCAATCCCGGCGCATAAATGTTTATACGCATATCCTTTGTGGATACTCCCATAACTCTTTCAAGCCAAATACTCCTCTAAAATCTCTCAGTACCCGCGACAATATTCGAAAGACTCTCACCTCTCCCTGCCTAGTCATTTAGAGTTTTCCGACCACTGTTACAATCCGCAGAACAAATGCAAAAGGAGCCTTTTTTTTACAATGGCAACACAATTTTCACAATAACATCGCAATTACCAACATTGCACAATTTTCATGTCTAAAGGACGAAACTAAGGCGCAAAATTCCTCTGGCCGCGCGGGCTGCGGTACGAAGTGGAAAGAAGGTTTTCTACCCTAGCCTATATATTCCATATCAATCGCCACATTTCTACCCACTTAGTGTGGTCCATGAGCCGGCATATAAGCTCGAGCTGGCTCGGCTCGTGAGAGGTAGAGGCTCGCAAGGCTCGAGCTTTGGTGACAGCCTCATAAACTGGCTCGAGCCGGTGGTCAATGATGCAAAAAATAGGTTATTCTTACACCAAGTATAGTAAAATGGCAGATATAAGCTTCATTTCATGGAGTAATACCGTGAGAAAGGATTTATTATTTAACTCAGCATTCTAGTGGGTATAAATCCCCTCTTGGCTCCCTTGATGGCTTCTAGAGCCTAGTTCAGAGCGAGTAAACTGAGCTTGAGATCAAGCTCGAGACTAAGCTCGAGCCTTAGAGAAAACGGCTCAAGCCGGCTCAGGCTCGCTGGAAGGTGAGGCTCGCTGAGCTCGAGCCAAAAGCTCGAGCCGGGTCGGCCATGGACCACACTATACCCACTTACTAGTTTATACTCGCATTGTCTTTTCAACGAAGTTCCCACCTCTCCCTGACATCAATGCCTCTCTCTATCTTTCACGGAGAACCTCGTACTCTCTTCCTTACACCCGCATTCGTTCATCGGGAAGTCCCCCAACCAAGAAGTCTCCTTCCACAGTGCTTTTCAGCCTCTGCGGCTCTAAGCAATACTAGCTGAAGGTTTGATCAGAGTAGGAATACTGCGTGGCTCCAAATGCTCTTTTCCATGGAGACACCAAGGGTGCAAATCCTGAAGGTCGCAGGTAGAAACATCTCCTCTCAACGGCTACCAGGCAGACCGCACGCCGAAGCGCAGTTTCTGCCACGAAACATGGAGTTTTCGCACACTTTATTCTTCTTACTAATACATCTCTCGTAGCTGATAACGGGCTCCCGGCGCTTCCAAGAAATAGAACACAGTGCCAAAGAGTGGGAAAGATGAGAAGGATCGATCGAAGCGCTGTTGACTACTAGGAATATTTTTTACAGATCCGCAAGACATGGAAGGTCCGAAAACCCCCGGGCACTGGACACTAATAGATATATAATCAGGCAGCAGGCCAGTGATCTAACAATGGGTATATACCCCAGTACTAGCACTTTACGGGGCCGGATACGCCCAGGGCGAAAAGTCCTCCTTTCCCAAGCCCGATCAGGGATTACTGAGTTCGTTCAGTTGATTGACTACAATATACATATTTATACGGAGTCATACACAAAGCCAATTTCTCGGCGGTTTCTTGGCGAGAGCGAGTGATGCGATGTGATTCTCGGCATCACCTTCTATTTCTACCTACGGTCAACTAAACCTATCCGGTATGAGGGGCTCGTGTGTTATGATTCGGAATACGATGAAGGACCGACCCGATCAAGCCGGTCGAACGGAGAGTTGCCCGTTTTCCTTTTTGCTTTCTTTTTCTTCTTTCCTCCTTGGATACCTACGTACATGTAGTATGCTTCTGCTATACTCAACCCCGCCGGAGTCTCTCACATTTGCGCCAAAGAAGATTACGTACCACTTTCATAGTACCATCTATTTTAATTCTGCGAACATTAAACAATTATCAATTGACTAAGCATGACTATCTATCTTCTCTTCCCAAATTATCATAACCTGCCACTAGTATTACATTATCAAGTCCGTAGATCCAAAATTAGTTGCCTCCTTGCTTCGCAACAGTCTGGACCTGTGGCGGCTCTGCAAGCCCGTTCTCGCCCCTGCACTTCGCGAGAGCAGTCTCATAGCATGTAGACCCCTTCATCGTGTCGCTAGAGGTCTTCTTGGCAGATGCACACTGCTTGCTTGAATCGATTCTGTTTTTGTGTTAGTTACGAGGGGTAGAAGAGGAGGTGGTGGCAAACTAACCGGCATTTCCTGCAGAGATCCTCAACGTCTGTAGAGGGGTTCGTGCCGCGATATGTTTTGGCATGGTCTACGCACTCTTTTTGCTGTAGATTGGAAGGCCTGTTAGTGGAGATCAAGAAATATGTGGAAGATTTGTACATGCCTCGACCGCGGGGTCAACATCCATGGCGCTGGCGAGAGCAGCGGCGGCGAAGATGGTAAGGAGGATTGACTTGATCTGCATTTTGGGTATTTGAGTTGGGTTTGACTTGTTTGTTGGTGGTTTGATGGTATGGTAGTGAGTTGTAGATGAGAAGTCGAATACCAAGGTGGACTGATAGTTGTATTTATACACAACGTAGGTACAGCCTTGCGGGCTCGAGGAATGTTATTGATTCGCTAAAGCCTCCCACATGCGTATTAACTTTTTTTGTCGCCCCTGAACTACCGTAGAGTTGGAGTTGGGTTTACTTTTTTTTTTCTCTCTTATTCAGGGCCCAGGACCAAGTCAGGGGTTGAGTTCGTCTGTCTGTCTTCGTGATTTGTGGAGATGTCTTACTTCGGGATGGGAGATATGGGAAACCAAAATACATACATAATCAGTTATAGTAGCGAGATGTGCATGTGCACTGTACTGCCAGATCATCCAGGAACAAGTGATGTGTGGAGTTAAAGTAGACAGTTTCCCCAGATCTACACTGTTAGTTGCACTTGTGTTTTGTAGACAACTTTCCCCAAGCCTTTTGATAAGATCCGAATTCGAAGTCTCTTCAGAGCCGCGACTGAGACTTTTTCTGAGTTGTGCCACTGTCGCTAATAAACCCCTACGATTGCCACCGTTTAGTAATACATGTAGTTATGCTTAAGCTTAAAAGAGGCGCTTAAGGTTGTATTACCAACACGGGTTATGAATGCGTGACAAATTGGGATTCCTTTGCCCAAAGCTGAGAACGGGGGGTCAACGATATTTAGATTGAATACGTAGGTATTGAGCTCCAATTTTAACAAAGCATCATAAACATTCGCGTTTGCCAACGCCATCAATGCCAATGCCAGCCAGGCAAATTAGAGCCCGAACGGGACGGGCCGTATCGCCAAGTGTCGGCCACCCTCGGGCCGAACACCACTACACAGTCTTCAAAGACTCAGATTCGAAACAAGCCTTTCTATCGTGAGAAAAAAAATGCTTGTTTTGCGGATCCAGCCGGATACGGGATCCAGAGTACCCTCCAGCCGCCGGTCGTACAAGGAACGACAATTTTATCTTCATCTGGCCAACACGGGAAATCCTACTCACGAATCCAGAAATGTGGCACTTTTAACGCGCTATTATTGGTTGCTGAGCGAAACATCTTTTTCAGGCACATGAATCATGTACTACGTGGTGTTGAGCTTAATTGGGCGCCCCATGCCTATTCAGGGGCACAAAAAGAACTTCACTAATTCGTTGTTGGCCTGTACTCTACTTTGTGGGATTGGCTTCCCAGTCTGGCTCCGGAACTACCGAATCCGAGGTTTGGAAGAAGTGGGATCATTCACATCCGATGTGGATTCTATTTTGCCATCAGCGCGTCGACCAAAAAAGACGGAATTCAAGCTGAATACTTAGTGTTGCGACTTCACAAGGTTGATCAATCCGAGTGATATACCATGAACATGACTTCTCTTAATCAACAGAATCCCCTATTCCCTAGAATTAGTGTAATTGGTGATATGTTGAAAGTAAACTCCTAGGCTCTCAGTACAACTGTTAGCCACAATATGTATGCGTATATTGATATCAGGTTTCAGCTTTGCAAAGTCTGAAGCTGCTGGGTGGAGCACATAGAGTACATGTACTCTGCACTTGTGCGCGCGTTTGGCCGTCAGCTTCCCTTCACCCGCCGTATGTAATGTATCAGCCAAACCCTAATGCGAGGGCCATGATCAGCATTTGTTATCACGATAGCTTCGGTCATCTCCACCTGCGTAATTGTCAGTGCGCGAGACACATCCATCTCAATCGACACGCTGACTTGTCATCAAGTAAGCCGCAAGTTCTGGGAGCGCAACAGTTTGCTGACCTGGTAAAGCGAAATACTATTGCATGATGTTAGAGTAGGTACGCGCGTATATGCATCAATGTACTGCTCCAAATCGAGGCATTATGGTGATGAGCTCTACTAATTCGACAACCAGTTAAGGTAGCAATAGACTTGGGATAGCACCTAACGGGATTTCAGCACTCTGTAGGAATTGAATCGTGTGACCACATGTTCCATCGGTGATCAAGGTTCAGGAAGCGAGTATGTACGAGGAAGATGGGATGGCGAGGTGTCAGTTCATCGAGGTACCTGACACAAATCATCACTAGTAACAACAGAGAGATAGTCCTTCCCAAAAAAGCCCCAAGACCTGTTATGTACTCGTAGCTTTATAGCGTTTCCGAACACAACCAATATTGCATGACATACAAAAAGGTGGATTTGGCGCTTTTTCGTATGTCATGCAATATTGGTCGTGTTCGGAAACGCTATAAAGCTACGAGTATATCAGTAGAGTAGAGTATAGTAGTCTTAGATACCTAGAATACTACGTGTAACATCGAATTGTACGAGACGTTCTTTTGAGGACGCATGAGAGCGCATAAGTCTGTTAATGGTGGATTTCTTGAAGGCCTGCGAGGCCGTCAAGCAAAGATTCCTTTTTGGCAGATCTAATAATTCTGCCCGCACGGCAAAATGGAGCCGTTGCGAAGTTTTAAGACTTTTTCAGGTGGAGTACATTCCTCATGCATGTCCAGGAGGTGTTCATCTGATCATGAAGACAATGGACCGACCTGGCCCTCCCCCCGTTTTATTTGTGACTGATCAATACGGCGTAGTTGTTCGTATAGGTAAATACATGCACATACATAGGTAACTTGAGCAGAATAGTTATTTCGCGTCCTTGTATGCAGAGCCACACTCAGAAATCTTAGAATTGATACAGGCCTGGCAATAGCCCAGACATGCACAAAAAAAGGATAAGCTAAGATCAATGATAATGTATCAATTGGATGTAGGCAAAAAAAAAAAAAAGAAAAGCCCAGTACAGCTGTATCTATGATTGGTACCATAACTACATCTGTCTAGTACATTGATATCAGGCTACCGCAACTATGCGAGTGATCTCTCATGCTCATACAGCATGAGGAAGAATTATTTTAGTGTGTGTGGGGTCTAATAAAAAGCTCCTTGTGAGTGATTGTGGTAGGGCGCCGGTTCTTCCAGTATTTCTGTGGTGACATTGTCGACGTTTCCTGAAATCCATGCTGCTGGCGATATCTAAACCCTAGAAAGTCGTCCGCAGCGGGGGGAGGACCAGCAAAAATTAAATGATCATACTCGTCAAGATCTTCCTGAAGCACGTATACATTCCCATCTACGCCATCAATCGGCGCTGTAGACGGCACAAGCCACAGTGGCTGTCCCTCCCCACTCCTAATCATCCTCTCCATGACCGTCAGCTTAACTGGCTCCTTCATACCCTTCCAGTAGTGTATGTCATCAGTTCCGTCCGTCCACTTCATCCGCAACGTGAATTTCATCTTCTCCGACGTGCACATTGCCTTGAATAGCGCAGTACAAAGCGTATCCTCACATACATAATGCGTGGTACTCCATCCCCCGCCCCTAACCGCCTGGTCCGGATCATATAGCGTCTTGTCTGTACATATTCTCACCACGACGTGCTCATGCGGCTTGCTGTCATCGTCTGTTACGAGCCATCTTGGACAAATCCTCCCCTTCTTCCCCGTATACTCCAGCAACGCCTGCAGCGCCCTCATGTTCCTGCTATCTGTGTAGAACAATATACATTCGTAGAAAATATGAGTTCTCACCAACTCCTGGATTCTTTTCAAATGTTCCAGTGTTTCATCGCAGTTCCCAAGGTACGCAAAGTACCAATGCATGATCCCGTTCACAAGACGGAATACAAAGAGATACTTGTACTCCACAAACTCGACGGTGAGTATATCTTCTGCCGTCCGTTGATAAGGCCACAAGACCTGCACTGTGGCTCTAGAAGGGCTGTCACGCGTGTTCTGGTGGTCTTGGAACACGAAGTCAAGCACGTCTTGGAAGCCCTGGTGCCTCATTTCACCGTGTGGACCTAGGATGTAGACTGTCCGCCCGCCAGCAATACTCTTGCGTATTTTGAGGTAAATATTTTTGGACTCGCTGGAGCCTGGAGCTGGGCCGACGTGCAGCGGGACTTTTCTGATTCGTCGTGGAGGCGGGTTGAAAACAGTGATGCTTTGAGGTGGGCCCTTCATCTTTTTCCTTGCGAGTTGTGTTATTATAGAATATAACTTGCGTAGTTAGAGTGGTGCAATTTAAATCTATCATGCTTTAATTTTGTATAGGTGGCTACTGGTGGTGTTGCGGTAAACTGTTGTTTGTCGTAAAAAAGCCATGTGTGTGGAAGTTCGTTCTGATACTGTTAAAGCCGGTCGGATTTCTCATACACCAAATGTACCGAGCCGTACCAATAAGGCCATATAACCCTCAAATTGTAATATTAAATCACATCAAGTTCTTTTCTTTGAAGCCCATGTTTCAACTTCGAGCAGCATATTATGTGGAAAGTTGAAGACACTTTGACGATAACTCGCATTGATTGACAGGTGCAAGAGGTGTCCCTTTCATCGTTCTAAGCTGCCTCTTCAAGATCCGAGACGACGATAGAACATATATATTCGATTGTAGGCTCCCTCTCCTGATAATAGTAGAAAGCCCCAATTCTTACATTAGAAACGTTGCTAATTCATCCCCAATGCGTAGACTCTCAGAACGATACTTGAGCTTGTGAACTTCACTGATATTAATACCAACAGCTAGTTCGGGATAACCGCCAAGCAATATCTCCACAGGGTTAGGTCTCCTGCAGGAACCGTCCCATCCGTCGGGCCGTACCACAAGCTCCAGCATCTGCTGCTGCCTGCATCATCACTACTCACATCATCTCATCAGCACCACCGATCAGCACCTCACGACCTCAACAAACCTCACAATGCCACCCCTAATTCCTCTCGTCGACTACTCCGACTCTGACTCTGACTCGGACACCTCCTCCTCCCCTGATGCCAAACGCGCCAAACCCAATTCCACCAGCACCGCCTCGGGGCTCCCACCTCTCCCCTCACGTTTCCACGACCTCTACGCCGTCGCCCCACGCATCGGACAGCAAGACGACCCCTCGCTCCACGGCGGACGCAAGCGCTCCATCCCGCACGTGCAGGGCAATTGGCCGACCCACGTCTACATTGAGTGTAACCCACCCTCCATCCCCGCCCCAGCTCCAGCAGAGAAACAGGGAGGGAGGCACAGAGAGCTGACGGAGAATCTGGAGGGCATTTGTCGCGTTTAGAGTTCGACTGCTTGGACGAAGTGTTTCGGACTCTTGCGGGCGTTGGGGAGCGCGAGGAGGGCCTCGCCGTAGAGAGCCATCTCAAGAGTGATCTGGGCGGCGAGCTGCCGTTGCATCTGAGTCTCAGTAGGCCCAATGTGCTGGCCACGGCACAGAGAGACGGGTTTATGGAACTCTTGGGGGACCGTGTGGAGAGGCTGAGGGTTAAGCCGTTCGTCTCTCTTGAATTTACCTTATTTTTTCGTTCTTGCTGGGGATTGTTGCTGGGGAGATGACTGATGTGGGGATAGGTTTGCGATCGACTTTACAGGCTGGGAATGGGTTAGCAATTTTGATCAGACTCGTTGGTTCTTTGTGATGAAGGCTTCGAAGGGGCCTGAGAAGGAGGTTTGTAGTCTTGGTGGTTGTCGTTGCGGGTAGTACAGGCCCGACCTGAAGCTGATGATGAGCTTATAGCTTTCTCGCTTGCTGGAGCTCTCGAACCGTACCTTTGAAGCGTTCGGGCAGCCGCCGCTGTACTCGCAGGGCGCGGATAAGCTGGACGGGTTCCATGTCTCCCTTGCGTGGTCTTTGAAGAAGCCCAGTGACGAGACAATGCAGAAGATGGAGAAGGCAATAATGGGCGAAGAGTGCTGCGGTAAGAAGATCATTACTTTGAAAGGAAGGCCCCAGCGCATGACGATGGATGTGGAGACTATCAGGGTCAAGATTGGCAATGTAGTCCATGCTGTTGAGCTGAATAGGAAGGAGAAGGAGGAAGGCAGTAATAGTAAGAAGAGGAGGTTTTCGAGCTCGAAGTGAGTACTCGTTCGATTGAAGCCTATCTATGCTTGGGTGTACTTTACGTTAGTGCCACTTAAAAATAAATGCAATTGTTACTTGTGTTGCAGATGATGGAGTGGCAGAATTTGAACTACGTTGCCCTTAGAGGGCTACACTGACTGGCACTTGCACGAACTATCACTCGGTGAGGCCTATACCCACTTTAACTCGGTCCCCTGATAGAAATGCTGTACGATACACTGCGTAGTAAACCAATCATTTCCCTACCACCGCAAGTGTCCTGAATTCATTTTGTGTTCGGCGCTTGTAATCAATCCCAGTTTATATGCGTGTTGCGTACTCCCGGCACGAGGATTTCGGTTCGCAGTGGGTGAAACACATTATGCTTTTAAATGTTACATGTGAACGATTTGTTTCTCGTGAAGTGTTATCTTTGTTTCACGTAACAATGCCAACGTGTGAAACAAAGCTTTCGAGAATACTATTTAAAATAGCAGCGAATGAGTACGATTTAATTATCGTCCAGTAACACGGTTTCCTGAACGATAATTATAACAATTGTTTCCATGGGAGATAGAGGTCTTTTATAATAATTGTAAGTATTTTCAGAAGCTGCTCTAGCTTGGTTGAACTTCGAGATTGCGCAGGCCATTCAAGGTAACAAGCGCAACCATTGAAGTCTTGGCGCCACCACCCCGGGTTCTTGCATCAGCTCCCACAACCTCTCTCCATCATCAATCAACTCCAACCTCCACCACCACCACCCACCTCACCTTAAACCTCACAACTCCAAAGCCCCACAACCCCCCCCACCAACCGCCCACCATGTCTCTCGACAAGCAAGCCGCGGCCTTCACCAAGTCCGTGCAGGCGCAAGCCAACTTCAGCGGCCCGCGACGCGTCGCCGCGCCCACCACCTCCACCACCCCCGCCGCCGCCAGCACGCCCACCACGGCGCCCAAACGCAAGCGCATCGTAGACCGGACCAAGCCTGTCGCGCCGCCCATCGTCTACTCGCAGCCCACCGACACCTCGCTGGGCACGCAGCACATGATGACGCAAGTGCACCACGCCATCCAGCACCTCAAGCAGCGCGAGGTGCCCCAAACCCCCGAACAGATCGCCAGCTACCTGTCCATCCAGATGACACCGACCCTGCTGCAGGTGCTGAAGCAGAACGAGCGCCTCACGTGGAACCCCGCCCAGGGCACGCTCGAGTATAAGCCGATCCACAACATCCGCAGTGCGCAGGCGCTGCTGGCGCATCTGCAGCAGCAGACGACGGCGCAGGGGTTGAGCGTGAAGGAGCTGAAGGATGGGTGGGCTGGTGCGGTGGAGACGATTGCGGATTTGGAGGAGAGCGGGGATATACTGGTGACGAGGACGAAGAAGGACAATCAGCCGAGGATGGTCTGGATTAATGATAAGACGCTGGATATCATTGTCGAGGACGAGTTTAAGGCGATCTGGCATAAGATTGTGATCCCGCCGCCGGGTGACCTGCCTGGCGAGTTGGAGAAGGCTGGGTTGAAGCCGACGAGTGTGGACCCAGCGACTATCAAGAAGGAGGTCAAGGGCGGGGCGCAGAAGGGAAGGAAGAGGGCGCAGAACAGGAGGGTGAAGGTCAGCAATGTCCATATGAACCACATCCTTAAGGACTCGAAGGACTTGAAGAGGTAGTGGGACTGTGGGGGTGAAGGTATTTCTTTCTTTCCTTGTGTTCTTCTAAGGCGTTGGATTTAGGTTTCCTTTCTTTTGTGTGTCCAAAATTGATACTATTCAAGCAGCATTATGGCTGCTTGGGTTTAGGATAGGGTTCTATAGAGGATTTTTTTTTTAACTTTTTCCCTTTTTTGATTTGAGATAAGTCGATAAATTGCACGGTGCTGGTATGTATTTGTGCAATTTACAAATATAAATTATAATTACATATGTAACTGTACCAATATCCATGATTGTGATAAAACCTTGCCGTACAAATTAAGCCCAGTAATACAGCCAAATAGTAAATCCTCCAATAAAGCTGCTTGAGAATAGTAATCTCATCAAGTTCGAACTAGGATTAAGTATCATTGACACCCAAAGCCATTATCTCCGGCACAAACTGCCCAAGACCCCCTCCTATTCTATATCTAAACTACTAGGCTAGTACATGTAGTCTTAGTCAATGGCCCTGAATGTTACATTCCTTGACTGTCCCAATTCTAGTCTTTGTTTGGCAGTGAATAATAGCACGATTGTGAACATGTAACTTTCTATCAAAAAGCCCGTTTACCCTTTATTTGGATGCAGCCCTATCTACATGGACCAGCAATAGAACTATATGTACTAGTTCTCACCTAGAATACCGCCATTCACCGCCCACAGCAGTCTGTCTATAAAAGGCCCTTGCGGCCTCTCTCCTCATTCCATATCACAGTCACCCCATCTCAAAAACACTACGAACCAGCCTCCAACACAAACCACAAATCACAACCATGAGTCTCCTTCCCAACCCCTACCGCCTCCCCGACACCCTCTATATCTATCACGATACCCCACCACCACTCACACGGCCCCCCTGTCCCCTCCCCACCCTGCAAGACCTCGAAGAAGCCGCCGATAATAGCATCCTCGACATCGACCACAACACCGACGGGATGGAGGCCTTCCTCGACCGCCCGCAGCCGTACTCCGTTGAGGAGAAGGGGCGTGCTGCGGTGCTGCTGAATACGGCGGAGAAGGAGGTGGGGGTGGTGAATACGCATAGGGGCGTGTGTGTGCTGCTGAGGGGCAGTGGGGTGGGTGAGGGGAGGCTGGCGGAGTTGCAGCGGAGGTTGGAGGATGCGGCGAGGGATAGTGCGGAGGTGGCGGGGGAGCTGTGGGCATTGGTGATGGAGTAGGGATTCTTCCCCTTTTTTCTTTCTTTTAGTGTTGGTTGGTAAATGGTATTTTTGTGGTTGACTCTGCTTGCTGTATAAATTAGGGGTTTGGGAATAACTGCGCCTGAAGATTGACATTTTATTTATTTATTTGTAGTATTATAGTTGGACATTTATTAAATTATTGATGGTTTCCGCGCCCATTAATAGTGTATGAATCGTAGATGCCCCATTTTTCGATACTTTAATGTTTAAATGTTGAGAGCAGTGGGCTTGTCATTGTTTAGTGAATTGACTTTAAATATGTATTGCTAAGCCTTTGAAGATCTAGCCTTTGAAGCTCTAGCTTTCCTGTAGTTGAGTGATCTTTCTGATGTAGAAATATGTTTGCTGAGCCCATACATGCCATGTTTTCGCGGGATCCAAGTTTCTATCGTTGCTCGAATACGGTATTAAGACTTGTTGTGTCCAAACTGATGTTCAACATTATTCTGATACCGCGACTTTTTAAGAATAGCTAGCCATCTAGATATTGTTGGCCGTATAAGATAAAGGGCCTGTACTACCAGCAAGACCCAACATTGACAGCTGCGCTGATTCGCTAGATCCAAATCCAGGACCAAAATGATTGCTGTAAACGACCCACATAAAGACCCCCTCCGCGAGGGCCGGGTTCATGACCTCGCCAGCCATTTCAATTGTGGCACTTGGTAAACTGTCTGTCTGCTCCGCGCCGTGGGTACGTATACGGAGTCTGTCGTATTCTATATATATACCGCGCGCCAGAGGAGCAGAGTTTATAGACGAACCCAATCCAATGCCAAGATCAAGTCTCCCTGGAGGCTGGGGTACGTAGAAACACTATTTCCCCAACACTTTTTTCCTCCGAGTGATCGCGCGTGAAGCCAAGACTTTGCTTTGCTGCACCTATGTAGCATGTGACAGTGCAGCGCAGTCGATCGCGAGAACCATGACCCCGTCCGTTTGGTTTGCAGTGCACGTTTCCCCCATCCCGCAGCATCCACCGCAGGAACTGGCTGGGAATACAGAAAGAAGTTCCCGGAGCAAGCCGGACGGGTAAAATCATCATCCCATTGTTGTATGTAGTATGTATGCTGCACCGATTAATTGATCAGATGGCCGGTTTATTCGCAGGGTTGCTTGCAGTGCTGTTGCGGACACCTGTTCGGTTGCGTACCAGGTCCACGCGTAAATACTGTATGGATGCAGTTGAGATGCGATAGGGATGGGGATAGGGATGGGGATAGATGGGGATAAATGGGGATAGGGATAGGAAGAGGGCAGAATACCTAGAATACCTAGAATAGAGAAGAGGCCTCTCCCCTTCTTCTCGCGCCTGCATGGAGGGCCCTGGCATAACTAATCTTATCGATCACATCTGGCAGTCTGTCTGCTGGCTATTGGGTTTCAAACTGGTGAGAGGAGAGAAAGATCGTAGACCGTAGAGGGCCCCTACCTACTCTCCATTCTAAAGTACACTAGGCTGCTGCTGCTGCTGCCCAGCTCTAACAGGTTCCGAACAACACCTAACTACCTCTGTTCCTGTCACCTCCCTTTCTTTTCTTTCTTCTTTCTTCTTCTTCCACACTTCTTCTTCGCATTAATCTTCCTGCCCCATTACAACGCAACCCCCATTCTCCGAGCAGCAGCCCTCCCTTCTCGTTTCAAACACCACACCGTCGTCATGGCTTCCTGGGTGGATACGCGGACACTACACCAGAAACCGTTGAGAGGTAACAACTTTTCCCATCTCCCATCCCCCATCCCCCGTTGCCCCTGTCCCCTATTCCCGTCCGTCGCCGGGAAACCACAAATCAAGCATCCCAAGTAAAATAGAAGCAGGCCTTAAATTCCAATACTTACAAAATGCGCAGAGAAACGGAAGAGTTCCGAGACGCTGCCCGATGACCAATTGATCCACCTGAAAAGCTACCGTTACCAGGCGGTCGACAAATCACTCATCTCGCGGTACATCCTAAAGCACTACGTAGGTTCTTCATTGGGCAGAGGAGAAGAAAGAAAAAAGCGCGTTGCACATATACTGATCGGTTGGTGATGCTATGTAGTGGAACTTCATGGTTGAGCTGCTGCCGCGATGGCTCGCGCCGAATGCGGTCACGCTGATCGGCTTCGGGTTCATCGTCACGAATGTCGCGTGTCTGGCCTACTTCATGCCCGACCTGGTGGGGCCCGGGCCGAGCTGGCTCTACTATTCGTTTGCGTTCGGGCTGTGGGCGTACTCGACGATGGATAACATCGATGGGAAGCAGGCGCGGAGGACGGGGTCCAGCTCGCCGCTGGGGGAGTTGTTTGAGTATGTTTCTCCTTCATGAATCCTGACCGGAAGTGTCGCGGCGAGGTGCTAATATGGTTTTTTTTTGACTCGCGACAGCCATGGTATCGATTCTCTCAACTGCACTTTAGGTAGGTTGACTTCCGGTGGTGATTTGGCGGGATTGGCGACTGATGGGTGTTACAGCTAGTCTTTGCGAAACTGCGTCTATGGGCCTGGGACCCTCGAAGGCTGGCGCTTTCACGGCGCTGATTCCGTGCTTGCCCATGTTCTTCTCTACTTGGGAGACTTACCACACCCACGTTCTCTACCTTGGATACTTCAACGGCCCGACGGAAGGTCTCATCATTGCCTGCAGTTTGATGGCTGCGTCTGGTTACTACGGGCCTGAAATCTGGACCCACAAGCTCTCTGAGGTTTTCGGCGACCACTGGATCTTTGGCGACTACTCTATCCGCGACATCTGGATCCCGGTCATTCTCGGCTCGTTCTTGGTCGCACACTTGCCTTTCTGTGTTTATAATGTGATTGTAGCCCGGCGCCGCCAGAATCTACCCGTACTCCCGATCTTCTTGGAATGGACCCCGATCATCATCTTCACTGCCAGCTGTGTTTTCTGGCTCGGCAGCGAGCATAGCAGCTTGTTGACTGAGAACCACTTGATCCTGTTCTGTATCACTATGAGCTTTGTGTTTGGGCGCATGACTACCAAGATCATCCTGGCACACTTGACAAAGCAGCCGTTCCCATATTGGACCATCATGTTGGCGCCGTTGATGGGCGGTGCTGTGTTGGTCAACCTGCCACTTGTTGGACTGTGAGTGAATACTTATTCTTGGGACTCCATTATAGAGTTGCTGACCAATGGATTGATATAGCCCTGCGATCACTCCGCTCTACGAGCTCTACTACCTCCGCGCCTACTGCGCGTTTGCCTTTGTCGTGTACACGCGCTGGGCGATGTTGGTCATTGATGCCATCTGCGGCTACCTCGGAATCAGGTGTCTCCGCATCCCCTACCCGCCCCCGGTCAGGCCGGGAGTGCTCAACGGCGTCACCAGCCCCAAGAAGCAGAGGGCGGCGTAAGCGGGCAGTGTGGCAGAAGACGGGATTCGAAGCTTCTTTGTGGGTATTTTACTTTTATTTTATTACATATGTAATTGTGCGTGGCGGGATAGGGTAGGGGGGGAATAGACACGGGGAAGCGGGGAACGGGGGGGGAGAGGGGTGTCGGCGGGAATATATTTGTTCAACACATTAATTAAGGGGAGAGGGGATGGGGAGTGGGGAGTTTGTAACCTTTTTTTTATCTTTTTACTGTAACTTGAATTGATGGGTAATGAACGAAACCTGACTCTAGATCATATCATGCCTGCGTATGTGTGGGGTGTTGCGGTTGTTTGTATGTAAAAGTTTTTTTTATCTTTTTTCTTGGGTGGTCGTGAGGGCGAGGAAGGCAAGATGGGATACCCGCTGATGTCTGGTTTAATTGAAATGGCTTATCTGGGTGTATCTGTTTGTGACAATGAGAGTGTGAATGCGTGTGAGTGAGAGAGTGAGTGATCTGTTGTGTTCTATGGCCGTCACGTGAGTACGTGAAACACACCCCCACGCGTACGCCCTGCAAACTCTCAGCCCCAACCGTGGCAGAGATTGATCGATATCTGCTCAATTGCAGTCTTCAGTGGATCATCATACTCCCATTCACGCAGAACTCTCTTCTCTTCATCACCACCATCTCCCCTTGATCTGCCGTCTTCTTCTGCGTGTGAAATATTCAGCCCCCAGACCCCACGTTACCCGGCCCGTACGTCAATTGCAACCCTCAACCCTCCCAGCGTGAGATCCCCCGAGTCAATCCAAAATCCTCCCCGAACAAACTCCACCCAATTGCACCCAATCAATCCCCACAACCACAGGAGTAGCCAGCACTCACTCACGAGCCATCGCCACACAATGTCCGACCCGCTCCTCCCCCGGGCCCCGCCGCATACCGCCGCCCCGACCCCGACGACATGGCCGAGACCGAACTGATGCTGCGCCAGAAGCTGACCGAGAGCTCGTCGTGGAACCAGATGGCGCCGCCGCCTGTTCCCGTCCCTGCGCCTGTCCCTGTTCCGGTTGCCGCTGAGGTCCCAGTGCCCGCGCCTGTGCCGCCTGTCTACGACCCTGCCCCCGTCCCTGCTGAGGCCCCGACACTCGTCGAGGGGGAGGAGGGGGGAGGTGATGAGGCGGCGGCGGCGGGGGCAGCGGCGGGGGCAAAGAAGACGCCTGCGAAGAGTAGGGCTAGGGCTGGTACGGGGGCGGGCAGGAGTACGAGGAGGAGGAAGACGAGTAGTACGCCGATTAAGGATGAGAGCGACGTAAGTCGAAGTCCCCCCCCCCCACCTTCCTTCCCCTCATTCCCGCAGCCACCATCTAACATAACCCGCGCGCCTAGAACCCCTCCTCCGAAGAATTCACCATGGAAGGCATCAAGACCAAATCCGGCCGCAAGGTCCACCGCCCCGCGCACTTCAACCCGGCCCAAAAACAACCCTCCCGCCGGCGGGGTCCCTACCGCCGCATCCACGACTCGCGCATCTGCAAGATCTGCCAGCGCGGCCACAGCCCGCAGAGCAACATGATCGTCTTCTGCGACGGCTGCAACACGCCCTTCCACCAGCTGTGCCACGACCCGCCCATCGACGACCTCGTGATCGCCGTCGCGGAGGCCGAGTGGTTCTGCAGCGCTTGTGCCAAGAAACGGGAGGAGAAGCCTTTGGCCACGGGGCTGAGCGGCCAGGGGCTCACCGAGGATGAGAAGAGGACGTATTTGGCGAGTTTGCCGCTGGGGAGCCTGGTGGAGCTGGTGTTCTTTGCGGAGAGGGCGCATCCGGAGTTGCCGCTGTATGATCCGCAGACGAGGAGGATTGTCGAGGCGATTAAGAGCGCGAGTGTGGCGGCGGTGGCGAAGGAGGATGGGGGTGTGGAGGTGGGGGGAGGGGGCGGGGAGGCGGTGGTGGGTGGGGAGGCTGAGGGGGGGGGAGTGCCGAATTGGGAGGATATGATTGTGAGGGCGATTCTGGCGATCGCTGATGAGAAGGGCAGTCAGGCGAAAGCTATCTTTGAGTGGCTCGGGAAGTACGTCCACTACCCCTCCCTACCCCCCCCCCCCGCCCCCAAATTCCACATACACAAAACTAACGAAACCATAGCAACTACCCCGCCATCGAAGGCCGCGACATCCGCTCCGAGGCACAAGGCTCTCTCCAATCCGCACTGCGCAAGAACCGCCTCCTCCGCGAGGGCCACAGCTACAAAGTCAACCCCGCCTTCGTCTCCAAGCCCACACACACCATGCTCGACAGCATCCCAATCATTGCGCCCGGCTCGGGCATCAAGCTGCCGCCCGAGACGGAGGACCTGCTGGTCGATGATGATCTCGTCGCGTTCAGCCATAAGTGGCGGCTGGGCGTGGCGCCGGAGGATCAGGATGCCGAGGGCGAGCTGGATGCGGAGGGGGTGGAAGATGCGGAGGGGGTGGAGGACGCGGAGGGGGTGGAAGATGCGGAGGGGGTGGAGGATGTCGTTATGTAGGGTGTCCGTCTCATCCTTTGCGCCTGTTATTCTTTTTTGCTATTTTGCTATTTTTGTAGTGTTTTGGGGGGCGGGCGAGCTGGGTGTATTTTTAGGGTTTTCTATTGTTTTTCTATCGTTTTTTACCCCGAGAGTTTAATTAGTGTTATGGAATCAAGCCTTCTGCCAATGATTGTTCTTCTCTTTCCTTGGAATCGTGACTACACGTAATAGATGCGTTGCTTTACCAGCCCTAGAAAAGTTTCTGTGGAAAGAGTTGCTCAGGGTTAGGGTATAACTATACAGAAATCGAGTGAGAATATATGATGCAAACCGCAGGGCAGGTGTTTGGAAACGGCGTGGATGGGCTTCTGTTCTTCATGCGGCGCAGATTGAGTTCATTTCACCCTATTTCCCTTCCACCTTCGATCTTAGGCGGGGTTAACAAGGAAGGAAACTTATGCGGAAACTGGGATGGTATATTATACCCAAGTCTCTCCCTACTTCACCATCCTTTCTAACCTACACATAACACTTTCTTCCCCACCAAGACCTTCTTTCTCCCCATCAACATTTTCTTCCACACATCTTCTTTATTCATCAGTACTTGAACGTACTCGTTTCTGTAGCCTTCAACTTCTTCAGGCTCTCACGATATCCATCATGCAGTACGCATTTTCTACCCCACTAATGTGCAGCTTTCTTTCCTAATTTTTTCGTTTTTCTACTTTGTTTTTCGTCTCCTATCCACACCATGCAAACTCCTTCCTCTTCTTCCCCGGATACTATCCGTTTCTCGACCTGTTCATCACTCGCTTTCTTTCCTGCGTATTGTAAGACTTTTCTTTTCATCTTCTTTTCTTTCCATTTTCTTTTCTTTCCATCTCTTTTCCAGCTTCTGTTTTCCCCCGTTTCATCAAGTTGGCTCCCTCGATATCGCTCGACTGCTTCTTCTCTCCGCCATGCAAGTTTACTCTCTTTTACTGCCCTGCGGTATACCCATATACATGTATCTATCACCTATCATCCTGCCCCATTCACTCCGTTCTGTATCTGCTTCCCTTTCCTTGCCTTAATTTTCATCGTACTTCGACTACAACGTTATTTGCTCCTGCCCCAACCTATTCCATCAACTTCCTTCCCCTTCCCCCAACATACAAAACCTTCCTTAACATCTACCACTACCTCTTTTCTGCTGTCTTTGTGTGCCTGTCGATACACGCTCTTTTTGCCTCGGCGTCTGTCTTTCTTCGTGGTAGTTTTCCTACCTACTAATCACCAACCCCGACTCCATTCTCCCTTACACCAACTACCCTCGAGCATCCACTCCTCCTCTTTCTCTATTTCTCATTCCTTGATCCCTCGCACAACGAGTTTCTTCCCCCCGATATTGCCCTCCACCTCTTGTCCTAGATGGATCCCCTTCTTTCAACCATCCGCACCTGCCCACATACATGTCTATCATTTGCATGTGAAAGGACTTTTTGCGTCAGTTAATGCCTTAACTTTCTTTCTCTTTTTTTTGATTTTTTTTTTTTTGGCTGTCAATTATGTCACTATTTCCCTCGCGCCCTTTGTCTTTCTCTGCCCCGCGCCAGTTCCCCATCTTGCGAGTTAGGGAGGTAAAGACAGTATTCTGTTCACAGCGACAACCGACGCACCAGTGTATTGGTGTCCATCACCGGGTAGTTAACTGGGAGGGTACATGGCTGGCGACACAATACACACCAATAGTAGTACACCTGCACCTGATGATATACCCTAAGGTACAAACGTTGTTAGGGGTCGGGATAGTGATTTATCCCCGCCAAGAGATATCTGTCCTAGTTTATCTAAGGATATGGACTTCTGAGGTTGATACTGGTAGTTTATAAAAGAAAATCTGGCAAGATAGAGGCCTGCGCCTCCTCCGCCCAACGATATTCCGCTGAGGAGCATGGGAATCTATCCGGAATATAGGCGGTGGTTCGACAACGTCTATCCTCCACCAGCTTCGCCGTGATCCCGATAGTATCACAGCCTACGACCTAATATCATATAGCGAGGCGCAGAGGTCTTCCGGGGAGTGGAGTCTATAAACGATCAAATAGTACCTCCACATCTCATCTACCTTTTGCGCCAACCATTCAAGACCTAGCCCTCTAAAAGACTAAGTGAAATGTGTTGCTAATTGAATTGCACACGACATAGTGGATACGGCCCTAGGCGTAATGCAATACTTTCCCACATCACGGCACTAGGGCACTAGGTGACTCACCGTGACTCACTCGTCTGTCCGCCATTCGATATACCGCCAGAACGGTAATTTGAATTCTCCCATGGCTCAGTAGGCGGCATGAGGTATATGCTACTTGCAAGGCTCTGGGTTCAAACCCCATGCTTTGTGGCCTGAGTTCATTGTTGTAGACTTAATTATACTGCGAGCATAGGGACACACATCACTGTTACTAAAGTTCCGCAAGACAGGATAATAGGGTCATATGATGCCGCAGAAAACATATATTAACCGACAAAACGTAGTATTACAATTTACTAGATAACAGCCACATTCTCCGAACCTCCGCATTTAACAACCTTCCTCCTCACCGCAATCGCTTGTATCATCTGGTTCCGTTTCCATAGATCTAGGGATCATGGGGCCTTCGATGCCCACTGGTGTTGCAGCCCCAGACAAGAACTCGCGTAGCTCCGCAGCAGTACGGGGCTTTACGTCAATTGATTGCTTACAGGCATTTAACACATTCTGAGAATCGCGGTTAGAGGTCGTGTAATATAAGTCAATGGGAAAGACTGACCCTGTACGCCCAGAAAGTTTGCAATTGTTGCAAAAGATCGTCGACACGGTCGTATTGACTTGGAACTTTCCGTATCACGTCAACGGTCATTACACACATGTAGCCTTTCCCAATAACCATTCGCCTGTTTTGGCAATGCCACCCTATAGTAGTTATCTTTAGCATAGCCTCTGTGGTGTGTCTATAAATGGCGACCTTACCTCCCATCACAGCGCCCAAAACCTGCAACTTAAGTCTACCTCGAAGAGGGATAGTAGACTTCTGCAGCCTATATAACATGTCATGTAGCACCTTAACGACCTTCAAGGTATCTCGAGTCCATTTCCTGGCAAACTCAGAAACGAAAGTCTTCGAATGTTCGGCCGCCCCAACCTCGTGATTATCAAGACGCATGATAGAGTCGTAAAGGTGACCGATACGCTGCCGCTCATCCGGCGAACGATGGACATTTTTCCTGTCAGATGTGGAGAGCGACATCGACTCTCCTCTAAACCGGTTAGCTAGAATAGCAGCAAGGGGATGAAACATGCCTGCTTATATAAGTACCAGGCACTGTGCCCATGCATTGATCATAGAGGATACCCCACATGTTGGAAGTGAGCCAAAACTCCCCGTGATCACGAGTGAAAGCGCTGGGGCTATCCAACAGGCCAGACCAGCAGCGCATTGCGTTGTCAAGCCACGTACGTCCAGCCCGTTCCTCGAGAGGTATCTCCGGGGTGAGTGGTGGAGTAGTATAGATATACTCTTTAAATTGGTCGGCGTTGTTGTGCTGTCGACATGTAGGTCAGCGGGTGGGTATGAGCAATTAGAGGGCAATGTGACATACCCCACCATATCGAACAATGGCATCCAGAAACCACCCATCCGTCTCGGGAAGCGGTGGTATCTCCTCGCATATCATTCTTCTCTCATTATCGGAGAACAAACCCATAACCTGTTCGTCTGATGTATCGATAACCCAGGAGTGGACTGCGAGCTCCCACTCACAGTCTTTGAAGTGGTGATAGAGAACGTCTTCCACATAACGAACCCCCCCTAGTGAAGGGTTATTTGCACCAGAGGTATCTCGGAGGGGCCATTTTGCCCTATCCTTCAGGCTGGCCCAGGTGTGCTTGAACGCTTTGAGATGCCTGTCAGTATTAGTGCATCAATTCTCGCTTGGGGAAGTGTGTCATTACCGTGAGGCGGAAGCTGCCCGCCGTGAGGCGGGGGCAGCCCGCCGCGTTGGCGGTGAGTCGTTTCGACCATTTGAAGCGGGACGCTTCCTTTTTCTAGACCCAACGTTCGATGTAAGCGTGGAGTTGCTGACATTACCACTAACAAAGATGGCGGGCTGAGAGGCGCAGGTGGCTTGCGGGAGGGGGGCGGGTGGCTGGAGGATGTCGAAAACCTTGCAAATGTCGTGTTTGTCCACACCCTAAAATCACATGCATAACGAGCATTAAATTAAGCATACCAACAGGTCGACAGGCCCGGGACAGCATGATAGGGAAAATGCCTTGAACAACAGACAAGCCACGTAAGCCATCCGTGCTCCGGTGGAACCGGATCGGCATATTCCCTCAGCATGATGGACCGCAACCCGCCTTGAACAACAGACAGGCCACATGAGCCATCTGTGCCCTGCTGGGACTGTTGAAACCGTTCGTGACCTGACTCGTCCGTAAGGGCCACCGACCATCGAGCGTCCCCTGCTATAGTTGATGGCTTCAAAGAGAAAGGCCTGGGACGAGCAAACCGGCGCACGAACGGTCGTTTTCACAAGGATGAATACATAAATGAGGATCTTACATTTATTTCATATCTGTTCAGCAGCCTTTCAGCTATTTTCCGGCGTTCCGGCATGTCGTCGTCATCGCGAGCTCGACGTAGACCCCGCACCCATGCATCAGTGAGAAACGATTTTGCGTCGGGGCGTGTGAGGAGGATACGGGGGATCTCAAAGATGAAGCTGTATGCACTCCAAAGGGCTGGTTTCACGTTATCGAAATATTGATTCACTTGATATTGGTCCAATAACCTCTGTGCTCTCTCGCGGCGCTCAACGTCCCGTTCACCAGTACTATTAGTGACGATAGACTCCAAGGCCTGCTCCCATTTTCGACCAGCCTCCGACCTAGGGAGCTTGAGGTAGTCGATAAAATCCGAAAACCGCCATCGATCGTGCGAACCATCAAAGTATGTGGCAGATGAAGGATGATGAGTCTACTGGTAATTAGTCTAAGTACAAACGAACAAAACGAACAAGAGGGTTGTAAGGTAGGTCTACTCCCGACATAGTGCAAAGATTAATGTTCAGAGGCCGTACAACTCATTATATGGTTCCGTAGTGGCAAGGGGCAACTTATCTTGTCACTACCCTCCGCGGAGATAACGTATGCCAAGTCCTTATTTCGAGACCAGCCACGCCTATCCCAGGCAAGATAAGAGGCTGGAGGGGGGCCTGAAAGTCCCGTAGGGGCAGTTATCTAGCCCATAGGAGAAGTGATCTCTGTGTTCTGATCACGTGTACGATTACTGCCCTCTGTGGAGATAACGTATGCCAAGAGGGGGGGGGGGCTGAAAGTCCCGGGGTAGAAGCTGATTGAGGCAGTAATCTAGCCCCATAGGAGAAGTGATCTCCGTATTCTGGCATGCTAATGCATGTGTGAAAGCTAAGCCGCCGTAGTTGCTTATTCGGGACGGCCAAATCCCGATACGGAAGGTCTGTGTGTGGATCGGTGGACAGTCTCTTTATAAGCGCGTAACACACCTGCTCGCCCGACTACACAACTTCATTGTAGTAGCAATTGATATAAACCCACATTATCACCATACCTAAGAGAAAATTACCATCACGAAAAGCACTGTCGAAGAGTCGAAGAGATGGAAGAGGAGCAGGCCCAATTTGAGCTTACTGACCCCAATTTGACCGATTTAGACTACATTCTGGAGCAGGCCTTTATCTATGAGGGCAACAACCGCGGGCCAGCTGGAGTCTACCACTCTGGCAGCACTTTGGCAGATATACTCGCGGTGCAGATAGACGACCTTCGAAACCGACTTTTCAAACTAGAGGAGATAAGTCAGACTAGTAGTATGTCCCGGAATAATGACATTGTGAGACGGGCGCCGTTATACTAACGCCATACCAGATGAATGCCCGACGGCCACAAAGAATGCGAAGGTTGTTCGCTAGTCTGATGACCTAACCGAAACGTTGGGCGGTTTAGAGGCTGTAGACGATACGCCGATTGCTATGGAGGTTGAGATAGAAGCGGGCCCTCCCAAAAGATTTAAGCATAAGAAGGGGGCGGATGGCACAACTTCTCCCAAACGTCGTCGTACTAACCCCTTATCAGACGTACCGGACGACGCCCAGCCGGTCGGTGGGTTAATTGGAAATCCGGGCGGCGGTTCGGGGACTAGAGGCGATACACTGACTGATGAGAAAGGTGAGATGGCGCAGATCTGACACACGTAAACACTCGCTGACAGCATCTAGGAGACGGTCCCGAGGAAACTGGCACCACGCCAGCCGGCATCCAACCAGCAAATAAGGGCACTAAGGTGACCCGTGGTTCCAATAAGTCCACTACAAAGTCAAGTTCGAGGGTAGTCAAGCCGAGCAAGGAGCTATTATCTATCCCTCAGGAGATTTTGAAGATATCCTGCTGTGATATCGGGGAGAATGGGGAGCTTGGCCTTGGACTTAACGGTGGCAATGCAGTAAAGCGGCCCAGGTTGAACCCGTTAATGGATAAAGAGAACGTTGTTAGTGTTGCGGTGGGTGGGGCACACGTCATGTACCTCACAATTGACGGCAGGGTTTTTACGCATGGCGTTGGAGACGACGGCGCGCTAGGCCGGCACGTCCCTACGGACCAAGAAGGCGCAGACGCGAGGGAGATTGCAGAAAATCCTGCTGCTGTTCAGTTCCCCCATGGGGTAAAGATCGCTCGTATTGCGGCTGGTGATAGCTTCAGTATCGCAATTAGCACAAAGCGCCGCGTTTATGCCTGGGGCACCTTCAGACTGGTATGTGATTCATCTCGGTTTAAACGCCTACTAACAGTTCGGCAGGACGACGGTAGTAAAGGATTTTCCGCGACGACACAAATTCAAAAAGAGCCTTCTCTCATACGTACAATAACCAATGTAGTCGACGTTGCTGCCGGGGCAAACTATGTGACGTTCATGACCGCAGATGGCAAGGTGTGCATAGTTGGGACTGTGCTGGGAAGCCCACCACCACAACGACGACGCTTGGCGAGGTTGGGCAGCGAACCGCGCGATTATGTCGGCAGCCCCACCTGGTTTAAGGGCTTGTCACCCCGCGCTATCTTTGCTGGGGAGCGTCATGGATTCATTCTCTCATCATCATCAAAAGGGCATGTACTGGCATTTGGTTCCAATAGTTCTGGCCAATGTGGTATGCGTGGAGGTAGCCAATATAGTGAACCGAACCTGGTGACATCTCTTTCGGAGCATAAGATAGTTTCTATAGCTGCCGGCAGTGAGCATACGATTATGTTAACGAACGACAACAATGTTTTAGCATGTGGAGTTAACTTGTACGGCGAGCTCGGGTTGGGCGCGAGGTTCGATGAAATTGACGCTTCGGACAAGATGCTATCCCCAACACAATTACACAAGGGTAAACCCCCTGAGTTTTTCGCTTTAGCCAAGCCGTCACCTATAGTCAAACTTTCGGGCCACGCTATATCGGTCGCGTGCGGTGCTCGTCATAGCATCGTTACCACTAAGACTGGGCAAATCTATACCTTTGGACTTGGGTCGTCGTATCAAACCGGGTTGGTTCCCATTAAACAGTTTGCTGAGGTACGGGATGGAATGACGCACTATCGTGACCTCGATTGGCATTGTAACCCAATGTTGGTGCGCAACACAGTCACCACGGGAATGTTCATGACTGTTGCTGCGGGTGGTGCGACGTTTTCGGTCTTCGGTGGGAGGACTATGTCGGAGGAGGAAATCAAGGGCATAGAACAGACGCGGAGTGAGGAGGAAAAATCGATTTGCGGGGCGGATTAACGAGGAATGCGTTTTAAGATTATGTATCTATATTTGACCTCACGGCAGGGACCACTGGCCTTAGGCTATTATTGAATTTGCACCTGGAGTAGAGTATTTGAATTATAAGTGATGTGTTGTGTTGGTGGGGGTAGACTTTCCCCGCTCAATTAAAGTGGGTATAACCCCCTCAGAGGGATTTTGGAGACACCAAAACAATCGTCTCCTACCCCGGAAGAGGGTCAGTCGTGTCAGATTTTGGGGTTGGATCCATCAAAGGCAGGAGGATAATGCAAATCAGGAACTCTACCCATCAAGCCCCAAATATTTGGCATCGAGTAAACGAGGCTTCGGGTATTTGTTTGGCCGTGGTCAAAAAGCCTCATCTAATAAGATCTGAGGCACTCCAGAGATGCCCGAGAGCTAAGTACATACTCAGCGAGAAAACCGAGAGGCAGTTCGATATCCATGAGAAGAGATTATAGGTACACTTGGGGCGGTATCGGTTCGAGTAAAGAGTGATGATGCATCAGCTATCACTCGACCATGACAATTGGCTGAGTACTAGTTAAGGTACCAAGCAATTATGACGATGACTATGTGGTATTGGTAGCGGTACTCTCCAAGGGTAGGAGGTCATCCATGGATTTTGAGATTCAATGGTGAACAGAGGTCCGTTGGGTCTCGGATCTGGTGTTTAGCCACGACATTGGTCGAAGACAGCCTTTCCATCGCCGGCTCTAAACTCTAGTACCTTCTTTCGAAGAATAATCCAGTCGATGGTTGGATATGACAAGATGCCCAATTTTGACAAGTCTCGGGCTGCCAACACACGCAGGTACCAGCACTCGAACGTACCACTCATGCTCACTCGAACAGGTAACGAAAAAAGGAAAGAGTCAACGCTGTAGCCGGTTTCTGCACCTCTTGAATTGAGCTTCTTTGTCACCAATAACCGCCAATGTTCGATTGAGGGGGTATTCAAGTGACCAGGGAAGGCATCTATGTCTTAGGTCGTTTCCATAGAAGTTTGAACATGCGCTCCTCCAAACGCTCCCCTATCTCTTACTTACAGAAATAACCATCTACATAGACGTCAGCACGAATCAGACACCACTACTTGTCAAAACTTAACTGGCATTCCAGCTCGGACCCAATCCTAGCACATTCTGTTCTTATCTTGTTCCTTCTACAAGGATCTACTTACTTACTTACAATCAGATAAGATAAGATCCAGTGTAAGACAACCGGATTAATTCCTTGTTTTTCCGGAACTCCTTTTCCCTGCATATCGCTTGTCTATCAACGTCAGAAACCTGAAAGTTGGATGATTTAGATCACATTTTATTCCATAGATCTGCCAGGCGGTGATCGACGGACTGGCGGCGTTCTGGAAGCTTGAAATCAAGGAATGCCGAAATCGAGATGAGCTTGCTGAGGGTTCGGCATCAGGTATCACTCGATCGGTAGTGAGCGCCATAGGATGACCTGGGTTTGGTTTCCGTGTTGGGTAGCAAAAGTACAGCGAGAGGTAGAAACAGGGGCCTAAAAAACAGGGTTTCTGTGGCTGGGCAAGCCAATAGGACTCCTCCCATATTTCTACAATAATCTTACCGCAAGCTGTACGGTTTCGTATGGCACGGCACGTAGTCGAGCCACCCTCCAAAACAACAGAGGTTTATTGCTAAGGTGTGGAGATGTGGGCTACGCGGAGGGATGTGCATGGGAGGCATCTGCTCTTAGACTGAGGCCCCAATAGTCTCATAATGACCTTAGTTTTGCTGATCATTTGTTTGGCAAGTCCCAATTACTAATGCCTTCATCAATTACTAACCTATCAATACCGTGCTCCAACACACTTTCATAGTCCAAGTTCAATCCCAGGTTAAAGCGAACGTCTCTATTTCAATCCAGACCTCTAGCCTCTATTGAAAGATCTCAACTGTTTTTATCGATGATGGATGAGGTTTCCGATGTCTGGCCTGGGCCGGGCCGGCTGGGGTTTGGTTTCGGCCCAGACCGGCCGGTTGAGCCCTCGGAGGTCCGTCACCGTCACACTATCAGGATCCTAGTGAATAAGTATTCATCATAAGGAGTTCAGTTTTGCTTTTCTCGATATTATATCTTCCTAGTCCGTACGATACAGCTCAGAGTTTCAGGCCTAGCTGATATGTAAATGTCTGCGCAGCAGGCCTGTTGGTAGGTTTTATATATGTATCAATTATTTTAACGTTGCAGTTTAATGCAGGTATTCTAGTCTCTAGCTAGCCGCTAGCACATCGATAGTCCGATAAACCCGATTTAGGTAGAAAAAAATACTCTTGAAAAATATCTCGTGGACATTTTATGGATGCAATTGTCTCGACCGGTTCTAGATGAGGACCGTCCAAGCCCAAATCCGAGGAATAGTGGGCCCGACTCGACTGAATTCTTAGAATCCCTGGGGTGTTGGGGCCATGAATTGAATGGTTCCAATCCGATGTGAAGTCAGATTCTTAATCTAGCCCAGTAGACTGTGGTCTCGATGGCTCTGAACACCTCGATGCATGCCTAATATTCTACAAGATTCTTTTATTAGTTACAGTTTATGCACTTCTATAAGGCTTCCATACTTAGTGTGGGCCACATTAATGCCCACTCCGGATCCCTGTATAGATCCTTATCAGCTGCAGTAGCTTTCTCGTGTTTCTAGTCGAATGAGAGTGGCCGTCCAACTCACCTGCGTGTTTATCGGTGCGAATCAAATCTCACATCCATGAGCAGAATTCAGTGAGCTGTTTTTATCCTAAAGGAGCCAGAAAAAGAAAAAGAACCTAAAAATAATTTGGATCAGATCGTAAAACCAAGTGAGAAAGAAAGGTAGGAACAAGCTTCCCTTGGTCGTAGACAAATAGGTGCTCGAAGACAAGTAATTAATAACTTATGACAAGGTACAATTTTTACAGGCCAACTGGCAACAACATGTAAGCTAAGCGTTACTGCACATAGAGAGTCTGAGTACTAAGACTAGGGAAAGAGTTAGGCAAGCTGAAATCGTTTGGTCTCATTGGGAAAACATCTTCCGTTGCCTGAGCTAAGATGTAATTAATTGACTTTAGTACTAATAGCTACACATAGTGAATCACATATCCGGTGTTACTAGAGAATCTGCAAGCATCCCCTTGATTGTGAAGCTGATTTCATTGAGATATTATCTTCTTATCGAGCCTTGCTTACTGGTTGCAATCCCTAGGGATTTTGAAGACCATGACCAACACGTAGTCGTTAGTAAAGATTTCTCGAATGAATAAACTTGGAAAAAAAACGCGAAGAATCTAGATCTATTTGGTTAGGGAGCTTTGAAATCTCTCGGAGTCTGGGTAGCCTTATAATTATCACTGATATTAATCTTTATCATTCTCACAGACTACACCTGTAACAAATTGGCCCAAAGGTATACTAGACAAGACGTAAACACTGTTTTAACAGACCGCAATGGGCACCGACACCGGTAGAGCCCGTCTATAAGGAGGTTTCTGGAACTCGGGTTTGGTGAAGGCCCCAATTTCCGAAACATCTCTACAGGAGTACTCCGCGTTGGTTTGTATGCGACTAGCTCCAAAACCAAGTCACTCGTAAAGATGTTTCTGATGCTCGAATTCTGACAAAAGAAATACCAACACCAAAAACATTCCCACGGGCAACTTCCCTATTCTCGGAGCATAGGCCTCGCCCACAAACATGTTTCTGGCATTCGGGAAGCGACAATAATCGACTGCCCCAAGGCCCAAAACATCTCTATAGGAGAGAGCCCCATTTATATAGACACGGGACAAACCAAATACCAACTCGCCTATAAAAATGCTTTTGATGCTAGCGTTCTAGAATCAGACTGCTATCAAAGGCATTTCTACAGGAGCTTGCTCCACAACAAGTGTAGCGCCCGAGTGAGCACCTATGACTAGGGCGTAGAGGTCAGGCCATGGAGCGTGTCCAACACCGACCACGAGTGATAGTACGCATCAGCGGTCAAGGGGCACAAGCAGCATCCCTTCAGCAGGTTTTGTATCTCGCCGTTTCTTACAACCCAGAATTAAACCGGTAGAGGAGGGGGAAATACAAAATCTGCGAACCAGTCCGGAAGGCCAAAACTCGGCCCACGATATCAGAAACTTGTAGCCACAAAACTCCGCATCCCTTCAACAGCTCTTGTATCTCAATATCTGCTGCACCCTGCCTCAAATAGAGGACGCAACAACATTAAAAATACAAAACCTGTGAACGGAGCGCTTTCCAAAACCTATCCCTCGGTATCCAAAATTATGCACACATCCCTTCAGTAGATTTCGTAACCCACATCACCTGCGACCAGCTAGAAACTGTGTATCTGTGAATGAGAGTTACGAAATCCAAGAGCCAAAAAGCCAAAAGCCAAAAGATCACACACACATTCCTTCGCCAGATCTTGTAAACCACCAAGGAGTGCTTCCCTAATCCCCACCCATTCCTTTGTCGGGTCTTGTAGACAAAAATCTCTCTCAGTTTGAGAAAGCCAAAAATACCGAACTTAAGACCCTCTCTCAAAACCCTTATACGTCCCTCCATTAGATCTCGTCCAGAATCGCACAGTCCTGGCGAGACCTAGGGCACCGCGGATAGACAAGACCCACGAATGGAGCGCTTTGCAAAAAAAGAACTCCCCAAACTTCAAAATGCCACCGGCGAATGCAGCAAGCCCAAAAAATAAAAAGTTGAATGGAGACACGGGGAATCGAACCCCGGACCTTCTCAAGTTTCCAATGCCAGGTGGCACTGCAAATGAGATGTTATACCCCTAAACCATATCCCCACTTTAGTGTTATGAACTCGGTTAGTATTTTGTGTTCCCGGTTAGCGCCAAGGACTAGGTGACGGATCCAGTTAGGGGGAGGTTATCAGGCAACCGTCGACGAAGGAAGATCTACTCCGTGACGGTACTAGCGCTAGCGCCTATCCCGGTGCCGCCACGCACCTGTGGGTACTCGAACACGGTAGCTAGACCGCTGATCTTTTTCTAAATCCCGACGGCGCTCAAACGTCTTCGCGCCTTTCATAACACTGGATGGTACTAATGTATACTTGCAGAGTTTCTGACCCTACCGTTAAACTCACGTAACATCTGTAGTCCTCATTGAGTTCCCTGTCCTGGAACACGTTCTCGAGTATCTCACGGGACCCTGGTGCTGGGGGCGCCACCGAGTGGAGTTGCGCCACTAGTTGGGTGGGGGGGTATAGCCTTGGCTTTATCACGTGATATCTCCGTTTAGGGTATAAGCTATCAAAGTTTGTACCCTGGGAACTAGTTCTAGCACGCTAAGGCTGAATTATATAGCGATTCCAGTCTCAATTGCTAGACTCAGGCCACTAAGCGTATCGCCATCACATGAATTTTGATTTAAGATGACGCTTAGCAGCCGGAGTGTAATAACGGAAACTGGTACATAATAGGGGTAGTCGGCTGTTTGACAGTCAAGACCAGGGCTGTTGGTTTATCCCTTGGACGCGTGAGACATTTGGAGAATCTCTCTCATGCATTAGCGGGAATTGGCAGTCATGTGACCTAGAATTTGGCTGAGAAAACGTCCGGGTAAGCAGTTTGCTGCATTTATTGGTCTTCGGAATACTCAGAGATGCCAAAAACTTCGCAAGTTGCTGCTTTATTATAGTAAATCGTTTCCTAGGTAGGGCACGCTAATGCATGAGAGAGATTCTCCAAATGTCTCACGCGTCCAAGGGATAGTGGAAGGAACTCAGTGGCTTTCACAGTTCCTATTGGTCTAAACCATACTTCCTCTATGATCCGACAGTTGCCGATACGACCGTTAGCGGTTTCATATATATAGTAAGATCTAGATCTATACTACTTGCGCAAGGACTACCTCGTATCATTAAAAGCCTTATAAAAATGCCCCTAGAGAAGTGCAGGAAGAAGCCCATTTTCAGACTCCCGCAGGGCAAAAACTGTGGGGTCAAATCGTGCTGCTTTTAAGTTTAGAGTGCCTGCAGAACAGTGATATCCTTGGGGGTCGAATTATCCGGGATAATACAACGATATCGCACTGTTTCTCTCACCACCTCTTGTCGGTTCTCTAAAATAACCGCCAATAACGAGGCAGAACTAAAGGCAGTTTTTTCAGGAGAAAGAGCCCCATATTCAATCTCCAAGGATGCCGATATCAACTATGCTGCGCCCGCTTCCTAAGCTATGACAACGACATATCCTCCTTGCAAGGTTGCTTGGACTTGGATCTTGGATCTTGGAGCTTGCGCGTTTACCCAACGGCCATGGAAATCCCTTGCACCTATGGCCGAATTGTAACATGACAGGTGCCATTCGTCATGGACCGCTAACTCAAATATGTGAGATTAGGTTTAGAGTTGTGAGCGAGCGAGCGAGTGATGGGTCGTGCCTTAGCCATAAGCCTCGGCAGGAACCTGAGGTAGTGTAGATATTAGCCTATTTATAGAAGCACCCCTGTAATACGATACCTCTGCTCCATCTTGAGCAACCAAACAGCAGGCAAGAAGTACCTGCATGTACGTACTTCTACATACTCGATGTATCTCTACTTTCTCTACACCTGACCTGCTGCACCCATCTACATATCAATGTGCTGCCAAAGAAAAGCCACGCGGCGATTTGGACCATGAGCGGAAGCCGGGACTTGTAGGGACCCGAGCAAACGTTTCGATCCTCTTTCAGAATCAGAACCCTCGTTCGACCCTGCTTTCCTATCCAAGATCCCAAACCAGAGAGGAATCCCACCCCGTATCGCTGCGCCCGGTTTCACCAGCCCCCACGGCCCACACAGAAAGGGTCCACTCCACTCCAGTCCGCGGAATACAAATCAAATCGGAGATGGCAAAAAAAAAAAAAAACGATTGTCCCAAGCTTCCTAAGCCGGAACAACCCTCGTCCCGCGGATCCGACGTGATGTGACGCTGAGGGAATATTTTGACAACGCGTATCCTAGCCGCCGCTCTTCGCTTTCCTCTTTTTTTTTTTTTTATTTCTTCCTTCTGCCATGTGGTTGTTCCCTGAAAAACGACGAGTAACCCTAACCCTGACCGTTGTGAGTGAACGAAGTAAGCCGCAGTTATGACGTAGGTGGTTAGATAAGACAAAGAGACTCTGAGACGGTTGCAGAAGAGTAGAGTGGTAATATTAGAAATAGGTATCAAAGAAACGCACCTTTCTGCAAAGGGAGACGACAGTGCGGAAAGTTGTACTCGTATTCGAGGCTACGACTGGGGCTTAAAAAAAAGGCTGAGTTATTTCTGGGAGGGGTGGTGGGGGTGGAGGTGGTGGGTTGTTGGTATGCCAGTACGAACGCCAGTATGGCATGGCATGGGTTGTGTAAAGTATTGGTAAGGGGTGGGGTGGGAGGTGTAAGGGGGGTATGTAGGGATTATCGGTAGACATGGATGGCGGATGGGTAGCTAGCTAGGCTTGGGAGTAATAATTGAGGCCTCTATGACGTGGAACCGAAGACTGCTGCTTCGTCATGCCACACACGCAGGAAAGGCCGACAAGGACTGTGACTGACTGGGAGTCCCTATCAAAGGACAAAGCAGGAAAGAGCTAGAAGCGCGGCGGCGGCGGAGAGCTTATATTTCATGGTGCTTTCCCACCCTCCTCTTCGATCTTATTTTTTGGGATCATACAAGAAACCATATCATTGGCTCTTATTACCATTACTACCATTACTACCACTTATTATCACTGAAGTCGTACCATTATTGACTTTTTATACTCATATCGATATTATCATTACTACCACTGCGAAAACAACTTATATCACCGCCTGATTGTGGAAAACATTTATATTGAAAACAAAAACAACTTACAACTATAACTCATATCTACAATGGCTGCTGTTATGAGACCAGATAACGCCTGGGTAAGTACAAACCCAACTTCCAAATCTCTATATCAAAATACTAATTAATCTCCAGGGCGCACCACCCCCCTACCACCCCACGACAGCAACCCCCGTCGTCCACACTCCAAATCCCTCTCCAACACCACCCCACGGCCCACCCCACGGCCACGAAGCACCTCAGCGGGCACCCGCCCCCTCGCCACCCTCCAGCGCGAAGCCCGCCGTGCCCACCGCTCCCCACACCTCAAGAAGTCTGCCATCCCAGGCCCAGACACCATCGACCGTCTCGACAACATTCTCGGCGGCACCCCATACCACCACGAGGGCCCGTTCGACGCCACACTGCGCGCAAGACAGATTCCCGGAAGAAGCCCCGTGGAGGCGCTGGCGTGGAGTAATGCAAAGGCGATTGCGGCGACGCCGAGAGAGAACATCATTGATTGTCTGGAGAAGCATAAGCCGTTGCAGGGGACGGCGAGTGTGCCCGTTGGCATGAGGACCGCTGCGGGACAGGTGATGGGTGATTATGAGGAGGTGGATCTCATGGTGGAGAGTGGGTATCGGAGGTATCCGGGACTTGTGAGTATATTCCTTGTTATTAGGTTATGGGATGATTTAGAATGGCGGCTAATCGTTTTGGTAGGACTATTTGGATGAAGATAAGAAGGGAAAGGGAGAGCCTGGATACACGCTCGATAAGTTCGATAAGCAGCAGAAGGCCGCGCGGAAGGCGAGGAAGACGCAGAGCCTGGGACGCAACGAGTATGAGCCGTATTCTGACAACAAGACCGCCGGTGTGCACACATTGGCTGTGCCTGCGACCGCGAGCGGGTATGATGGCGCCGGAGTCAGGCGGAACAAGAGCTCTGCCGGGAGGATGGAAGGTGGAGAGTCGTTTGGGGATAAGCTGAAGAAGAGGTTCAACTTGAAGAGGAGGTTGAGCTAGAGGGTGTTTTTATCGATTGATGCACCGATGGACTGACTGTTGTTGTCACTTGTATACTGACTGTTGTTGTCACTTGTATACTGACTGACCTTTTATACGTTCATTTACGACGGGTTTTTTCCTTTGTTTTAGCTTGTGGGGGTTTTTTTTGGGGACATTTCTTTTGGGTTCTTTTGTTTTCATATATTACGGATAAATATCAGGGATGGGTACATCTAGATGTGTCTTTTGGGGGACTTTTTGGTTTTGGTTTTGACTCAAATTTGAAGTATTGCACCTAGCTGATGGAGCTCTACTGTTGTATTATTAGTTTACCTTTACATATTGTTAGCTTTGACTAGGATACGAATCATATCATGAATATAAAAAAGCATTAAACTATATTCAATACTGTCTATATACACACCTTATAACCAACTAATCTATTACAACTCCAATTCAAAAATTGTCTCTTCTTCATCTCCCGCCTCTCCCGCCCCGGGCCCCACGACCCCCTCTTCATCACTTCCACAGATAGTAGCGTCGCTATCCTCAGTACCCTCCGTACCCTCAGTATCCACGCTATCCTCACTATCCTCACTATCCCCACTATCCGCACTATCCGCACTATCCGCACTATCCGCACTATCAGCGTTCCCACCCCCACTCACACTCTCACCCTCACTACTATCACTCTCATTCTCCTCCTGCACATAATGTACTATAATAACCATCTCCTCAAACCTCACCTCCTTCTCCCCTTCCCCCTTCCCCTTCACCCCACTCCCATCCAAACCCCCTACCCCATCCTCCTCCTCCACCTCAGGCCCCGAGCGCCTCGCATTATACTGCGTCTTCCACCGCGTCTCGGCGTCAAGGTCATACATCCGCGTCACCGGCATGACCCTGTAGCCCCGCGGCCGCGGCAGCGGGTACGGCGCGATATGTGTTGTGTGCCGGGGTGGGGAGATGTGACGCGTGCGTGCTTGCCAGGGGATGTAGGAGCCACTGAAGAGGCGGCGCACCAGTTGTGGGGGTGGTTGGTGGGGTGTTGGTGGGTCAGTGTTGGTCATGGGGTGCGTGGTTGGGGGCGAGTGATGGGGTGTGATTGGGGGCTTGGGGTGGTTAGGTGGTTGGTGTGTGGTGTTTTGTGTTTTGGGGGTGACTGTAGAGAGAAGAGATGGGGGAGAAGGGACGTGGTTTTTGCGCGGCTCTATACATAGTATTCGAGATAGGTTTATAATATCATGGTCATCAGAGCTGGGAGCGCTAGGAGTTTTGGGGACTAGATGGTGTTGTTCTGGAGAATTTACGTCACTTGACGATGTTATTTTTAGATTTGTTTTGGTGGGAATTCGGATTGGTCTCGTGGGTTTTAACAAATACTATTGGTGCTATCAATCTCTTTATATATGGATTAGATGGTTGTTAATTAACGTAAATACTAGGCACAGCTTCAAAAGTATATATCCTCCTGTATAAATGGAAAATTATCTTTTCTGCTCCTCGAGTGATTGAAGATGGCGACTATGTAGATTTATCTACTGTGTTTATTTGAACAAGACCATTTTTTTGAAACCCGGGTCGATCGAATTGGTCTCGCACGCTTTCAACGGTGATGGGAGACCGAGTGATATTGTATGAAACAAACTTGAAGAAATGATTACCTGTCGCAGAATTACCTTGGCTTCAGTGGGCCGCTTAGGCTAAATTCTCAAGGAGGGCTACACTTTTCAAGAACAGTCCGATGTTCTGTTTTCTTTGGATAACATTTAGCTTGCTGTGTTTTCGAGTGATCTCTCATGACTCGAATTAACTTTTACTTACAAATGCTATGTAGTAGTTCAACCTAACATGACGATATCGGCTCATATTCATGAATGAGAGAGGTTTAAGAAACTATATTATAAGTTGACAGTTATAGGGAATCTTAGCTACGTAGTTGGGCGTTTCCTTTAGGGCGCGGGCGATAGTATTTACGTCTGCCATTCATAGCCTTCGCATGCATCTACTATTACTGATTGCAGACATAGATAATAATTAATGAGAAGAAATCCTTTAATATGTGTTATAACATTAGATACCCAATATACCATCACAAATAAACCAAACCCCATTGTCGTTTAACCCTCCAGTTACGAAGGGACAAAAAAACCTTCTTGATCCAGGGTCCCAAAATCGATTCCGACACCCCAAGAAGAAAGCTTCTTACTTGGCGCCGCGGGGTTTAACCTCAAGCTTCAGAGTACTCCACGTTGCAAGCAGAGAGTCATCGGAGAGGAATGTGGTCCAGCCGTCGGCCTCCGCCACATTCCAATCCCCATTAACGTCCTCCTCGGGCCCATCTCCGATCTGCCTACGGCCGATTACTCTCCACTGGATGTCTGAGAACCCGCAGTTCTTCGGCTCGACGTATGCTTCGCACATGGGACATACAGAAAGCTGCTCGTCCTCTTCAAAGCTGAAGGTGTTCGGGCCCCATCTGATTAGGATCTCTTTGTTGAAAGCTACGCAGGCACGCGTTTTGCAAATCCCTTTAGATAGAATTTTATATTAGTAAATAGCTATGTATTGAGCATAGTAGCGGGGGGCGCTGTCTCTCACCTATGAGGCTTATGCCCGGTACAGCCATCCGCCAGGCAGGCGCCCTGTAGTCCCAGGGTAGCCTAAGCTTATCCTTGGACCGAAGCCCGTGGAAAGAGAAATGGGTGGTCCCTATCGGCTTGACTGGGCCACCGATACGTCTTACTTCTGGGGTGCCCTTTGGGGCGTAGATGGCATTATACTTCTCGTCCGGGTCCTCTCTGTTGGTAGACATTTTTGCCGGAGGGGTCTGAAAGATATTGGTTAATTGAAGTTGCCGATGATGAGAGGTCTTTTGGTGAAGAGCTGTGATAATGATATTCGCTGGGAAGTATGTGGTATTAAATACAGAGACATGATGATTGATATGATTTCTCAAGATTGAAGTCTGGGGGATGACTTTTGCTAAGCATGTAGCGATAATGTATTTTATTCTTTGTGCTGTTAAGTTAGAGAAAAGTCTTCTCTGAATGTGGCTTCATGTAGCTTTCGAGAAACTTCCTTGTCAAATATGTCGAGAATCAGATAGATATATGTTGTCTTTATCTGCACCAACGCTTTGATCTGGGGATCAAAGATTGAGTTTTATTTAAAGATATATCATATTAGACTGGCCAAATCACCTTAATTAATTCAAGTCTTTTGATTTCTTTGGAATCCCCACAACGAATGTCTGTACCCGTATATTTAACAAGGATAATCAACGTATTCATGGAATAACCCATTGAGTATCAAAGAAGGAAATTCGTACTAGAGTGGTCTTAGCCAGAAAATAAATCTTCGGCCTCTTCATTCCAGCACATTGGTGCAAGGATATCTTTCTGATAGAGCTGCACACTCAAGCTTCCTTGTATAGTCTGGATCTCTGGCTTTGTTGATCTACCAGTGTATATATGCCCCATTCTGGATATCGCTAGTAAGGGATCAAAGAAAGCTCTCTTCGCCTCCGTACCAAAGATGTTAGATATCACTGTCCTCTATTGTCCTTGTCTTGAATTATCCATGACCAGCTTCTGTTGCGCTGGCAGCTCGTTATGAGTCCAGTCCGAATGAGTCAAGATTTCCGGCCCTAACGATTTTCTTATGATCTGGTAATGTCTAATGTTTATTGTCAGGAACCAATAGTGATTATAGGGATCGGAGATTCAGTATACCATTTTGGATAGCCCTTCATGTTTTATCGCACAGAGGTATCGGCCCAAGAGGCTAGAGGCTGTGTACAGGGCTTACATCACCCCGATGCAGGTCCGTACCAATCTGCTCACTTTGGCGAAAAATCGATCCTTCTCGTATGGCTTATCTGGTTGACAATGTCGGTGTAACCATATCAACAAAACCTAACCCTATAATGACATAGTCTAACCATATTTGTACTAGTACAATTTTCAATGTCGCTATTCACTTCACCACCGAAGGCGCGAAGTGTTGAACAAACCCCCGGCTTCACGAACATTTCAAATGATGGAATCACCAACAGCACTACCTCCAACTTCACTCGAAACACAATCTTCACTCCCTCCGGCAGAGGTCAGTTCTCCCTTCAGCTTTATGTTCTATTTACCAGATTAGAAATTGCTCTGCTAACATGCTACGTAGGTTCTTGTCCGAGACTCAGCTAAAAGAACACGCGAGCTCTTCTCTGGAGATTTCGCGAACGCATTCCTTCTCGACGATGAGTCTAGGTACCTACCGCCCTCCCTCAATCTAGCTCTACCCCACCTCATGCTCCCGTGATAGACCCCCTGACACAATCTCCACAGTCGCAAATCCCTCGTCACGAACAAAATCCGCACCGAATATGACGACCTCCGCGAGCTTCCCGCAGCACTAGCGGCCAAACAGGCCGCCGCCACAAGCGCTGCGAAACGCAAGAAGCTCGGCCCCGGCTCGTCGAAGCCCCTTGCTACAGAAGCGGACGGCGCCGATGCATCGACAATGAAGATGATTGAAGGGATCCCCTCCTCAGGGGCAACTGGACCCACCACGACTGCGCTCACAATCCGCGGCAAAGCGCCGATGCCAGGCTTTGGCGGCGCAGGTAATGCTCAGAAGAATCTTCCTGGATCGAGCTTGGTGAGAAACAATGCTGTGCAGCAGGTAAAACCTGTCTGGCACGCGCCGTGGAAGCTTATGCGTGTTATTGCCGGTCATCTGGGGTGGGTTCGCGCGCTGGCTGTGGAACCGAACAATCAGTGGTTTTGTACGGGTGCTGGAGATCGCACTGTAAAGATATGGGATCTGGCGAGTGGATCGTTGAAGTTGACGTTGACTGGTCATATTTCTACTGTTCGAGGGTTGGCAGTATCGCCGAGACATCCATACTTATTCTCGTGTGGTGAGGATAAGATGGTTAAATGTTGGGATCTAGAAAGTAATCGCGTTATTCGTCATTACCATGGACATCTGTCAGGTGTATACTCTCTGGCACTCCACCCAACGCTGGACGTCCTGGTCACTTCAGGTCGTGACGGTGTGGCACGAGTATGGGATATGAGGACCCGCACAAATGTCATGGTCCTCTCAGGACATCAAGGAACTGTGTCTTCAGTTGTCACACAGGAGGCGGACCCTCAGGTTATCACAGGTTCCATGGACTCTACTGTTCGTCTATGGGATCTGGCAGCCGGGAAAACCATGGCAGTTCTCACACATCACAAAAAGTCGGTCCGAACGATCACGACACATCCAAAGGAGTTTACATTCGCTTCTGGGAGTGCGGATAATATTAAGCAGTGGAAGTGCCCCGAGGGAGCGTTCATGCAAAACTTTGAGGGCTTTGGAGGAATAGTAAATACATTAAGTGTCAATGAAGATGATGTTCTGTTTTCAGGATGTATGTGACCCCGCATTCCCCCTTAGCTTACTACTGATAGCTCACATATAACAGCGGATAATGGTGAGATGTGCTTCTTCGACTGGAAATCCGGACACCGCTTCCAAAAGATGGATACCACCGCGCAACCAGGTTCCTTGGAAGCAGAGCAGGGTGTATTCTGCAGTACTTTCGATAAGACAGGTTTGAGATTGATTACGGGTGAAGCCGATAAAACTAGTATGTCTTACCTCCCGGTGTGCGTAGTTAATAGATGCTAACATCAACCGCGTTATAGTCAAAGTATGGAAACAAGACGAAAATGCTACAGAGGAGACACATCCGTTGGATTGGAAACCAACGTTGCAGAGACGGCGGTACTAGTTTGGATTTTTGTCTTAGTGTGCTTGGACGCTTGGATATCTGGGCTTAGATGGCTCTGGAGGATAGAGGAGGCGTGATGTTTTGTTTCCTTCCTCATTTGTATTTTTATAAAAATTGCTTTTCTGTTCTGTTCTGCTCATGATATTAGGCGGCTAAATAATGAAATGAAATCTGGTCTTTGCCCCTATTCGATGGGTACGGTAGATGCTGCTACTGCCTTGTCCACTTTCCGCGTTTGCCTGGGGGTCCTGTCGAGCGGGGTGCATGCACACTGGGCGTTGAAAATGTTCCGTTTGGAGTGTAACCATCTGGGGTCTCTCAGACCGTCGATAAATTGACTGCTTGATCGATTGCATTGCTGTCGCTATCTTTGAAGCCATGACTCCGGGCCAATTCAAAGGGAGCAATGTTACCTTGTCGATTGTTCATGCGCTACCCATGTGAAAGATCACATACGCATCTATTACCCACGCAAGGAATATATAGTTCTGCCAATCTTTGCCCAATGTCTAGAATTTTCAGCCCAGAAATAGTCACAATGTGCTTAGGTGTGCACATCTCCCTATTTCCTTTCCAAAACCACTATGTGGGGCAGTTTTTGGGTGGAGATTTCAATTAGCACTTTACTGCTCCACCGGAGCACCACCTTCGTACTCCTGGATCAGGTGAGGACTTTAAAAAGTGAGTTTTCTTCCACGAAGCAAGATCGCCCGGCACCCCTAAATGAAGAGGTCCATAAGAATTATGCGCCCAAATTCCAGAGAAGTACCAGTTGTCATTCCTGCATAAGCACTTTCCTTGACCAACAAGGTCGTCCACCTCCCTCGTATTCCCCTCACTATCGAAAGATCAGTATCCATGTGCGAGCATCAGTTTTATGCACTCTCTAGGTATCCCTGTAGCTGAGTTGGAAATAGTTAAGAGTACGTACTCTTTGTTTGCGGTCAATTTGTGGTTGGGTTAAACTCTAGCCGCAGAAGAAAACAGCTCAAGCCCGGCCCATTTTTACTGGCCAACATATAATGCTTGTTCATCAACCAGCAGCATCTACAGTAGACCAGTCAGTTTCTTTCTCGTCAGCGTGCTCTAAAATGCTGATACATACCTGTGCTGGCTTCTAGAGAACACATCTAGGAGTTTGTTCGTAGTTAGCAATAATCTGCTCACCTAGGTCTCGGCCAGGTGTATAATTGGTGTAGTATGCAGGTAAGCCTTACTCGCCTCCATTAAAGAGCGCCTCAAGGAGTTTCAAGGTCTTAATATTTGTGCAGATTTTTCTTTGCTAGAGTATATTTCCCATTGAGATGAGGCCACGGATGCTAGCTATCGGAGGGATTTAGAGCGGTAGGAACCCAATACTACAACTAGTAGAATGTATGCTCCCTCTTTGTTAGAAGCATCTTGAGCGGCTTTGTGGACCGATTCAGTTGTAGTCAACCGAGGATAGTTCTCCCCAGGGTAATCTTGTTTGGTAGTGGCAGTGCACTGCGACAGTGACACAGGCTTCTTGGCTCCGGTAAGGCAGATGGTTGATTTCGATTATAAGAGTAGCGGGCAGTGGGCATGGCCCCGCGCCTCGACGAGATCAAAATAAGATGGCATAAATGCTGATGGGCGGAAACTGTTGCAAGGTCTAGGTAACAGAGTACCTACACCATAGGAGATTCACGTGTTATCACTCGATGTGCTAACCCGCATATTCGGTACGGCTTGACAGGCCAAGAATAAAACTTAATATCACAGCCAATAGCTACACTAAATCGACCACCGTTCTCATTTTTCACCTGTTACTCCCTCCCAAAATCTTCGTTTATTCCACCGGCTTATTTCAAATATCATAGTTTCCATATACATTTTGAATAACTACAATCAGGTAGCTGTGCTGAATCATGTTTTTTTATTGTTTATTAGTTTATTCAAGCATAAGTTTTTTGTAATGATTTATAAACAGGATTCTCATCTAGAGTTCGAAAGACTTCAACGAAGTGCGTATAGATAGACAGATGTGCTGGAGACTTCATGAGACTTTCAAGTCTCAACAAGGTTGTGCCGATGATCAATAGGCTAAATAAAGGTAACGTTGTACTTTAGAAGACAAGTAGATGCTTTAAACAGGAAGTCTTAACCTACATGTATGAAGCTACCTATCTTAGACGAAAGGGTGACGTTTGGCATAGCCGCGCGACCGAGGTGAACATGTGTTTCTCGAGTGATTAATTATGATTAAGCTCGCGTGCCACGCCACGTCGCTACTACATATTTTTTGTATTTCTCATCAGCAACCTTCTTGAGACGTCATGCAATGTCTCATAAATATCTGCTCCGTTTCGTCCGGACGAGCTTTAAGATTCTGATTGGATAATCAAGTGGATGACTTCATGGATCAGTCGACGTCGGCTATCAGAAGGTTTGACTCTGGAAGACCTTCGCCATCGTCAACAGTTTCTTGGATGAAGGATTTTGAGGCGGTACTGGGTCTCATCATTCATAGGTTGGTTACTCAGGAGGCGAGGTGTCTTCGCCGACGGGTAGAGACGCCGCTTCGATTACAGTGCATTATCTACTTTAACGTTTCTCCCTCATCTAACTCCACCTGCCCCACTTCATTTTGTTTCTTACAGATTTAATACATGCTGTGTGATACAATTGAAAAATATCACTGGAGGGTTCTACGGACTACCTGCGACATCAACCCGCTCGATGCTTGATCGGCTATACTTGCATGCTGAGAAGCTTCTTGAGTGAGTGACGAGAAATTACTTATTCAATATTGGGGCTCTCCCACGTGTTTCTCTCTGTGCCTGGACATATTTTGCCAGGGGCATATCATCCGAAATATGATCCCCAGATGCTTGTCTGCTTATGGGACACGACATTCACGAGCCGTCCCCTCAGAACCATCGTGTACAAGACTCGTGTACTAGTATTCTCAGATCTCGCAGCTTCGTGATACACCTCCCTTTCCTCACTCCTAAAGGTCGTGGAAAGGTCAAGCACAAAGCATCACTCGTTCATCAACTGAACGCATCCAGTCCTTTTGGAAACTATGGGTTTCAGACTCGTCACCGGGCTCGGAATTCCTCTCTCCTATTAATAAAAAAGCAATATTTATCTTTAGCTAGCTATAGGCCCTCGCATCAAATCTGGATAGGACCCGGACTGAATCTTCAGGTGCCGTTGGTGACTGTCTCAGATGTATGCGCGCAACGCGCTGGGGATATCAAAATCAGGACAACGAATCAATTCATCTCCGGGTCGACGTACATAGGTCCGAAGAAGTGCTTGTTTTGCAGCTGGTTGTACAAGGACCCTGAACGATGATCTTTCGTGAGACCCTGTTTACTCACAAGTACCTGAGTTCCTGCGAGTATTGATCGATTTGTATGGGCTGATTCAGTGACGACACCTAGGAGGGTTTTTGTATGGAGAGAAATGGGCGTCTAATGCAGGGATGTCAATCTTCGTTCCAAAGGTAAGGAGCAAGTTAATGGAAGATGGATACCGGTATATTTCCCGGCTTTGACTCTCCGTGGTGACGAGTCTCGATCAATGCATGGCCTTAATAACTCATGGGAGTGGGGGATTACTATATCTCTTCATTTACGTCGGATGGGTGTTGTGTCGGGGTCGTTCTGGGGAGAACAAGCATTCTTGGTGTCTCTCTTCGGAGTCTTGACCATATTCGAGAGGGTGAGGTTACGATAACCTTTATCGATAAGAGGTGGGGTTAGGGTTATGGTGTGGTTGCAGTGTGATTTTAATTCTCAAATGGGCCGGGTAATGATAGTACAGTGGCCATACGATGTCACCAACGAACCTAGGCATCTTGAATTTTGGAAATTGGCTGTTTCACAATTTACGGAGCCGATATCTATCTAGCCTTATCGTCAGGGAAAGACCGGCAGCACTTCAGACTCATCCTCCGTCTTAAAGCAATTGCATTGCCTATTTGCTATTTACAGAAGTCCGGGTCCTATCTACGATAATGGGAAGTCTAGATCTATCAACCGCTGTTAAGAGCTATGGGGTCAATTCCAGCCAGTAGCAGCGCAGGGCGCGAACCCGACAATCGGAAGATGGGAGCGGCGAGTTTAGGTTGGAGAGAGTGCAGGAAGTTAAGTGCAAGATATGGTGTGAGAGAGGAGAGAGATCGCGTTGGAGGCTGGGAAGATCCCCTCCTCTTTTCGTTATCTTGCGATAGTCGTTTGTCCGGAAACAACCCCGTATATCCTTCCCATCGTGGGGCGTTGCTGTGGAATCAAGCAGGAAGAATTGATTGCACACCGGTGGTTGTTCAACATCCAGGAAGCATCTATGGGCTCCATGTCGATCATGGTGAAACCTGGCTACATATGAGTTTGCGAACAAAAGAGAAGACGATAAAAAAAAACTCTCTTTCGCTGTTTCTGTACCTTGTGTACCTCTATTCCTTCCCCCGAGATACCTAAAAGCTTGGTCGAGGAACGGAAATGATCATGCGGCATACGGCAGCGAGTCCCGTCTGCATCAGAAAAGCTTGACATTGATTCTCTTCCCATAGACATGGTTTCCCAAGGAATGTAAAGTTGAAGATGGGGTCAAGATGTTTTTTGCAAGGTTGTTCTCGTGAGCACAATTTCTCCTGAACTATAACCTACAATTTCACGCACGCACGCACGCACGCACGTGTTGTTGAATTCCAGTTCCAGAGAGTAAGATCTATCCGAACTGTAATAAACCAAGTTCATTAAGGCGCTTGGCTAAATTGCTGCAGATTTGTGGCGGAGTCGCATGTTCCTGCTGTATTGTACTTGAGGTATAATTGTTTATTGCTTGGAAAGGATACAGTATGCCGGCGACGACCCCGAGCTGAGTTCTATTTCTGACGGTGAATTGTCAAGAGGAGAAGGAGGATCATGAGGAAGTCCTGTCCTTGATTGCGCGTCCCCAACCTGGCTAGACCGCACTAGAAAGAAAGGGAAAAAAATGGTTTGTGGTGGAAATTTATTTTGGGGAGTGTGCTCGACCAAAGTTTGGTGGTGCTGTTTTGTGACTAGAACAATGATTTGCTACCCCGCCAAATGAAAGAAAGCGCCCCAAAACTTGGGTGCACGCACGCCCAGGTGCGGGTGATTCCTTTTTTGTGGTTAGGGCTGGGGCGCGCGCGCGGTGATGATCGGCCAACCAATGCTAACGGCGATCGAGCGAGGGAAGCGAGGGGAGGAGGAGGGATGAGTTGCGAATCTGGCACTTCACCCTCACCCCATCGTAGATTTCTCGGATTAATATTTCACCTTTCCTTTTGGCCCAACAGGGCTGAGCTCGAGCATGAGGGTTATTTATTAATATTTGAGAGGTTTAAGGGTTGGGGGGTTGGAGGTTGGGGGATTGAACTAAGGAAATACCTCTCTGATGTCTCGCGCGTATTATTTTCCCTCACTCAGTCAGTTTCTCCGAAGTGAATACTCCAACATAGCCCACCGACGGTAGAGTACGTTATCAAGGCCTTACTGACAGGGTGCGTGGAAGGAAGGCGGCAGACCATGGTGTGACAGATAAGCATGTTTATCGACTGACGGGGCCTCACTTCCTCCACCAAACCATGCTTGCTTAGAGTAACTTGCTGCCTCTAAGGCCTCTAACGTTTGTGGAGCTCGTGATCCACATAGGAAACAGATCGGCAGCCACGGAGAGTTTACTTTGGGAGCTAAGGGTCTTGGGGGTATAGCTTTACCAGTAACCTAAGCTTAGCTTCCAACCCCAGGTTTTCTCCGCATTTTTCGCCTGGGCACTCCGAGGAACGGTTTTTTGTTTTGTCTGGGCAGCGTTTAGATGAGGTAGAATAGGTAGTCCTAGAGTAGAGGGCATCAAGGACTGTTTTGCCCAGAAAAATGGCTGTATGCAAGCAAGCAAACTGACAGATAATGGAAACGAAGTTCACTGAAGTTCTCGCTTGCGCTTGCACAGGCAGGCGATCGCTAATCGCTGGATTGTGTGGGTTGGTGTGGGTGTTCGCTCTGTCTACCATGCACACCACACCCCGGACTCTCCCCGCATTTGGCAAGGAAGCTCCCTCGCCAGGGTTGCACGGACTCACCGCACTTCCAATCGGTGGTGGGCAGTGCAGAGCCAATGATAGACTGTATCATTTCCATCTTGTCCATCGAATCAGTGGCGATCGCTTGTGACGCCCGCATACGTCACTGCGTTGGGAAGGGCTGCTTGATGGTCAACGCTCAAGCGGTATCAAGCCTTTTACTTTTCTTTTTAGGAAGTTGCCGTTCGGTGAGTGAGGGCGAGTGAGAGAGGGCGTATGCTAAATGTAAGTTATGTGTAGGTAAGGAAACAGCTAACAGCATCATGAGACACGACGGCGACAACAACGACCGACGAGCAGGCCCGCCGCCCCACCAACTTTGTGCGGTGTGGGTCATGATTGTGGCTTTCCCCCCCCCCCCTTTTTTGACGTTTTCCTTTGTCCACGAGGAGTAATCAAGGCCCAACACCTGGGCTTACTTACATTGGTAGAGAACGAGAAAGATATAAAAGCTCCTACCCACCCCCTCTTATCACGGCCCATTCCATACAGTCCAGTCCAGTACACAGTCCGATAAAATATAAACCAACAAGCTCCTCAATTTTTATATCCATATATATTCGCAGCTTAAGACTACCACCGCAACCTTAATACCACCACTACCACTACCACTCACTGCTACCAACAACTACTACTACTACCTTCAAACACTTACCATGACTTCCGCCGAAACCCGTACCCAGCCATTCTCCATGAGTCCCGTGAGCCCTATCAGCCCCGTCGACATTGAGCCACGACAGTACCGCCGCGGGTCCATGGTCGATGATGCCATGGCCGAGCCGTTCATGCGCGTAGGCCGCCGCGGCAGCGATGGCAGCGATGGCAGCCTCTCACCGATCGAGAAGCGGGATCGCAGGATGTATGTTTCCCCAATCCCTCCTCTTCTCTCCATGAGAGTTTTTATGAGAGATGTAGAGAGACAGTTGGCTAATTAATATTTTTGCAACAGGAGCAAGGAGTGGGATGCCTCAAAAACACCGCCATCGAGGTTCCAGAAGATGGAGGGTTCGGTATGTGTTTCCCCCCCTAAGCCTTCAAACTCCCTTTTTACTATAGTGCTGGTGACTGACTGTCTGTACTGGTGATAGACTTTTCGCAACTTCCTTCATTCGCTTGACGGCCCATCGCTCTGGCCCGAGATCAGTACGAGGAATCATATTTGTCCTCAACCAGGCAAGAGTCATGAAATGGGTGATCAACGGGACTCTTCTACGGATAGAGAAGAGGAGAGAAGAGTATTTGAAATACTACTAGTTAAATTCATATACTAGAGTAAAATGGAAATACAGCCTTCTCTGGCTCCTTCCGTCGATCGTCACCATGTTGTAATCTCTCGTATATACGTATATCATGATACACTGTAACCTCGTAAGGCATAATCTTGTATATGTGGTATGAGATAAATGAGTGCATTCTCTCAACTACTATCTCAACTTCTTGTTGTGTTGTATTTTTTTGGTGTAACCTGGTGTCTTTTCTACCTCCTCTTTTCTCTTTTTCTAACTTACTTCATTTTCAGCTTACTACCGGATATATTTCTTATCTACCTCTTTGCCGTGGTCAATTGCCTGAGCATGGGATGTATCCTGACGAATACAATTGTAACGCGTACTCTTACTATATCCGCACCAGTAAATCACTACATCATCTAGAGATATCCATCCAATACTTTGCTGGTTCTTTGGTGTCTCCATATTCTTATTTGTCTCTGTATTTTTCATTGTAGCTAAAATACTTAAACTACTTATCAGTTGTTCAATGGGATCAGGGGTAGGTTAGTATATGAACAATCCTCGGAAGTGTTAGAATTACCCGTTGATAAATCATTGAGTAGATGTTTATTGTTGCCTTTTTAATAGTTACTTTTGAATAATTTGGCGCCGTGTGAGTTAGTTTCTTATGTAAGTTTTAGCGAGAAGCTCTGCTCAAATGCGCGCACTCGTTTCCGCCAACTAGCCTATGCCCAACATACCGCGCCTATTTACTCGATAAAACTCGATTTATTATTGATGTATTGATGGCCTTATACTTGTATTTTCAGTCTTTGTGGACGGCACGCGAGCTGTCTACCACGGAGGAAGAATTCGAATGACGTGAACTGGCTACTCCATAGCGATGTTAACGACCAGAATATAGCCAACAATGACACGGCAGAATGATCATGATGAGCGTTATTCCGTGATAGATTTAGACACGTGTCAAGGACAAACTATTGCTGAAGGACTTCCGACATAGAGCGTGATGGAATATACATTCGCTAGTGTGTACTTCATAAGAATGCTAATACTAGGTGAGAGCTCACAGGCTATACGAGTCAGAAGCTGATTGAAAGTACATCTGCTCGCTAAGTGTAGTGTATATAAACACTCTCGCTTACTAACTCTAACTTAATTAACTCAAGCACCAAGATCACTCTAGGGCACCACGAGGAACCAAAACTCGGAGTGAGGGAGAGATCTCATAACAGCCAAAAGATTCAAGCCTGACTCTATAATTAAGCTACTAGTTACCCACTAACCAACCGCCACCAACACGCCACTGAAAACACATAACCACCAACTCAACCAACCGCAAGTCAACTCTATATCTACGACATACATACTCATCAGTTCTTTCACTCACCTTTGCTCACCCACTACCCGTCATTCGTGAATCAAACACCAACCCTGGCCTCACGACCACCAACCGGCCAACTCCTCACATTCAACTCGCGGCTCCCATGTACTGCCCTCAACCTCTCAGTCTTACTTCCTTAGGGCCTCGTGCTCTCACTCTCCTACCCACCCAACCTCTCCAACCGCTCTCACTAGAACATAACAAGCAGCATCACGAACACACTAGTTCCTATCTAAATCCTGGACTTATCTGACTACCAATAGCTTCGCCGTGCTCTACACACTCGTGTGTGCTTTGCTCCCTCTCTGCACAAGTCGCCGCGGGACTCAGCTGTGTGAATGCACAGACAGACATCTGTACAGACACACCTCAGCGACCCATGTCACCCTGTATAATCCCCTCCAACCCACCCAAGGGTCACCACATATCATGCGAAAGTGCCCAACACCTACGAATTCTAGACAGTCCACACCTCTTTTCAACGTCACGAGACTTGTGCTTTGCTCTCCTTCACTCGCCCTATATATAACTGAACCTGTATACTCCTATAGACCGTCCTAATGGCCAGGCACCGCCCACTAACCGAGCCATTCTCAACGATCACCATGCCTACCAGCCCTTCCGGCAACCATCTCATCTCCAATAATCCCCTGTCCTCTAAACCCTCGCTTCCTCCCTCCAACCTGTGTGTTTATCCTTCTATCGATGCATCAGTAAGCCCTACGAGGCCAACATCAGCGCCTTATATAGCATTAGCTTGCTGCACCCATCGATAGAGTGACTCTGTGCGCCCTCACCATGACCGCCATACCCTGAACGCTAACATAATCTGCTCCTTGCGCCACCATAGGCTACGACTGAGCCAGACATCGCTCAGCTGGTCCTCTCTCCAGAAGAACGGAACGCAGACGATAACTGAAACAGTCACTTTACTATAAGAAGCCGCGGTGCATAGACCGGAGCCAGCCCTACGTCCTTCAAGTACCATCCCACCTAACGAATCGCCGCAACAACTGTGTGTATTTCTCTGCAGCTTTTTCTAGTAAACTCTCCCTACTTCTGCCGTGGCGTTTCCTTCATATGGACCTGCGATCAGGATCCTTACCTCGGTGCTTACTCTGTCAGAGAGTGAAGGTGAGGTGGGGGGCGTGAACATTGCATCATGGATTGATCACTCGAAATATTTTGGTTGAGGGCCGACACTTGTGACTCAATATACTTCATCGAGACACATGAGGTGCTTGCTGTGAGGTTATATCGTTGGTCTCCATGCTTCTTAACGCGTCACTCGTCGCGCCGCTCTTCGCGGAATATACTGCCGCGTCGTGCCATGGCGTGGTGCCTCTTACTATCTGTCCTCTGCGCGGCCCGTGGTCGAGCGTACGGACACGCAGTTGCCGGCACTTTGGTCGTAGTTGGCGGTCCGCGGGAGCGACATATGGTTGACTGCCGGCCGCAGATTCGCGGGATTACCTTATAAGCCCTAGAGGGTCACCGTCCTGAACTGAACGGAGGAGTTATTACGGACGCAGGGCCGACGACCAGATGCGCCGCAAGAGGCGCCTATAAAATAAAAAATATTGGGATATTTACACACTGGCCGGATATTTAAGTCATTTAAGCCTAGTCGACCCTCTCTTGGCGCATAAAAAGAGCCTGCCAAAAAATTTGCTACCTCAGCTGCCAGTTCGCGTGACACTGAAATTCACAAGGCAATGATAATCCTGCAAACTTATACAACGCTATAAACGCTGGTAATGTTTCCAACTACTAAACACACCGTCAACCACACCATTAACAACTCGGAAAAAAAAACAAACATACACTAATCCCCCCACGGCTTTTTCTTATTCGCTAGAAGGTCTAATAGCTCCATAATGCTTCTCTTCCTTTAATCTTCTCGCTTTCAGCGCCAACTTTATCCATGATCTCTCTAACTGCTTATCCGGCTTCCCCATCATCTACACGCGCACGCTCTCAGCTCTAATCTTCTTTGCGACCCCTGCCTCGCATTTCCTGAGCGCATTATTCGCCGCTCGCCCGCCTTTGCCGCGCATCCACCGTCGCAACCGCGACTCCTTCTGGTGGTGGCAATGGCATCGTAATCTGCGTCGGCGTCTTGCGTCCACGATCGGCGTCACATTCAGGTCTGCTGCTGCAGGCCTTCACGACTTCTTACATTCTACCCGCCCACACCTATGTCGGTCCCGATATATATAAAAAACCCTTTTCAGGGAAGGGTAGACCCATCCTTTTCATAAACCCCCACAACTACACTTTCCCCTTCGCAACCACATGCGCAATATCACGCAAACGAGACCTTGGCCCCCTCACGGTCAATAACAACCTGGATGTCTCATATAGCGCCTGGTCCACACGGCTTGTACGCAGCTTCGACAGCTTGTCCTGAGCTTCTCGAGCACGCGGCGAGGTCGCTCTCGAGGTCGGTGAAGTGGGTATGAAGTCGAAAGCACCGGCAGGGGGGGGACCTCGTTGTAGGGATTAGTGGGATGTGGGGCAGTGGTGGTAGTTACTTTTTGCGGGGCTTGACGCGCTTTTGTGGTGGGCGGTAGTGTTGTGAGCGTGAGGTGGGAGTGGTGAGATGAGCCGCTGCGGGAAGGAGGGAGGAGGGAACTGGTAGGTGGTGCACTTGTGTCGTGGTGCTGATAGATGCGGGTCAAGGTGGGTGTGGATAGTAGAGAGGGGGTGGGGGTATCTCGTGCTATGGAGGTAGGTCGCTGAGGTTGTGTGAGGCGGAGGATGACGGTTCGGAGGGGGGGACACTTGTGTGTGGTGCGTGTGTGGCGTCTCTGCTCGGGGTAGTAGAGAGAAGTGCTAAGTTCACCAATTGGGGGGTGGGGCGGTGGTGTCAGGTTTCTGTTTTTTCTTTTTGTAGTCGATGCTGTGTGTCTAGAGAATGGGGGGGGAGATGGAGAGAGCAACTCGCATAATCTCGGGTGTCGGTTAATGAGCGGCTGAGCACCCTCGGGTTGGACCTCCTCCTAAAGCCTGCCGCATACCCGGTCTCGTGCTAGTTCTTTCTACTGAATCATTGACGTACTGAACAGTTGATAATTACAAATAAGAGCTTAATTGATGTCACACAAAACGTCTAGGTTCACTATCAGACGTAACCAGCACGCAAGCATGGTTAATAGGTTTACTCAGCACAGCAAAACCAAAATGACGGCAGCGCTCTCACAATATTCGTCGCCGCGCTCCCCGTACCCGATCGCGATCTGAGTCCCTCACCTCCCTTCCCGCTTCCCTACCTCCTCTCCCGACAGGTACCTTACAAAACCAGCAACAACTCTCAACCCACCGTAACCCCCCCGACTCCGATCCGACCCGCCTCCCTCCGCCCACTGTCACACTCTTATTCGCTGCGAGACTCCCTTGACGCCGTCCTCCCTCAAACCTCGACGCCACACAAACCATTCTCTCCTACCCCCCTTCTCCTCTCCTCCTCACCGGCACCGGCCTCTCCCCACAATCACCCCTACGCCCCCTCCTACACACAATATCGAGCTACCCCTACCCTTACCATCCACCGGCCCGCCACTATCAGCCACGCCTACGAAGCATACGCAACATCGCAACCCTGCACCCCCCTACTCCCTCACCATCGAGTCCCTCTCGCACCCTGAGCTTTGCTGCTCACGCAAGGGTTACCTCCCATAACCTTCCTCCCCTCCACTAGATCGGGCCATCCCGCTCGTCCACCGGCGCGCCACCGAAGACCCTTTTCGCGTCTATCTCCTGGGCATGAGCCGAGCCGGGAAATCACTGAGATATGCTACTTACGGCCCGATAAGGCTCGACTGCACGACAGTGCTGTTACGAGCGAGAGTCCTCAAATTTTAGAGAGGCACGCCCTGCGGGAAGTGAGCGGTCTGCCCCGGACTCCTCGCCAGCGCCCCCCCAAACCGCCCCACCACCTCCCGCAGCACCGCCGTCCGCGCCACCATCCCCATCGCCGCCTCAAACCCCTTCAACCGCCGCCCCCACGTCCGCCAGCCACGCCCGCAGCACGCCCCAGAAAGAACTCGGCAATGGCGTCTTCGGGCGCCTGTGAGAGCACCTCCACGAACGCGCCCACCCGTACCTCCACCTCGTCCACGCGGACATCGGCGAGGCCAGGGCGCACCTCGACGCCGCCGTCCGCGCCGGGTGCGAAGCGCCAGGTCGCGCCGCCGGCGTGAGGATGTGGTCGTGAAGCGCCGTGAGCACGGCGGAGGGGAGGGTTGACGTCTTGATGTGGGTGTGCAGTAGCGAGAGGGCGCGGGTGTGCCATGTGCTGCGGGAGGTGGGTGAGACTGAAGATGGTGAGTGCCCAGAGGGCTGGCAGGAGTGGTGTTAGCAGGCGGTGGGGGACAGAGGGGGACGGGTGCGCGGCGAGGAGGGTGCTGAGGCGGGTGAGGGTCTGGCCCCCGAGAGGGGGGGTCCGGGATTCAAGTGCCATTGTGATCAGGCTGCGTCGTCAGGTACTATACCGTTCAGTATCGACTCACCAGTTACTAGGTCTCAAAGATCTCTGATCTGGATAGGATCCCTCGAATGAGAGGCTGGATAATTCGCTGAGGACTTTGCAGTGTGCTGCAGATTTTGATGAATCTGATACGAAGAGCAGCACTCGAGCTCAGGACGCCACTGGGGAAACGAATGGCAGAACCGTTGATCTTTGACTCGAACTGTCTCTCTCCGGTTCCAACACGTAAGCCTACACGCAACTGAAACCACATAGACTCCACTCTCGTAACTTTCCGTCGATCCGGTTCGACCCATCGCTCCGTGAACGGACGGACAATATAAATCGAGTGTTCTCAGACTGGAATCTCCGCCCCTCTCACACAGATCTCACGCGCGTTTTTCAGTCTCTTAGAGCCACACCTTCCTTACCTACGATCCAGGAGCCTATTCTGCGTGACCACTATCAATTATGACCTCTCGCTTTCACACACGCACGTCACCTAAATTGCAGCCTATGTGATGTCCTATACCAGTTGAAGTTCTAATGAACAAATCTGAGAGCTCTAAATTAAAGCTGACATAGATACCAACATCCTTCATCACGAATATGTGCAAGTACTGAGTTGCGAGCATGCGCTTAAGTGAGGGCGCCACGGAGGGGCACGCGTGCCCCGCCCCGAACTAAAATAGAGTAGTGCGCTGAGAACGCCTCGCTCTCCTGGTCCAACGTGCGCATCCCTGAAGCGACGGGCTTCCGATACCTACGAAATAGCATCCCAGGCAGCCTCCAGTAGCATGCGTGTGCACGTCACCTCGGGCTCCGAAGCCTCGATTTGATGTCTACGGTATGTACTGGTCATACTGATGGCGGACTTGTGTAGAGAACCAGTCTCGGGGTCCATCCTCTGGGTGATCGATCTGGTTTTCGATCCGGTGTTCCTCCACTATTGTCCGACTGAAGTGGGCTTGCAGTTGGCACGAATTGATCAAAGGCCTAAAGGACTGCGCAAAGAAAAAAATCACATTCTCCTCGTATATCGCCAAGGACACCAGCTGTTGGATGGGTCGAGATTTCATTGCGCAGATGTCCAAATCTATGTGCAATGTCTGGAAGACACCGGGCGAGTTTTAGTTACGGACTCCAAGGCCGCGGAAGCGAGTTGGAGGTTGTGAGCGTGAACAGAAGCTACCTAATGGAAGAGAGTTCAGATTTCTGGTAGATCGTATTAGCTTTATTTAGGTACGAGGTGTCCACGTGAGAGAGCCGCTCATCTCGCACAAAACTGTTAGTAAACGAGAGTGCTCTCTCTAGTGCCTTGGACCTCATTATCAGCTCCAGTAATAGTCCTGACTCGGTTGAGCTCGAAGAGCGCATACGAGCTCCGAATATAGGGCTCGGTATGAAAGTGAGATCTATCAGTCGCGCGAGTTGACTGAACCCATATAGCGAGGTTCAAACTATCTGCGAAACTCTCTCTCACGATACGTAGCCCACACACGGCGAGAGCGCACGTAGAGTCGCTATGAATCGCATCTGAGTATATGCGCGAGAATTCCTCCTCAATGCCCTACATGTAAGCGACGCGACGCGAACACCAACCAACACTGCCGAGTGAACGTACCCACAATGTGCCGCACTACACACCGATACACCTCATCAACCGATTAACGCTAATCACACTCGCACCGTGTGTTCATAGGCACCCTGCCACTCCACCCAAACCATACGACACCACACCACCCCACGATGCGCGCCGCCGCTACAACTCTCTCTCTTACTGTCCTGCGATGCTCTCCACTCTCGTCAAGCTCCTTTCTCTCATCTCTTCGCTTATAATTAACGGGTAGATCTCTACAAACAGGCACTCTCCTATATATCAGACTGTTCTCACTCCTCTCACTATCACGCGTTGCCGCTCACGGTGCCGCTATCCGCTCCTGGAAAGAGCGCGTTCGCACATCTATGTAGGAGCCAACCTCACTCGACTGAGCGCACAGAGAGAAACGGGCTCTGTGTCTCATCAACGTATGCTTCTCTCCACCCGTACTACTCTTTCTCTCCTGGTGCACTCCTCCTGCATCACTGGCTCTCTCCGCGGCGTAGAGCATCAACTGTTGATGCTCTCGCGCAGGACCCATCCATCACAACGACCCCATAACATAATAGTTAGACGCAGGAATCTGTCTAACCAAAAGAACGAAACTTGCGTTCCACATCAAAGCGACAGCCTGCGGCTCACATCTCCGTCTTTTCTGGTCCGAGAATTGATCTCACAATGTGACTTGTTCACGGCGCGGACTGCGCTCCCAAGGGGATGAAGAGAATGCCATGTAGTATACCAAGTAGCTCAGACGCTGCACATAGATAGGAGAGGAGCTGGATAGACCCACACTCTGCGTGACACGAGCTGCTCGGAGGTAAGGCACGGGTAATACTGCGCGCTAGACATAAGACACAGAGGCGACAGGTCGCCGGAGGAGCCGCTCGCCTGGCGATGAGTGGTTGTGCTCCCGGTTGGGTGTCTTAGTGCCTAGCCAAAGATTTCAAGGTGCACTGGTGTTATAGTGCGTTTTCGAGTAGCTCGAGTCCAATTGTGTATAGTAGCGGGACGTTGAATAGGTAAAGTGAGGGTAGTTTGCGCTAGTGCGTATCGTGTGGTGTAAGAGGACGTGGTTATGGGCGTGGTTGGTGATGTTAAAGTTACTTTGTGGCCGAAGGGTTTGGCGCCGGGTCCCCGGGTAACACTGATGCGGGTCCGGGGAATGGGGGAAAGAACGTTTATAAAGGAAGGATGGCGGAAAGAATAATTGCACGACTTTCGTTTGAAGAGCGGGAGGTCTAGAGCGCATTGCGGCGGCTTTATATGAGGGTGCTGGATATGTAAGATTTGTCGCATGGTGTTTTGTTGATTAACGGCGTAGTTATGGGTCTGATGATCCAGGCAAGTATACTGGTGAGAGGGCGAAAAAAAGGGTTGTGAAGGTGGTAGAAATGTTGTATAAGGAGTACACTCACGGTCGGGAGGATTATGGATCGTGGTGGGAGATCCGTGGGAAAAGTTTAAAAATAAATTGGAGGGCTATTCCTTTGGATGGGCGATGCTTGCCGTCTGAGTTATCTCGGCCTTGTTTAGTATGTGGTAGTAAGAATGCGATATAAAATTGTACTTCTACTGGTATATGGCTCTAGTATTGGTGCTTGCCTTGAGTTTATAACGTCTCCGGCTATATAAGTTTTGAGAGAACTTAAACTAATATATTATTCTAGCCTCGCTAATTGTTGAAATGTGCTCTAAAGAGTCAGTAAGAGTTTAATATGTGGTCAAGTATCGAATGCGAAAGAACTAGAGCCGGGAGTATCTTGCACGTCGAACTCGATCCTTGAGGGTTCCAACCAGGTTCCTCACCTAAGTCATTACCCGGAGCCTACGCGTGGATTATCGGTTTCTTCCATTTCCCTTGCCGCGCACTAGCTCATTGACCTTCCCCCACAGAGAGATCCAGAAGAAAGATATATATAAGAATATAGAATTTTTTTCTTTGGTCTCTCGACTTCGGCACACTCTCCCGGCCGCACCCCCATTAGATTGAAAATCTTAGAAAGCTTTATGCCTCTATGCACCCCATCACGCACAGCCAGCCGCGCTCAGACCCCGCCACAACACAAAGTCCCGCCTCCGCTGCCTACACGCCATCTCGCGCACCTCCAAACCAACCGGCACTTCCACGACGCGGCCTATCGTCACACCCCTAGAGGACTGACGGCGATCTTCGGGGAAGACACAGTAGCGCACCCCCTTCTACACCACTTTAATACCCGGGCACAACACCCCCACGGAGCAAGCCTTCCCTAGATTACCCTGCGTGTCCTCACGTACACGCAGCGGACATACCATTATCTGCACACCACCTCTCCTAGCCCTGTACAAAAAGGCGTGCTTATCAAAAGACAGCTGCGTCTAGGAAAGGTGAGCAACCAGCCAACATCCGCAACCCATATCGAGGCCACGCCCACGAACTGCTAGCGAGCTCGCGCTACGAGGCTTTCGACTTCGAGGTTCGAGCCACACCGTTCACCGTTACTCGAAGAATAGCGTGACACCGTTATCGTTTTCTCCGCTGGGGTGCTCGAGGAAAGGCTCGGAAGGCACGGGACCTTTTATACGAAGCGCTTGCGTAACAAGCCGTGTGGACCCGCGCTATATGAGACATCCAGGTTGTTATGGACCGTGAGGGGCGCCAAGGTTTCTCGTCTGAGCTTCTGGATATTGCGCTACTTGTGGTTCGACCAAGGGAATCCGAATAGGCATAGTTGTGGGGTTTAAATGGTGAGATATGAGTCGGTGGATCGAAAGTTCTACCCCTCCTACATGAAAGTGGCAAACGAGTTTTTTTTATAAATACATATATATAACACGAGATTCTGACATAGGGGTGTGTGCGGGGCGGTAAGATTTATTGTGTAAAGAAGTTCTGAAGGCGCTGACAGCACGCAGACTTGCATAGCGAAATATCGTATATATGACCGATCATGGACTCAAACGACACGTGCCGACGCAGCATTACGTTGCATGCCATTGCCACCAATCCTAATGTGAGTGAGAAGACCGCGGGGTTTGCGGAAACCGGTGGATTCGACCGGGCACACTTGGCAAAGGCGGGTTCGCGAGCGAAGGGGACGCGCATGAAATGCGCTCACGCCGGACATGCGCAGGCAGGAATCAATCGCGCAGTTCTACGCATAATGAGAGATATAATGAGCTTTTCTGATAACGAGCGTGCGTGTAGATTGATGTTGAGGAAGGCGGCACTCACGCCAGTTAGAGTATACCATCATAGATAAAGTTGGCGCTGAAGACATGAGAATGTGCGCAAGAGTAATGTATCATGAGGTAGCACGTGCACAAGATGAAGTGCGACTGGGGAGACATTAAATTAGAGCGTACTAGCTCTAAAATAACTCTGAAATAAAGACAGTTAATTAAGTGAAGAGAATAGGTTAAGAGATATTGCTGGCTGCGTGCTTGTCGTCATTAGTTCTCGATTTACGGTGAGATTTATGTACATTGTCTCACATAGAAAGTAGTGTATCGGTATGGCGTAGTGATTTATAGTAAGGTTAGTGGAAAGAACACCTGATGACCGAGGATGTCCTATATGCTGTTGATTATGTTGCGGAGGGGTACATATATCATTGACCTTGGTGAAATTTTACTGTGTGAGACGCTCATCTGATTTATTAGAGATGTTGAAATCGCGTGCAGTGTTTAACTTGCGAAATTATAATTGTATCGTGATAGTGATTAAATCGCAAAGTCTGTCATCTTCCAAGCTCAGATCTGCGTTAATTCGTTATAATAACTCTGGCGGCTACAATTGCCCACTACTACGTTACAAGACGGTATTATTCCACTTCGACACGAACTGCACAGTGAGCCAGCTGCTCTAGCTCACCAAGAGTGAAGAAAGCACTGCAGTGAGGCAGTCATCCTAGCCGTGAAGCCTCCGGCCCCTACTGCACCGTGTGCTGGATGCACCTGTACACGGCCAGAGTGAAAGAAACCTTAGGCCTTCCTGGGAGAAGAGACCCGAATTTTCACCATATCTGGAGCTTCTCTATGAGCCGAGTGTGCTTGACCGATGCTCAGTATCATTATGCCACACGTCAAGCACCTTCATGGACTAGTTCTTGTGTTCTCGTCCACTCGTAGAGGTACTGTTCGAAGGTGAGTGATTGGGCTCGCACAAAAGATGTCCACACGAGAGTGAACGCGTCCACAGAGAGATAGTAATTGACATACTCGGAAAGATGATAGTGACATTCTCCTAGTGTATCGGCACACACTGTACAGCGCCCCCCCGTAGCATCCATCACGACTACAGTTCTTCTTGCATTCTGCAGCGAACCAGCGTTATTCTATCCGTTTAGCCTGCAGTGCGCCGGCAGCTCGTCATTCATGGTAGAGACCCATGCCATGTGTGACACGGTGGCGTATCACTACGGCAGTGCGGTTGTCGTTATTAGCCACAGACGCATATATTTCGCTCTTTCTTTGTGTTATCTTAGGGGCAGGATACTTCCACCAAGGTCACGAATGACACCTCTGCTACCATGTGCTTTGCGCCCAAGGAGCTTTACTAATATGGATTCTAAGTGGTGAGCCGATAAGATCTGTCACAATATTCCTGTGCGAAGATGAAAATAGAGGGAGCTTGGCGGTGGCGAAAGTATGATTTTGGAACAAGGCACAGGAAATTATAACATTGACTAGGTGGGCAGAGCTTCCTCAGCAGATCACGCGCTTACTACAAATTGGCTGGCATCTTTAACTCAAAATACACAACATAATCGAAATAAGCAAGCTATTAGACATTTGCTGAGTAATCAAGGCGCGTGCGATGACTCTTATGACAAGGATGAATGGCCGACGAATAACAAGTGGCCTCCCCCAATACGAATATCTCAAGTCTTAGTTCTATAGCTGTATTCTCTGTTGAACTCCTAATTAGTTTAAATAAGGATCTCCTGGTGTTGCGGGATACGAATACTTTATAAAGCACACAGATGGGAATAGCCTCTCTGTGAGAAGTGGCACGGATGCGGTGCCCCTTGCCTGCTGGACCTATGTGAGACTCTCGCACTACACCTCATCAATCTCGCTTCACTCTACATACATCCAACACTAATCCTGCTGCTCATAGCAGTGCTCTACTCGACACTCGAGACCTTCCATATCTTTCAATGCATATGCTCGGCGTCTCACCCTTCGGGTGTGGATTCATGTGTTAAATTTTCTGTTCTACTTCTGTCCTACGTACCCCTGGCCTCACGCAGTGGACGGGCCGAAGAGATAGCACTGGATAAAACCGAGGGACGAATTGACTGGTACCAAATCACGTGACTTAGCTCACACCAAGTCCAGAAAATCTCGCGAAACGTCTCGCAACTATTATCCAGTCTCCAGTTTCGTGATGTCTCTGCTCTATCTTTAAGTAGAACGCTATTTGATGGTGTGTGCATGCAACTCGTGTTTGAGATGTGAAGATAACGAACGATAGTTCTATTTATAGCCCCTCCTAAGTAACACAGGTATACTCTTCACCACTTACGGAGTAAAGTGGGGATATGGAGTACGAATTAGGGCGTCAAAGAGTGTGGAACGCGGCAACCGGCACCACTTCCATTCCCCGCTGGCTGGCTCGGAATCCATGTTGGGCCTAAGGTTGACTCCATAGTGACGGTGTATGCCAAATGATAATCAACAACGTGGAGTGAGGAGTTAAGTTAAGTATAGATTAGGTGGAGTGATGTGTAGTGAAGTTGGTGATGCAATATCACTCCACGGTTCTCCTCGCTCGCTGGCTGCCATTAACATAACCTAAGATGCCTCTTTGCAACCATTGGCGTGCTCGGAATCCCCAAAGCTAGTTACATAAGAGTCATAGTGTGTGGAAGTAAGGGGTTCGATCCTTGGGGGTGAGATGAGGATGTGCGGTCACTCATTGGTGTGGCACCTCAAACTATGGTAGAGCGAAGTATGAGCCACATGTATTCGTATGTTTAATAGAGTATTGAGTAGTTATAAGTACCGAGATGTATTCAAGTCTCGACGGTCCGGCCTCCCTGATCTCCATTTATAGTCACAGATTCTAGCCATGTGTTCCTCGCTAGTTGTCCTTACACGGTGTCTTAATCTATCACGAATAACGGCTCTAGATCTCTGCCGTGTCTGTTGGGCTAATCTGGCTTGATCTCAGTCCATAGGATTGTAATTCGAGATGGGCAGAGTGTTTATTTAGCCATCTACATATAGGTATTGAAAAAGCCGTGTGGGCAAGTTGGCGATCGCGATTGGAGTCTTCTATATTTTAGATATCAAGGCATTAATATTGTACTTCTAATGCAATATATAATTTATCACATCAATTTATTTAGTAGCTACATGTACTGTTTAGTTTCACAAACGATTGGCCACGACGGTTGGATATCCATATCTATATTGATAATTGTTCTATCCGGTTTATTTTTGTCTTTCCATCCCAGAGATGCAGCGCAAAGAGTAGAGAGAAATTCCGTAGTAGTAATAGTAAAAAAAAATGAAACGATAAAACAACTGTACACCAGAGAGAAAAAAATACAACCAGCAAGAAAGTAGTAGTAGTTAAGAGCCCCTTGTTTTCATCATGATACCTTACAAGTTAAGTTACACACAAAAAAGATAAGTAAAATTACGCGCGAGGAGGAGCCGGAAGGCTCATTCCAAGTCTAGGTAGAACGTTGATCAAAAGCTCCCTCTTCTTTCTGTCCGAGTAGGTTCCGTTGACCATGACCATCCTGTGGATATCTCCCGCGATGCCGTGAGGGCCCACATTAGGGGGCGTGTACTTGCCCTCGATGAGTCTGCCGAGAGCTGATTCGCGGCTGGCGTCATAGTTCTTCCAGTTCTCGTAGGTCCATTGGGAGGTTGGCTTTGTGCTATGAGTAGTATCAGCCCAAAGGGTGGCGCCGATGCCCTGGTTGGAAATTACTGAAGGCGGAACGTGAGGGGCGAGATATTCAGCAGTGGGAACAGTAGGGGTGTAAGGCAGCTCAACCTGCTCTGGGGGCGGCGCAGGAGGGAAAGGGTCCCTGCGGGAGGTACGAGATGAAGCATTGCGGTCATCGTCTCTGCCTCTACCACCACGTCCACCACGTCCACGTCCACCACCACGGCCGCCACCTGGACCGCCACGTCCGCGTCCGCGCCCGCCGAAGCCACCACCGAATCCACCACCGAAGCCACCTCGGCCTTCACCGTCGAAACCGCCGCGGCCACCGCCGAAACCTCCACGACCACCACGGCCTCCGAATCCACCGCCACGGCCTTCTCCGTCAAAGCCGCCGCGACCGCGGAAGCCACCGCCGAAGCCGCCACGGTCTTCACCACCACGGTCTCCACCACCGTAACCACCGCGGCCGCCACCACGGTCACTAAAGCCTCCGCGGCCACCGCCGTATCCGCCGCGGTCACCGTAGCTAGGACGTTCGCTGCGCTCGCCATAACTGGGGCGTTCGCCATAGCTGGGACGCTCACTGCGGTCACCGTAGCTAGGACGATCACCGTAGCTAGGACGATCACCTCCACGGCCGCCACCATATCCACCACGGTCACCGTAACTAGGGCGGTCGCCGTAGCTTGGGCGGTCGCCACGGTCGCCACCATAGCCACCACGGCCTCCCCCATACCCACCGCGGTCACCATTGTATCCGCCACGGCGCTCAAAGCCACCACGGCCACCACGGTCACCGCCATATCCCCCACGACCACCACGGAAGCCTCCGCGACCTCCGAACCCGCCACGACTGCCACCCTCCTCGTTGTTGAAGCGACTGCCACGTTCTTCGACCTCCTCCTCTTCGATGGCTTCGATGGCTTCAATGTCTTGTTCCTTGGCCTGGGCGAGGCCCTCATTGTTGTTGTTGGGTGGGAGAATATCGTCTATATCGACAGAGCGTGGGTTTGTGCGTCCCGCGAGAGCTGCAATGGGGACATTGGGTTAGTTATGTGTATATATCAAGTTCCCACAATTAAACAGAGGGGAATCGATAAGATAAGATAAGATATACCTTCATCGTTCCAGTAAGGAGAGGAAGGAGCGGGTTTATCGTCCTCAGCGAGTCTGGCCGGCGCAATGGAGAATTGGCGGCGGCGAACAGAACTAACTAGAGACTTTCCGTGGCCGAGAATGAGATTCCTGGAAAACATTTTAATTGGTTTTTTATTTTCCTTTTATGAGAATCTGTGAGTGGGGAGAAGAGAGAGATTGGGAGCGTTTCTCAATTCCAATCGAATGGTTTTGTAGGGAGGGTTGCAGGTTGATGTGGGGGGGCGGTTGATGGCCTAACAGAGTTTTTTTTTCCCTGCTGCGCTTTATTTTTCACCCCACTACTGCCAAGCCCTTCCTTATCCACACGTGACAACCGAAAAACCTCATCTCATATCCTGCATCATAAAAATAAATTTAAAGAATTGAGCTTTTTCACGAACCGATCGAATCAACCATGAACTTCGCCCGCCACCTTCTCCGCCGTGCTGTTATTGCTCCTCTTCCCTCTCGAGGGATCCCAATAATTCTTCCATCTCTCTGCGCCGCTCCAGTTAGAGCTCTTGCGGCCCCAGTTCCAGGAGTCATTATACCACGACTTCAGCAATCTGTACGCCATGAGTCCTCGACAGCAATTGGGGCAATCGGAAATACGGGGACAGCCGCAGAAGGCGAAGAAGTAAAGGAGACTAAGCCGCCCAGTTATGAACTTACGGTCACCTGCAGACCATGTACACACAGGTCTTCACACACAATCACTAAGCAGGGGTACCACCACGGTTCAGTAATGATTACATGCCCCGGGTGCCAGAACCGTCATGTTATCTCCGATCACTTGAAGGTACATCGATATTCACATCTTTTCTCTTCTTTCATCTGCTAATGTTTGCTACCGGTATAGATATTCGGCGAAACCGCCCGCTCGTTCGAGGATATCCTCTCTCAATCTGGCTCGGGCGAGACCGTCAAGAAAGTCGCCCTTTCCCCGGAAGAACAGATGGCTGCCGTGGAAAAGGTACTGAAGGAGAAGGGCATCTGGAGCAAGGATGGAGGCGATGTAGAACTGTTGCCGGATGAGCCAAAGGAGACGGAAGAAGACTGGCGGAAGGGACTAGTAGGGGAAAATGAAAAGAAAGAATAGCTGTAAAGGAACAGATGTAGATGAAAGGAACGTGGGATGGCGTTATATGTTTTTTTGTGTTTTAGTAGATAAAAAGTATAGTTCCTGTATATAGCCGGAAGGCGGCATCTGTACCCTTATTGACATTGGATAGAGAAAGCATTTAAAAACTCCATTCTAATTCTTATATCTTCCAGTTATCCCTAATTAGCCAATTTTATACTTAAGGAAAATCGTGGGGTTGGCTGTGATTATTGCCCAGTTGAACAGTCTGTAGTGACGGGAAAGAGTCTGAGTGGTCGAGTTTGAATTGTCAAAGAATTTGGAGGTTTGTTGACCATCTATAATTGAGGTGTTATAGACTGCATGCCACGGTGTTCCTATGTAGGACAAAAAGTTAGTGGTCATTTGAAAGCCATGATGCGTTGTAACTACATCGAGTGATAACACGTGATTCCGAAATACATCTATAATCCACCACTCTCCCACCTCGGAATTAAGACCGCATCTCACCTTCTCCAACCTATAAACCTACTTGTGAAGTAGCGGATACTACGCTGAACCGCTAGAAAAGCATCCTTAAGAAGCCTTGTAGTCGGTTTGCGTTGTTAACCTGCATTTACCGTACCCAGGAGCCCCCCAGTCTCAAGCATCAACCAGAAGGCAACCAAGGTCGGAAAGCAGAGCATGAAGACTCTTCTAGGCAGGATACTCGACTGTTCCCCCACATTCATCGATCTCCAAGTAAAAAGCACTTCCTGGAACCCTTCTTTCTCGTGCGAATCCCTCCATCTCCCTAATCCCCAAGCTTCCATCCACTCTGTCCCAGAGATATTGCTACTTCTTTTCATCCAGATTTCTACAGCGGCACCCCAATTTCAACCAAGACTAAAAATAAGGCTCGTCATGTTTTATCTCGATACCTTCCCCTAACCCCTCCTCGCGGCAAACATCGATAGCACACAAATCCCCTCTCCTCACGAGTCTCACAGCCGAGAAAACACAGTCCGACTTTCTTACAAATGTATGTTTACGTTACAGTATTTGGATGGTTTCTTCATACGCCTATACATATTATCACAAGCCCCTCTCCTTTCTTCCCCGCCCCCAAACATCGGCCGTCCCCCCCCCCCCCCCCGATCTTTCTGTAGTAGATCGCTTTTCTACAAGCCCTAACTCCCGAAGGTCCCCGAGGGGACCCTAGGCAGAAAGAATAAGTGCTGCGTCTTTGCTCCAACCTACTCCCAGACATGGCGCCAGACGCCACACGACCACTCCACCCCTTGCATATAAAGATTGCTACCGGTTGCTAACCAGCTAGTTACAGAATCGGAGCGTCAACAACATGCACTACATATATCAGCACTATCACTAAATTAAGAACGCCAGTTGAAGCACCGCTGTGTCCAGCGCTTACTAGCAATATTAACTGCAGCTATAAACCAAAAGTACTAAGCTTCAAGCGCCAGCGGGGCCCATACTATAGGGCTAGAGAGGCCACAAACTCACGAGCCAAAATTGTGGATTCGTACACTCTGCACCGACTACTCCAACCCGGGCTACTATCTAATGCACATACTAACAGTGATCGCTACTTTAACATTCCGCCGACCGAGAAGCGCCCGGATATCTAGAGACGTAACCTCTAGCTGTGGGAAAAGATCAATTTTTTCACTGCAAAGCCAAGCACAAGACGCAATTGTCCCAAATTGGACTTTCTCTGCTTGGCTTTATAGCCAGTGCCTCAGGTCCAGAAGAACTGTCAAAAAGAGGCTGTTTAGACCTTGACAGATAAAAATAGATACCAACCGCTCTATCAGGTTTCCGATTGCCCAAGTAATCACGCGAGTAAACACGGTCAAAATGGAACGGAAATACCAGCAGTGTTGCACCGGATAGCGGATAGCAAACGTCAAAGGATTATCATCCCCATAAAGTAGCCCTCATAGAGTGGGGCGGGGAGACATGGATCTCAAGATTCAACGCATCAAATTTATATCAAAGTGGGGGAACCAAAAACTTAGATTACGAAATGTTACGTTGCTGGGTTTGTGTTCCTCTCTTTAGGGATATATTCTTTTCTTCTGTCCTGTGGCTATTCCTCCATTCAGAAACAGGTCCATAATCACGCCTTAAGGTAAGAGGAACTTCTCACCACAAGAGTTAGCAGATGGAGAAAAACATTATTTCACTTATAAGGTAGCGTTATCTCTTTCTTACGAGACTTCATTTTTTGCGGAATGAAAGTGGGGCTTATAATCTTTGTGCAAACATCATAATATAATACACAAAATAGGCCGTTGTGAGCCTAACCAAACAGCACGACACACAAAACAGACAACAATATAGCGGCTTAACCCCCTTGATATTTCAGACCTCACGGTCAGAGTATATATCTCATCGAAGGACTAGATTACAATCCGATTTTATTTGGGTAAATTTAGTTTTTCGAGGACCTGTTGCGCCCGTACTTAGGTCGAGTGATTACACATGATCCATCCATTCAAAAACCAAATAAACCATTAACCCAACAGTTGCAATTACTGCACCCGAGATCTCAGAGGCATGAATCTCTAGAGCATAATTAACACAAGATGTGCGAGGAAAGCGTCTATCCGCCCAAGGATTCCCCCAAACAGCCATAACCGCAAAAAAAAAAAAAAAAAAAAAAAAAAGTACGAGGACACTTACAGCAGCCGATTCTACACAGGCAGCAAAAGAACCCCAAGACTCCCAAACCAGAGCCACAAAACCACCCCATCCCATAGGAAGACCCCACCTAGTCCCATCCCCTCACCCCTCACAGATAAACCGCATCTACCTTACCCCCATATTTCGAAACCACACTCTAAAGGGGAAAAAAAAAACACCCCCAAACCCCCAAAACAACAAAGCATCAAAAAACCGTAAATATCTAGCCACGAAGCTAGTAACCTGACAAACACCCGGCCCACTCACCCAAAAGGCCGTATCAATAACCTAGCTTCACAGAATATGCCGGCTCAAGAAGAAGGAGTTTATATACCCCATTACAGGATCGAACCCGCCCCGCCCCCCCCCCCCCCCCCCCTTTGCATATCTATCTGTCGCTGGGGATATCCATGTTGGAGAAATTAAAGAGTTTGCTTTCTTTGCTTTCTTTCTTTGGCAGCTCACTCGAATGAGCGCGGGAGATATCTCTCTCTGCCATAGCAACGATATGCCCGCGGTTACAGAGTAGGGCGGGCGGGCGGGCAGCACCGTGGCTGTCTGTTCTAGAGGTGAAGTTAATTATAAAGGAACGAGCCAAGTAATGTGTTCACGAAGAAAACATATGCTAGGCCGTAAGAATGTAAATAGTAGTAGTAAATAGGTATCGAATCTCTAATCTCACCCCCCCCTTTTTTTTTTGAATCACAAATACTCATAGTAACACAGCTACAATATTCTATTCTGCTTCCTGCGTTGCATGTAAAAGAATGACCAGACCAGACCATATAAGCAAGAAACGACTGTCAATGATCGCTCAAGGCTGTTTTGAATTGACGCACTATATATTTACAACAAAACGAATAAGAAAAAACAACAAGTAAAAAGAAAAAGAAAAAAAGAGAAACTCCGGGTATAACACTCTCTCTACGCCTCCGTCATCTTCTCATCCTTACTCTCGCCCCCCTCCCCCTCCCCCTCCCCCTTCTCCTCCCCCTCCCCCACATTCTCCTTCTCCCTCCCCCTCCTCGCCTCCTCCTCCTCCTTCCCATCCGCCGCCGCATCCAACTGCATCTTATCCTCCAGACTCTCCCCCTCCCCCCCCCCTCCCTCTCCACACCCACATCCCTCATCTCCTCCACCCTGCCCATCTCCTCGACCCCAGGCGGGTCCTCAAACACCGTCCCCTCCGGCTGCGGCCCCACATCCTCAGGCCCCAACGGCGGCGGCGCCCCCGCCGCATCAGCAACGATCCCCAACTCCTGCTCAGCCCGCATCAGCTCCCCCTGCGACACCGCCGCCGCCTCATCCGACAGCGGCGTCGGCGTCAGCCACGGAATCGGCGACAGCAGCGCGCCGCCCAGCGACTCGTCGCTGCCCAGCATGAACGCCGCGCCGTTGGGCGCCCCGGGCGCGCCCCCCGCGCCGGCGGAGGCGTCTTCGAGTGGGAAGACGGTGGCGGGCGAGGAGACGGAGAGGACGCGGGTTAGTGCGCGGAGGTACTTTGTGAGGGAGCGGTAGTGCGCGGTGGGGTTGCGGAGCAGCTCGGCGAGGCGCTGGATGGTGTAGGGCGGGGCGGTGGGGAAGCTGGTGGTGAGGATGGTGGTCAGTTGCGTGAGGGTTGCGAGGTCGTCGGGGGAGATGGGGTCGGTGTTGGTGTTGGTGGGGAGGGTGGTGGTGGTGGGGGGCGGAGGCGCCATGGAGGTGGGGGAGGTGGCGGCTGCGGTGGCTGGCGCATTGGGGGTGGTGGTGATGTCGTTGCTGGGGGGGTCGGTGGGGGCCGGGGCGGAGGTTGAGGAGGAGGGGTCGGAGGCGTCGGGCGCGGTGGACTGCGTAGAGGGGTTGGAGGCGGGGATGGTGCTCGGCGCGGCGGGGTTAGGCGCTGGCGGGGGCGTCGGGAAGGAGTTGTGGGCGATCTGGGAGCGCTGTTAGTGGGCGTTACTCTGGGGAGTGTGGGGAGGGACGAACGTGTTCCAGACGGGTCAGAAGGCGCTTCAGAAGCTCTGGCCACTCGGGGCTGAGGACGGTGTTAGCTACACGGTACCGTATTGGAGCAGGGTGCCCGCGGGGGGGGTTACGGGGTACTGACATGTCCACTGAACCATCCTTGATGATCTCGTCGAGAATCGCCTCGTCTGCAGGACAGAGAATACCCCCATTCGCTCGTCAGCCCCAATTGCTTGCAGTGTACGTTATGTCAATCTGGAGATCGAGATCTTTGGCTTACCGGATCGCATTGTGCGTGTATTGGGGGAGTGGTTGGGGGTGTGATAGGTGGTTGTGGTTGTGGTTGTGGTGCTGGTGCTGGTGCTGGTGCTGGTGCTGGTGCTGGTGCTGGTGCTGGTAGGAGGTAATGATTCTGGGGGTTGCAAGTATCTATCACGTCCACGGTCCACCAGATCGTATCGAGACATGGAAGGGGAACTCTTCACGTGCCAGCTTGTTTACGGGGTGGCTGTGCAGGCCCTCGTCCACTCTACCGCTCCACGTGTGGCTTCACTGTGACTCCCACAAGTGACAAGTCCAACAACGGCTTTGTCAACCAATCAATTCAATCTAATCTATGTCCGTCCCTGCCCGTCCCCGGTCCCGTCCCCCATCCACTCAGATATCCCCCATCCATCCCCCCATTCCATCAGGGCCCACATCCCTGCCCTGCCCCCCAACTGACTGCAGCAGAGCAGAACCGGTAAGGCAAGAGAGCAGCAGCAGCAGGCAGCAGGCAGTAGAGTAACTGCAGACCTTGCACTGCAACTGCGCAGCTCCCACCCAGGCTTTCAACGTCTGTCTGTCTGTGTCTGGCTGGCCCATGGCGGATAAAATCCCCACCTCCCTCTCACTCGCAACTCTCCGCTTTCCCCAGACTTTTTTGTGCCCACTCTAGTGAAAGCTCACTCACTCGCCTGAGACGCTCCCCCTCCACCCTTCCACCCTCCCTCCCCACACTGGATGTGCCTTTATGGTAGATAAGTACGTACATAGGTAGACTACATATAGCTAGGCTCACCACCACCACCACCACCACCACCACCACCACTCTACACTACTGGCAACAACTCGCTCGCTACATGCTCCACTAGTTAATTACAGTAGCTAGCTAGGCAGGCACACACCGAGAAAAAGAAGGAAGGAAAGAAAAGAAGGAAAGAAAAGAAAAGAAAAGAAAAGAAGAAAAAAAGAGAGAGAGAGAAGACGCTTCCAGACCCGTACCTCCTCCTCCTCGATCATACACAGCTCACACGGAGCTAGCTATGGACCTTCAGCCTTACAGCACCAACAGCAGATATAGAAGCCCCCGTAGAACCCGCACCAGCTGCTCTTGCTCCATCACGCACTCTCACCCGCTCTGCCACCACCACCACTCCTCACAGCATCACGCCTCTACCCCCTCCGCCACTGCTACAACACTCACCACTACTACCACTACAACCACCACCGCCCAAAATCAAATCACAGCAACTCACTCGCCCAATTAAAAGCACCCCTCCAAAAACTACTACTACTACTACTACTACTACTACTACTACTACTACTACTACGACGACGACGACGACGACGACAGAAATGGCAATCCTCCTCGCCTACAACATCACCGCCGAATCGCTCTCCAAGCAGCCACAGTCACCGTCACACACACCGCGCACAATGCCCTACCCCCTCACCCCCGCCCCTCGCCCCCGCGCCCGCTCTCTCCCGCGCCAATACTCCTCCCACCACCACCACCACCACCACCCCCACCTTCCACAAGCACATCCTCCACCACCACCACCACACCCCTCCCCATCCCAAAAGGAAGGCGAATCACCCACACGCCAATCCCCCTCCCCCCTCCCACCACCACCCCGAAAGAAGAAGAAGAAGCCGACAACGACGACACCTCCGACCTCGACCCCGAAACACGCTTCAACACGCAGTTCAACACGCGGCGCTGCGCCGCCGCCGCAGTGCCGTTCGTGTCCTCGGCCGCAAAGAAGGGCAGGAAGGGGAAGCGGGTGGGATTCAAGCGGGAGCTGGCGACCGTCATTCCGCCGCCGTGCACGGACTTGGTGCTGTATGGGCAGCGGCCGCAGAGGTGTAGGGAGGGGGGGAAGGGGTGGGTGTGGGTGGAGTGGGTGGTGGTGGTGGTGATGGTGATGGTGATGGTTATGATGGTGCGGGTGCGGGGGGTGGGGGTGGGGGTGGGAAGGGAGGGGAGGATGGGACTGCGGGTGGGGAGGTAGGGAGGGTGCTGGATCTTGCGGGTTGATGGTGGTCGGACTGGCTGGCTGGTTGGTTGAGAGTGTCTCTTTGTTTTTTGTTCTGTTGTGGATATGGATGGCGTTTTTGGCGATTGTGTTTTATATCTTTTTTTTTTTTTTTTTCTTTCATAGGGGTTTTTTTCTTCTTTCTTTTTCTTTTCTTTCCTTTTCCTTTTTGAATATTACTATTGCCATTGCTACTACGACGGACTTAGATGGGGGGGGGGGGGGGGGGGCTACCTGTATGTTCTTGTCGTTTTTCCCACTCTTATACGAGTTGCATCTCCTTTTTCTCTTTCTGTTCCTGTTTCTCTGTTTTTTTTTCTCTTCTCCCCGAGGATTGTTAATAGATCATATCATGTAGTCTTTTTCCTCTTACCCCTACGAGCGGGTCGGTTTGCATGTGCATTGGGATAATGATAATGAATAGATGTGCATTTTCTTTTTTTCTTCTTTATTTAAATAAGATTGGTGTGGTTATAACCACTGATGTTCTTGCCGTTGGGTTGATGATCATGATGATCATGATGATATATATGGCTGCTGCTGCTGTAACTACATGTACATGTAGTTATTGGGCATTTTTGCACTGTACTGGGTGGGCTGCATACATGTATGTTGCTGCGTGAATACGTAAATACTGTTGGCTGCGCATGCGCTGTGTTGCATGTTGCTTTGTGTGTGAATATATCGGATATCACGATTCGTAGCCAAATACATGTATATAGATATAGTGCTGTGCTTGAATTCTTGGAGGTTCCGCAGCTAGCTAGCTATAGAGTTTCTTATACAGATGTACTACCAGTTCTAATGAAATAGCCGCTGTTCCATAAACCCCCCCCCCCCCCCCACACACACACACACACACACGGAGCTCAAATTCTGTGCCTTTCTCGAGGGTTTCGGTTTGTACCTACTATACTGTGTGGACGGTTTTTGGCCAAAATTACTGGAATACTAGTATAAACAAAACCGCGGGGGGGGGGGGGGCATGATGTAGGGTTAGCCGGGTGGGTGGTCGTGAATGATGGAGTATATATAGATCGACTCATGCCAACCGCAGCCAGAACGGATCTTTCCAATTGATCACGGCGGCTGCTGGCAGACACACTCAACTGATTGATAAGAAAGATTAAAAGTGGCCTAGTAGAAATACATGTAATTAAAGGTCTCACACACATACACACACACACACACTCTCTCTCTCTCTCTCTTGGCACCAACTTCAGGTTCACTCGTAGCCGTACAATAAGCCACCACCTTCGCCGTCGGGTTCAAACCGCCAAAGACTGCACTACTCGATTTGATACATGTAGTCAGTCATATGTGATCACTCGGACCCGCTAGCTAGCCCCTCACGCTATATAGTATATATATCTCCCGAATTCCTGCTCTAGATACTTGCATCTACAGACATATGGCCAAGTTGAGCTCTTTACGGTCGATTGTAATTCCGGGGCGGCGTGGGGTGGGGTGGGATGTGCGGCCTTCCATCACCCCTCACTCATGGCCGCAGCCGTCCCTGCATTCCCCCATCGCTGGAACGCCCCGCCCCGCCCCGCCCCGCCCGTTCGTCGCTAAGTTCAGACTGAACAGCTACATACATGTACATAAAATGCAGGAACTCCAACACCGCAGGTGCAAGTACCATAACCGACAAAAGAAACATTCCCGAGACATGCACCGCACCCGACGAATTATGGACGGCCAGTATATCCACGCACTACGAGGGGCGGGGGGAGGGGGGGACGTTTGGCCCATGTGAAACACCAGATTCCAGATTGTCTCATAGACCCATACGATGTGTAGATGTCTCTGTTCCCACTGTTCTGTTCCTGCCGTGAGTGCGAACAGTCTACATACAAGCCGTACTCAAGGGCAGGAAAAGCACCTGGTGTGTGTGCATAGCTGGCTTTAGGCCCCATGCCTCTCCCTCCCCGAATGACGTTCGGCCCTCCCGCCTCTACGAACCGGCCGGGTGGCAGCTCCTCTCATGTAGGATACACCGCTGCAGGACGGAGCTCAGCTGTGTGTAGGGCACTATCGCTCCGAACGGCTCGCGCCGGTCTCTGCGCACAATGGACCTGTTTATATTATCCCCGCAGGAAGCAAACCACAGCTTATGGTATCGCTCGAATAGAATGAGTGAGCTTATAATTACAGGTGCAAGTAAGGGGGATCGGTATCGGACTGTGGGTGGGGAGCTGGCCCAGAACCTCGAGCATCCATATACGACACAAAATGTAGCTACATACCTGCCGTCGTCATAGACTAGTATCTTGCAGAGAGGAGAGAAAAGAAAGCGTAGCCCTCTTTTCTTCATGCGCAGAGGACGCATCCGATCTAATTCGCCGATCGACGATTTGTCCTGGTACTAGACCTCAAGATAGACCGACATATAAGGCAACATGAAAAATCCCCCCTACGTCAGCCCGCCGGAGTGCAGCAAGAACATCCAAATTCGGTATCAATGTGCTGGAGTTAAGAACATGATTCGTATCTTTCAACGGAAAGACCTACAAGCTCAACCAGAATTTCTGCAGCCCTTCTCTTGGCTTCTCCACTTCGATGCTCAGCTACAAAGTGCAGCAGCTCCGGTACGTCTGGGGGCCCTGACCAGGAGGGAAGCGTGTCAAGGAGCTAAAACCTTGATTTGAATCATAAAGTATCACTCGCGTATCTACCACAGATCGTGCGCCATGTGGGGGACCCAAGTACAAGGGACAATAAGCCTGAAATGTGGAGCAGAGTTATGCACAGGCCATTTTCCAAATCTTAAGTAAAAGGCCAAGGCAGACAATAGCTTTACAAACGGAGGTCAAGCTGATCGATCGACGTAACAACGCACAACGCACAACTTACCACTACCACCACAACCACCACCACGATCAAAGAACAGAGCTCAAGTTTATTCCATTTCCTTCTTTTCTTTCCATTTACTCTTTGGTACCCCTTCGCACCAGAAACCTACTCCTTGAGTAGTAAGTAGTAGGTTTGAGGTGCGTAACGTTTCAAAGCGCTTGGAGCTAGTTGGAGTTTCCTAGATAATAGATAGATATAAGAGATACCAATAAACCCCGATGATTCTAATGCACCCCGCCGATGATACCGATCAAGATGGAGCTCCTATCTAGGGAAAACACATGGAAGCTTCTAGTTTAGGTTTTTGAACACATGTACTTCGGTATCAGGGGTTCATATTCGCGAGCAAAACAGGAAAACTACAGCTTTAGCCACCCTTGATACCGAAGTACTAGGGCGTTCAGTAAAAGGTCGTGAAAACAAGGAAGCAACGGGGCGAACACCAAAGTTGACGTGACGCGGTCCAACTAAATCAATGTTTCAACAGAAGGGAGGAAATCTATTTCAAGGTTAATTTATCATGTATCTATTTGCTATTTCACTAAAGATTCTTGTTGTCATTGCTACATTTGGATGGGTTCGTGAGTTCATGGTGTTGCTTCAACTTTGGTGTTCGCCCCGTTGCTTTCACGACCTTTTACTGAACGCCCTAGTAGAACGCCCTAGTAGAACGCAAAAGCAACAAGTGGTGCCGATTCTACTACTAAATAAGTGCCAAGCCAAGCCTAGCCAAAAACCCATGGCTGCATGGTATCTGACAAGGAATATCCGGTAAACTTTTGAGATTGCATTATTCTAGCCCTACATTTTTTTGGTTAAAAAAAAAACTAGAAACCCAAACCCCACTGCTCTAACGAGAGAGCGCGATATCATCTATCCTCAAAATCATCTTACAAGTTTCCGCAGCCAATTCAATGGCACTAGTAGAAACTAACAAAGGCTGCAGAACGTTCTCGTCAATGATGTTTGTGACTGCACCTCTCCTGACACTGACACCTGCACTCTTCTCACCCTTCTCATGTCTATTCCTCAATTCAGTCACAACACGAATACTATTAAGACCGGCATTCTCAGCGAGGGTTGTCGGGATCACTTCGAGAGCTTCCGCAAAAGCAGACCAACACACAGATTCAGTGCCTTCGATAGTCTGGGCAGCTTTCATCAACGCGCGAGAGACCTCGATTTCGGGTGCACCACCACCAGCAATGAGAGCCCTGTAACCAGTTAGTTTTTGGAGGAATTAAAGGCCTTAGGGCTTAGCTTCATACTTCTTCTTGACAAGACACCTGATAACGCAAAGAGCATCATGCAGGGAACGCTCGGCCTCATCCAAAATCATAGAGTTGGCACCTCTGCAAAGAACAGAGACGGTTTGGCCAGCTGCCTTTACACCAGTGACCTTGACGATACGTGCTCCAGCAGATTGAACCTCCTCAACAAGATCTGCTGAACCAAGCTTATCTTCTGTGAATGAATCGATATCGGCAATGGGCTTGCATCCGGTGCTCTATTTGTAGACGTATTAGCGTTGCTTGTGGAAGTAAGAATAATAGCTGACCTTGCAAATAAATTCCACTTCATCACGTTCAATATCCTTAATAGCAAGGATATTAAGCTTAGCGAGGAAATGCAACGAAAGGTCGTTGACGGCATCTCTAAGAATTGACTTTTGAATAAACAAGACATTGCACTTGGCCTTCTTGATTTTCTTGCACATGTTGAGCAAGTATGTTCGCTCCTCCTTCAAAATCTTATCCATTTGGCGGTAGTCATTGACGACAATTTGGTTCTCCATCTGTAATGTCAAATATATCATCAGCATCAATATCTGATCCCTCGGAAAGGATATTACTGACATCAGGCTTCGGCGGTGACAACTGGAACTGAATCAAACCGATCCTGGCCTTCTCCATCCTTGATGGTCCCCCCGAGGCCTTAATAACATTTTGGGTCAAAACCAGGCCGTCCACGAGCTCTGTATCGTCAATGGTTCCTCCGACTTTCTTTACAATGCGGATGTTGTTGAGATCAACGTTCTCAGCGATGGCAGGATTGATGACCTTTAGCACGGCATCAACAGCCATTGGGCCGAGAAGCGAGGAGTATTGAGAGACGATCTTACTGGACAATGATGTACTGGCGGCCTGGAGGAGGGATTGGCGGTCGGTCAGAGCCACGGGAGTGGACATCTCTGTCAAGATCTCAACCGCCTTCGCCGCCGCCCTCTGGAAGGATTCGGCGATGATTGTAGGATGGATACCTATCATATCTCTATGTTAGATAGGCAGTAACATGCACAGCATCTCAATTTTATTCATTACCTTTCCCAAGCAGCTTCTGTGCAGCACCCAAAAGACTTCCGGCGATAACTACTACCGAAGTAGTACCATCACCAGCCTCAACATCCTGCGCAGCTGACAGATCTACCAACTAGTCACCCAACCGTAGCCATCAGCAACGATAATCTAAACCGTAATCCCTCCGGAGTTTGCCTTCATACCATCTTCGCGGCTGGGTGCATTACGGCCATATCTTTCAAGATTGTGTGGCCATCGTTTGTAATCAGTGTGTGACCCTTTCCATTCTGAATCATCTTGTCCATTCCTCTAGGTCCCAGTGAAGTCTATCTCTCCCGTAACTGTAAGCATTGGAATACCATTCCGGAATCGAATTATCATACCCTGATGGCATCGGCAACAGCTGTAGTTATAGAATTCCGCCAGTCAGTCCAGAGCCTCATCCAGATCTGATACAGGTTCCTTACCTCTGGCAGCAATGATATTTGCTGTCCGTACCGCCATCGGCTTCTCCTTCAAACTTGAGGTTGCCCTGTTAGAGCCTGCTTGTGTCGCCATTCTTGTTTTGGTGGGTTTGATATTAGGGGTGGTCTGGTTGTACTTTGATGGTGTTAAATCCGGACAGTTTGGTAATACTGGAGGGGAGCTGCGGGGGTTTATTTTTCGAGGGTCTAGGTACGTTGCCAAGCCACACGCCACTAGAGATTATCGAGATAAGATAAGATCTGGATCTTCACGAAAAATGACTCGGTCCACAATATAGAGTTTAGCTGACCAAAAGTGAAACACATTTCTGCACATATTATTGGATGCATAAATTTTAGATTGCTTAAGTTTCCGTCCAACTGTCACAGCCAGAACTTTGTGATGCTAAAAGAGCAAACAATACAAGTCACATGAACCTTACCAACAAATGAAACACGAGCGATCAGTTTGAAGAGAACGATTTTTTTTATTTTATGACAAGCTAAAAGAATGAAATGAAACCATTCTTTCTCTGGGACATCTTGATATCCATCCATGCCCAGTTTACAAGAATTCGATACCCGTAAGGATACTTTCCCGGTTCCACCACAATTCCACCATAATTCCGTGCCATTACTCGGAAAGAACTCTGCTTTAACTTGTTAGGCACTTGTCAACCTCGTAATCTTGGGGAGTAGGGGGGAGTGCGCACACTTCCTTAGTATTTCGTTGAATCCAGAGCCCCAACCCATACTACGAATGTACCATATCTTCCCTAGCGGAAGACAATATTGTAGTTGGTGTTATTGAAATAGGCCGGAGGGGCTGCGGGAGCCGGGGGGGCTGGAGGAGCAGGAGGAGCAGCTGGAGCAGCTGGAGGCGGGGCTGGAGCTGGAGCGGATGGCTGAGGAGTAGCGAATCCGTACGCACTATGCCAGACGATATGGGCAGGAGCCGGCGCTGGGGCAGGGGCCGGGGCTGGCGGGGCTGGAGCCGGAGGGGGAGGTGGGGGCACAAGATGCCGGGCATAAGTCCACATCACTGGCGCAGCAGGAGGAGCCGGAGGGGCTTGATGGTATTGAACAGTAACAGAGACGCCGTTCAAATTAGGAGGTGCAGCAGGAGCTGGGACAGAGGTCCAAAAACCGGTCTCGGTTTGATAGAACAAGCGTTGACCATCAGCCATTGTGGAACTTTTGATGTAGATGAGAGATAGAGAAAGGGTGATGGTTATAGGGGATGGGAGGTCAGCGATGGGAGGTCAGCGATGGGAGGTGATGTGGTTTTATAGCCTGTTTCAGTGTTTCCGCACAAGCGTACAATGCGTACTATACGTACAACGGGCAGTAACCCTGTCAGATTTTAATCGAGTGATGGTATATGATTTCGCTTGGACTTATTCACAAATATTATGTAACCTTTACTACCTCACACATAAGCTGAGAATCAAGTTAAGCTCAAACTTAATTGAAAATGTGACGCCAATTTAAATGCTCCTGCGGCAATTTTGCTAGCAAATTGATTATATTTGTCTATACGGATCGCTTGAGAAATAGCACCATACACACAAAGGCTTGCCAACTAACTAAAAGCACAAACCAAAACAGACACGAGAAGGTTGAAATTACCCATGCTGCACCGATAAAGATGATCCCAAAACCAACTTTTTTTTAAATGTTGAATGACACGCCTACCCTATACCCAGATTTTATCTTGTTGAAAAACGCCTTTACCAATCCCCGCCCCATACATTCTACCGAAATTGTCATAATAATATACCCCGAAGCCTTTTTGAGTAAGTAATCGAAGTTGAAGACGATTACTCAAGGCTTAATTTATGGAAATGAAAGGAAAAAAGGTTAGATTGACAAAAGAAATATTGGAAAGCTAGTTCAGATCAATAGATCTAGAACTCGAGCTTCTTGGGCTTCTCCCAAGTGAACTCTTGGTTGGTGAAGTGACCTATAACCCAATGATTAGGAAAACGAACACTAGCTGGAAGAAGCGTGCAAACGTACCGTTCTTGGCGGTCTGGAGATAGATGGGCCTGGCAAGGTCCAAGTCCTTGACAATGACACCAGGTCTCAGATCAAAGTTCTTGCGGATAATGGCAACCAACTCGTCACTAGTCTTGTCGGAAGTGCCGTAGGTGTCGACCTAATAGATTATCAGCACGTTAGATATAGGTAAATCTCGTGCAAAGACTATACATACGAAGATAGAAAGAGGTTCGGCAACACCAATGGCGTACGATAGCTGAACAAGAGCACGGCGGGCAAGGCCAGCAGCGACCAAAGACTTGGCAATCCAACGGGCAACGTAGGCAGCAGAGCGGTCGACCTTGGAGAAGTCCTTTCCGGAGAAAGCACCACCACCGTGAGCACCCCAACCACCGTAGGTGTCGACGATGATCTTACGTCCGGTCAAACCGGCGTCACCCTGGGGTCCACCAATGATGAATTGACCAGAGGGTTGAATCTTTGTTGGGTTAGCGAAATCAGGGCAGCTCAAAGACACCGTAAAAGAGATTTCTTACGTGATAGATGGTCTTCTCATCGAGGTACTTGGCAGGAATTGACTTCTTGACAATCTTCTCCAAGATCTCCTTCCTCAACTCTTCGGTTGTAATGTCCTCAGAGTGCTGAGCAGAGACAACGACAGTGTCAACGCGCTTAGGGATGACAGCACCGTTGTCGTGAACGTACTCAACGGTCACCTGGGTCTTGGTATCAGGTCGGAGCCATGGAAGCGAACCGTCACGACGGGCAGCAGCCATATCGGCGTTCAACTTGTGGGCAAGGACAACGGTCAAGGGGAGGAGCTGAGGAGTCTCGTCGGTAGCATATCCGAACATGATACCCTGGTCACCAGCGCCCAACTCTTCGAGAGCCTTCTCATAGTGGAGACCCTGAGCAATATCCTTAGATTGCTGCTCAATGGCAACCAAGACGTTACAGGTGTTGTAGTCAAAGCCCTTCCTTGAGTCATCGTATCCAATGTCCTTGATGGTATCACGGATGATCTTCTGGTAGTCAAGACGGGCGCTGGTGGTAATTTCACCAAAAACCATAATCATACCGGTCTTTGTGGCAGTCTCACAGGCGACCTTAGAGAGGCGGTCCTCGGCCAAGCAGGCATCGAGAACAGCGTCAGAGACCTGATCGCTGTGAAACTGTAAGTACAGGAACTAACATTGATGAACTTTACAAGACCGGAAAGCGGGGTAGTATTCGTGCTACGAATTGTGACAACTTACGCGATCTTGTCGGGATGACCCTCGCCAACTGACTCTGAGGTGAAAAGGAAAGTTCCAGTAGCAACCATCTTGAATTTGGATTTTTTTTTTTCGTGTGAGGTCGGGTTGTAGTAGTGTTGTTGTTGGATGTTGTGTTGATAGAAGAGAAGAAAGGAGGGAGAGGGAAAAAATTTGGCTCTTTTTAGCTTGGACAAGAATGGTGCAATCTGAGGACCCTTTCGGGTATGCAAGGAGCCCCTGTCCCTAGCATATGCCATTTTACAATTTAATTGTCAAGATTTACTGGCCAAGTCACGATGCCATTAAATTATTAGAGCACAGGCGTATTTGCTCATTTCAAATTGGCCAATTGCAAATCGCGACTTTATCTATGACTGGTCGATTTCGTGCCGATATGGCGACATCCGGGCCTATGTTTGTGGTCCCTGCCGCAGGCAAAGTGCCTGAAAGGTTGAGCCTCATACTGAGCAATCAGTGCCAATCATCTTCTTATATGAATCTCTTTTGGCAAACTTCTCCGAAACCTTTCACTTTAAATCAGATATGGGTAATTAAAATCTTAGATCCGTATTGCCAAGGCTGCGGCTCAACTAAGGTTACCAGCATATTTCCCGATTTGGTACTGTACTTTAAAATACTTGCAACTGATGTAAGCCCTCTCGATTTCGCATACTATCCCACCTACATGTAAGTAAATCCAAAGGCAAAGCTTTGAGATCTGTTATTATAACGCTTTGGGGTTCATTATCAATTACGTATACATATATGTACATGTATACTTACATGTATTGTATGGTTGATTCCGCCGGACATACATGTATGTCTACGTTTCTACGGAATTAGGCGCAATACCGAAGAGTACATGTAATCAAAGTTATCGGGCTCTAGGACTTTCTGTAACACAAAGCTATAGAAGGTGTGTGCTTCAGGTGTTTCTGCCCCCAGGATCCCCCCCCCCCCCATATAGAGTACATGTAGGTACATGTACATTTAGTTATGCCCACGAGGCTAATACATGTATTTAATCCAACTTGCAGAAGGTGGGGCGATCGGGTGCTTATGTCACGCAGTAGTAGCTTTCCATATTTGTGTGTCTTTGTGTAGTAAGGGGATAACGAGGATTGTCTATATGTAGTTTTCAAGCACAGGTAGCATGAGGCGATAGAGTGAGATGTAATAGGTACACGTATGTAGATGTAGGTACAATACCGAAATCTAAAAAGGGTGTGGATTTGCTACGTTATCCCCAATGCGCTAACGTAGTAAAATTAAATATACAGTACCAAAAAAGCGGGTGGATCCAGTACTATCTTTGGCAAAATACCGTATTGTTACGGTATTGTTACAGTATTAATATGGTATAATAGTTAGGATTCGGAAGTTTTGCACGATTCCATATTGGTACAGTACTTATTACATCTCCTTTTTTCGTACTGTACTCGTAAATTCATGACGTTTCCGAACACGACTGCTATTGCATACCATACAAAAAAGCGCCAAATCCACCTTTTTGTATGTCATGCAATATTGGTCGTGTTCGGAAACGCTATGAAATTACGAGTAGTATTACTACGGTTTTCTTTTTGAAATGCCGGTTTAATTCCGTATTATTCACTAATCCTATAGTTATATATTATTCACTGATTTCTTCTGAAGTTTCTGTAGTCTGATTGGTGCGGATACCTAACCTGTATAGGAGCATGACACTAGCATGCCCGGCCGGTATTAACTTAGTATAAGGGATCAATTATACTACGGGTGGCCATTACATGTAAATGAGAAATCTTAGAGTTGGGCATAACTGAGTACCCTATGAGAGTCGAGCCAGCCAAGTACCACTACTGGAGCTTGCCACGGGCAACTACTGGAGATGTAAGTGCAAAGTTGATTAACCTGTACATATACTGGAGCTAGTCAACTATATGTAATATAGGTGAGCAAGTACATGTACTGGAGGTGGATGGAGGTGGGAGACCCCGCGGTCTCAGCTAGTCCAAGGCCGTATCCTTGTGATTGTTTTAGAGGAGGAATTCACGGAGACCAGTTGGTTATGCTCAGTGAATTTAAACCCGAGTGGGTGTACTCGACACGGACATTTATTACGAAGCGTTTATTGTGCTCCGAGTTTCCACTTTGATCATCTTTTCTTACAAAAAGATACATGTATATGTAGGTACTAGTACATGTAGTCCGACCGCCAAGACCGGTTATCAAATATTTGTGCTTTCATCGCAAGTATCTACATAGGTGCATACATGTATCCTGCAGAAACAGTGGTTAGTACATGTAGGTTAATTACCAGAAAGTAATGGGTACTTCGTACTATATATAGAAACAGTAGGGTCCTATCCAAACATCCCAGTTGTCGGGGCGAGTGAGCGGGGATGAAGGCGTACATCCTTCAAAATAGCTTGATGAGTCATGTAGACAGGACAAAGGCGGGGCAGCTCGCATTACCCATCAGGATCCAGCAACCGTGAGACGTCAGCATAGGACATTTTTTTCGGAACTTCCCTTCCACATAACGCACGCCACCATTACAGAACACCCTCCTCTTTCATTCGCTTTATAAGGAGTCCCCACCCAGAGCCAACCGTTGAACGCAAGACAAAGTAGAAACGGAAATAAGTTCTCGAGTGACTCAAAGCTCAACTATACACCACAAAAATGCCTATGTAAGCTACAAATTCCTCCAGACAGCTCTCAATTCGTTCAATAAACTGAGAAAAATTTTAGGCTTAAAAATCCAGCAACGAAATACAGGCCGTTCCCGCCTGTCAGTTTACCTGACCGCCAATGGCCAAATAAAACAATTACAAAGGCCCCCAGATGGCTCTCTACAGATTTGCGAGATGGTAACCAGTCGTTGGTTGATCCTATGGTACCTGAGACCTCTACACAAAAATTGCGCAAATACATAGTTTGCTAACTTAGTTTTTCTCCTCGTGAAATAGGACGGTGACCAAAAATGGCGCATGTTCAGGATGCTTGCCGAGCTCGGCTATAAGGAAATTGAGGTTTCGTTCCCTTCTGCATCGCAGACCGACTTTGACTTCACCCGCCGTCTTGTCGAGACACCAGGCGCTGTACCCGACGATGTCTGGCTCCAAGTCCTCTCCCCTTGCCGAGAAGATTTCATTCGCCGCACAATTGAGTCTATGAAGGGCGCCAAAAAGGCAATCATTCACCTATATCTCGCAACTTCAGAGTGTTTCCGTCGGATTGTGTTTGGCATGACCGAGGACCAATCTCTGGAGCTCGCCGTAAAATGCACAAAACTTGTCCGAAGCTTAACCAAAGACAACCCAGATGCGCAGGATACTGAATGGGCCTATGAGTTCTCCCCTGAGACTTTCAGTGACACTCGTCTTGACTTTGCTATTCGTATCTGCGAAGCCGTTAAAGCTGCTTGGGAGCCTACAGAGTCTAACCCAATCATTTTCAACCTCCCTGCGACTGTCGAAATGTCTACTCCCAACGTTTATGCGGACCAAATTGAGTACTTCTGTCGTGGAATCACTGAGCGTGAGAAGATCTGTATTTCTCTGCATCCACACAATGACCGTGGCTGTGCCATTGCCGCTGCAGAACTCGCTCAAATGGCTGGTGCGGACCGAGTCGAAGGTTGCCTCTTCGGCCACGGTGAACGTACCGGTAATGTCGACCTCGTCACTCTGGCGCTGAACCTCTATACCCAGGGTGTCAACCCCAATGTTGATTTCTCAGACATCACCAAAGTCATCGATACGGTTGAAGATTGCACTAAGATCCCTGTTCACCCCCGTGCACCCTATGGGGGCCAGCTCGTTGTATGTGCCTTCTCTGGTTCTCACCAAGACGCCATCAAGAAGGGCTTCAAGGTGCGCGACGATGCGGGCGTTGGTGAAGATGGCCAATGGCAGCTTCCTTACCTCCCTCTTGACCCCGCTGATATCGGGCGTACATACGAGGCGGTTATTCGTGTCAATTCACAGTCCGGAAAGGGTGGTGTGGCATGGGTTATTCAGCGTGCTCTCGACTTAGACTTGCCCCGCGGTCTTCAGATTGCATTCTCAAAGGTCGTACAGAAGCATGCAGATGAGCTCTCCCGCGAGCTGAAGCCACATGAGATCCAGCGTTTATTTGAGACGGAGTATCATCTCAATACACCCTCGAGAATCAGTCTCATTGACTACGAATTCTCAACTGATCGCTCCACTTCGCCGTCCCCGGGACTTGGGAAACAGAATGTTACTCCTCGCCGTACCTTTGCGGGTATCATCTCTATGGATGGGCGTGAGCACTCAATTAAGGGTATAGGAAACGGTCCTATCTCCTCCTTAGCTGATGCGTTGAAGTCGGTAGGTGTCGATTTGGATGTCAGGGACTACAAGGAGCACGCTATTGGACAAGGGAGGGATGTGAAGGCAGCATGTTTCATTGAGTCCCTGATCAGAACACAGGAGGGTGGTAAGGAGACGGTATGGGGCGTGGGTATTCACGAAGATGCGGCCCAGGCCAGTTTGATTGCCGTCTTAGGTGCGGCTAGTAAGGTATATTTCAACAATCACCCTTTTATATTTTTGGCCATAGAAATGAAACTAATCAACGATATATAGCTCGTATCATCTCGTCCTGGTACGCCACTGCCACTACAGCGAAAGGAGCACCTTGAAGCTCCAAGGTCTAGCCTGGCTTCAGAGATAAAGGTTAACATTAATGGCTTGGAACAAGCTGCTGCGAATGGAGTACATTGATTTCTTTCTGATATTCCTGTTGATTCAAAAATTTCTTTATTTCATATCAAAACCCAAATTTGGAAGGGCTGGAAAAGATAAGTGGTGTGGGCAAGATATCAGGTTATGGGTTTGAAAAGTTTTGTTTTTAGTTTGACATCACGCAGACGCGTTGTGCTTATTTTACCCACGTTCGTAAATAAGTAGAATAAGAAAACCATAACTTTGTGCGTAAATTCTTTTGTTGAGATATCTAGAGCATGAATCGAGCAAATCTTGAAGTATTGAAAGTGATTCTCATGATCACGGACTACAATTCTTCATTACTACCACTGGACTAGTAATTAGCCACGCCAAGCCAACCTAGATAAGATAAGATTAGCCTAGACTCATAGAAAAACTCTACATTCCTTGCATAGTTCGAAATCTCCATACCTTCAACCACCTATCGATATCTGCTATGCGGGGAGTGTTCCTCAAAGTCCCCACTGTAACCACCAAGCGCCTATTTGCAACTGTCACAAACACACCCCTTACACACATCATGGCTGCTGCAAACACCACCACTGCCACCGCCGCGAAAAAGGTGATCCTGGCGCCTATGGTTCGTACCGGAGAACTTCCAACTCGGCTTCTTTCACTCAAGTACGGTGCCGATATGGTCTGGGGTCCCGAGATTGTCGACAAAGCGATCATTGGTTGTAAGCGCGTCATCAACAAGCGTACTGGAACTATCGACTTTGTCAAGCCCTCCGGCGGTGCCAGGGGAGAAGAGAAGGTGGTTTTTAGGACGCACCCGGAGATCGAGGGTGGCAAGGTCGTATTTCAGATGGGCACGGCGAATGCGGAGCTGGCGGTAGAGGCGGCAAAAGTTTTAGTTTCGAGGGGAGAGGATGGGGAGAGGGAGGGAGGGACGGTAGTGGCAGGAGTGGATGTCAATTCAGGGTGTCCAAAGGTATGTGAATGCCATTGCGAAATAATTATATTTGAGCAGAGAAGTGAATAGGTCAAGGAGGAGTCGCCTGCACTCATGATGTCTTTATACATAGTCGATATCCACCAGACACACCTACCCCTACCCCACTCCCGCTCCACTCGCCCACTGCTCCCGCTGCCCCCGGTACCTTCATTTATAATTATTCTCGTACTCATATCTACTATAGCACTTCAGCATTCATGCCGGAATGGGCGCCGGGCTACTTAAAAACCCCGATAACCTCGTCGCTATTCTCACCTCCCTCGTCACTCAAATTGGAATCCCCCACTCCCTCCCCATATCCGTTAAGATCCGCCTGCTCGAACCCCACTCCGAGACCCTAAAGCTAGTGGAGCGCCTCTGCACGACCGGTATCTACCGGCTTACCCTACATTGCCGTACCATCCCACAGCGCCCCCGTGATCCTGCGATCCGCGATGTCCTTGCAGACGTCGCAAACATTTGCCATGCGGCAGGCGTGGAATGTATCGCTAATGGTGACGTCCTAAGCCGGTCTCACGCGCTCCAGCTCTGCGATGAGTACGGTGTCGATGGGTGCATGATCGCCCGCGCAGCGGAGGTTAACATGAGTGTATTCCTTCCTGACAAACCATTGCCATGGAAAGAAATAGCAGATGAATTTGTCAAGACTGCCGTGAAGATTGAGAGTCACTTTACAAATACCAAATTCGTATTGGGTAGGATCATACCCGGTAAAGATCCCATCTACCAAAAGGTGCACCAAGCGAAGACACACGAGCAGATTTGCGACATTCTGGGAATCCCATATGAGCCTCTTTCCCCTGCCATCGTGGAAGAGATGTCGGTGGAGGGAAAGGCAACTACAAAAGCTGTGGAGAAAGCAAAGAGTGTGAGTGCGACTGCGAGGGCTGCAGGAGGTGTTGTAGCGCCGCGAAAAGAGGGGAGGAAGTTGGCAGAGCGAGGAGTTGGGTCGGCTGCCAATCTTAAGGCAGCTGCCGAGAGAGAGGCGGAGATTGCTACTGTGGCCATTCCGGAGCAGGCCTCAGTGTCTGTATAGCGGACCACCTATTGAATCAATGTTGCAACATAAACGTAAAGTACTCAGCTTTCTTTTCTTGGGCTCAAGGCGAAAATATCATGTAGATTGGCGTTTTTGTTTTCCTTTTTACTTTATTGGGCTGCATACACTTGTCGGGTTTATAGTTAGTATCTAGTGAGGCCAATTGTACAAAAGTTTGGACGTTCAACTATCTAGTTAATTTATGTTTCGTGCGGTATATATGGGTGGATGAATGTAGCATCGATGTCGAGTGATATTTTGTGTTCCAGACGGTAACCGCCTTGGATAAGCGGTCGCCCGTAGGTAGTACCTTATCTGAATCGACATCGTGGGAGGAGTAACTTTAGATACATGTAGATTATGCGGGAAGAGCATAAGATGTCGGACCCGAGAAAAGGGCAAATGAGTATCACGACAATATTCACACCCGGTAATCTTATGGCCGTCTAGTTGGGAGTGACAGTGGCAATCTGGCCGTTAGGGCTCCAGTAAGACAGGCTTGTATTATCGAAAGACGTCGAGACAATATTATAGGTATTAGGCTCTGCTCCGGACATAATGCCTTGTCAAACGCGGTTGTGTCGGGCAGGGATTTTTTGTTATGAAGTGATGCGTGGGAAATGCATGTACTCTACCTGAATTGCTGCCGTATCACTATCGTGGTGTTCCATACTGAGTGACAATAAATGACTGAATCTAGGTCTCGTGTGACTGCGTGACTGCGTGACTGCAATCGTAATCATAAGATATCTAGCTAAATCCTTTGCCCGAGTGCTCGCTAGGTAGAACTACGTAATCAATTGCGTGAACTTCCCCGCCGTCAAACCCCTACCCCAAACAGAATTATACCGCGATCCCGGATGCACGGCCATTGCGGTCAAGTTTTATGGTAATATGCAGAGTAGAATTTATTGTGTTTCAAGGGCAAGTTTTTCCAGACTGTTATCTCGATAGGCCACGCGTCAGTATATACATTGTATCCTCAGAGTTGATCGCATCCTGTGCTCTAGAGTACTAGGTGGATCTTCACGTGACCCCCAAACTATTCAAAATCCGGGAAATGCAGAGAAGAAGAGAAAGAAGAAGCCATGTGGTCGGGATAGATAAACAAGTCGCTGCCAATTGTCGGGCCCTGCAGTAACTGATTGCGAAAGTGCAATAATTGTTTTATGATTGGACGGGTAAGTAAGGAGAAACGCCGTTAGAGCTATTTTAATAAATTCCCCAAGTGGCTGCATAAAGTAAGCCGGACACATTGCAACCCGGACCTATCCTTGGTGCTAGTAGAGTAGATGTGGGAGAAATACGACGAACTCCCGTCACCTCATCACCACCCAAGAAACCCAAGAACCACATCTAACGTGTACCTATCTCCTACCTACCACACCGACACAAAAGCGCCCTCGCATCATAACAGAAGCACGAATTAAACGAGGAATCCAATACCGGTCACTCCGACCGCGACAGCAAACATGTCCGACGAAAAGGATCTTCGGGCTGACGTCGATGTTAGTGCCAGTATTGAGGCACCGTCTACCTCGATGCCTACAAAGGAAACAGCGGAGACGAAGCATACTGAGATGGTTACGGGTTCAGTACCCGTAACTGTGAACGGGGATGCTTCTGACGACGAAGAGAGCTTCACTGAGGTCAAGATCTCAGATGTACACGAAGAGGATGAAGAAAAGGAGCAGGAAATCGAAGCTCCTCAACCTAAGCTTACACCAATAGCCGACATTCCCGTTGTTTTAGAACCCGCAGAGGAGGCAAAAGAAAAAAGGGATGAACACCTAGAGAAGGACAGCCCTGTCGAGTCCACGCCAGTATCGACGTCTCCTGTCGAGGAGTCTACAGAAAAGGTTGAAGAAACAGAATCACCCCCGGATGCACCGGAGAAGAACAGCCCCATTGAAGCTAAAGCAGCTGCACTGAAATCGTCGGAAGAAGCATCCACTTCATCTCCGGAGAAGTCCCCGCCTCCCACAGTCTCCGTCCCGGACATGCGGGACCGGGAGCTACCACCTCTTCCGAACCCACCACTTACCCCAAAAGCTGGAATTCCACTCCCAATCTCTACAGACCGACCAGTTCAGTCTGAAGCACGGACTGCCCCCCCACACCTATGCGCGAATCCTCAAAAAATGCACCTACCACGAGCTCTGCGCGAGTCACTTCCGCGTCACTAACTACGAATAATAGTGCAGGGCAGCCGTCATTATCATCGATGGTTTTTGTAGTCCAAGCACTCGAATCGATCGGCGCTTCAAAAGAAGGGAAGCGGAGAAAGTCTTTAGGAGAAAGTGTGCAGCGGGCTCTTACAGCTATCAGAGATGCAGCTCCCCAACTACCGCCGGATCCAGCAGTCGTATTTGAGCCATTACAGATAGCATGTACTGTCCAAAATACAGCTGTTGTTACTACTGCGCTGGATTGTATCGGGAAACTTATCAGCTACTCATACTTTTCAATACTACCGCCGGCACCCCCGGCGGAACCTGAAAGAGGAAATGAGAAGATGCCAGCGCCTGAAACGCCGCTCATTGAGAAAGCAATTGAAACTATCTGTGATTGTTTTCAGGGCGACACAACCCCAGATATGGTGCAGCTCCAGATTATCAAAGCCCTTCTAGCAGCAGTCCTGAACGACAAAGTAATTGTGCACGGCGCAGGCCTATTGAAGGCTGTCAGACAAACCTACAATATCTTTCTTCTTTCACGAAATAGCCCGAACCAAATGACAGCACAAGGAACATTAACACAGATGGTTCATACAGTGTTCGAGCGTGTCAAGATCCGGATTGCAATGAAGGAAGCAAATCTAGCTGCATCTGCTAATAGCGGCAATGAATCCCCAGCTGCGCCCAATAGACCCTCAAGCATAGATGGGGATAGTGTTGTCGGGGGCTCAGAGGTGCTGTCTTCAGCTGGAGGAGAAAAAGTCCCAGAGAAAATCACGCTGCAAAGTTTTGAGAACCGAAAATCGTTCGACGATGAGCGAATTGCTGACAATGCGCCGACTACCGTCACCCGTTCATCCTCGCACAGAAACGCTCAACCTTCAGGTTCTACAAGCGTAGAAGAAGACGAGGACGAAGTATTCACTAAAGATGCGTTTTTAGTTTTTAGAGCCATGTGTAAACTCTCCATCAAAACCCTACCAGCAGAGCAAGTTGCGGACTTGAAAAGCCATGGGATGAGAAGCAAACTGCTCAGTCTGCATTTGCTACATACAATACTTAAAAGCCATATGATCGTATTTGTGAGTCCGTTGAGCACAATACGCTCAAGTAGCAGTGCAGAAGCAACAGGATTTGTGCATGCCATTAAGCAGTATCTCTGCCTATCGCTCTCAAGGAATGCAGCGAGTGCGGTCGGATTAGTATTTGAGGTTTGCTGTGAGATATTTTGGCTATTAGTAGGAAGCATGAGGGTTATGCTGAAGGTTCGTTGAGAGTTCCAGGTGGAATATTTTCTCGCTTTTAAAGGGGTGGTGCTAATTATTGATACAAATAACAGAAAGAAATAGAGGTATTTTTGAAAGAAATTTACCTCAATATTCTTGACAACCGTCATAGTAGTGTTCAGCAAAAGCAATACCTTCTCAGTGTCCTAGAAAGAATCTGCTCAGATCCAAGGGCGCTTGTAGAAATCTATCTCAACTATGATTGTGACCGAACAGCACTTGATAACATGTTCCAACGCCTTATCGAACACCTTTCACGCATCACCACAACACAAGTCTCTATTACAGAACTTCAACAACAACAATACGGGGAAGAACGGAAGAAAAACGAAAACAACAAGCATCACGGGTTCTCACTCCCACCAAGCTTATCCACAGCAAACATCGCAGCTACACCTGCAAGTACTTTGGATCCAACGTTCCCTGTTGAGTATACGTTGAAAAGACAAAGTTTGGAGTGTTTGATAGCTGTGTTGCAGAGCTTAGTTACTTGGTCACAGAAAGGATTTGTAGATGTTTTACAGGAGAATGCAGGGAGGGAGAGCCAGGACGGGAGGGACAGCATGGATAACACCTATATTTCACCACGGCTGTCTACTGTCGGCACTCCAATCATAGGAACACCATACCCAGAACTTGAGAGGTCTGTTTCGTCGGTGGATGTGAACGAGATGGTGGATGACCCGAGTCAACTTGAGAAGGCTAAGCAAAGGAAGACTGCACTCGTCGAAGCAATCAAAAAATTCAACTTTAAGCCCAAACGAGGGATTAAAGCATTGGTGGAAGGTGGATTTATAGAGTCCGAAACACCGGCAAATATCGCCGAGTTCTTACTGAAGAACAATAACAGTTTGGACAAAAAGGTGATAGGTGAGTATCTTGGGGAGGGGGATCCTGAAAATATAGCAGCAATGCACGCATTCGTCGATCAAATGGACTTCGTTCGCATGCGTTTCGTCGATGCTCTCCGTCGCTTCCTCCAGTCCTTCCGTCTACCTGGAGAGGCCCAAAAAATCGATCGTTTCATGCTGAAATTTGCGGAACGTTACATCAGCGGGAATCCAAATGCCTTTGCGAATGCAGATACTGCGTATGTGTTGGCGTATTCGGTCATTCTATTAAACACAGATCAGCACAGCGCTAAGCTAAAGGGGCGAGCACGAATGACACCAGATGAGTTTGTGAAGAACAACCGTGGTATCAATGATAATGCCGATTTACCACCGGAGTACTTACTCGCAATTTACGAGGAGATCCGAAACAATGAGATTGTGCTCGAAGGCGAGAAGGAAAGGGAGGCCGCAAGGGGTGCAGCAATCATCGAGAGTGGTGGCGGGATTGTCGAGGGTATTGGAAGAGTTCTAGCAAACGCCGGAAGGGATCTAGAAAGAGAGGCCTACGTTCATGCGAGTGAGGAAATGGCGAACAAGACAGAACAATTGTTCAAGACACTACTCAAGGCGCAGAGAAAGAACGGAAGTAGGCCACAATTATCAAAATATATCGCGGCGTCTTCCTCAAAACACGTGGGACCAATGTTTGAAGTGACCTGGATGTCGATATTATCAGGGCTTTCAGGAGCGGCACAGGATAGCAACGAGACTGAGATGATAAAATTATGTATGGAGGGATTCAAGCTCGCTATTCGAGTAGCTTGCTTTTTCGATCTTGAGACACCGAGGATTGCATTTGTCACTGCGCTCGCGAAGTTTACACATCTCAACAATCTCAGCGAGATGAAGAGCAAGAACGTGGAGGCTCTCAAGGTCCTACTTGACGTCGCACAGACAGAAGGGAACCTCCTCAAGACCTCATGGAGAGATGTGTTGACTTGCATCTCCCAGCTCGAACGCTTCCAACTCATCTCATCTGGCGTTGACGAGGGCTCAGTTCCAGATGTCACGAAGGGCCGTATCATCCACCCCGATGCCAATAGCGACGCAAGATCTCGTTCCAGCATGCAATCCCAGCGCCCTATGCGTTCACGGCCTAGAACACAGACCAATACACACTATGTTGCCGAGGTAGCAGAGGAGAGCAGGAGTCGTGAAGTTATTATAGCTGTTGACAAGATCTTTGCCAACACCAGTAAATTGACGGGAGAGGCTATCGTTGATTTTGTAAGGGCATTGAGTGAGGTGTCTTGGCAAGAGATCCAAAGTTCTGGTCAGAGCGAGCATCCTAGAATGTTCAGTTTGCAAAAGCTAGTAGAAATCAGTTACTACAACATGGGGAGAATCAGGGTTGAGTGGAGTAACTTGTGGAATATCCTGGGAGAGCACTTCAATCAGGTTTGTCCCCCTAAAGCATTACCCGAGAGGAATTGTGCTCTTGAGATTGGAGTTAATAAAGAACATAGGTCGGATGTCATACAAATACTTCTGTGGTTTTTTTTGCATTGGATTCATTACGTCAACTATCCATGCGATTTTTGGAGATCGAGGAGCTCCCACACTTTAAGTTCCAGAAGGACTTTTTGAAGCCGTTTCAACATGTTATGGCGAACAACGCAGTTGTGCCAGTGAAAGATATGGTATTGAGGTGTCTCAGCCAGATGTTGCAGGCAAGAGGCGACAAAATCAAAAGTGGTTGGAGGACTATGTTTGGAACTTTTACATACGCGGCGAAGGAGAACTATGGTATGTTGTTTTCGCTCAACGATTTTCTAAATTATAATGGGTATGCTAAAAGTGATTGTGGTTTCACAGACCAAATTGTGAATCTGGCCTTCGATAGCGTCAGGAAGATTTATAGCACCAGATTTGGTGTTGTTGTCTCACAGGGCGGATTTACAGACATGATCGTCTGTCTCACTGAATTTGCGAAAAATCAACGGTTCCAGAAAATCTCACTGCAAGCAATTGAAACGTTGAAGGGTACAGTTCCGGATATGCTTTCATGTCCGGAATGCCCACTTTCGCAGACGAAGAAGCCTGCCGCGCTCGGCGACGAACTTAACCCAGCAATGATAAGAACTGTGAAGGAAGATCCAATGATCAAGTTCTGGTTCCCGGTCTTGTTTTCTTTCCATGACATTCTCATGACGGGTGAAGATCTGGAGGCGAGGACAAGAGCCCTAGGTTATCTTTTTGATATACTTGTGAAGTACGGTGGGGACTTCCCGACGGATTTCTGGGATACAATATGCCATGAGCTTTTATTCCCCATCTTCATGGTGCTGAAGAGTCGGAGCGAGATGGCACATTTTAGTACCCAGGAGGCAGTAGGCATGTGGTTGAGCACAACTATGATTCAGGCGTTACGAAACTTGATCGCGCTGTTCACCCACTATTTCGACTTGCTGGAGAGGATGCTTGACGGGTTTTTGGACCTTTTGGTGACTTGCATCTGCCAAGAGAACGATACAATCGCAAGGATAGGCAGCAGCTGCCTACAACAACTGATCTTACAAAGTGTGAAGAAGCTAAGACCAGAACACTGGACAAAAATTGTATCGGCGTTCGTTCAACTCTTTGAGATAACCACTGCAGACCAGCTCTTCTCGGCGGCAACACAAGGGAGCAGTGCCAGGTCAGTGAGCGGAGCTAACCAGAGCCCACCAAATGAGCCAAAGGGGGCCTTCAATGATGCAGTCATGGAAGAGGATGCGGACGGAGAGAATGCGCTGAAGATTAACGGACTGTCGACACCTATGCTGGGCGACGATAGTTCTGATACTTCACCCGAAGGTCGAAACGCCCAGAACATCGATCTCGAAGACTACCGCCCTCAGCAAATGACTCAGCAGCCTGTAGTTACAGCCGCAAGGAGGAGGTTTTTCAACAAGATCATCACGAAATGTGTTTTGCAACTCCTTATGATTGAGACTGTCTCGGAACTATTCTCGAACGATGCTGTGTATAGTGAAATCCCAAGTACGGAGTTATTGAGGCTGATGGGAGTATTGAAGAAGAGCTTTACGTTCGCAAGAAGATTCAATAGCGATAAGGAGTTGCGCATGAAACTGTGGAGGGAAGGGTTTATGAAACAGCCACCGAATCTGTTGAAGCAGGAGAGCGGGAGTGCCTCAACTTATGTCAGTATCTTGTTGAGGATGTATCATGATGATCAACGAGAAAGGAGAGAGAGTCGGGGTGCCATTGAGTCGGCGTTGATTCCGTATGTTTAACCCTCCAATCACCATTGCATAGAAATATACTAATAATAATTTAACGCAGGCTTTGTGTGGACATCCTTCGCAGTTATACAATTCTCGACGAAGAGACTCAGCAGCGAAATGTTATCGCTTGGCGACCAGTGGTAGTAGATGTGATGGAGGGGTACACAAATTTTCCAGAGAGGGACTTCGACAGGCACATTGACACATTCTACCCACTTGCCGTGGAAATGTTGAACAGAGAGCCTGGACCAGATGTGAGGATTGCACTGCAGAATCTCTTGAGAAGAGTAGGAGAAGTAAAGAGGATGGGGATTATGGGGCGTGGTAGAGTAAGAGATAGGAGGATGAGTGATATGAGTGGGATGAACGTACGGAGGACACCCTAAAATGATACTTTACTTTCTTTTATCTTTTTTATTTTTATTTCTTTCCTTCATAGAGTTATTTCCTCTTTAAACGACTTATTGGACTTGGAGCAATGTGGTGTTTCTGGGTGGAAAAGTCTTGTTATGTTGTTTTTAGCTTGCATATTCCTTTTCGCCTTGTACTAATTTAGGTAGGGGTTTTCTTATTTTATTTTGTTTTATCAGAAAATGTAATCTGTAGCTAGTACCTGCTTAATCTTTCAATCTAGACAGACTTGCATTGGCTAGTCAAGATGCTTCTGCAGAGTGGCGGATAAGAACATAGGTATGTGGCTAAGAGCAAATAATAAAAAGGAGAACACAAAATCTAAGACTCGAATCACTAGAATTTAGGGCTTGTACATAAGAAAGATTTATTAATCTTAAACAGCCGTTGATTTAGCTCATTCGACGTACTTTAGAAGAGCTATATGAATACTCGTAAACTAAAAAGGTAATAGGCATGTTTTTACACTGTTTCCCTCAACACATTACTGCCTAACCCCCATCCTCTCCTCCCTGGTCTTCTGCCTCACTCTCTGGTCCACCGCGACCAGAACCTTCTGCAGACTCTCCTGGAAGCTGTTGCTAGCCTCGCTCTTGGTATCCTGAGCCTTTTTGAATTCGTCGTAGAGGATGAGATCATCAGTTGTGAGCTTGATTGGGGTTGGTTTGCGGCGGAGCATTTTGTGTTTTTGTTTTTTGTTTTGCTTCGGAGGTGTTTATGTGGTTGTTGTGCAACTACCACTGGAATGAGCTTGGATACACTGAACAAACGGACTCCACACCACACTTACCAGACTGGTATATGCGATTTTCAAAACTCTTACTAGCACCCAGAAGATAAGATGCCCAACGATGAAAGGTGAGCGACTCGCAACGATAGTGGTAGGCAATGTCAGCAGTGGGGAAGGGGAGGCCGGAAGAGGGTGTGGTCGTCGTAGTGCTTGCTGACGCGCGTGGTGTGTTGCAATAGTTCCTTGACGACCACTCAACGCGAGATCCTAACAGAGCTTCAGAAGATCTTGATGACAGTAGACCAATTGTAAGAAACCATCAGTTCTGTTTTTTCTTTCTTTTTCCGCGCTTTGTTCTTGTTTCCTTCTACTTACCATGACCTTGAAGGAACGATTCGTTACTCAAGACGATAGCGCTAGCGAAGGAAGGTGGGGAGATGCGGCGCCTGCAGAAGGAGGTTATCACTACTGGCGGAAAGGTCTTTGGAGATGCGCTGGGCAAAGATGGACTGGATGTGGCCGATAATATGGAAGAGGATTGATTGTGCACAATAAATTCTTTCTATGTAGACTGTATATAATGTTTTCCCTGTGCAGCGATCCCACGTTAAGCCCACCCATTTAATGAGGGCACTCAAATTTCACAATTATCGGTGGTACTGCATTTTCTAACGAGTGATATAACGTGAAGACAACGCAGGCAGAGGTGTAGTACCGGAAAACAGTCCTTTATGGGAACATAACACTATGATTATGAAGTCTTATTTTACATAGCCAGAGATATGATCTGGTGTGTGGTGTGCCTTGCAGAACCTAGTCTGAGCTCATAACTGCGGCCCCGAGAAAGCTGAAATTTTAGGCTCCGTTTGGACGAGGAAAGAAATGATAATGCGCCTGAAAGAAGAAGGTCCGTAACTGACCTGAGACAGATAAGTCATTATTTCTCGGCCTGATGAAGTTCGGAAGACAAAATTATCAGGCCCCGCAACATTGAGGATCGGATCCAGGTATCATCAGAGAGGACTCTTTACTAAGCCCCAATAATTACCTCTCGATGCAATTATTTGAAAGCCACCAAAACCTCATTGTCCTTAACTCGTCCGAACACCACATTACAGAGCTTTCCTCCTGCTTCATTGTTCTACCATACAAATCTGCAACAATTCGGGCGGTCCGAACAGAGCCTTAGCCATAACTAATTGGGATATGTACATGTAGTTAAGTACGGTACATGCGTTTAGTAAATACAAACGTACCCTAAAAAGCCATCCATCATAACTAATATGGTATGCAAAACTAACCCTTGTGTACTTAATGCGCCATACAATATTCGCATACTGACCTACAAATGCTAATAAACCCACCCACAAGATTTAGAGTATGAAGTATGCCCTAAAATAAATAACGGCGAAGCCTGCCAATAACATCTATCTTCGGGTCAACCTTTAGGCCGTAGGCGAGAGCATACTAAGCTCAGCCTTATAGTTAAGGACGCGTCGATCTCCAAAGACTTGGCGTAGCCTTTGATTTATCCGAAGATCGCTTATTGGATGATTCATTCTATATTTTTTCCAGCAAACTTCAAAACCCAATCATGGATCTAAAAATTATGTCATCTCAAAAGTAGAGAGCTACTAGAAACCTATGTGTGTATAAGTTTAAATAGATTTATGTGGACCACTATTCCATAGCCACATATAGTCTAAATAGTTTACTCTTTGCGGAGCAACATTTCGCCGAATAGACGAAGTTGTTGCTGAAAACGCCAATAGTACTGCAGATTTGGTCGCGTCACTCATCTTCATAGATGTAAACCACTATAATTCTTAAAGAATTTAAAACTGGTAGTGATCAGTATTTCTAGTTTCTTTTTGGGCGGGGCATTATCTCACCGAGTAGACGAAGGGAGGCTGAGGACCTCTTAATCGTAATTCGAATATAAGAATGATTGCGAAGCTCCTTAATTACTGTATATTCAATCTCTATAATTCAAGCCATACATCTAGAGCAATTTTCCTCCTTTCCTACTTTCTCATATAACTAAACTTCCTTTCTTTACTTTGAAATGTCTTATGCAAGTGAAAACACTTTTCTTCGTGGCTACAGAGCAACTTACAAAACCCTCGGGTTTTACAGAGGTTATAATTTCCCTCTATGTATGTTCTATCCATAACCTCGTATATACCGCATCAAATCAAATCTAATGCAATCAGGGTTCGTGTTCGGTGGAGCTTTACTCGGCTTCTCGCTTTCCAGACTTGGATATCTAGATATAGCGGGGACCTTTTCGAAGGAAGCCAGTCCGGGGGAATGGTTTTGGTACCGGCATGGTGTTGATAGAAGTTAGTTATTTAGTCTTTTACATTAGAATCAACGCAAAGCTGACAGCTGAATTAGTTGGTATCACGATACACCTAGCAGCAATTCTACCCTGCGGCATCCTATCAGTGTTCCAATTCGTCCCCATTATACGCCATGTTAGCCCCCCCCCTCTTCCCTTCATATTTAGACCTGGATCGTAACTCATATAAACAGAAAGCCTTGATAATACATCGTATTGATGGGTACATCATCCTCATCCTTTTATGGATCGCTACAGCTGGTGCACTCATGATAGCCCGTCGTGCATTCGGCGGAGATCCTATAACTCAGGCTGGGACATATTTTTTGTCCTTTATAACACTTGTGGCTTCGTCTATGGCATACTATAACATCAAGAGGCTACAGATTGACCAGCACAGGAACTGGATGATCAGAGCCATGGTTTATGTTAGTAACCTTGGAACGGTTGCAATTTAGCTAGACTGAGCTGACTATATATGCAATAGATGTCGAGTATTATAACGCTCCGCCTTGTGATGGTGATTGGCGCGAAAATCATCACCAGTATCAATTCATACTACAGGGTGAGTCGCAGAGTCAATCCACAAAAGTTGGCGAAGATCTAACCTTATTCCTTACCTTAGCTTATGCGTTGCGACGAAGTCGCCTTTATCATGGACGACGTCTCTCGGTTCGCAGAATCCTATCCTACCTGCTTGACTGATGCCAATTATGGCTATGTTGCTGTTCAAGCGTCGTTCAAGTCCGGATCTTCACCCGAGAAGATCGGTGCTGCGTTCCGGTTGACCTTTGGGATGGGAATGTGGGTTGCTATCTTAGTTCATGTTATTGGGGTAGAGATATATGTAGGCCCTCCATGTTTAATTAGCTTTGTTGGGAGTTGTTATGATACTAACATTGCTAAAGATTCGATTGACACCTGCTGAATCTGAGAGGTTGAGAGGAGTGGCATACGAGAAGCAGCTGAAAGCAGGACTGACTCCTGCTGGGAGTGCGGGGCTTACGACAGATGTTTGGGGAGACGCAGTTTGGGCGCCGAAGAAGAGTGCGGACGCGGAATCTGTACCGCCCCAAATGTTGGGTCATGACCAGTAAATAGGTGGTTATTGGAAGTTATAGATTTTGGTGGTTTTAAAGTTTGGCGTGATATTACATGTACTGAGATATAGTAGCCGTACATACTTACATGTATATGTAGTTTATAGAAGTCATATGTCCTATATTTATGTTATTTGTGGCTTTTAACCACATCCACAACCCCCACCCCCCTCATCCCGCTCACTCATATGATTGAAACGTTCGGACAAGACTGGCTTCAAGGTTGTAAGCCAAAGATCAATAAACCCCCAGACTATTATTAAAGCAGAAACTTTATTTAAAGTCAAATTTCAAAAGGTTTCTCTTGGGCGTTAGCTCAACTCCGTACGCGTTGTGTGTTCTACAATAACCTCCAGGCTTCAAACAATTAATGAATTACCAATGAATCAATTTTCTAGGCGTTCTGAACCTTGCCGAGTGATATATAATGATTACTCCGGACTAAACCAAATCTGGCTTAGGAAGAGAGCATAACCGGTAAATTCGTTGGTTTTTGACGTTTCTAATTTAGTTTATAAATTTTTTTCTTCAGTTGCCGTCATGGTAGTTTCTTTGAAAGTCCTTATATACATACATGTAGTATTCTCGCTGCAATTACATCTAGTACGTACATGGCGCTTGAGGCTGTGCTACCGGCTTCAAGCAACAGCTTTTGTGAATTACATCTTAGTACGAATGAAAACCTCACACTACTAACACCTTTTAAATTTTATATAGCTCCACATTTTCATACAGTGCAGTCAAGTCAAGGCTGACATCTAGTTACGCCCGAACTATTGAGGTATCTAGAACACCCCTTCCTCCGTGTCAAAAAATTTCGAACTCCAAATTCCATCCATCAATCTGATATAATGCTGGTGAAATGATACATTTGGTTGTCAAAACAACCGGCAGAGTGCCACAAAAAAAAATCCCATAACTCCAAGAATTCAAGGTCCCATAAAACTAGAAAACAAGAAGAACCAATAACTACCACACCACAAGCAAGGAAAGACATTACTAATTACGTCACTAGTTCATAAGAATGATACGCCTCACCCCTACCAGTTCCAGGTACGGTTCGCAGCATTGAATACAGGGGGTTTCCACTGTAGAAGTTCAGGATCAAGCGTGCGTTTGCCTTTAATCTTCTGTTTTTCTCTCTGTTTCTCCTTCTGTGCTAGGATTGCATCGGTGAGACAGATAACATGTTGCCCTTTCTAAAGAGATGTCAGAAAAAAACACAAAAAAGGTTGAAAGGAACGTGATTATGGATAACCAACATAGTACTTGAGCATATTGAGATTCTGCAGTGTATGAATAACATCTTGGGTGGTCATCGCGCTCGAACTGGCCAGTTCATCAATAGTTGTCTCTCCTTTAACAAGCATGAGCTGATCCACGATAGTGTCCTGCCAGAATGCACGATAACTCAACAACCCCAAATCCGAAAGCGGCTTTTCGGGAGACCCAAGTTTTCCTTCCCTTTTCGAGAGTTCGTAAGAGAATGCGATCAGAAGTTTTCCATAACCATGACGCTGGTATTGTGGTAGGGTAAGAATACAAGCTACATTATACCCCTCTGCGGATTCCTTTTCTTTAGAAAAGTACCCAATTAGATGGCATCCATACTCATCCCGAGTTGTCATGCAATAGAAGAGGAAAGGGTCAACATCGTAATAGAGCGTCTTGTGGTCTAAAAAGCATTTAGACAACAAACATAGATTTCGACACCATGTGCGTTGCCGTCGACCATCAATTTCGAAAAATGAGACATTTGCATCGCGATAAATCTCATTTCCTGGGGGATGAAATAATGTGCACTTCCCCCTGTGGCGTTCAAACCGACGAGGCTCTCCAAAGTACGAAAGGCAGAACTCGCAAATATACACAGTTTCTTCCTCTGTGTATTCTATTGGATAAGGTGAAAAATACCAAGGCTCAACTTCATATTTTCCCATCTGAAGTTTTGACAAGTTACGGACACGGGAAATCTCGTGGGCAGACTGTGTCATCGAGCCAGACGTTCGAAGCTTTTCAATTTCATGCTCCTTTGAAAAGGTATCAGGTTGTTGGGCAATCGCGTTCCCTTGTTTTGCAGCAGCAGCTCGAGCCGCCGCAACCTCAGATGATATTTCCGGCTCCTCATCTTCTGCACCAGGAGTACCAGTATCGCCCACAGTTTCTGATTGTATAACCAGCGAATCGTCATTCTCTTGAACAATTGATGCATTTCTCCCCCTGTTTTTTGGTGCTTTTTGTCCAACAGTAGGTGTGCCGGGACCTAGGCTGTCTCGTCTCGCTCGCTTCGGTGCACGTGACGCGGTGTCACGTGGCGTAGTAGCTTTCCCATTCTTTTCAGTCTTTGCGACCTTTTTCTCGGGGCGAGGCCACTCGACCTCGCGCTTAAGATCGAGGCGTGTTGCGGGAACCCATTCGTCAAGTCGTTTATTGAATTCATCGTAGTGAATGTAGTAGTATGGCTCGCCTTTGCGGGTCTGAATTGACAAGATCTCGGCCCAACGATGTTCCTTAGAACTCTCATGGTAAACGTAAAGCTTAACACCTATGCTAATTCAATGTCAGAAAAACGTTTAGACCATCGCGTTTGGATAAAAATGAGGAACACAGGAGAGACTACCGGAGAGTAGCGAGAGTGGCAATCGATTTCTCGCCGGTTTCGACAACTGGGGTGCCGGCGTCAGCGCTGGTATCGCGTACAGGCATCATGTATTACTGTGGCAATTATAATACGGTATTTGTAGGTGAGTATATGCCAGGTTTGTGGTGATAATCCTCTTGACAGTTGGGGGTTGAATCTCATAAAGATGAGGTGACGTTGAAAGCTTGGATACGTAAGCGGTGCACTAATACAAATCGGGCTGTATTGATTGTTACACAGATTAGGGTCGATCATGCGTTGGGAGTAGAAGCATCTATCACTCACTCATCTTCACCAGCTTATGTATGTAAGTATTAAATTTTGATTCCCGAAAACTAAGATAATACCTTATGAATATGCTTAAATCAATCCCCGTTGGAAAGTTCAGGCATCCATGGAAAACCATATCTTGGCGCGGATATGTTGGTTTTTTTGTTTTTGTTTTTGTTTAATTCATTAATTGTATACGGATATGTTGGTTGAGTGTAGGGCAATCAAGTCACATCTTTCATTTCGTACTCTTGCTCCAATTTTCAGAAAAAGAATTTGAGACTGCCTGATATATATGTACTTGATGATAAGTCGATTCGCTGGGGGGTTCATGACCAGTTTACCCAGAGGAACATATAAGGAAAATTATCAAGATCTATTTTTCATGACAGCCCATTTTATCTGATCGGGTTGGAATTATCCCGATCATACGGCTCCATCATATCCGTGCTCTGCCATCCCTGTTGATATCTGAATATAACCATCTTCCATGACTAGCTCATTCATATCAGAATACCTCTATCAAAGTAGCCCGATAACACGGCTATCGTCCCAGTGACTCGCAACCTACATTTTTAATAACAAATATAAAAAGGGGGGAGGGAATAGTACCTGATTTAAGAGGATGGAGATATAAGTGAGAAAAGAACCGAAAAACACGAAAGGGAATGGGAAAAAGAGAAAAAAGAATTCAACGCCGTTTCCGATTCATGCTATGCCCTTGCGAAACAAAAAAAAAAACCCCCATCCCCCTAGTAAACAACCCGCGCCCAGACAGGAAGTGAAACGAAATAGTAACAGTATACAAAAAAAACCTCTGTAATGATACATCTGCAGGAAAACGAAGAACTAAAAATCCGTAGACTTACCAAAAAGACTAGACATCAAAGAAGAGAAATATGTCGCGAGAGATTGAAGGTTCAAATTGACAGCAGTAATGGAAAACTTTGGATTTCAAAAAAAAAGTAAAAGACCCTATGTGATATCAATCAAGAAGACCTCGACGTTCCATTTGCAAGCGGATTTTTAAGCTTTAAAACAATCTTAGGGGCCTTGGGATGCGATTGTCGGGGCGTGGAATTATTGGAGGAAGATGCCTTGGGTGTAGCGGACGGTCTGGGGGCGCCTGATGGTTTCGGGGTGGACTTTGGGGTAGATTTCGGAGCCGACTTAGAGATCGACGGTGTCCTCTCTATATTGGGCCTAGAATCCTTGGTCTTTCTCCCTATTGGAGTACCGTTGACCCTCGGCTTCGGCGTTGTGATGAGTTTGAGTGGTTTTAATTGCACAGGCGGCGGCGGCGGCGGCGGCAGTGGCTTTGCTGCGAGGTCATATGACCACTTAAATCTCAATACAGCCTAGTAAGGTGTGTTAACAAGCGGTATCTACTATTGATTATGACCACCGTTAAACAAACCTTTCCTATATGTTCACACCTAAGATGGCGCGGACGTTTCATCACGACAATGAGCGAATCCTTCGTAGAGTATAGAAGTCTACAAATATCTATTAAGTCACGCAGCTCAAGTAATCCAATGTCTTGAGACCTAAACCACAAGCAAATAGTCAGCTCAGACTCAAACATTCTCGACGGGAGTTCACTAACGTGCATGCTTTCCAGAGGCTCTCTTTCAAAACCTTGTCCTCTCCAATTTCCTTCTTCAAAGAGGCAATCGCGCCAGAAATAGTCTCTCGGGCAAGTTCATCCTTACGTGAGCTCGAAGAGTCCCCCCCGTCCTCAATTATCATCATCTCGCCTAACTCCATATCCGGTTCGTCTTTGACTTTTGATTTGTCGTCGCCGGTAGCTATCATTCCCAACCCCTTCACAAGGGCGCTATAAACACGCTTGCGGATATAGGCTGAGGGATCCGTTCCGATAACCTTGCATATATACTCGACTAATACAGGGGTACGGAGAGCGCCAAGATCAATCATGCAGTCAAAAGCTTTTGCTCGAAGAGTTTCCAGTGTGCCTTCTCTAGTGTAAGACATGAAAAGCTCCATCTTAGCATCCTTCACACGTAATAAAGTCAAGTCTCTCCGAATCTATAATTAACGTTAACTACCACAGATCCCGTCTTCATAGACTCTAGTTTTACCTCTAAAGAAACCTCAGAAACAATGTTCTGATAAGTCGGCTGCCACTGATCCATACGTTGATACCTTAAAATTTCTCTAATAGCAGCTTCCTGCGTAGCCGCAGCCTCGTCGTCCTCAAATTCATAGTGGTGGCCAAATTCACCTCCAGCATTCTTTGTCAATGTGAGGGTGTTAGCTAACGCTTTCATAAGATTCGCCACATAATGGCAGTCATCAAACTTTTTTTATAGTTAGCGCACTATGAAAAACTCTCATATACTAGGGGGGGCTTACGTTATTATTAGAATTGTCATTGTACCTAAGTACGTCCAGTAGCCATTTTTGCGCGCTTGTTGGGCAAGCCCCCGAAAGATTCCTGATCCGTGACATTGATGTTGGTATTGCTTTCTGCACGTAATACGAGGTGAAGTCCGTGAAATCATTACTTCTGGGTATCGCTGATCCTGGGAAACAGAAAAACTCCTGGAATGCCTTCATAAGGTGAAACTGTCCCACCCATGCCAAGTCGGCAGTAGCACACTATATTTCGTTAGCTAGGCGGCCCCAAGACTCGCTAAAATTAACACACCTTAGATAATGCGAGCGCAGCTTCCGTGCGTATACCATGATAATATCGTCGATCCATCAATGTCCTTACTAGAATTGAGGATATTAAAGCGGACTCTTTTATGCTTGCAAGATGCTGCAACGCCTATAGCAAAATATGTTAATCCCATACACTATTGAATACTTTCAGAAATTATACCTCATACTGAGCAATAACGTCCCTGTCTTGCTGTAGCTGGGAAAGAAACATATAGTCCGGCTGCCCAACTTTAAGGGTGCAGATCCACTCAAAATCAGCATCCATACGAATCCACTCAAATGACTCTTGTGCCATCTTATCCTCGTCCTCTTTCGACCAATCTTCTAACCTCCAATCATCTACCTCCTCTTCACTCTGTAGCACATCGCCCAAACAATAGAGTAGTACATCATCATTCTGTGCATCAATACTGATATCAACGCCAGCACCAGCAGCAGCCCTTTCTTTCTGTCGCCGAGAACGCTTGAGCCTTTTATACTTCGTGTTGTAAGGGATATCAAGTTTTGTATATGTATCTTTAATGTCGACAACATGTTCGTAAGGCGTTCCATCCGCCTCGTGGATTCGAATGGTCATTGGGCCAGTGAACAAGGGCAATGGAGGCCCCACTGCTATATGTCGGACATGCTCTTGAGCATCATTAAAGAAGCTTTCTGCCGTTACTTTGTGATGTGTTGGGGTTTCTGTCGCTTGAACTTGTCGGATTCCCATTTCCACGATCATACGCTTCTTATTGAACCTTTGCGAAACCTCAAACCGTGGATATCCTGATCCATAAACCCACTGCTGAAAAAAGGGGTCTAATTTAGTGTGGCTGCTCTTCTCACACACTCGAATAAAGTGCTTGGTACTCATGAGTCCGTTCTTCAGCTCGCCTGCCACTGCCCCTAGGAATGTCTTCCGAACCACACGGTGCAAAACCATGGAAGAACTGACTTTCCACAGTCTCTTCTCAAGGATCGTCAAAACTACAGGAGCCTTAAGCTTGATGAAATCCAAACATCCCTGATCAATTGGAACCGCAAATCCCGCAGCGTAAAGCGATGGACGCCCAATATCCAGCTCACATATTTTTTCCGCGTCCCTTTTGAGTCTGAAACGGTATTCATTGTTGCCCATCAATGTCTTCAGAAAGCATCCAGTCATCCAGTACGCAATCCCGATAATAACCCAAGTGTCTTGCCAATCCTTCGGTACCACTTGCACCCCAGACCATTGTGTTGCCAGGGCATATGTGAGTTTCCGAGTAACCGGCCAAATTGGATCGATTACATGCTCCGGGAAAAGTAAGCGGTTACTGCATATAACTAACGAAGCTGATTCTGTAGTATCCATTGCTAAATCATCAACGAAACAAACTTTGAACGCCTGGAAGACATATTGTCCGAATTCCTTGAAAATATAATCTAAAGCCTGCTAAATGTTAGCCAAAATAAAGGGGGGAAAGAGTGAGGCACATTCCCAGGAAATACCTTTGGGATGAACATGCAGGTGTTCCTAAGATCTGGCTCTCTCCCTGGAAGACAATACCCTAGCACATCAACGCTCATAGATCCCATAGCCTCTTCGGTTTCTACATCTCGATACTCTGAAAGATTGACACGTTCAAAGGGACCGGCTGCAATCGAGATATGTTGTGGGGCTACTGCTTGAAGTTGCTCAAACTTTAAAGTCTTTTTCCATGGCTCGGTAGGATGGGTTTCCTTCGTACCGTCAGTAGAATATTCAAGTAGATTTATTGAATTCCAACAAACCTCGTCCTTATAGTTGCCGCTACAAACAACTGTCATATCAAGATCCCCATCTTCATCTGCTACGTCTTCCGTACTCATTTCGTCTGGAGACTCGTGAGTCCCATTAACGCCGTTGATTCCATTAGTGACAGGGCCATTTCCATTCACCTGTGGCGATGGCGATTGAGATGATGTCTTTTCAATGTCCCCGATGGTTTTCGGTACCGTCACCTCAATCTCCCATGTCCACCTCTCGTGAATCCCATCAAGAGTTGGGAAAAGACAACATGCAGATCCTGGTAGAGGGGTATGGGTAGTATAGGCATGAGGGTATCGCAGATCACCGGCATCACAGCCCACAAAGGTGAACCCATCACGAACATGTTCAATTACATATTCGATCCTTACTTTTAACGAGCTGAATATGAAAGATGTATCTGATCTGGGCAGGGCAGGGGTCATAGCTCCATTTGAGGCAATGTCTGGAGATTCCCGTTTGGTACCAGGATTACTTCGCCCAACAGGGGGTTTTGAGCGCTAGCACTAAGGGGATCCTGCACTCGAACTTGTAAGCAAATCAAATACTTCCAATCATATGAGGCCTTTAACAAGGCAGGAAAAGAACTCACAACTGATTCTATCTTAACCTTCGGAGGTAAATGAATAACCAATTCATGCTCCGGAGGATCACTGAGCGCCGGGTCAAGTTTTTTCATAAGTTGATGATGCTGATGTACTGTAGCGGTATCGTGGATTTTGAAGCTGCTATACGGTTCCTTATAGGTTAACGATGGGGACTTCCCATTGACAAGGCATTTTGTAATTTCTATGATTTTACAAGAAGATTAGTTGACCGCTGTGAGAGTCACTTTGCTGCCCAAGATAATACGTACTGCATTGTCTGCAGTTCAGTCGGAGTTGCTTTAAAGTAGCCTCTGTCGGATTAATGGTAATCTCCGTCCAGCCCTATTTACGCGTGTATATCAGCACAGAGATCCCTGCGGGGGCCTAGATGCAGAGATTTCATACCTTCAGGCTTTTGTTCGCGAAATTTATATCTAATCCAACCTTTTGGTGACCTGTGCAAAACTGTCAGCCACATAACGATGGGAAACAGAACGTGAATCGGAAAACTTATATATTAAACCCGCGATTATAAACTACTTGTGGCGGGGGTGGCGCCTGTGCTTGTGGTTGGGATTGGCTATGTTGCGATGACTGCGAATAGTGCTGCGATGACTGCGCAAATATAGGCACCTCCGTAGCTGCCGGCATCTTGTCAAATTATTCAATAAAAGTAAAATGAAGCTTGTTAAAGATACTGAAGTAGAGGTGGCGTAGTGGGGAGTAGTTCAGTGAAGTTGTGCGATCGAGACACGCAAAAAACGTAGAAAATTTCGGCGTCCTTTTTGTGTCGTCCCTTCTATGCCAGCAAGAGCACGGTCTTCATCCTATTTTGGCTCCCCTCCCCAAAAAATTCTTTCACGGAACAAGCTAGGTTCCCTCCCTTTTTTCAAAAAAAAGCCCCCTCTCTTCTTTTGACCCTAAAAGCCCCTCCTGTGTATTCCGCAACCTATCCTTCTGAGCCCCTCCAGCCAGCGATCTCGAGCCTCTCAAGCTTGCCAAAGATACCAAAAGCTCCTCTAGCAATCGTTGCGCACGTATGTTTGAACTGTCGCGGTTGTTGTTCTGCTTTTTCGTTTCTAATGTTGTTGAAATTCCAAAGCAATCACGGTTCGAAACGCTCGTCGAGTCCCCGGTGGTGATGGCACGAGCGACGCGGCGGAATAAAGGGGTTTGAGGAGGGATACAGAGGCGGACTACCGAAGGCGAAGACGTGTCCTGTCGAGAGGTATCTCAGTGAATGGTAGATTGAGGCTTGTCGTGCCTGAGAACTAACGGTGGTTGTTGGAGTCAGCGATGATTGAGCGTCATTATCTATGGGGCTGCACAGGCGTCGAGACAGAAAGGCGTGAAGTCGGCTAGTGTAGCTGTTCTAGCCGCATGTGGCTTCAGGTCTTGGCATATCGCACATAGCAATGCGAACCAGAAATCTGCAGGAAAATGCTTCCCCAACATAGCACCTACATACGTCTCTACTGCAACCAATAAACAGCACCGCCCTTTGGGGGGGAGGGGGGGAGGGGGAGGGGCACGTGAGAATCCCTCTTCTTTGTATATGTATACCTACCGCTACCGAATAATTCTCGGCTGGAGACGAGAACAAGCTGCAGAAGCAAACAGAGACCCACGCATGACATGCAGACTGTCTACATTGAAACGCCATATATAGATTACAGTCTGCTAGCACTTCATTCTCGACAATAACATCCCGATATACATAATATACAGTATTGTGAAAATACAGCGGAAGCTGATGGTAAAAATACACTGCATGACACGCCATGCCACCAGAAAAACTAAATTCGCAAGTGCCAGAGATAGAGAACCAGAGAGAAGAGAGTAAAAAAGAAAAGCCCATACCCACGACGATCCCAATAGACAAAGTAGAATAAAAATAAGAAATGATACGAACAATGAATTTCCCAGAAGCTTACTAGGGAGGTAAGACACGGATGAGAAAGAATATAAAATAGGGATGGAGATAAAAGACCCGAGAAAAAGATACCATAATACACCACCTCCCGGAAAACCGCAATATGAGAAGGAAAAAAGGAAAAAATTAACACCATGTGATATTATGTACTTTCCCCAACGCTCCGTAAATAGCAACCCTCAACACGATCTCTTACTTAGAAATCCTCCTGCGGGCCCTGAGATGCCTCGCTGTTTTTTGGTGGAATTCTTCGGGAAGCTCAAAATCTTTGATTTCGAGCTCCGGGAGGGATACCCCGAAAGGCTTCAGATTTCGTGAACTTTTTCTAGAAGTGTTGAGTACAGCTTGACGCATGTGCGGGTTATTATAGAACGAGATGAATGGCTTGTGTATTGGTTGTTTCTTCTTTGGACTCTCGGCGGCGGTGAGTCGATGAGAGGACTTGGATGATTTCGATGTGTGACGGTGTTGCTTTGAGCGATGAAGATGATCGCCGTCGTCGGAATCGTCTGTAATAGCATATATATCCTTTTCTGCCTTTCCATCCTCCTTATCTCCTTCGCCTTCGTCTTCATTTTCGTAGAAAGCCCGCCCGTTAGGGCCTCCAGACTCATCCAGATCTCGTTCTGGACTGTTTGTTAAACTTCTGCTTGTTCTTCCAGCGGCAGCAAGCTTTTTTCTTCTCTCTTCCTCCTTCCATGCTTTGAATTTTCTCAATAACGACTCATGCCATCTAATTACTCCGGCTTTTCTCTTCTCCATCTCGACTAGTCCGAGTTTCTGGGCAATTGTGCTAAGGTTAAATGTCTTTATCCAGTCAGGTCCTCGTAATCTTTCCAACCTATCTTCGTATCTTTGCTTATCATGGGCTGCCCTATCACGCTCAACATTGCGTAGGCGCTTTTCCTCCCTTCCCATGGAGGTGTGTGGTCTGATATAGATGTCTTCTGATAACGGATCTGCATTAAACCTAGTAAGCCGAGAACTACTGGCGCGGGCTTCTTCTTCGAGGTTAATAGTCTCGATAACTACTTGGCGCGTTGGGTGGATAGATTGCTGTGGCTCGGCCAAAGAGTCTACTATTCCGATATTGACAGTTTCTGGGGATCGAGTTGCCTCAATGTCGTTTAAATCAGCATTTCCGTTGGCAGTGGTGCCATTAATTCTGTTTGTGATGGCGCTTTGTGCGTTTCTAGGAGTAGCATCGTTCTCCACAATTCTCATAGGATGATCAATATCAACAACAAAATCTACATTTTGAATTAGCCACTCAGTTAAGTACGAATAATGAGATATAATTTACCATCCTCATCCTCTCGGTCTTCGAACCACTCTGCCAATTCGCTCTTTTGCTGGGTGTCTTGACTACGAGTTACTCTTTTGTCGCCTTCTTTTTTATCATTTTCATTTAGGTTATTTGTTGTTGTAGTTGCCGTTGTTGTGCGGATATGGATAGGTTGTTGCTTTGAAGCTGTAAACCTCCGGGCTTTCTTGGGTGGAGGTTGCAGATCCCCTTTTCCACCACCGATGCTCTTGGGAATGGAACGTTTTCGCTTCCCGATCAATTGCGACGTTTGAGGAACGAAAGCGGCTGCATCCGCTGAGGGTGAGGGTGGTGTCGGTAGAGAAGCTGTATCGGGTTCTTGGGAATTTTTGTACTTATTTTGAACTTTTCTCTTGCGTTTGTCGCTTCGCGCTTCTACGCCTTCGTTATCGGAAGATAGTCGCGCCATAGACCCAGCCTTAGGTGAATCGGGAGACTGTGTCAAGGACGTAAACGATGTAGCTGGAGGTGTGGAGTTCTCGGACGAAGAGAACTCAGATGAGCCAGAGGTAGAAGTAGCAGCAGGAGGATTGACTTGTTTGCTGAAGCGCAGAATTATATGGACCTTTCGTTTCATGATGTAAAGACGTTTTCATTCTTCACTTCTATGACTAGTGGGGGAGAGGAAGGGGGCGGGGGGGGGCGTGACAGCGGGAAGTAATGAGGGGGGGGCTTCTTTTTCAAGGTCTCTTTTGTTCAGAATTGATGGGACCGACGTCGGCTGCCTGGCTGACTGGTTGCGCAGAGTACATACACCGTAGTAGTGTCTTCGCGAACAAAAACTACTGACAGAGCTGGGATTTTGGGGTTCAAGAGTTCAAAGGTTTCGCGCAGAGGGTCTCTCCTTTCCTCACACCATGCACAGGAAGCAACCAAGCAGGGCGGGACACCCTACCAAACTCGATAACACGGTCGAAGTGTAGGTGCATCAGCATCTGAACTCACTCGCAGATCGATATTGCGCTGCAAGGCAGAGTTCGCTAGAGTGCATTCTTGGGCTTCATTCATCTCTTGAATGAGATAATTCTAAGCAGCTTTTGACGCTTCAGTTTATTACAGTAGCCACCGTTTATTAACCCAGCCCAATCTCCATAACCAGCCTGATTCTAAAAGAAAAGTCATAAAAGTCTACCGTAGATGCCTAAGTACATACATACATGTATATGCTAATCACGAAAGTGAAAGAAATGAATAAAAGAAAATGATATATAAAAACTTCTCAAAGAGGAAAAGAAAACACACATAAAAAGTATTGAAAAATATAACCATATAATTAATCAACGCGCATCAAAAATTGCTTTACCAGAGGCGAACCAGCAAACTCTGGGTTCAAAAGGATGCACCTACCCAGTAACAAATCAGGTCAACCAATGTCTTATTCACTCTACGTAACCAGTATCCCAATGATAAAACTTACGAGAGGAAATATGACAAGCCCTGGCGACGAGCCTCAAGAAATTTTGGACGGAACTTGGCTGGTAGGCCAGGAGTTAGTATGTTCTAACCACGGAGAGACCCAAATTCTCCGGACGTCAACGACAGGTGGAACACATACAAACAACACTTTTTGGCGGCAAAGCTGGAATAGACACTCCTGATCTTGGGAATGTCTCGATAAGCATATCCCGCAGCTCAACAAACTCGGAATACCTATTTTGCCCAGTCAGAAATCTCCAGGATAATACTACCAAATGGTCGTAGCGGGGTGGAATCAATCGCGCACCGTTTTCGAACAGTAAACTGAGCTCCCTATGTATGACGACAGCAACGCATGAGCCTCAATAACTCATAATGAATCCCCAAGCAGACGCCAACTAACCTCGAACGTCTCAATCGAGCAATTCCAGGCCACATAGGCCCCCGCTCTCGTCCTACTGCCAGAAATAATCAAATAATCCACCACTTTTGCGCTTCTTGCCCATATTCCAGGGCTATTCTCGCTTGGAATGATCGTGTGGTCGATAAGCTTTATGGTGAGAGGATGAAATCCCCGCTCTTCGTAGTCGTCATCCATATTGTGTTTGGGTTTGTTGGGTGAAGGATACCTATCATGTAGCCTCAAGGTGTTCGTTTTCACGATCGTTGTTGCTGCCGTAAATGCTACGCTGGTATGTAGATGGTAAAGGAGCTGATGTGGCGGGACATTGGATGTGGCCGCACCATATGTGGCGGTGGACGTACGTAATTGACTGGATAAACACATACATGTATCTACATGTAATTGCTAAATGTAGTACTCTACATGAATATAAGCACAAGTAGATACAGTGGGCAGAATAAGAGCATGCAAATGCCAAAATCAACATGTTCACAGGAATGGTAGGTACATGTACATGTAGTCCTCTCCGTTACCGAATGCCAAGCAAGTACAAATCTGCTATAGCGAACGAGTTTTAGGGATATATCGAGACGAATATCTAAATCAATTGGAATTTCACCATAACTATATGGATGTTAGATGGAAGATTTGGAATATGCGCGTTACTTATAACGGGGAACGACTCAATAACTAAGTTAGCTGAGCTTAATCCGTAATGTTATTACTCATGGGAAAGGACGGATCCTAACTTTCCGGGGAAGCTCAACGCATGGATAAAAATAAATTGAGCCAATCGGGTCTCAATAGTCGAACTATGGAGTTGAGACAACAAAATCTAACTGTAAGGGGCCTGTCTGGGCCGTTGATTCAGGGATGCTGTTAACTAGAGGTCCATAGCGGGAAGGGAGGCAGGGGCCCCTGGGCACTCTCTCAGGCAATGTTACTATCTGCAGGCCTCTTTTGTGTGTGTCGGTTTTTTGTGTTTGGGTAACATTCGCTCCTTCCTCTTCTCTTACCAGCCGCTTAATTGTCTGTTGGTTTGGGGTTGTTTCCTTTCTCTTATAATCGCCTCCTTCTCTCCTTCTCCCCTTCTCCCTCTCCCTCTCCTCTTCTCTTTCCTCCCTTTCAACTATCCATCCTCACTCGCTCGTCTCTTCTCGCACATTCGTTTGTTGCTAGTCCCTAATACCCCCCTAGTCCTGTATGTTTCAATCCCCTCCATAATACGCCTAATCCAGGTAAACAAACCAGGGACCCTTACTGACCCTATTGCTTGTTTTAAAGTCACATACAATACCTTAATTCCTATTCAATATGCAGTCCTTCCTCATTTCCACCCTTCTGGCGTCTAGCGCTGTCTTCTCTACAGCATACGCCCAAGTATACACCTACCCTAACGTTACTGATATGTAAGTTTACCGACTACCTTAGTCTACCCAACAACCGCAATACTAATAATCTATAACAAAACAGTGATATCAATGTCAGGAATCAGTGGTGTACTTCACAAACCTCTTCGTGTAAACTTTTGTGCCAGAATCAAGAGCTGAAGGTTTCTGCCAACGAATGTTTCCCCGACAATCTCTACTACCAGTGCACTTGCTCTAACGGCCTAACTCCCAATGCAACCGAGTAAGAGCCCTCTCTTCACCAGTTTTATTTTGCATAGATTCTGATGCTGTCAACAGATACTCCCAAACTATTCCGTTTTTCATCTGCCGTATTGAAGTTGAAGACTGCCAGACTGCCTGTAGTGGTGATGCCACATGCATCAGTCTTTGCGCCTCGGGCAAGCAATGCGGTGCGACCGACCCCACACGAGTAAACGCTACCACAACCACTTCTTCAACTAGCAAGTCTTCTGCTACTGGAAAGTCGTCAGCCACCCAGACAGATTCCAACGGCTTTGCCGTCACAGGGACTTCTGGATCATCGAGCGACGACTCATCCAACGGTGCTTCTACATTGTTAGAAGCTGGTAGTGTTTACGGAATGGGTGTCCTCGTTGCAGGCTTGGCCGCTGGATTCGCAATTGTCGGAATCTAAGTTGTTCATGGCGAAGTGTAAAAGAGCACTGGCAGAAATTAATGATTAGGGGTTGTATGATGCTTATGGGGGAATACGGAAAAGGGTTGTATTGTAAGGATGTGTTCAAGAGCAGCGAATCACATTTCACTTGATGATTAGCTGTGGAGCTTTATTTATTTTCTTAATGGATGTGTTTTGATGTGATTGGGGATTGGATACGAGTTGATTTTTCTAACGCATAGTTTCTTTTCTTTTTTTTCCTCCTCTTATTTTTCGCCGACAGATTACCTACCTGTATTTATACTTTCATGGACAACTACAGCGCCGAGCCAAGCGTCTACTTGATTTAAAAATAGCACTATTTATCTCGATTGAGTACGGACTTGGATTTTATCGACTATCTACATATATAAATTACTTGCTTAAAGGGAAACTTAAGGGTTTGACCTTAGATTGCTGTTATGCTGCCTGCTTTATGTTTGATAATCTTGCTTTTTAAAGCTCTGTGGGTATCCTGGGAGTAACAATAATGAACAAAAAATGCTGTGGAGAAGCGAGACTTAGCGAAAAATGTGCTTACTAGTAGCTAGCCCTGAACTAGACCCATACCGACCAGGATCCCCTGGATCTGTTACTACGGTATGTAGGTGTATCTACATTGAGTACCCTTGTGGCTGCAAAAGTCACATAGTGTCGGTATTTGTGGTATGCTTACTCGGGTTCTATACCATCATATCTTATCACTCGGTCGACGGCCCCGACGGCTCCGTGAACACGTCAAAGTGCAAGTGCAAATTTAGAAACGATAGGTTAAGTACCCCTGTTGAAGATACAAATCTGCCAAAGTGCGCCCAGAACGGTTGATCATTCAAAAAATAAAGTATGTACCTGCCGCGAATTCCGGAGGATGTCTTGTATATGTACCCTTCGCCGAAAAATCAATATGACGGTGCACTATTCCTTAAGTGTAAGTAAATGTGGAGGTATTAAGATTTACACTAAGTCTTGTAAGTACATGTAGGTAGTACCCTGTCTAAGAACCCATACTCTACTTATTTACCACGAAAAGAACCAGAAAATGCAGTTGCTCAGGGCAAGGATTATTTGTATGGAGTGGCGGTGATCTCTCATACAAACTATCCCTGTTTCCGTCACTTGCATTTTTTCGTGGTAAACGAGGGTATGTATGTATGCGCCTAGAGTAATGCGCGTCTATTGGCCGCAGATCTACTCTGCAACCGCCTAGCGTGACAACCCAACGCCCTACCTCTGTCTTCAACATCACAGCTCTACCACATCTGAGCTCAACCTTCAAATTGATACCAACTCACTTAATCGGCCAACTGCCAATACATCGCAAGGGTTTGTTTCTTGGTTAACATGGATGGATTAGACGCAAGTGCCCACTACACACAGGGCCCTGATGGTACAATTGTTTCCTGTAGAGTATGGTTGATGGAGAACGCTAACACAGGCTTTCAGATGACAAGCCCTCTCTTCTTGTTCTTATCCTCGACACAAATCCCTACGCCTGGTCACAGTTACACCCAGTTCTCCCTCTTCCTCGTGCCCTCGCATCGATTCTTCTCTTCCTCAATGCACATCTAGCCTTCTCGCACGCAAATCGCGTCGCCGTGATCGCCTCGCACACAAGGGAAGCTGTGTTCCTATACCCCAGCACCACCCCTACACCCCCAACCGACAATGATCCCATGCGCGATGCCAACAAATATCGCCAGTTCCGCATCGTCGAAGACGAAGTACAGGCCTCGTTCCGCAAACTCATGGCGGAAACCACTGCCGAGAGCTTGGCTAGCACGAACGAGACTATGATGGCAGGGGCGCTGTCATTGGCGTTGGCATATATTAACCGGCTGTGTATGTCATCGGAAGATGGTCAGGGAGGACATACAGGGGGAAACAGGACGGCAAATGGGACTAGGGATGCGGATATGACTACCATGAATGCGAGGATTCTGGTTCTAAGTGTTTCTGGTGATTTGTCTACACAATATGTATCAATGATGAATTCGATGTTTGCAGCTCAGAGGAAGGTATAACTTGCTATCCCGTCCTTCCTTGTTTCTAAAAAATTGAGTTCTACAATGGACACCTCGGTTGGTAAGGCACTGACTATATAAATGTTAGAAAATCCCTATCGATATATGTAAAATCGCTGGTGAAACCGTCTTCCTCCAACAAGCATCGGATGCCACAAGAGGGATTTACATGCAGCTTCAACATCCTGAAAGCCTCTTGCAATACTTGATGGTACCACTTCTCATACCTTTCAAAGTTTTTTTTTTTTTTTTTTTTGAAACTAATATTAGTTTTCTTAATCATCGTAGATGTGTTTCATCCCTGATAACTCTACACGTAAACATTTGGTCCCACCCACGCAAATCAATGTCGACTTCCGTGCAGCCTGCTTTTGTCATAAGCGTATTGTGGACATCGGGTTTGTGTGCAGTATTTGCTTATCAAGTCAGTGCCCTATTTCTTTTCTCGAAGGTGATACAGAAAGACATGAATGGGGGTCTTTGGGGCTAGCTCCATTCCTTGAACATACCAAGGGAACATCACAACAGTGTGCAACAGCAAGTTATGACGAAAGCGTTTTGGAGTCTTCAGAGAGTTCAATCGAAGACGCTAATTTTGATGTCACACTTATTGTTGACTGGTGGCTCGACGGTGTGCGGCCGAATCATGATAACCGACTACAAGAGGTGGACAGCCTCGAAGTGACCTCTACGAAGCGTTATAAACACAAGCCGATAAAATATAGTAATAAGCACAAAGCATATGATTTTTTTTCTTCTTCAATCTGTGTTTGGTTGTGTGATTTGATGCACGAACAATTTTAGCTGAGACAGAAATGGGTTACTGACTCTTCTTTTTGCTATGGCTTTTGGTGGCTTTTTATAGTATTCTGCTCTCCACCCGAAGGCGCTGTATGCACTACTTGTAGTACAAAACTCGATGTTTCCGACCTCGGTAACTTTGGCGGACGGCCTGCCGTCGTATTGGCCAAGAAGAAAAAGGCAAAAAGACCTAAGCAGCCAAAAACAACCTCCTCCTTTTCAAACGATGTTTCTGCGCCTGCAAGTGCGCCCGGGACACCTGCCACATAGCATCTCATGAATTTCCCAGCATCAGAAGTAGGGTGACCATGGATAATGGGAAGTGGATGCAATGCATCCGGAAGGACGCCGATATAAATTGAGACGAGAGTGCATAGGGTTCTCATGGGAAAGTTACTTATGGTTTTATTCTGGCTCTGGTTCTTCTGATAACAATATTGTAATTTAGAACCTCTCTTCTTGTTGCTTATGGGGGGGGGGGGGGGGAGGGCATACCATTCACTCTGCTCATTCTAATAATAGGGGCTATTGGTGTTACTTTGTCCTTTAACGGCATTACTCAATCTTAAGGGAGTCTAACGACCTTTCCACCAAGGCAGGTCTTGGGATTTCGTGCGTTACGTGACATGACTGTTTCTGGCTCAATCATGGATGCCGTCATATGTGCCATAGCCTAGGTGAGAGTTAGAAACCCTAATAAAACGCGGGCAAGGGCTTTATAGTAGGAATTTGTCCTTTATTGAGGGGGGGGGGGGGGGGGGGCTGGGGGGCTAGATGCCATTACCATGCTATCAGTGGTGTGTCCGTATGTGAAATATATCCGTTTTTCCGCTGCATTTTTGTCGATTTTGATAGCCATGATACCAACAGCAGAGGACATGGTTGACTCTTGAACAACTTTCGATCCTATCAAACCATATTAGATTACCAATACTTGATAGTGGTCGAGCTATGGATTTAACAAACCCATGAAGTCCTTTTCAATGCTAGTCTTTAAGCCTTGTGATTCATCATCACTATGAAACATGCGATCAACAGCCTTGGATGCAATCAACGTATGTGCCATTTGTTCTCCAGTTCCTAAACAAAAAACGATAAGAAAATCCTCAATTAAACATTGATAAAGGCCGGAGGGGAAATACCAGAGCATGTTGTTGCAACAACAATTCCATCCTCTACCCTTATCCAAGTTCCAATACCAATCAATGCTGCCGGGCCAATTCTGCCACGATGCTTCATCCCGATACCACCAGAACTACTTCCTGCTGCAACTCTACCCCAACGGTCAACACAAATAGCACCTACTGTATCGGTAACCACATCTTCTGTAGCATCACGCTGGCCTGTCTTTTCAATTTCAGCATCCAATTCTGATTTAGCTGATAGCGCCGCTGCCGTTAGGGTGACCCCAGTAACTTTAGAGCGCGGTGTCTTTTTATGCTCTTTATGACGAATGCCATAGGCATCAAGCTCACGTTTCCACTTGACCCAGCGAGCATGGGCATTTCGGCTGATAAGTGCTTCATTGTCAACCAGCGGGAATCGATGTTCCTTTGCATAAGACTGTGCACCTGGCCCGACTAACATAACTGGCGGTACACGCTTTAAGGACATTGGCCGACGAGTATTATCGAGAACAAGTCGGGCGAGGGCCGAAGGGTTTTTAAAACCTGGAATAGACATAAAATGTAATCATTACATGGGCTGGATCTTAATATGCATGTAAACGGAACGGAAGCAAGAAAACTTACGGTCAACGGCTCCTACAGCACCAGACCTCCCGGTATCCTCCATGATGGAGGCATCACATTCTACCGTTCCATCCAGGGATAAATTACTCCCATAGCCGGAGTTGGTGATCTCATTATCCTCTAGACTCTTTAAAGCCATCTCAACACCGTCAACAGCAGATCCGCCATTGCGAAGGAATACCATGGCAGCTCTGCAAGCACTGAATGTATATAATGGGGTTAGAAACTAGGGCATAAGAAGACTAGAAAGTGTACTAACGCGGAGCAAGCTTCAAGATGACTGGGTTCGTTTTGGACCGAATGAAAACCCGCACCGGCATGCACAAAGATGGCGGACCAGTCATCCTCAGTCCTTTGCTGGCTAGGTCTTGTCTCCAATTCCATTTCGGCTATCTAACCTGCACGAGGAAACAGGGATGCAGAAGATGTGGGGCCAAAGAATAAGAGAAGCAGCAAGGGATAGCAAGGACTGGGAACGATTATAGGTATAAGACGCAAGCAAGGTGAAAACAAGAGGCGGAGGAGAAAGATAAGACGGATAAAGGTGAAAGGATAGGATGGAGATGAGAGGTGGGGGGAGGGGTCGGAGAATAAGAGGACAGACAAGAGGACAGAAGACTAAAAGATGGAGGAGGTCAGAAATAAGCAATTTTCCCCATAAATGCAGAGGAGGGGTCATCGTGATCACCACTTCATGGAGCACCTGCAGCGGCCCGTTGTGAGTCGAGGCTTAAATTAACATAGCTAAGCTATTAAGCGAACGCACTACGCAAAATATCCCGGCCAAGCCTATCAACCTTCCCCGCTTGTGTAAGGACGCCAGGTTGATTTAAAGTATCGTGCAGGTGTGAATACCAACCTTCTCCCTCTAAAAACAAAGGTCATTGCGTCATGATGTCACATTCCGAGAACCACGGTACCTCCGGCCAAGGCGCTGGACACAAGCGTCAGGTACAGAGGTCAGGGTCTGCAACTAGATGGATGTGGATGTGGCTAAAACTTGGTTTTAGTTCCATTGGAGGAATGCTCGGTGACCGGCGAGCAATGTCGGGCGAGCTTTTTACAATGTAGTGCATGAGCCAATACCTACTCTACTCTACATACAGCTCTAATCCCAGCTGGACACAATGCACATCTAACCGTATGCGTGGAAACATTAAACCTGATATTATAGATACATACATTGGAAGAAGAAAAAAGAATTTCATTTGTCAAGAAACTCCAGTAGTGGCGGCAGCACGAGCTGCAGCTTTCTTAGCCCTTTTAGAGAGTTGCTGCCCTCCTTGCCTTTCATTCTGTTTCTGTGGTTGTTTCTGCTGACCTTTGGCCGGTTTACCCTTCCCTTTGCCATCGTTATTTTCATCCTCTGCCTTCCTCTTATTCTTCTGTTGAACGGTTTCAGGGAGTGCCCCATTGTCGACAATATCTATGACTCCCCTGAACGACCGCCTCTTCAGCCCCGCTTGTATCTATTTACTATGTTAATGGGCTGCACAAGGCGAAAATTCAGATACATACGAGGAATGGGGAAATTACAACTACAGTTCTACTAAGGCCTCCAACTGCCTCCCTTCCCTTCTCCTGACTCAGCCCCCATAAAGTTGCCAAATTCATAACGTCAAAAGGTGCTCTAACTCCCACAGCCTTTCTAGCCTCACTGCTTATGATAATGCCCCTCCCCCTTGTCGCTCTTATGAGAGATGCGGCGTTTTGCATCAAGTTTCGTCGAGCAGCAACGTCATGGATACTTGCAGAGTAGCATATCTCCAGGAAAACCCCACGTTGGATCGCTGTGCCAACAATCTTGTGCTTCAGGTTATACGAAAGCCTTTGAGAAAGATCTATGGAGATGAGATCACACTCCAGCGAAGAACATGCCTGTAAAAGCAGCTTGTCATTCGTCGGACGTAGCGCAACAAGGTCATAATAGTTGACTAATGATGTGAGATGGTGACATTGTGCTGGGTCATCGAGAACAACAGTTACGCGACGGAGAATTTTCAGCCTCGGGTGTTGAGGGAAAGGGTCAGGTGAAATGGGATTTACCTGAGATACGCTGGTTAGCAGACTGATTTTTACGTCGGTAAGAGGATGTGAAGTTTTACATGACTTTGAGAAAATTTACCGGAGATGGTGTGATTGAGGGCGACGACATTGTATCCTACTTTAGATGTCAGTCAGCAGTGGCCCTTTGGAGTCATGGATTGGAGGGGAAGGCTTGCACTCGTCCAGAAAAGCTATCGTCCTCGGCAGATCTGGTGATGTAGGTGTCCAGGGAATATTGAGGTCGTGAAACATACCGGCGTATTAGGTCAAATCCCTGACTTAATGTCTGAATCTTGGAACAAGTTATGATTGACTAACTGTAGAGGATGAGTGTGTTCTGGCTTCAGGCGGCCACAAGGGTTTGGGTTTTTTTGACGGTTGCCAAGAAAGCTTATCATGCCCCACTAGTTTTCCAGGAACTTCAACTTCCAAAGCTTTCCCAACCATTACATAGGGCGCTCCGCCCGACCGTGCTATTGATCATTCCCGCAACATTTCGTCTGTTCAATCAATCGGGTCGTTGTTCGATACGACAATTCGGAAATGAACTAAACTAATCCCCGAATAAGTGCCTCAACCCTCATGCGATACTTCAGAAGTGCCCCACAAACACTATCTAATTCTCAATTTTGACATACAGATTGGCGAGACCTTTCATTCTGTTTGCCTTCAAACTGACCTATCGCTTAGATATCCACTGACCTATTTACAGGGGAGCCTCAATCAATAATAAATCCTTTGATTCAGAAGAAAACATGCATACCTAAGTGCCCAAGGAACTCACTTCAAAATCAGTCCTTAGGTACAGTACTGTAACCAGGGGAACTAGGAGAACCTGCAAATCACGAAGCAACATGCAAGAGTACCGAAACGGAAAACAGCCTTAATCCTGCCTACGCTGGCGGTTGTAAGCCCCAATAACAATCACGGCGAACCAAAAGCGATCGACCAGTCTGAAGTTCTTTTGAAAAACTGCCAGTTCTTTCAAGCTTTGAAAGGGTGCTGTTATGGGCTTTAAAGTTGCGTATGAAGGCTTTCGTGTGGATGGAACCTTCTTTGCCACTCTTCGGGCGTGCAAAAAATAGAAACAAAATAATAAAAGAAAGAAAGAAAATAAGAAAGATGAAACAGACGTCATGAAATGAACACCATGGCCATGTAAAACCGGTTTGACAAAATATGTTAAATCAATCATTACCACATTTCCCTGTTATTAACTGCGTAGTAGACGAATTTTTCTAAATCAACGGACTCGGCCATCCGTCGGTAAAGGCGCCGGAGCCAATGAGTCAAAATCTCTTTTGCGGTATATTCTTCTACTGCAATCACATCTGGGAGGCATGTAAATTCGAGATAGGACCGAAAGGGAACGACAAAGAAATACGATAGAGCTCTTCGGGCGGATTATTCAAGGAAATCATGAAATGTCAATTCATTATGGCTTCGAATTTCGTATTTTCTGTGTCGTGGCTGGATCAGAAAACGTAGAATGGTAATCTCAGGCAGTCAACAGCGATAGTCAAAATCCATCCCAAGTAACACCTCCCGTTTGCCGCTGGACAGGCTGTTATATCTACGTGAGGCTCCCCGAACTTGAAAATCGGACCAAAAATCTCGTTGTTCTTGCGTCAATTGCAAGGGTACTGTGTGATGCCGTGCCTTCCCCGCGGGTCCGGCCCAAGCTGCGGGCAAGTCTTGACCACAGGGCCGCGCACGGACATTAGCAAGAACTTAGGTATTGGCGTGACTGAAGAAGTTCAAAAAGTGTTTATCGCTGTCCGCTCAACGGCAGCTCGCAGGAATAATAGTGAAACTGTGAAGTAGTAAGACAACGGGATTGTTAGGAGCCTCCCGAGTATCAACCGCCGCAGCCCGTTGATATTCTGTCATTTTACAATGTGAGCTGTTACTGACGCAAATCGCCTTCTATCTCACACCTATCGACTCTCTGATTTCGGAGCAAAAGAGTGACAAAGGGCGGCGGCGAAGAAAATAAGAGCGATAGCGGGAATTTAGAGGCGTGTCGAGTATTGTTTGGAAACGAACTGCACAAAGCGCGGTGGAGAAAGGAGCATAGGAAAGCGAGCAGAAAGCATCTAATCCGGCTCGTTGTTGTTCCAGCCAACTGCCACCCCACCTATCTGCCCACCGTCTGGTGCCTCCCACACCCATCTCCCACGCCTGCCTGCCGGTCTCATCATCTGTGACTCTCTGTGTCCGTCCGTTGGGTGCACCAAACTCTTCCACATCGCGTTCCTTGCCCGTAACCAACCACTGGTTGTCTACTCCCCTCCTTCATTCACCCCCACCCCACTCACACCCCCCTCACCTCACCACTCCCCTCCTGAGCAGCAGCAGCAGCAGCAGCAGCAGAGGCATTCTAGTAGTTAAGAGCCTAGGGTCTAAGAGCACTGCAAAGCAATCCACTACCGACCGCAGCACTGCAAAATCTCCAGCAGGCTCCAGAAGCAGAAACAACCCATCACCCACAGCAGCAGCCTTGTCAGCACAAACCCGCTTGCATACGTACATACTACATACGTCTCTATCTACCGTCTACACATTCTCTTACTCTTACTTAACACTCTCCCTCTCTTGCTCACATATCTCTCAACCATTCTCCCATCAACATCATCATCATCATCATCACAACAAACGCTACTATCGTTTGCTTGAAGCGCCTCACTTTCTTCTTCCTCATCAACTTACCGTTCTATCCCATCATTCGTGACGGCCAGGGCGCACAGCCTATCGAGAACAGAACAATGGCTCGTGTGTACGCAGATGTACTTTCCCTTGTTTTCTCACACCCCCCCAAAAAAAAACATGGACCCTTCAATTCTCTTGATTTTTACAAACTCAAAAGTTTTTGGATGGGTTTGTGTTCATTCCTTATTAGGGGCTACAGGGGAAATACCCTCTTCCCCACTTGAAAAGATACTAATATGAGAATTTTTGGCGCGACCAGGTCAACCAACACATGCCCAGATCATACTGGGATTACGACTCAGTAAACATTCAGTGGGGTGTTCTCGAGAATTATGAGGTTGTCCGCAAAATAGGTTTGTTTTTACCGGAGAAAATATGCCCTTTTTTGTTTCCCGTGTCGGGGTTTATGGAATTTGCGATTGGGGGATTTTCTGACTGAGTATGGATAGGACGTGGTAAATACTCTGAGGTTTTTGAAGGCATAAACATCACAAACTACCAGAAATGCGTTATCAAAGTCTTGAAGCCAGTTAAGAAGAAGAAGATTAAGCGAGAGATCAAAATTCTTCAAAATCTCTCTGGTGGGCCAAATATCGTTGCATTGCTGGATGTTGTCCGGGATCCTCAGGTGTGTTATCAACCCAAGGCGTGCTTCTCGGGGGAGACCGGCAGAAATTTCTAACTCAAAGAATAGAGTAAAACGCCGTCCTTAATCTTCGAGTATATCAATAATACCGACTTCCGCAGCCTGTACCCCAAATTTCAGGACTACGATGTGCGCTACTACATTTTCGAGTTGCTGAAGGTTGGTGCCCGCTTGGAACAGTGTATCTTATAAAGGGCTGTAGTTTGCTGACTGTTGATTGGTAGGCGTTGGATTTCTGTCATAGCAAGGGTATCATGCATAGAGATGTCAAGCCACACAACGTCATGATCGATCACGAGAAGCGAAAGGTGAGCTTCATCGATCTTCTATCCTAGTCATGGGACTTAGATCGGACTAACCTTTGTAAAGCTGCGATTGATCGATTGGGGTCTAGCTGAATTCTACCACGCTGGAACTGAATACAACGTCCGTGTTGCGTCTCGCTACTTCAAAGGACCGGAGCTACTTGTTGATTATCAAGAATACGATTACTCACTTGATCTTTGGTCACTTGGTGCCATGTTTGCATCAATGATTTTCCGAAAAGAGCCATTTTTCCACGGAAACTCCAACTCGGACCAACTCGTCAAGATCGCCAAGGTTTTGGGAACTGAAGAACTGTTCGATTACCTTGATAAGTACGATATCGAGCTCGACGCACAGTACGATGACATCCTTGGACGCTTTCCCAGAAAAAACTGGCACCAGTTTGTCAATGCAGAGAATCAGCGATTCGTCAGTAATGATGCATTGGACTTTTTGGACAAGCTTTTGAGATATGATCATCAGGTATGCATTGTGCTTCCATCCTAAGTTGTAGTGACGGTGAGCTGATTCCTTGATTTTACAGGAGCGATTGACGGCCAAAGAAGCCATGGCCCATCCATACTTCGAGCCTGTCCGAAGGGCCGCTCAACAACAGAACCATGCCTCAGCTTCACATTCGTAATCGCTGAGAATATCGTCGACGGTGTAGCTGTAGCCTATCAGTCTCGAATTCATGATTTACGCTGGGTGAAAGCAATTCCTCTAAAGCTTGCATACTTCTACCAACTCCTCCCACCTCCATAAGCTGCGATCCAAATATCAACTGCAATTCATACACGATGCTTAATGTATCCTCATCTCTAAATATCATGTTGTTTTTTTTACGTCTCTAACGGTGATACTTATGGGCAATTCTTTTGCCCTATCCCCACAACCCCTTCCCCCTCCCTTCCCATCCTAGCCCGATTTTATCCGTACGTGTCATGCCTCCCATTCTCGCATCTGTTTGATTACCTTTTCATCATGGTTCTTTCCTTTTTCATGGGGTTGTTTCTTTATCTCTTTCTCCTTGCTCTCTCACTGGTGGTCATTGATCTGGTTCCCGTTACCTGTTACTGTTCGGGAATTTCACAGAGTTTTATATAACCTAGTTAATGAACGGAGAACCCGAGACGGCAGAGCGTAGCTATACCAAGATCTTGAATTTGTGTGCCTGTAATGTAGAGTGAAAGTATTACATATAAATAGCATTGGACAAAAAGGTTAATACGAGCTTTTGTGTTTGGGAGACGATATCTGTGGCTTCTCTTGTGGCTGTATTATTCCCATGGGTTTCATAGGTATTTACCTACATGTACTTACCTACCATACTTATGCACTGGCTCATAACCTAGAGTAAGACAGACGTCGTTTTAAAGTGGGCGACATATGGTCTATATATAACCAGAAGGCTCGTACCCCGGTGCTTTAACTACTTCTTTGGGTTGGTATGCCGTCGAGTTCTTTTTTCTCTTTCTTCCTTTTTTTCCTTTTCATCCCATTCATGGGATTCCCATCTTGGCGTTTATTGGTTTGTCTTTCTTTTCAGCTGCAGGTTCGGGTCTTGGATTGTTTGCTTGCTTTTTTCCACCTGCATAGAAAAAGAATGAAAAACTGCTGCAGAACTGAAAAGCTTTTTTCCTCGAGATTTCCATTTTGGAACCAGCCATTTTTCCTCATTGCTTTCGGCCCGGGACCGTCTCCCCTCCCCGGTCGAGTAGGTGTGGTGGGAGCAAGTATCTGGGAGAATGTACTTAGGCTGGCTGTACGTAAAAAGAATTACTTTTTTTACTGCAAGCATCCTAAAGGATTTTTCGCTACCGTGGACTCCACCATTTCTCTTTCTTTTTTTCCCATTCCCAGCTTGCACCTTGGGTCGTGGGAGAGTTGCTTTTTTGACAGGTCAAGTTCTCGCATCTCTAGAGTAATCGGGGGAGCCCTCGGGTGGCCGCGTGCTTGAAAAGGGGGGGGGGGGGGGTGTGGTGTTCAGAGGGGGTTGATAGAAAACGGGCCTGGGCTGATCCCGACAGTTTGGCTGTGATTTCTGGCGGTTAGCTGGAGAACTGTAATATTTTTTTTTCCTTTCTTTTTTCCCTTAAGCCGTTGTGGTGAAAGGTGTGTTGTTTCGTTTTGTTTGTTGTCCCAATTGTATTGGATATGCGCAAAGGCCGCCACCGCGGGGAAAGGCGGTCATATGCGTGCTGCTGCGTTGTGGGGAAACGTGAAGTAGGTATCACGAGTGCTCTTACGACCTACCCAAGAGGACAGCGAAATTTTTACTATCTTAAACAGCAGAACTCTAACAAAAGAAAGACTTGTTACGAAAGCCAATCGTTTTGGAAACGGAGATATTCCCCTCCTAATTTCAAACCCGATTCTGTACCCTGAGGGGTTCGGGCACGAGAAGCAGTTTCGGCCTGGGCTTACATTCTTAAAGCGGGGGAGATCTATGGTAAGTTCTAGAAAGGATCAACTGTTTCGCTTGGTACACCTCGTGCCACAAAAACGTTCTTTTTCATGCGGCTCTGGGGGGGTAAACAGATTAGTTACCCCGTGGCTGCGTGAATGGCGTGCGTGGCTTTTACCAGAAGAACAGTCAACCTGGTTCTGAGGGAACTTGTTTACAGTAGAGTACTCTATCCAGTCTGGTTCTGGATGGGGGCTAGGCGGAGAGAGGGGGAATAAGCTGATTGGTGATCGCCATTAGGTTGAGTGAGAATTGATGATGGGCTGATAAGGATGGAAATGATTTGAAGTGCATTTTCTGCACACATTAAGGGACACAAGCGCTTATTAGCGGCGTAATAAACGCGCAAGAGCGTTTACAAAAACTCCTGCTGCCACGGGGCAAATTCAACACGGTACAGGCACCCTATCGATCTGGACGGAAACGTGGTCAACAAGCAATACACACGTAAACTCCACTTGTCGTTTGGGGGCATGGGCGTCAACCATATGTAGGTACATGTAAGTATGTATGTAAGTGCCTACTACTCACATGTTAGAAGTGAATGAATACTTACATGTACGGACTGTTGCAACACCTCCACCTGTCGCAGCACACTTAGGCGAGTGACACTACGTGATCCTTATCTACATGCCTCCTCTCCAGGGACCGGGGTTATCAACACCTAGCGAATGATATAAAAGGCTCACATACAGAGATTCCGGTTACCGGAAAGCGTGGATAATCACTCATCTCCTCCTCCTTCTCTTTTAGCGTTAGCATAGAGGTACCTTTAAACCCTGAGATTTTTATCGAGATCGGATTAAAAAATGGTCATCTTCGGTTTTTGATTCTCTGTACGATGGTTACGGTATAGGGCCCGTGGGGTTTCGGGGAAGATAAATTAGCCTTCCATGACACGTCGAAGAACATGGGTTGAGTCACAGATGCTGTTTGGTATTTAAAGTGCGGAGTGTGCGTGGGGTTATCTATCACAACGGGTCCATTTCGAGAATCTCACTCACAAGGAAGGGGGGGAACTATTCTGGGACCTGGTAACGACAGGAGAAGAGAGACGCGCATCACAGCGCACTACGGCACATCACAGCACATCATGCTACATACATACATGTACATGTATATACTCGTAGCTTCATAGCGTTTCCGAACACGACCAATATTGCATGACATACAAAAAGGTGGATTTGGCGCTTTTTTGCATGGTATGCAATAGCAGTCGTGTTCGGAAATGTCATGAAGCTACTGGTAACTGACAGAGACGTAGAATAGGTAACACCGCAGCCTATATCTAGATAAACCATCATTTTACTGCAGGTCTCGACTATGAATTATTAAATACAGGAAACATGGACAAATATGACGCACATCTCGTTCTTTCCCTTCTTAATGATCCACCTACATTGCGGGGAAACCCTCAGTTTAGCAGCGGCAGGTTATGTCGAGATAGGGAGGATGTGTTTCTAAGTTAAGAAACTCCGGGTAACTGCATACACTGCACTTCAACAACCCCGGCTCGTTGTTGTCGTCTTAACAAAGCCTGTCGTGAAAAGACGTCAGTTCTATCTAACTGTGTTTTGAATTGAATGTCCGGTCGTCGCGACAACCTATTTCCTATCCAACTATAGTCTGCCCTTCCGATTGTTGTTGATTGAATCGCAACTCTCGGTCAGCCTCGGTCAGCCTCACTTCACGACCCAATCGTGTGTGTGTAAGTTTCAATCATATCATCTAATCAGCATCTCTTCCTCTTCAGCCGTTCGCATTTAGACTGGTTCATCCTGGAGATAAAGAAAACAGAGGAGGAGAAACAGAGGAAAAAAAGAGATACTCGGCGAATTCGCGCAGAGCAGATAGAGGAATACACTAGCAACAGCAAACAGATCTAGAGACGGCCCGCGCCGTAATCGCAACATAGCTAACCAAATTCTTCCGCGCTACCTACTTTACCTTGACCTACCTAACGCATCAACGGCCTACGCACTTTCAACTACATACATACCGCATACCAACTGCAACTATCTCACAGAGACATCCACAGAGACACCCTAGATACACTCCTTAAACAGATAGATATCTATCCCCCACGTAAAAACAGATAATCATACACTATGCGCACCGACCCCCGCATCCGTCAATCGCTCAACCGCATTTCCACTTCCATAGAATCCGCCTCGGACAACGCCCTCACCTCATGCTTCACATTCACAAAATCATATTTGGACCCATGCCTCATATCGCTTTCTACATGCTGCATTATCAATAATGATCGCAATCACCGTCGAGACCGCCGTGAATATCCATTCGGCTTTTATGACTATGACGACGACGAACACGGAAGTTCATCCGCCGGCGGCTTCCTTGGATGGGGTAACGACGAACTAGATAGGCTTCTTGCTGGCGGAGGATCCGGAGGGGGTTATGGGGGTAATTCGAATAGAATGACTTATGGTGCTTCTTCATCAAGCGGCGCCATAGTCGGGAGTGGGTCCGCCGGCAAGAGGAAATCAGTCCCGGGGAATGACCAAGACCCAACTGTTATACCCCAAACATCTATGTTTGGGTTTCTGACGAGGTGGGCACCTTTTAGGGGGAAAGGTCTACGCTACAAGCCCTCAGCAGCGAACCTCCAAGAACATCCACATCGTGGAAACGGACTGTCTGCCGTTCAAGAAGAAGCGGAAGATGATCATGGTAGTAGGACTACAGGAATGAGACGGAAGCGCAGCGCTACAGGTAGCTCAGGCGACTCCGTAGGCGGGAGTATGCGGAGTAGGGGTGACCTATGGCCAAGTGAAGATGACGACGATGCAATCCCAATTGGTGACGATGTATTCTTAACAGGATCTGACGGCGAGGAAGACGAGTTTCTCGTGTTAGCGCGAAGAGAGCACAGGAATAAAAATGCCGAAGAAGAAGAAGAACTGGGATCAGTGGAGACCATTGGACTTGGACGTCCGGGACCAGTTGATGATGAAGTGTTAAGAAGGGAGGAAGAGGAAGTCAGGATCCTTGAAGAAGAAGAGCTAGAAAAAAAACGGGAAGCGGCTAAGAGATTGGCTGTGCAGCGGGGGCTCAGCACTGAAGACTACGCTGTTAGTTCTCTGTCTTATGTCCTGAATTAAATAATTACTAATCTGGCCAAGGGTTTATTGTCCCGCTCACAACAAGAGATCAATCCATCGGCTGTACCACTCCCTGAGACTTTACCATCTACTAGAGCACCCTCGCTGGTCGAACAACTGGATTGCTTCGAACCACCAATGCCACTAGCACCGATATCATCCCAACAAGCATATTTTGAACCGTCACAGTCGCTACCGCACGCAATAACATCGACGCCTATCACTAGGACCAGTTCTCCGGCCATCAGAGATTCAATTCCTACATCGGTTGGGTCTCGAACGCCGATACAGATTAGGAAAGAGAAAGAAATTTTGGAGATACCGACAATGATTATATTAATGCCTAATAGTGAGAGGGAGCTTGTCAAGGAAATTAACGAAGCTGCAAACTCCGGGGTTGTGATAGGGGATGTTTGAATGGCTCGGACGCAATGATATGGACACCAAATATCTCAATGCATTTCAAGAGCAGGTTTTCTTGTACCATATGTTTGTTTTTGCGCACGGGTTACTAGGGGGCAGGTGTTTATTTATGGATATCTATGGGTGGGTATATGGAGTAAATGTTTAACGCTTAAAAAATTTATGTTATGGTGTATTGGGAGTTGAAATTATAAATGGAGATCAGTTATGACAGTATTTCAGACTAGGTATTCGATTTCGATGAGTTAAATTATAAACCAAGGGGGGTGTTCATGGTGAGTGCGTGTAGTCACTTAATCATAGTATATCACTCGTTAACAAACTCAAGGCCTGTACCCATACGATTATGCAGCGCCAAAGAGCGGCATGAAATACCTGATATTACGGCAGGGTAAAATACTATGGCAAAGCATTTTATTAGTATAACGATAATGATTTAAATTCTTATAGTGCCAGTATGTCTGGTTCCTTATCCCGAGGTTCCGGTGGTATCTTAAATTTCTTTACTAAGCCCTAGTGCTTAATTAAGTACACGATATATATATGCAATAGAGTATTGTAAGGTGTTTGGGGTAGTAGGCTTCTGATAGTTTCTATAAGCTTCGAGTTTGCACATGTGCAGATATAGTGATGCACACGATACAAAAAGTCTCGAGACTTTGTTTTCTCAGCCGATGGAAAACAAGACAAGGCCTGTACATGGGCAAGATAATTAGTCTCGGGACCGAGTTAAGCAGTCTCGAGACGTCTCGAAATATTTAAAAATGTTGAAAAATGGAGAATTTTCCAGGCGGAGAATCTGATAAGTAGATTGATACTCGCATATCAAGTATGTATTTGCGCAACCAGCAAAACACACACAGAATCCAGAGAGCTCTCCCACCTCCCCTGAAATTATGTGTCTCTTATCTAGACACCTGAAAGACTCTACAGGCCACTTTTAGGCCATATCTACAAAGAACAAGCCCTGAAGGTGAAATGTGTCTAAAAGGGTCCTTTTATGGCACCTTTACCAGTATCTCAATTGGGCCAAGAATTTGAAGCATGGACCTCCTTTATCAAAATTATACTATACTTGGTCGTTGATATTTTGGTTTAGGTGTGGGGCTTTTTATGAGTTGTTGAAAACCTCGATTTTTGGTGTGTTTTGCTGGTTGGGCAAATACATAATTGACGTGCGAGTACATGAAATCAAGAAACCTACAAACCCTAACCCTAATTCAATTTTGGTCCCGTATATTATAAGGCCTAGAAGGTAGTTGAAACATAAGACATGTGCTCTCAGAAAGTGGAGCTGTGGTCTTGAGATTTTGCGAGAGACCTACCCTAAGTCTCTTTAGCCACAAGACCTTCTCTTCCCGGATACAACACAAGACGAGATCCAGGGAGGTCTTGTTTTGTGTTGTGTGTATTACTATGCAGATATAGATGGGTGAGAAAGAGAAGGATGGGGGACAGATGAGAAGGCGGTCATTGATATGGAGACTGCACTAGCAGTATAAGTTACTTTATAAACAAGATGTGGTTATTTAATTGGCTTACTATCTGTCGCTGTAGTTGAGCGAGAGTATGAGCTTCCAGAAACGTCATCATGGGAGATGAAATGCACCGAATAGTATTTGAGAAACAATATCCCTGCTAAGTTACAACCTTAGGCTTAATTTACATATAGCTGTATAACAATCGTGGCTGGCGGAAATGGGCTGAGAGTTGACTCTGATCAATATTGCATGCCAAAAGAACATGCTCTTGGTTTTTGGCGGGCGCTACAGTGTTGATACCTAGAGCGGGGATAGGTACTTAAATCAATTTAGTAATGTAACACTAATACCCGGGCTGTGCACCTTCTTTGGCCTACGGCCTTATATTTGGGGGGTATACTAATTCGAGCGTCAATGAATTTCACAAACTACATGTAGGTAGACGTATATTGTATACAAGTCGTTGCCGGCCTTCGGCCGGAGAGGATAATCCATCATATATTATATTTTAGTGCAATTCTGTATGAGAAGATAGCCACAGGAAGAGTATACTCCAAACTTTATATTAATGTAGAAGGATCTAATTAAAATTAGCAAAAATAACCTTTTAATTTTGATTTACCTGCATTCATGTTGGTCTATTAATACTTCATCAGCAAAAAATCTCTTGCTAATTCTAACGGCTCGGGTCTGGGACAGGTTCGAGGACGGAATCGGAGCCTCGGAGAAAAGCAAATATTGATAATGTGATATCGTATCAAGTAGAGAAAAAATCAATACCCTGATATTATATAAAGAAAAACAAAAATTAATATAATTATAACTATATTGCCCTAAAAAAGGAAAATCAATTCAATCATGATTATATTGTCACAAAAAAGCAAAAATCAATACTATTAGTATATTCTACCGAGAAATCAAAAAATCAATATCATGATATCATCTCAAGAAAAGCAAAAATTAATATATCAATCAAAAAACTATATCATCATCTCAAGAAAAGCAAAAATCAATATATCAATAAAAAAAAAATCAATGTGTTACTAGTAGCAACTCAAAAAAAGCAATCTTAATCACCAACTTCTCAAACCTAGCCAATCAAAACCTTTAAATAACACATTGCATATCGGTATACATGTATCTATATACTCGTTTACCACGAAAAGAACCAGAAAATGCAAGTGACGGAAACAGGGATAGTTTGTATGAGAGATCACCGCCACTCCATACAAATAATCCTTGCCCTGAGCAACTGCATTTTCTGGTTCTTTTCGTGGTAAACAAGTACTTATAAGATATATGTACATCCAGGCCAAAGAGCTAGGATCGGGTGATTCATTGATTTAGATGTGTATTATCATAGAGAAATGTGCAGATATTCTTTCAGATCTAACGTGCTTCGATCTCGATCTCGCGCACTTTGTAGTCAGTTAGTTATAGCCTAGGTAGTAGGTATACTATATGTATTTAACCGACCCCCCACATTCTTGTTGCAGGATGACGATGGCCGGGGTGGTAGAATACTAATTCGGAGGGCTAAGCCGCCTCGTGAGTAATCTTTGTTGCCCGGTGAACTTTACAAGATCTACAGATCTAATAATGTTTTTATTTTTTCTGTTACAACATACATGTATTTCGCCTATTTTCGAATTCTAGAAGTTGGGACAGTCGGTCTGATTTAAACAAATATGTGGTGTTTAAATCTGGTAACTACATAGTTTCATAAAGGTCGCAAACCTGAATGTATTGCTGTTAGTGGCGCACTGCATCCCAGCAGCCTTCTAGAGGGTATATCCGTATATGTACTCGGCTCGTGATCAAGTGATATGGTTTAATCCTTAGTAGTCCTACTTACTAGCAGAGCCCCTTGATGACAACTTACATGCAAGTCTGTACAGGCTCTTCGGGCACTGTACCTACTAGGAACCTCGGGCTGTGTAAAGTGGTGACACACCCCGGTGCTACCTTTGGCTGTAGAAGACCGTGAGGCTTGAATTCTAGCCAGCTAGTTAACGGGTATATATATAACGGGTAAGGTCGTACACAAATCAAAAGCTCAGCAGGCTAGTACTTATGGGACATGAAATCCTTTGATCGTTCAGGTTTCCCCTCAGACGGCGAATCATTACAAAGTAAAATGTCCGGTTTTTTGAAAGAATTCGGGGCATACAAATTCGATACTGCGTTTTTTCAAGGTTATTGCGAACATACTACCGGCTCAACTGGACAGAAATGGAACAAGGGCAGAGTTCTGGGAAGGGGTAGTGGTGGTATAGTGTGGTTAGAGAAGGGGGATAAAGGTGAGGTTAGGGCCGTGAAACAAATATACAGGAGTAGCATATCGGGATGCTCGCAAGAATTACTCGCTTTGATAGAATTGAAAACGGTATATATTTTACTTTGATTCTTATTATTTAGAAATGAGTACTAACAAGTCTTGTCACCTATATATATAGTACCCTCAACACTTTGTGGAATTCTTCGGGTGGTTTGAGAAAGAAGAAAATATCTACCTTGCTATGGAATATGTCGAATGCGGAAATCTCTCAAGTTTTATTACAGAAAAGGGAGAAATGCCCGAAAACGTCGCGAAGTCAGTCACATCACAGCTCCTAGAAGGATTGAAGATCATGCATGCAAAGAGCTTTTGTCACCGGGATCTCAAGCCGGAGGTTGGTCTTCATAAATTGGAATTTACAGGTCTGATTAAATTAACAGAGAGTGCAGAATGTTCTTATTGTTACAAAGGAACCTTTGGTCGTCAAAATCGGGGATTTCGGCATTTCTAAAAAAGAGCGGAATGGCACCCAATTACGCACTGCCGTGGGGACCCAGAAATACTCTGCACCAGAGATTCTAGACGACTTTTTCGACACAGGAACATCAGTATATGACAATTCCGTTGATATATGGTCACTTGGGTGTCTAGTGCATACCATGCTTACCGGAGATACACCATTTAATGCGTCCGAGCTTAACGACTATGCTCGGGGTAAGATTATGTTCCCGACTGCAAAACTTGTCGCGAAGAAAGCGTCCGCCGCAGCAATCAATTTCATTACCAGATTGTTAGCCCCACACCCAAAGGACCGTTTTACCACTCAGAAAGCACTCCAAGAACCTTGGTTAGGCCCCAAAGATGCTATCTTCTGGATGAAAATTCTGTGCGACCTGGAGCGGAAGTCATTCTTCATACCAATGAGTTTGAACAAGAACAAGCCTATGGCAAAACAATTAGAGGGAAAGCTATTAGTTAACGCGATACTGTCGGGGACAGAAGATTCCATCAGATTAGCCTTGAGGAAGGGAAAGCTAACGAGATCTGAGGCCGAATCCGCGAGAGCCCTCCGCCTGGCGGTCGAGAAGGGAGACTTAAGCTTAGTGAGTCTACTTTTAGAGAATGGGGTAGAAGTCATGGTAAAAGAGAAAGATGGCTACACAGCACTGCATGTGGCGGCTATTATGGGAGGGGTAGATATGTCAAAGTTGCTTCTGGGCAAAGGAGCAGAAGTCTCTGCTACGGTCCGCAAGGATGGAAAAACACCACTACACATGGCAGCGCATGGTGGCCATGTCGACGTAGCTGATTTGCTACTTAAGAGCGGAGCGGACTGTGAAGCAAGGGCAAAAGACAAAGCAACAGCTTTGTACCTGGCCGCCCAGGAGGGTCATACCGCTATGGCAAAGTTTTTACTGGGCAAGGGGGCAGATATTGTGTCTAAATATCCGAGGATACCATTATATTGTGCAGCCCACAACGGACATACCAAAATGGTGAAGCTTCTTCTCGAGAAAGGAGCAGATATTGCAGCAAAATCTGAGGAAGGTTGGACTATATTGCACGACGTGGCCCACCAGGGTAATACCGCCATGGTAAAACTGCTTCTACAGAAAGGCGCAGATATTACCCTAAAGACAAAAGACGGAAGTACTGCACTCCACATAGCCTCACTGGAAGGTCACACCGAGATGGTAAAGCTTTTGCTTAAGAATGGGGCGAAAGTTTCAGCCAAAACAACTCTAGGACTGACGGCATTGCACCTTGCAGCTCGCCAGGGCCTCAAAGAAATAGCAAAGCTACTCCTTGATAATGGTATAGATGTCGCGATCAAAACAAATCAAGAATGGACGGCATTGCATAATGCAGCTCACCAGGGACATACTGCCGTCGCAAATCTACTCATTAATCGCGGAGCGGACGTTACCGCAAAGACGGAAAACGCTTACACGGCGATGTGCCTCGCTGTTAGCCAGAACCATGTCGAGACGGTGAAATTCCTACTGAAGAACAAAAAGTCAGATGTAGAGGCTAGGTCAGACAAAGAATTGACACCATTGCACAGCGCGGCCCATAAAGGCTATGCCATTATGGTGAAGCTACTTCTTGCAAACGGGGCAAACCTTGAGGCAAGGACGAGAGAGAAGACCACAGCCCTGTACCTGGTGGCCAAAAGGGGGGACATCGCGATGGCAAAATTACTTCTGGAAAAAAAGGCAAACATCGAAGCCAAATCCGATCTAGGATGGACACCACTATACGCCGCTGCACGTCAAGGACACGATGATATGGTAAAGCTACTGTTAAAAAAAGGAGCGAATATTGCAGCAAAATCCAAGGAAGGATGGACGGCATTGCACGATGCAGCTCGCCGAGGACACAATGAAATGGTCACACTACTGTTGAAGAACGGAGCGAATATCAATATGAAATCTAGAGGGTGCTGGACAGCATTACATGCCGCAGCTCATAAGGGCCACAATTCCACGTTAAAACTATTATTGAAAAACGGGGCGGACATTGTAGCAAAATTGGCCGGAGGACGGACAGCCTTACACGAAGCAGCCGACCGGGGGCTTACTGATATGGCCAAGTTACTGTTGAAAAATGGGGCAAGGGTTTCAGAGAAAACAGATAAAGGATGGACAGCTCTACATAGTGCCGCGCATCAGGGACATATCGGCGTAGCAGGGCTACTTCTCACTAGCGGTGCGGAAATTTCAGTAAAGACAAATAACGGAGCAACAGTGCTTTACCTAGCTGCTCAAGAAGGCCACAAAGTTATGGTGAAATTTCTGCTAGACCACAGAGCAGAAGGTGGGGTAGCATTGCATATGGCTGTTGAAAAGGGTGAAAGTTCTATTGTGAGATTGCTGCTAGAGGGTGGAGTAAAAGCAACGACGAAGGATAAAGACGGAAAGACAGCTCTGCATGTAGCTGTTATAAATGGCTATTACGGTATTGCGGAATTGTTAATTGCGCATGGAGCTAAGATTGATGAAAAGAGGAATGATGGATACTCCCCACTGCATGTGGCGGCCTGCGAGGGGGATGAAAGAGCAGTAGATCTGTTGTTGAGGAAAGGAGCAAAAACTGCAGTAAAGACTTCAGATAAATGGACACCACTCCACGAGGCAGCTCATAAGGGACACGAAGGTGTCGTGAGGTTACTGCTTGATGGGGGGGCGGGTATTGCTGCGAAGACCTCTGACGGATGGACGGCGCTTCATGAGGCGGCTTCCCGGGGGAAAAATGGCGTAGTGAAATTGCTACTGAACAGCGGAGCAGATACCGAGGCGAGGACTTTAACTGGATGGTCACCGCTTCATGAGGCGGCACGCGAAGGACACAAAGAGGTAGCAGAATTACTCCTGAGGAATGGGGCAAATCTCTCAGCAAAGACATTAAACGGATGGACACCACTTCTTATAGCGGTCGATAAGGGTCGGGGGGATACGGTTGAGTTACTATTAAACTATAGAGCAGATCTTACGGCAAAGACTAGTGCGCAGATTGGAGAATATACCTCCTTACATCTTGCAGTCCAAAGAAAACGAAAGGATATCATTTTGTTACTTATCTCCCATGGGGCTCAATGGAAAACAAAAGATAAAAAAGGGCGGACGGTGCTTGATATAGCCATCGAGGATGGTAGCAAGGATATAGTGGAGTTATTGAGGCAAAATCTGGGTATAAATAGAGTTCGAATCTGGATGATTAGTGGCCAAGAGTCAGGTTGGATTTAGGTTTTCATTATATTTCAATTCTCCTTATTTTCGATGTTGGTATATATCGTTCATGAGGTACTTGACTTGTTTTTTGGTTTGCTGGTAGGCGTTTTTATTTCCCGTTTATTTTCTATTCTAAGTTTATAGGTGTTGGTGGTGTATAGTGTTTTCCTTTTAGGTCTGGGGAGTGTATAAGAAATATATCATATGTGTCACTTGATGATGGGAGTGGAAGAGTTCATATAGTAGGTTTTAAGCTATTTTATATTTTTGTGGTTTCAATCATTTCCGGTCCTTGAAGGGCAGCTTGGGGGTGGAATATTTGTCATCATGGTTTGTTAGTCCTACGAGAATACAATATCTGTACCCACATACCTACGTACGAAGCCCCAGGGTTAGGATGAAATACAGAGGTAGAATACATGTAGCTAAGTCTACGCGATAAAGTCAACCTCTATGTAAATATATTTACCAAGGCATATTACTTCTAAACTTTAAAACATGTCTTGGCATTTCATGTCATATCTACAATACCGCAAAATCTCAGGAATAACGAATCGAACTGGACTGGAATATTGTGCTTCGGATTGGTCAAATGCTTGTTGAGCCTCAATCCGACAGACCTAAAGCGTAACTTTTGGTCGCCTTGACCAATGGGTAAGTGGTATTCCAGCCCAGTTCGATTCGTTATTCCTGAGATTCTGCGGTAGTACATCGCAGCTTTAATTGTTATTATGTAAGGCGGGGAAACCCACTAGAGCCTCAAATTGAACCTAAGCTTCTACATAGTAACCTTCAAATACAATGTCAGCAACCTCTGAAGACGAGGCCCGAGCCTCATCGCTTGCTATCAAATCCCTCGAATATCTCAAAAGCGGCAGTCACGATGCAAGCACTCCTACCCACACAATGCGGGAAAAAATCATCTAACCATTAGCATTCAGGACGCAATCCGCTCCTTGCGTGAGGCCCTCTCCTTAGCACCTCGTAACGAGACAGTGCTACACGCATTCCACGATTTTCAGAAAGACCAGAATGTTCCTCCAGTTTGGCGACTTTGCCAGAAGCTCGTTGTTGAATCATCGCCTGATGCGGGCAAAGAAGTGTTAAGGGCATTGAAAGATCCAAACCTGAGTTTACAGCCTTCGACAGCTACTGAATGTCTTGAATTGCTTCTCGCACATGCCGATACTATTCCCTCTCCTGAAGGAGGTGAAGCAGTGGGCGGCATTCTGAAATCTAGTAGAGGCGGGAGGGAATATCTGGCCGACCTACTAGAGAGAGATGCTGTTTGGGTGTTGAATAAATTTATGGGGCTCGGGGGAGCTGCCGTAGATGGGCTCGTAGTGGTGCTGCTAGACCCTGCGGCTTGGAAGGTGGTAGAAAAAAAGAAGAAGTGCTTGAGAGAGTGTTTTAAAGCCTTCCTCGAGAACTTGAAGCTTCGAGAGAAGGATAAACAATTAGCAACTGTAAGATCAGTTGCAAGGTTACTCGCAGCACATGCAGACGAGCTGCATTCTTTCGTAGGGCAAGAAGGATTAGAGAGATTGCTGGAGATGTTGGATATAAATTCAGCAGAGGATTTGCGATCTCACGCTACACTAGCAACAGCAAAGTTTGTGGAGGCCGATGAAGCGGTCGCGGCGAGTATGCTGGGGAGGTTTATGCTTTCTCGGTTAACTGAAGACTCAGACGACGACCTCCGGATTGCGTTTTCGGCTGCGGCTGCGATATTTCCGCTTGTGCCAACAGTAGCAGCACAGTTGTTCATGACCGATGGATTTGTCGAAGGGGTTGTTCCGAGCCTGCAAGGTCGCCCGGGGGATGTTGAAAAAGCGGCGCTGGAAATGATGAATGCGGCATGTGTGGATAAGAACTGCAGGGCTGCTGTCGCTGGGCAATGTGAGGGCTACTTGGAGGCGGTGTCAAAAAGTACAGAGGGTATAGGGAAAGCCATCGCTTCCACAATTCTTGCAAAAGTACGATTTGGCGTCGGAGAGCCAGGGACTTTGCCAAAAGGGATTGATGAATTGGCAGCGGTGTTCAAAAATATGATACTGCAAGAGGACGCCGACTCACGACATTCATCGGTAGAAGGCCTAGCATATGCCACACTCAAAGCATCAGTCAAACAATCTCTCTGCAAGGATAAAGTATTCGTCAAGAATCTTCTAGAAACAATAAAGGACACTTCCAGCAAACCAACAGTAATGTTCGGCGGTTTAACTGTCATAAATAATCTTACATCATACCTCCCTCCATTGTCAGAAGAGCAGAAGAAAGTCGCCCAGCTCAAGAATTATGCGAACGCTACCCCCAAAGCCAAGACAGAGCCTGATGTAGGCGACAAGGACCCTGCTGTAACAGAGCGCTGTAAAATACTTCTTGAAGCCGGTGTTGTTCTGGTTCTTATTGCGTGCTCCCGAAAAATTTCGCAGAATGCTATTGCAATTGTTACCAACATTCTTTTATCACTCAGTCAACACCAGAAACATCGTGGTCTTATTGCACAGCAAGGAGGGGTCAAGCTTCTACTCCAATTCTATCCAGCGGTAACAGGAGATACGTCTCAAGATAGGCAGATAAAACAGACATGCTCGCACGCAGTTGCGCGAGTTCTAGTCTCCACAAATCCGTCACATGTATTCTCATCGCAACTTCCAGTGGCATCAGCTGTGCGTCCGCTCCTGGCACTGCTAGATAACTCAGATGATCAACCCACCCTTCTTCCGGTCTTTGAAGCACTTCTTGCACTTACAAACCTCGCTTCAACTGATGATTCCACTCGCGATCTTATCATCCGTGTTGGCTGGCAGAAAATCGAAGAGACCATGCTCTCATCAAATGCAATGGTTCAGCGTGCCACTGTTGAATTGGTTTGTAACCTCATGGCATCCCCAGCCGGAGTTGAAAAGTTTGCAGACGGATCCAAGAGTGCTGGTAATAGGCTTCATATCCTCCTAGCCCTAGCAGACTCGGAAGATCTAGCAACTAGACGAGCAGCAGGAGGTGCATTGGCAATGTTGACGGAGTGGGATAAAGCGTGTGAAGCAATTATGAATAGGGAGAGGGGTGTGGAGATACTTTTGACAATGGTATCGGAGGACAATGAAGAAGTGAGACATAGAGGTTTGGTCTGTGTAAGGAATTTGGTATGCGGGGGCGGAGAATATGTTGGAAAGTTCAAAGCCGCCGAAGGAGCGAATATCATTAGAGAGGCATTGAGAGGCACAAGAAACCCGGAAGTTCTCTCAGTTGGAGTAGAGGCATTGAAGGTTTTGATGCAGGAGTAGACGAGGTACATTTGTTAGGATGATGGGGGCAGCGATTCCTGTGGATGCCTTTTAATGTTGGATATGTGGTGCAGCATACATTACATGTATGTACAGTACGAAAAAACGGGGTGAAATCAGTACTGTATGACTACGGGATTTAGCGAGGAATATGGAATTAAACCGGCATTACAAAAAGAATACCGTAGTAATGCCGTATTCTTGCTGCATTACTAGCGCATTAAGGGGAATAACGTAGCGAATCCATACCCTTTTTTGGTATTGTAGTTCATTGTCATTCAGTTCATTATCATTTTAGTTCAGCCTACTTCATACATGTAGTCAAAGGAAAACACCAACCTCCTTTCCACCAGTACTTAGTACTTGAGATCATGAAAGATACAGGTCAGAATCATGGAATATCACTCGTTCATTAATGAAATGCGCACGATTGGTTTTTTTTTTTTTGTTTAATTCATTAATTGCGCACGATTGATTGATTGATTGATTGATTGATAGATTGATAAATGTGTGTTTGACTAGCTCTCTTTCAAATCAAGGTGCTAGTTCGGTAATCCCGACTGGCCTCTTGCCCCAGTCAACTCGTGAATCTCAGTTTGATATAAATCGGGATGTGAGAGCTCAAGTGTTTCGGGAAGCAGAAGTATCTAGCACACACTCCCAGCATTTAGAAAAGTTGGATCCGGTATTCCGAAAGCGGTGATCTGTGCTGGTTTAATCAAGTATCTTCACAGGATCCTTAATTGAATCGTGGCCTTAGATTATAAACCCCCACCATTATATTAACCTTCAATTTGCCGGAGCATTTGACCCATCCTTCAACCTTCTATGTCAGTAGTTGGGAGTAGGCTTTGAATTCCGACTTATCAACTTAGAGGGTTTTATTTATGATCTGTCATGAACTGCTTGATCAATTGCTCAAGTTTCGTTATAATTATTAGCGGGAGATGAAAGAAACAAAATCTACCGAGAATAGAAAAGAGGCGAAAGATTTTATATCATGCTGTTAAGTATCGCTATATTCTGATCTCACGCCAAGATGTGAATTAACAGTGGAAAGGTTAGACAATATGGGTGGACTTTTCTGCTTTCATATTAATTTGTCGACGCCGGACCTGGCAGATTTGTCAAGCCTGCCACTAGATGTATGACGGATCTCCCTGAAAGACGGGGTTTATTAACGCCAAGTGCTGACTTCATATTATAAGCAGAAAATTCTACACCACCCTCGAGTTTTCTAGCTCAATGTCTATGGATCCAGTCTGACCAAGATATCTAATGGCCACATGACTGGTCTAGACGGAACTAATGACAAGGAGTATCGGCTACATCTAGCCGTTACTTCGGGCCTAACGCGTTCGGTTGCGACCGATAGACATCTTTCAAAATATATACATATAATATACAAGTAGTTTCCGGCCTTCGGCCGGTACTATATGTATATCAATCAGTCTAATATACAGGCAAGCCGCTTTGCGGCTTATTTGTCTATTTGCCTGGCAGGCAAAGTCTATCACTATATCTAGATCTGATCTGGTCAATATGTGACTTTTCTGATATATTATCCCCATATATCAATGGATAAGTCAGATAATTTCTCCAGTTAAAACTACAGGTATATCCCTTTAACAGCTACCAAACCGCTAAAATCGAACCACTATCAATTCCCAGGACCAGTAGCAACCCTATTAACACTCTAACACCACTCAGCACAATACCCTATGTTAATATCCAACACAACATGTTTCAAGTGAAACAAAAACATCTCTCAATGAACCAATCAGAAGACTATAAAAGCACATTGCATATGCAGGTTATAATTATATACTTATTAGATGTAAATATGTGGTTTTAATATCGATGGAATCAATGAAGGATATATGTTTGAATTACAATTACCGAGCATGAGAAACCCCACCAGAGTCCAGGCTCTGCCTCCGCCTGATTCTTTCTAAGATAAAGGCTTTCTCTCCTACGTAGAATAGGTTGTGATAGGAAAAGAGAGCGGGAGAACTGAACGACGCCCATGCTTTACGTTTTCGTGCACAGTTCTTGTAAGGCATGTACTTAGGAGCGCTTGCTATATATATACATATATACATGTATACATGTATATATAATTCCGGGCTCGCGTGGTCCGGTAAAGGCGTGGTAAATTTAAGAAGCGTTTAGTTATTAAATGTAGCTGGGGCTACGGCCTGACGTTACTTTGGATTAAGCTGCTCCTTGATCTGCTGGACCAGGTGCTAGTCGCTTTGATCACAGCATATCACTCGAATAGATTAACAGGGATAATGACCTAATCAGTCTTGGCGAGCACGTTCATTCGTTGGTGAGACCGGCGCGTTAAATCACCAGAGCACTAAAGAGCTCCAGAAGCCCACCCCGCAAACTAATTTGCTCCAGTATCTTCCTTCCCCCTATCTCCATTTCACTGGGTCTATATTTTCCCTTTCTCTGTTCACCAGCGGGGAGCTTGTAAGACTCTCACTCGCCTTTAGCCCTAGGGGACAGTTAATTCCTTTTCCCGCTCTTTCACCTCTTAACAAGTAGATACGTTTCCACATAGCTCGCCCCCACCACTACACACAATGGAGGACGATATCATCCCAACCTTTCCCCCACTCCCGCGCGCACTCTCGGTTGCGATCGATCCGATTGCGCTGGTCACAACAGAATGTATCATTATCACCTCGGCAATGCGGAAGAATGCCAGGTGGGCACAGAGCAGCGTGAGTGTTATTCTCGGGGGAGGTGGAAATTCAGGGTTGATTGGAGCTGGAGGGACTCCTAGTAGTGGGATGTCAACGCCAGTTCCGGGAAGCCCTGCCGCAAGCTTGCAAAGAGGGAGGGTAGGCGCGAAGGGTGTTCTGGACGAGTTGAATGGGGACGTGGGGTTAGCGGGGAGGTGGGGGTTGAGGGGAAAAAAGGGAAAGAGCATACAGGTTTGAAAAATGATCAAGACAATGGTCAGAGTTTGACTGATTAAGAGATAGGATAACCCGCTTATGGCGGCATTTTCAAAACTCAGAGTAGATCTACAGGATTGCAAAGGTACATTTGCATTTCAATCTCTGGTTTCTCGTAGGTTACAACTGTGTTTTGAGCTAATTTCCTCGTAGATATTAGAACATTTGATACGCCTTCCCTCCTTCATCCCTTTCTCCAAGTGATCCGTTCCTCCTCAACCTCCGGCCCAATAACTTCCCTAGCCCTCATTAGTATTTCAAAGTTCTTCTCATATGGACTCATCTCTAGTACCTCGCCAAGGCTCTCCACGGCTATGCAGCTCCTCTCATCAGGAATCACCCATTGCCGTTTTGAGGCCTCCGATTCGGCACAAGATGAAGTAGTCCTGCTACGTATCCTTAAGCTTATGGAGATGATGATCTCAGGTCCTGGTGGCGCTCTGCTGGGAGATGAGAGCGTGTGTGAAATGATGGAGACAGGATTGAGTATGTGCTGTCAAATGAGACTCTCCGAAGTCCTCAGAAGGAGTGCGGAAATGAGTATGGTATTCATGTGCCAGGTTGTTTTTGAACGACTGAAGCATCTGGAAATCGAGGCGGAGGATGAGGGCACAAACCTTGAGGATGGGTATTCGGGGGATCAGATGGGAGCCGTGAAAATGGAACCATCAGTTAATGGAGAAAATACAGCCATCCAGCCTCTGCAGCCTTCTGATGGTCGACCATCTACCGATTTAGTCATAGACACGAGTAGAGATCAACCAACGCCGACTCTGACTGTTGCACCTGTGAATATGGATAAAGCGCCCGACTCAGAATCAAGCACGGAGATTGCAGAGATTAAGCCCTATTCACTCCCTTCTATCAGGGAATTACTAAGGGTCCTGGTGGAGTTATTAGACCCTCATAATAAAACCCATACAGACACAATGCGAGTCATGGCCATGCGAATTATTGATGTTGCGTTCGAAGTTGCGGGACCTAGCATTGCAAAACACCCAAGTCTGGCAACCCTTGCTAAAGACGATCTATGCCGCTACCTCTTCCAATTGGTCCGTAGTGATACGATGAGTATTCTCCAAGAATCACTCCGCGTCACAGGTACCGTCCTAGCAACCACACGCGGAGTACTTAAGCTACAACAAGAGCTATTCCTGAGCTACGTGGTCGCATGTTTACATCCCCGAGTTGAGATCCCACGAGAACCAGGAATAGATCCAATTCTGTACGAGGGTGTCCCACAGGCCCCGAAATTAGTCAAACCGGGACCGAGTCAAGGGAGTTCTGGAAGGAACACACCAGTTCAGGTGAAAGAGAGGCAGAAACTAGGCTTAGAGGGTGGAACAAGAAGGCCAGATGCACGTGAGGCAATGGTGGAAAGTGTTGGTGCGCTCGCAAGAATACCAACCTATATGGTGGAGTTATACGTGAACTATGACTGTGAGGTTGATCGGAGTGATCTATGTGAAGATGTGGTGGGGTTCTTGAGTAGGGTAAGTAATGGCTCTTTCTATGTCTGCAATATTTAGGCTTTCATTGATGTGAATTATTTGGGCAGAATGCTTTTCCCGATTCAGCAACATGGAGCACCACGAATGTTCCTCCATTATGTCTGGATGCTTTATTGGGATATATCTCATTTATTTCTGATCGACTCAATGATCACCCTCACACAGAAGGCCTCCCCTCACCCGATGTCCTTAGGGCGCAGCGCTCCCTTAAGCAGACCGTAATCCGGGGCGCTGCCCGTTTCAACGAAGACCCCAAAAAAGGAATTGCATTCCTCGTTTCACAAGGGATCATTGACTCTGCAGACAACCCTGCGTCCATTGCAAAGTTCCTACAAGGAACTACTCGTCTTAATAAGAAAGTCCTTGGAGAGTATATATCGAAGAAGCAGAATGAAGCGATACTTAAAGAGTTTATGGAGATGTTTGACTTTAGAGGGAAGAGAGTCGACGAGGCATTGAGGGATATGCTGAACTCATTTAGATTGCCTGGGGAGAGTGCACTGATTGAGAGGATCGTAGAGAGATTTAGTGAGTTATATTGTGGACCAGCGAAGCCTGAGGAGGTGGCGGATAAGGATTCGGTTTTCGTCCTCACTTATGCCATTATCATGTTGAATACGGATCAACATAACCCAAATCTTAAGGTAGGCGATGTTTATGTTTGAGTATGAACTTTTATTGACAGAACGTAGCAACAAAGTCGTATGAAATATGAAGATTTTGCTCGAAACCTTAGGGGTGTGAACGGCGGAAAGAACTTCGCGCCGGAATACCTTCAAGCTATATACGACACGATTCGTACAAATGAGATTATTTTGCCCGAGGAACACGATAATAAACACGCGTTTGATTCAGCGTGGAAGGAGTTGCTTATTAAGGCATCATCTAACGGAAATCTCACTATCTGCGACACCAATATCTACGACGCTGACATGTTCGCAGCGACTTGGAAACCGATTGTAGCGACATTGAGCTACGTTTTTATGTCTGCCACTGACGACGCCGTATTCCATAGGGTCATTACTGGGTTCGACCAATGCGCGATGATTGCGGCAAAGCATGGACTTAAGGATGTGCTAGATCACGTCGTAAGATGTTTAAGCACAATATCCACATTGGCCACCGAAAAACCACCCAGCACAAGTCTTAACACAGAGATACAAGTCAAGGGGAACAGCGTAATGGTTTCTGAGCTTGCGGTAAAGTTTGGAAGAGACTTCAAAGCGCAATTGGCCATGGTGGTCTTATTTCGAGTAATTACAGGGAATGAGGAGATCCTGAATAAGGGATGGGATCAAATCGTTAGGATATGGTTGAATCTTTTTGTCAACTCGCTCATCCCTCCATTCTTTGCACAGAGCGACAGTGGGTTGGATATTCCACCAATTCAGTTGCAGACACCGAGTGTAGTGATTGAAAGGAACCAGGCAACGAGAGATGTGGGGTTATTTTCTGCCCTGAGTAGTTATCTGTCGAGTTATGCGAGTGATGATCCGCCGGAGCCGAGTGATGAAGAGTTGGATAGTACGCTGTGTACTGTAGATTGTATAAATGTTTGCCACCTGGGGGATATGTTTGCAAATATCATGTAAGTATTCCTCTTACACCGCAAATGTTTCTCAAGGTTGGAAGTGTGGTGGAATTGGCTAATACATATTATGGTTAGGCACCTTGACGCCGCCGCGCTGGATCCCCTGGTTACTTCGCTACTGGCGCAACTACCAAATATTGATGACGACGACGATGACGAAAATGTTGTTGTTCTGAAACCAGATTATAACTCGCCCACAAACGGAACTCACACGGTCAATAAGGGACCTAAGTATGATCCTGCGGTGGTGTATGTACTCGAATTCGCAACGAGCTTGGTGCTTAAAGATGAATCGACTGTTGCTACACATGGGAAGGTACTTGCAGATACACTTATGGGGATTATCCGAAATTCGACTCGCGTGCATAGCATTATCGTCTCGAGGGTAGTCTATTACCTATTCTCACTCCTTCAAGCAAGCCATGAGCACTCTTTCTTGAATGTTCCTGTTGTCTTACATTCCATCGCGGCGCTTGACAAGACCCTGCTGGACAAGGCGGCTTCGTTAGTAATCAAGGGACTTTCAAAGTGCGCAAAGAGCGGATCATCGTCGTTGAAAAGCGAGATGATTAATTCTCCAGATTTTTGGGTGTTATTCAGAGCACTTCTTCCGAATGTGGATGCATGTGCTGAGGTGTTTGGTGTGATGGAGTTTATCACTACTGAGAGTCCCGGAAATGTTACGAGTGATAACTATGTTCCTGTTGTGTCATTATTGAACGATTTCGCGAGCGCCGGGAGTGTTGGGAGTGTCTTTGAGCAGAAGCAGGATAAATTGGCTCGACGAGGGAAGGCGAAGAAGCTGGTGGACCGTCCGTATGTTCTCTTTACTGGAGGCCAGGAAAGCTAGAGTAGGCTAACAGGAATATTAGGGATTCGGAGGTTGTTTTGAGGGGTGTGAAAGCAGTTCATATGATTTTTCAACTCACTTCTAGAGTGCCAACTCTAATCTTGCAATCTCACCTGGAAAAGAAAGAAGGTATTCATCTACCCACGTAGCTGTCTTTTTTGTAGATATGAGGATTAATGGATATAGCTTGGACAACTTATTGGACGCCAATCCTTGAATCTCTCAGCGCACAGTGTATCAATCCATGTCGTGAAATTCGAGGCCAAGCGTTCACTTCTTTGCAGCAATCGCTTCTCTCGCCGGCGCTCACATCTGATGACCATCACGAGTGGACGGCGATTTTTGGGGATGTTTTATTTCCTCTTATAAACCGCTTGCTCAAGCCGGAAGTGTATCAGTCAGATCCTAGAGGCATGAGTGATACCAGGGTTCTGGCTGCTACTATGCTTTGCAAAGTATTTTTGCACTACCTGGTGATGCTAGCAGAGTGGGATGGAATGCTGGATCTATGGTTGAAAATTTTGGATATCATGGATAGGCTCATGAACAGTGGACAAGGTGATCATCTTGTAAGTTTCCCTTAATCATGTCTTTCCGGGTTGAAATTGATCGGAAACTCGATATTAGGAGGAAGCGGTACCGGAGAGTCTGAAAAATGTTCTCCTAGTTATGGCAAGTGGGAAATATCTTGTTCCACCAGAGGAGGATGCTACTGGCGAGGAGTTATGGAACCAAACGTGGAAACGACTGGAGCGATTCCTGCCAGGCTTCCTTGCAGAATTGTTCCCTCCATCACCTCCGCCGCCACCGCCGCCAGCATTGAAAGAAGAGCCCACAGAAAAGTTGGAAGCAGACAGCGCAGTCGAGGCTTCTTCAGAAGTTCCACCTGCCTCATAGAAGGTCAATGTGAGAGTACATACATCGTGTTATAGTGAAATTGGGAGGTTTAAAACGAGTTTGGCTTAATAAATATAGCGTTGGGGTTGTTTTTGTTGGTTTACTTCACTGGTCAGGAAGGGGCTTTAATTTGGGCTAGAATCCTCAAACATTTGTACTCTTTTTCAAGTTTTTAAACTGTTTATGGGCCTGAAGCTGGCCTTGTGCTAAAAGTTAAAGTGGCTGAATTAAGCTTTACGCAAAACCAACGCAGCTGCACAGGTCATGCCACTACCCGTAGTTTTGCATCCCCTGAAGACTGGTCAAGTTTGAATTTAGACTTTGATTTGAGCCCCACATCAATGATTATTTGGTCAGTTGCATCCAGCAAGGCCGATAGAATCATCTGGTTGATCCCAATGGCCTTCCCTAATCCTCGCCAATCTCTCTTGTCTAATTCATGGTCTTTTGATTCCGTTACGGCACCAATAACCGTGGACGGCATGTTGAGCATCCTCTCACAGAACCATTCTTTTTGAAAGAGAAGCTGAATCGATCCACCTATCCTTTAGTTTCCTAATAGATATAAATAGGTGATCATCTTGCATAGTTTAATCAGAGGGTCTAAAAGGCGCTAGAGTAAGGGGCTTAAATGTAGATCCTCATGGTTTGCCACGATACGCACACGATATACAAGCCACTGCATCCGGTACTCATAGGTAGACAAGTAACTACATGTAGAAGTGATTATTATTGTTAGGCTATTTTAGACCTTCAAGCTGAGGAGTAAGAAGTCACATGCACTGCAACTGTAACCTTGGGGCCTCGTGGCAATCAGCTGTAAAGATCCTTACCCGGGTTTTTCTTGTCAAACGGAGCCTCATAGAGTGGAGATCCCAAGATGGGCTCGCCGCCGCCGTGGTTTAATAGGTATCATATCGATGGCGTAAAATCGCATCGTCGGCCAAACTCGCCCCACTAATCCAGATGTGGGGGAGAGCCATAGGGAGATTATCATGTCTCGGTATGGTCGGTACGGTACTCCATGTACGACGATGCCAGGGGGGTACGCTTCTCTGGAACACTTCTCGAACCATGGATTGGATTGCGAATGTTTGAGACCATTGTTGGTTTCGTACTCAGCTTGCAAACGCACTTTCTGGAGAATTTCCACAGAAGAACAGTTCCCATTACCTAACTGTTTGTAGTTGGTTCGGTGAAGTAAGATTAGAAACATCCCGTCACGAGGACGGTGGAACGAATGTGATAGGCGTCTTTCACGTACCAGAGTCTTAGTCTAAGGAGGAGGTCAACTTTCGGAATTGAGGAGCTTCCTGAAATCTCCTTTCGATCAGCAGCTACAGGCGTGATCATTTTCAAAGTGAAATGAGCGGCCGTCGGCTTTCTAAGGAGCTTGTTAGCCCATCCGTTTTTGAAACCTACATGTAGTCTTGGTCTACCTACATGTAATGTGCTACTGTATGTACAGGGTTGCTGTTAAATGTACCTATTCGAAGAGTTGACCGCTGAAACCAAATTGAATTCGCCTGCCTGTAAAACAAGGGTCTCCAAACCCTTGCCCTGCTTACCCCCCTAAGTAGGCCACGCAGACACCTTGATGTGAAGCACAGAGCTCGTTTTTCCCTTTTAGACGTGATTGGTATTTCAATCCCGTTCTCTCTCTTCTCCTCTTCCCTCTCCCCCTTTTCTCTTTGACCTTCTTTCGTTGAAAACCTCAAAGCTATCCTCTCTTTGCCATCAATTCTATCTCAGAGCTTCCCCACTGTTTCAATCTTCGCCATTTGTCTCTGTATTCCACTCGCTTCCTAAATAAACTAATTACCATCATCTATCTATTTATCACGTTGACTAGACACCAGATAAATCATTCATCATGAAGGGTACACTTCCATCTCCACATCTGGACAATGCAGGCAGCTCACTCGTACCTACTAAAGCTCTTATTCTCGTCGGTGGTTTCGGAACTCGTCTTCGGCCTCTTGTATGCCACTCCCCCTGAATTTTCACCCCACATTCAACATTACCTCCGAGCGGCCATCCGTATCTACATTCTTAGAGAGTGGATTACACCGAGTCTGAGCGGTTTTGCTTCGAAAAGTACGCAATTGATGAGCAGAATGCTGACCGTGCTCTTGTAATGCCATTTTCAGACTCTCACTCTCCCGAAGCCTCTTGTTGAGTTCGGCAACAGGCCTATGATTCTTCACCAGGTCGAAGCTTTGGCCTCTGCTGGTGTAACCGATATTGTTCTGGCTGTCAACTACAGGCCAGATGTCATGATTAGTGTACTGCAAAAGGTAGTCTCAATTCGCGATACACGTTCCCCGCAATGTCTCAGAAGCTAACAACAACTTTCCCATGACAGTACGAGGAGCAATACAATGTCAAGATTACCTTCTCCATCGAGACCGAGCCTCTGGGCACTGCCGGTCCATTGAAGCTTGCTGAGAAGATTCTCGGAAAGGATGACAGCCCCTTCTTTGTTCTCAACTCGGATGTCATCTGCGATTACCCTTTCCAAAACCTTGCCGACTTCCACAAGTCACATGGTCAAGAGGGAACAATCGTTGTGACTAAGGTCGAAGAGCCTTCTAAGTATGGTGTGGTTGTCCACCAGCCTAACCACCCCTCACGTATCGACCGCTTTGTAGAGAAGCCTGTCGAATTCGTCGGTAACCGCATCAATGCCGGTATCTACATTCTCAACCCCTCTGTTCTCTCTCGCATCGAGCTCCGTCCCACTTCTATCGAACAGGAGACTTTCCCTGCAATCTGCGCAGATGGACAACTACATTCTTTTGACCTTGAGGGTTTTTGGATGGACGTTGGACAGCCGAAAGATTTCCTCACTGGAACATGTCTCTACCTGTCATCTCTGGCTAAGAAGAATTCTAAGCTACTTACACCAGCCTCCGAGTCGTACGTGCACGGTGGAAATGTTCTGATCGATCCCAGCGCCAAAATTGGAAAGAACTGCCGCATCGGGCCAAACGTGACCATCGGCCCCAACGTTGTTATTGGCGATGGTGTAAGATTGCAGAGGTCAGTCCTTCTGCAAGGAAGCAGAATTAAGGATCATGCATGGGTCAAGAGTACCATTGTGGGGTGGAATAGCACTGTGGGGAAGTGGGCTCGTCTGGAGAATGTGACTGTTTTAGGGGATGATGTGACTATTGCCGATGAGGTTTATGTCAATGGCGGAAGTGTTCTGCCACATAAGACTATCAAGGCGAACGTTGACGGTAAGCTGATCTTGTGGATTGAACGGGTTTCTCACCCTTGCTGTTCGAACGGTTTCGCTAACGAGAAAAATTATAGTTCCTTCCATTATCATGTAAATTTTGGAAACATCATTGTCGAATTTTTATCATATTCGCTTAAATCTTTTTCGGCGGGCCCTCGATTTGTCGTGAGGGATATCTCTACTCTTGGTTTTCCTCGCGATTGATTCTGGATTATATTTTCTTGTAATCATCTATCTAGTTTCATCTCTGTGGAAAAAGTTATTACTGTGATGTTGGGAGTTTTGTCTCTTTATTTCTTGTCCATTCTTCATTTTTTATTTTATTTCTAGTTTTTTTTGAGCTTGGGAAAGGTAGGGCAGGGTATTGGAGGGAAGGTAAAGGGTGTGGTTGTGGCTACGCATTTAAAAATTGCCTGTGTTGATGGATGAAATAAGTAGTAAGGTGTGGTGGTTAAGAGGGACTTTGTTCTTTGTGATGACTGCGATGCTTGAATACTTAAAATTCGTGGAATGAAAAACTTTAGAAATGAGCAATGCTTAATTTCATAAAGTGGTGATGTAAATCATTGGACGCTTTGTAATACCAACATGGGTACCGGGTATTGGGATTCTCTTGGGGCCTTGGCTAGTTAAAGCTTGGTGGCTCGATGAAAAGCTTAACGTAAGTAATTATGGGTAAAGAAGGAAAAGAGAAAAAGAAAAGAAAAGAAAAAGCTAAGGCAATTGAAGAACAATCAGAGCCTCAGAAATCATGAGCAGCTGGCACAAAAAGCATGCGGTAATAAGATACTTTAGAAGTCATTGCATTGAAGCCTTCAAGGGACCTCGCCTACAACGTCCGTTTTCCCCACGCGACTCTAAAAGTCTCCAGCACATGTTCTGGTTCCTCCAGCACTTCGCTACTCCCTAAACGTTCCTTCAGGAAAGCTCCCAAATCCTGCCAGAACTTCTCCTCACCCAGCGCGCTCTTCTTCACAGCACCCTTATCCTCGCCAGGATCCACCAAGCCCTTGTCCTCAGGCGGTGCACTCGGCGCCGGCGAAGCCCCGCCCATGACCATGACCGTGAAGCCCACGTCCACACCATCCACAATCCCAAGCTCCTCTAGCGTCTTGAGATCCGTTAGGACCTTGCCCTTGAGGAGGAGCTTGAGCTTGTCGATCGGGAGGCCGGTCGCTTTCGAGAGGTTGTGCTTGAGCGTTAGGATCGTGGAGCTGAGGGGCGTGCTAGGGATTTCATGGCTGATCTGGGCGCCGCGGAGCGACTTGATGCTGATGTTTGCTGCAGGTGGTAGGTTAGCTTTAGCTTTAGCCAAGCAAAGTGCTGGGGAGTACTGGGGAGGGTACCAGAGGGGATTGAGGTGGTGGTGCTGGACGTGGTGCGCTTGGTTTTGGGCTTCTTGGTGGGCGGGAGGGTGTACTGTGATGTGAGTGGTGGTCAGCACTGGTAGAGCTGGCTAGCTAGCTAGCTAGAGAGCTTGTAGGGCTGCAGGGTGGTACGAACGGGAGTGCGCGAGGGGAGCTTTCGCGGGTCTTCGCAGAAGTCGGCTGGGATGTGGACGTTGCGGGTCGCGAGGGTTGCGAGGAACTGCTTGGTGAAGCTGAGCTCGGTCATGGTGGTTGGCGTTGTGGAATTACTATTATGGAGGTAGGTGGTGGGTGATATGTGGTGGCCAGTGGGGTGGGTAGGGTATAGGTAGGCGGGTACACGTCAATCATTTGGTGGGGTTCAGAAGCGGTTACCCGGAGCGGGATCTTCATGGAGTATCACTCGGCGATTGTCATTGGTTGGGCGGTGGGTGTTTTATGACGGGTCTGTTAAGGTGTGCATCTGAGCTATATGTCGACTGTTAAGTCACTAATATATTTAGCTGGTTAATGGGTTAAAGTGCAATTCCCAATTCCTCTCCCAGTGCTATATAGTGTGTAGTCTGGAAGGCACTGCGAGTACTCATTCAAATTGAGATAGCTCAGAATCCATGTTGGTCAAAATCATCGCTCATCAAATGATGCCATATAATCTGATTTAAAACCGTAGCATCTCGGGGCGTATTCAGTCTGCGTTAGGTTAGTTATGGAGCTTGTTAGTAGGTAATTGGCTCGCTCTAGTAGGATAAAAGAACTACATAGAGGCTAGAGACATAATCTGCACATTTCAATGCTCACCATATCGGAGTACATAAGCTCAATATACACATTTTCACTCCTCAAAATACTTATGGGAATAAGACTCTTATTTCTATCATCTAAGTAAGTAACAACCTAGCTACTAAGTGCAAATCCCCCTTTAAAACCACAACGAGTGCTAACCCATGACCCCATACCATCCAACGGAAGAATGCTACAAAGCCCCGATACCGAAGCAAGATCTTTTTCAAAAGAATAAAATCTACCAAACCAGCTCCGTAGAGCCCCTGGAAAAAGGATACTCCTGCCCATCCGCCGCCATATAGACGCCATTCCTGAGCAGGAATTTCCAGATTGTTCCCCCGCGCTTGACCTTGCTCTTCTTGACGACCTCGTAGAGGCAGACGACTGAGTTTTCGCCGTCCTCCTCGTCGTCATCGTCTTCCTCGTCGTTGCTTTCGTCGTCCTCATCGCGCTCGCCGTAGGGGCCGATGGCCTCGTCGTCCTCGTCGAGTCTGCTCTCGTCGTCGTTCTCGTCGAGTTCGGTCTCGTCGTTGTCATCATTACCGTCGAGCTGGGGAAAATCCTGACTCAGGTAAGGCGGGAAGACCTCACCGGCGAGATGGGGTGGAAAGACCTGATCGACGAGTGCCTGTAGCTCGGGATTGATATCCCACTCAGGGGCAGGCTGGTTGCTATCGGTCACTTCAGGGATGGCCATGGGTGTTTCTGTGGGTATTTCTGTGGGTGTTTCTGTGGGTATTTCTGTGGGTGCTTCGGTGGGTGCCCCCGCGAGTACTTCTCTGGGTACCTCCGTGGCAGGATTCCAGATGTATGAGTCGGTGGGCGAGGCGTCACTGCTATATGACTGAAAGGGAAGGGTGCTGTCCCAGTAGAGCTCCCCTTTCGCGGTTAAACGGATGCCGCCGGTCTGCTGTGACGCGCTGTCGGTGAGCTGCTGCACGGGCGGCATGGGCTTTTGGATAGTGTTGAGGAATGCCCATTGATCATCCGAGATGCCGACGGGCATAGAGGAGGCTCCTTGCGCCTGTGATTGCTCGGCCTGGGCGGGCCTGGTATTGTTACCACCAATCAATGTGGTCCCTTGTAGAGGCAACTGAGGAGGGATTTGCTTTCGCTGCATCTGCGCACTGGCCACACGCTGCCGGTACGTTTCCGCGAACCCAGTGAACTCCATTCCTGTAGTCGGTGGTGGAATCGGGGCCGCCATCGCCGGCGGAATCACACGGCGCTCATATGTACCCCTGGAATCGGTCGCCGCAGCAAACCTCGTCTCGTGATTCCTTATAATAGCTCTCGCCTCGTTATTCCTTGCAGCGATTGCGGCCGCAGTCCGACTCTGGCTCTCGGCCCTATTGATGGCCGCTGAATCCCGCGAGCAGATGCTTGAGGCCGCAGAAACCGCTGCCGCCGCTCTAGCAATGTCAATGGCATTGGCCTTCAGCGTTGGTGGCATCCGTGACTCAAGATACCGGTCTGCGCGAAGGCGGGCTTCATAGTTCCGCGCCGCCTCCGCGCGTTCGCGACGCTCAATGTCCTCTCTTTCGCCCGCATCCCTCAGGAGGCGCAAGCGCTCCTGACTGCGGATCGATGCCATCATACGGTCCATCTCGTTTGGGTCGTTGGAGTCGGCGAGCTGACGCGAGCGCCGCATCATATGCTCCATGTGCGCGATCTCGGACTTTGTGTGCGTGCTGAGAATATGCGAGGTGAAGGATGGCGGGAGCTCCGGTTTGGCAGCTGTGGTGGGAACAGATAGCATCGGGTGCGGGGGTATTTCCGTTGACACAGGCGGCGTTGGACTTGGTGGCCGCAGGATACGCCGCGGCCCGCCCAGCCTCTTTTGCACAGGCTCAGGCTCAGGTTCCGGGGAAGAGGAAGTAGAAGGGGGCTGAGACTCCCAGGGGAAGAGCTCGCCGATACCTGCTTCTGTGAGATTCTGCTTCCAAAGCTGTGTGGAAGGACTCGGGATTAGTTATTGAATATTTGAATTTACTTGCTTTGGGTAGTCAATGATCGTCTGGCGGGTTTTGCGCAACTAGAACCCTAACCCTGTAATTCTTGGTGGAAGGGACACTTGAACTTACCGATTCGAGCTCGGCGAGAAGGGAGACGGAAATACCAGCGTCTTCAAAGGTGGTACGGGCGGCGTCGATGACATCTGCCATAACAAGAGGGTAGAGCTCCGCCTATGTTGGAAATTGTATTAGTATAGAGATGCGGTGGGCCGGTGGGAGGGAACTTACAGCATTTGTAGCCCTCTGATTTGCCGCCATCAGAGATTGATGCTGGGGCAGAAAATGGTGGGAATGGAGGAGGCTTAGACAGAAGTAAAAGCGACAGATTGCGCGTTGGGATGGAGGTTGATTTTTGTTTGTGTGTGGTGGTGGTGGGGTGTTGTAGTTTTATCTGGGGGCACTTTCGCTGCAAGTGAGGGAGAGTGAGATATGCTGTGAGCGCGCGTATGTGTGAGCATGGCTACAGAGAATAGAATGGAACTGGCGGGCGCGGCAGGCATAGTATGTGCGTATCCGAACGTTGGGTGGGCTTAGGTCGATTGGGTCATGATGGAGAGCAAATACCTTGACCGTTGATTGACTGAGCTAGATGTCATGTAGCTACATACACACATTACAACACCGTCTTCTCATTGTAGTTGTATATGTGTATCTTAAGTATATGTTTCGAGAAGTAATGTCCTAGGAATCCCGAGCACGGCTAAGTGCTGGTCATCCAGTATCCATCAAGCTAACTTAGGAAATGAAGTCGCCAAAGCACCACTACATGTAGCTGGTGTTCGGCTATCTTGAGCTACATGTAGGTTAAGAAAGACCTGGGTTGCGTACATACGTGTAACTTTGTCTTTTCGGTGGGATGTAACTGTGCTGGCTGGGGTGGGGAGCACGGGTGGACAGGCCCGCGCCAGCCAGGGGGAATGCTACACCAGCTTTCGTTCCTCGTCTGATCAGGACCAAACATACATGTAGTCTCATGCCAATTCTCTACGAGCAGCAAGTTGCACACCGGACCAAACGCACCTTTGAGCCAATGCATTTCGCATACAAATGCTCTATATCATCATCAAGTCGTGCGCGTGAGGACTACGATAAAAATGCGAAATGAAATCTAAACTCAAAGCATTATGATCAAAATAACAGACCGAAGTTTTATACAAACTGTAAGTAGAACAAAAATATCATAATCAGAAGACCAGCTACGGCCACGGAAAACGGTGATTGGGATAGAGCTTAGCCCTGTGCTCCAAAATTGACAGAGACGTAAAACTCTGTGCACTGCTACTCACGTTCACACCATGACTTCCACTCCGGTGATCATTTAGACCACAATTGCTCTACCCCATTACTTTCAACACTCAATTCCTACTGAGAATCATTCTAACCCCGGGTCTATTCCGCACTAAAAATCAGCGGCTACGTAACTAAGGACTGGAAGCAAGCCTTCATATAACTATTGGCCGTGCTCGCTTAATGGATGGGTTATGAGTGGTATTAATTGAGCACAATCCAAGGTGTGATGACGCTCCGAGAATTCGTGAGGAAACTCTATTCTCAGCTTCCTACCCATGGCTTTAAACGGTATCGAGGGTGATGAGAAGAAAGAGGGTTTTGGTTTGCGTTGAGATGCATTGTTCCTTTCTATTGACGGTATAAAATTCCCTTAGAAAGGAGTTTTCTGTAACCGTTTCAGCATAGAAAATCAATGACTTGACCGACTGGTCGGGCGACTGAGCGGGCATAAACGTGCACGATATGTCAGAAATTGATATATGAAAAGATTTGCTCACAATTTTTCCATATTGGGCGTTGTGTTGCCTCAAGATGTTTTTGTGCTCCAACACTCAAGTCGTATATATATACATGTATGTGCAGAGGATTGATGTAGCAAGCACCATGCGCTACACGCGCACGCCTTAAGCGCGCTTCGAATTATCATTACCCCGTAACCAGGACAAAGGGCATTGTGAAGCCTAGGAATGGATGAATAGCGACTCGGTCTACTTCCCGAGTAGGAGCCCTCGTACGACATGATGCAGAGTACATAGATTGGAGTACATACAGTCTGTGGAGTAAACACATGTACTCGCTACGGTTGCGTATTGGTGCATGATGGAGAGATCACTTTTCGTATCTGCTGATTTATCATTTGCGCAACAACCTGATTAATCTTCCCACTGTGATTTTCCTTGTGATATCGGCGGCTCCATCTTGCCTGGGTGCTATTTACATACACTGGCATGCCTTTAATTAAGAGAATCCTCGTCGCGATCCCAGGCGCAAATGGACGTGTGGAATGCGGAGTACTTGCAGTTGGCTGTCGCCATAATGCATATTACCTTGTACCCTTTGCTGTATGACATATGTAGGAGCACGTGTGGGTATTCGGGGGAGCTGTATGTTGAGTAACATAACATGTACCTAGAGGGAAAACATATATAGAGTAGAGTAGGAGCACAGTATCGGGGAAAAAGGTTATCGCGCGTACCGCAACACGCGAGCTCCACGCTCCTCCGGACCCCCCGCCAAAAGTTATCTAGTTCCACAACTTTCCCCCACACTTCCCGCATCTGAGCGATCGCTACACATCATCCTACCAACGCAACCTTCCAACTCTCCCCCCGGACGGACTAGACTGGAAGTCGACGATCTATCCCACTTCACCTCCTACGTCTACCTCCTCTTTCAATATAAACCTCTACCTACCCCCCATCTTCTGGATCTCCCACACCCCACTTCCCGCTACATTCCACCCATCAATGCACCTACTGCTGGGCTCTGGAGCACCCCGTAAAGAACCATGTCTGAAGCTGTTCCCGGTTCTCTCCCACGGCCTCCAAGTCCAGTCAACCCATCGTCTTTCCTGCGCCCGCAGCAGAAGCAGAATCGCCAGCAGCAGCCCATAGACATCGTCGATAAGGAGCAGGCTGAGGGATTGGTATGACTTCTCCCCTTCTTCCCCGTTACAAGGCGCTCAGGTAGCAGCTACTGACCTCCGATGCAGCGCGCTATCCGCGACTTTCTAAAGGTTAGAACTACTTATGACGTATTACCGGTTAGTTTTAGGCTTGTGGTGTTGGACACAAGTTTGTTAGTTAAAAAGAGTCTGAATATTCTTGTGCACAACGGTTAGTAGGAAATGAGCCTCCTCCTCCTCCATCCCCCCTCCCTCCTCCCCCCTCTCCTCCATCTCCTCCTCCATCTCCTCCTCCTCCTCCGGAATGTTTGAGAGAGGCGTAGAAAGCTAAAGCGGCGGGTGCAGGAATCGTGTCGGCACCATTATGGAATTCAAAGACGTCTACGTTTGCGGGATTGCTTACGAGCTCGGACTATATCAATGTCATCCAGTACTATTGGCAGTATCCAGAGAAATTTGAGGAGATTGAGGGATTCAAGTTGGATAGTTTGAGAGGTATGGATTTCCCTTTTTTTTCCTTTTTTTTCCTTTTTTCCTTTTTCCTTTTTTTTTTTATCATGTGAAGCTGGGCTAGATTGAAATTGTGCTAATGTGTGTGCGGGTAGATATCGAAAGAGCCATTGGCGTCACTCCAATCGAAACTGTTTCCGTCCACCCACTTGTGCCTCTCTACGATGCCTGTAGGCGCATGCTAAAGTCTCGTGCTCGCCGTATTCCGTTAATTGATTTTGACGACGAGACGCAGCAGGAGATGGTTGTGTCTGTCTTGACCCAATTCCGTATTCTTAAGTTTGTGGCGGTAAATGTGCGTGAAACGCAGATGCTGCGTAAGCCGATAAGTGAACTTGGAATTGGAACTTATGATAATGTGAGCACGGCGAACATGGAGACGCCGGTCATTAATGTCATCCATCAATTGGTCGAGAAGGACATTAGTAGTGTGCCAATTGTGGATAATCGAGGTATGTCTACTCCCTCCCTCTCAATATTTCAAGGATAGGCACTCATGTAAGTGTATAGGAGTGCTTTTAAATATCTACGAGTCTGTCGACGTCTTAACTCTCATCAAAGGAGGTAGCTATGAAGAACTCAACCTCAGTGTAGGAGAAGCTCTTTTGAAGCGCCCCGATGTAAGCTTTCGTCCCTCTTTCTTCTAGTTCTATGTCTAACAATTACCAGGACTTTCCCGGAATTCATACATGCTCTCCCCAGGACCGTCTAGATGCCATCTTTGACACAATCCGCCGTTCCCGTGTGCACAGACTTATGATTGTTGACGGCCACAACGTCTTTAAAGGAGTTTTAACACTAAGTGATATCCTACAGTACCTGCTCCTTGACGGTGAAGTCTAGAAGCTATAGTAGGGTCCTAGAAGCATTTTTATCTTTGTTGTATGCCTACCTCAAACCTACTGAATACGTTGTATACTTATCTAGCATTTCACCTATTCCCCCCATCAGCCATATTACTGCCATCACCACTCTGCATCTTATCTCGGCCCATAGTTCTAGTTCTTTTATATAGTTTGGATGTGAGAAACCTTTAACATCTTAGCCCCCTCACATCCGCTCCCTCTTTTTGTATGTCAACCCTCCTCCCCTCCTCTCTTGGAGGTGAAGCGGGTTTTCCCTTATTTTTATTTTTTACCTTCTCTTTGTCGTCTCTTATTTTTACTCTTTCTATTGGCGGTTTGTGACTTGCTTCTTTGTTTTGTGTTTGTAGCTTGCGTTCAAACTGATCGGCGTTTCTGGAGGTTTTGGATGTGTTAGCGGGATTGCTATGATAACGGTTGAGAGGGGAGGGGATGGGGAGATCAGGAGAGGACTGATTGAAGAGTAATGATACTATATTAGCTAGATGGATTTTACTTTTGTGGCTGCATCGTGCGATCTAACCATTGGTATGCACCGGGAGCCAGGGGCGGCGGGGTGCCTGGCCGGGAGATGTGAACGGAAATCTATCCATAGTGAACTATAATGCCCGAAAGACACCTGCCGGTGTGCCAATCTATCTTCGATGGTTATCATCTCCACACTCCACTCTGCAGGAATCACATGGTGCCCCATCAAACCTTGTACTTTCTGCACATAAATATCGTGGCCGGGAACTCCCTTAGTGTTTTCGTGTTCTGTAATATCAGTAGACTCAATCTACACTCCACCCTGTCCACGTGGCGGGAGTTGTAATAGGTACACATCCCGGAGCGGGCGAATCAAGCTCTAGAGAAGTCGGGACGGCTCATTGAGTCTCCGGTCTGGTTCCTTAGTGTCCTATATAGATATAAAAGGGGGTAGGTGGTAATTCATTTGCCTGTGGAGGATCTACACTTGACTGGGGTAACCGGCATAACAATGACTGTCTCCCCGCACCTTGGGGGCGCAGGTTTGCATTCGTATTTCATGTTCTAGATGACTCACCCATGGAGACTTAACTATGACTTAATCTAAGGGTGTAACTACGGTTGTGTTTGTGCTTATGGATGTCATCGTGGTCGGGGCTGTTGTTGGTGAAAGGTTGTGGTGGTGTTAATCAGGGTCATAGGTTGTCACTCGGTATCGCCGGTCATGGCGGGTGGTTTTGTTCCTGATATAGATGTGGTAAAGGTTGGCCCTATCACTAGTTATTATTGAATCTGGGATCTTTTTCTCTCTCCTTACACTCGGGACCTATGGTTTGGGGTGCTGTGCTAACTATCCTACTATGAATCCTGTGGACTGATACGCGGGGTGAGCATGATGCAAATATCGATAATCCACTTCTCAATATCGATATTGCTTTGCGCGGCTGTGCAATGACTTATCATATGGTCGCTAGATCTTTGGCAGAAAACTGGTACGGGCCGACTTGAATGATATGGATGTTGATATTGGGGAGACTATAGTTACTTGGCTGGACAAATTTTGCCGTTGTAGTAAGTATAGGATCTCACGGCTATTTTGTAGAGTGTAACTAGGCTTCCCGTCGTCATTACTGGACAGAGACAAGCTTCCCCACCACTACAAAGCCTTGTTCTAGCTCTGACTCCACATAAAGACTTCCACCACCCAATCACGCCTCCGCCACCAAAGACCAAACAAAGAACAATCCCAATATATACCTCCCGCATCCCTCCCCACTAATATCCAAACGCACCCCAAAGACCCACCGGCACAATGACACCCAACCCAAACAGGACGCACCTCAACTCCGTAATCACCTCGCGCTCGCACCGCCGCCGCCGGGTCTCCTCCCTAGTCCCCGTCTCGCTCCTCCCCACCCCCAGCTCGATCGTCAAGACCAACCCGGCCGTCATCCCGCCGCTCATAGCCGCAAGACTGATCAAGATCAAAGCCGCAGAGGCTCGCGGGCCCACGGTGCCCGATGAGACAAACACGTACCCGTATCCGGTAATTGTGGTGTGGCGTGGGAAGTATTTTCCGGTGTTCCCGGGGTCGGTGGATCATGGGGGGAGGCTCATGAATGGTAGGCTGGCGGCTGCGAAGGTGAGTCCTTGATTGCTCTTGGATCGAGTGGGGGGGGGGATTATGGGGTGCTGATGGAGAGGGGGAGTAGATGAATGAGCCGTTGCTGTCGACGGCGTTGTGGGCGAAGAGGCCGGCGTGGGAGATGTATGAGGCCATAAAAGGCATTCTGAGCGCCGGGTGGGGGTATAATAATTCGAAGGACGAGTATGTGTTGAATATATGGGGGTATCATGAGGTTCGTGGTTTTCTTCATATTCAAATTATTTTGATCCCAAGGGTTAACGTGGCGCCTGTACCCACTAGGAAACAACACTCCTCACAACACTCGACGATATCTGTAAGCAATACTTCCGGACCCAGGTGGACGGGAGCAAGCGGCGCGGCCCGCTGGTGCTGGGATTTAGGCCGTATGCGTGGGCGAAGAGAGACTGAGGTCAGCCGAGTTAGGGATTGTGGCTGGTAGACCTCTTTGTTCGTGAATGCGTGGGGAACAAAGAAAACGGGTTCCCCATATGTCTATGTACTTGTGGTTTAAGCAGAGCGGTATATAATATAACGATATCTATATACTCATACGTGTAGTCTTTTATATAAAATGTTATCTTGACTTTAGATGCGGTGAACTATGCAATTAATGAATTAAACAAAAAAAAAAAAAAGATGCGGTGAACCCAGTGCATGGTGAGGGTTAGGGTTGAGTGTATCAATGATCGGGATTGATTTTAGTGCATTCCAATCATTTCCGCATCAAATCCTGGCAGATCTCTTCAGTTACTCGGGGAAACAAAAGGACCCTGAACATGCATGTCCCGAATATAGAGGAAGTGGAGATATAATTATTATTATTGTGAGAATGAAAAAAAACGCAGAGTCTTTGAGTTGCGTGATGAGGGTGGTGTCTGAAGCTAGCCACCGGATCTGGATAGAGTCAACGCAAAGCAATAAGAATTACCTGTAACCATCCTTCTGAGGCCCATGTATTCACTTTTTATTTCGAGGCTCCACATAAGATAACATATCATGCCTTTCATGTAGGGTGTGAAGGGAAACAGAAAGTAAAATGGTGTTGTTAATAGAGCTGCTACAACTGCATGCACTTACTAAAGCCTGCATGGCATTTTTCCGGGACTTCGCCCAGGAACTAGCCGACTCCGAGAACGAGTGATCTTCCATGACCAATTACTAACAGTACTCGAGCCCCATGCCCTAACGATAGCTCAACTGGAGAGCCCGAGTCACGTGCAGGACGAGTCTAAACGACATACGTTGACCATCAAAGGAATGTCCAAGGCGTCCGTCCTGCGCAGTCTGTTTCTTTCCTCATCACCATCTTCACCCCTTCGCGTCGGCGAGAACATCCATACACATTTTTTCCGCGATCACCGCGCTCATTCCACTCCGGTCCTTTCCTAATCAATCAGAATCACCGCGTCGCGCGACAAAACGTCGGCCCCAGCCTCGTGACCTTCATCGCCTGCTAACTGCTACGCACACGACAGACAAAGCCAACAACGGTCTCTCTTCGCCGACACTCGCTTGCTTACTCACACTCCAACTTGCAAAAACAAAAAAACAAAAAAAATGGACGCGAAGGATGTCAAGGCGCACGTCGGCAACCTGGAGAAGGGAGTCAAGGAGAAGCTGCCCGCTCAGTACTTGCTGGATATCCTGGGTGCGCTGAAAAAGGAGGTTGTGGCCACCGAGCAGCTGTTGAGAGTATGCCACCCCTTTATGACGGCAAATTGCTATAGAACAGATTGGAAATTTCCACTACAATCCCGTAGAGAATGAGCGATAAATCAAAAAAAACCAATTTATGCCGTCTTTTTTTCTCACCCCGTACTAACTCGAACTCGCTCCATCGCAGGATACTAAAGTCGGAATGGCTGTTAATAAGCTGCGCATGAATCCCGACAAGACCGTCTCGGAACTTGCGAAAGAGATTGTCGCGAAGTGGAAGAAAGACGTGCACAGCAAAACAAAGCCCGGCTCGACCTCTGACGTCAAGAAGGAGCGAAACTCAACGGCATCTCCGACTACCGGGTCTAACCCAATGTCTCCCCCCAAGCCGTCGGGCAAGAAGCCGGATAGCAACAGCAAGGTGGACCCAGGCAAGAGGAATAAGACAACAGATAAAATCACCTGGGCGATTACCTCCGACCAGGTCAGGAATAATTGTATCGGCGCCATGTATGACGCTCTTGTCCTCAATGAGTTGGATGCAACTAGCGACCATATCTTCACTCTTGCGAAAGCTGTCGAGTCGTCGGTATTTTCGAATAACAAATCCAAGACCGACCAGCCGTACCGTCGTCGTATGCAGGTCTTGTTCCTCAACTTGAAGGACACCAAGAATAACCTTCGCAGCCGTGTCGTGTCTGGTGAAATCACAGCTGAGCGTTTGGCGACCATGGAGACCTCGGAGATGGCCAGTGCTGAGCGAAGAAAACAGGATCAGCAAATCATTGCCCAGAATGAAAAGGACTCCATGATGCCAAAGAGCGAGAAGAGTATCAGTGATCAACTGACCTGCGGAAAATGTGGAAAGAAGAGAGTATCGTACACACAAGCTCAGACTAGATCCGCTGATGAGCCGATGACTACTGTGAGTTTCGCCCCAACTCCGAGTAGATCCAGCTACGTTGTGCTAATAGCAATTTTAGTTTTGTACATGTGAGCTCTGCGGTCACCGATGGAAATTTTCATAGATTTCTCGTGCAAAACGTACAGCTAAAAAAAAGTAAAACGAAAAATAAACTATCTTCAGATCAGTATCACACTTGGGGGTGCACTTCTTCATCTATTCTTTTTGGATGGAGAGGTGCACCCCCGTTTTATGTATATTAAGTTAGGGGATTTTCGGCAAGATTTTTCTTCCTTTGCCATTGTTTTCCTTTATAAGGCCTTGGAGGTAGCAGTAGTAGTTGAGCGCTTTTTCTTCCTCTTCCAATCTCCTTCGTAACCTAGGGTAAGTGCTCCGAGTCCTGGTCTAGGGAGTCGGGGGGTTAGGAGGTTTGTGTGTTTTTAGTTTGGACATTTTGTTTCTTTCTACATTCTTCTCAGTTCTTAATTTTTGTCCCTGAAGTATTTAAAGTAGTTACAGGGCGTTTTTTTTCCTTCTCTTTTTCTTTCCTGTTTCTTTGTTTTTGTGTGGTGGTAGCTCTGAAGAGATGGATTGATGGATGGATGGTCGGTGATGAGTATGGATTTTTACGCATGTTGAATGATGTCGTCGGTTCCTGGCGAGCTGGGCTACGGGCCGAATGTGTGGATGTTGAAAAATTGAGTGTGTGGTTCTTTTAGTCTTTTTCGTGCAGTTTATATTTGTTCGCGTGATGATTGGGGTGTGGCCTTAGAAAGTTGTGTAGTGAGGGTTTGATGCTCAGGCTCACAAGGGTGAATAGCGGGTTGTGATAATTGGCTGAGAATACCTGCGATGATGCCTGGCACTGGGATGGCACAGAGTGATAATGTATGATTCCCGTCCCGTGACACGAGTGTGGTAACAGCTTCATGAGACATCACTCCGACGGACGCCCCGTCACACGTGCAGTGACCGTGGAAAAAACTAACTAGCTGTTTCTGGTTCTCTTGATCATTTTTTGGATTGGTTGGTCTTGGAAGTGGTGTTCTTCGAAACGACTCCTGTATAGTGGGAAATCGTACTCTTCTTTGTTTACTGGAAATATTTGGTATCGGGGTTTATGCAGGTCTGCAGCTGGTTATGGGCTATGTTTGCCAAATGAGGCATTATGGAGGAGAAGGAGAGGGGGAGAGGTTTGCACACAAAGGGAGAACGGGTTGTGGCGATGCTGTATTGGAGTCTTTTCTATTTGTAGGTGCACTGCGTGCATTGCTTGTATAAATGTATCTTATTCCCCTTAATTTTTAATTTATACATGTAGGCAAAGATTTTCACTTCCAGAACCAGGTTTTTAACGTTAAACATGGAATAATAACATGATTGCCGCCAGAATAATAAGTTCATTGAACACCACTCCCCAAATAAAAAGTTTCCAGTTTGGTATTTACAAAACAAAACAAAACAAAATAAAAAACAAGAGATTATTACCCACTCACTAAACAGAGCTCATCACAGAGGCGTTCTTGTACCAGTTGAGCATCGGGTTATCGCCACTCTGCGTCTCCGTTTCTTCCAGGAAAGCCCAGCTCTTTAGGAACTCCTCGTGCTTCATGACTCTGGTGAGGCGGCCAGTTAGTGCTTTGTACATGTCATCCATCACGTCAAAGTCTGTGGGGAAGAGAATATCAAAGAGGCCTTGCTGCACCTGTTCACTATTAGTTTCCTCCTGTTCCTCAAGACTTATGACAAGCACTTACAAAAGGCGTCGAAACAGGAATACTAGTCCGTTTATATCTAGTTTGCACTACGGGGGCATTTACGCCCTCTATTGCATCTGGTAGAGCGTGGAAGTCGCTCATGAGCAGCTTATGGGCGGGGAAGTTCTCCCTCAGCACGTCGAAAAAGCCCATCATCTTCGTTGGGATAAATTCAGGTTTGCTTAGGTTCGGCGTGAACGGCAGTGCCTCTCTCAGCTTTCTTAGGATCTTTGGGGTCCGTAGAGGATGTTGGAATCCCGGCCTTGCAACGCGGGATCGGATCTTTAAAAACCTCTCTGCTACCGGGTCTAGATGGGGCGTGTAGAATTCATGGAAGTCCCCTTGCTTGTCAATCATTACGACACCTTGCAGGGCCCGCTCCGTCTCAGGGTCGTAACGGATCATGTCGTGCGAGAAATTGTCGAACACCTCGAGCGCGAGGAAGAAGCAGGGATCAGGAACGTAAGTATCCCAGTCAAATATGCTCTTGTTCACGATCTCAATCTTGTCCGCGTGTGGACCTTGAGATGCTTGTATACGCTGCAGTTCCGCAAGAGACGGCGAAATCTCAATGATTCGGTATTTTGTACGTGCATAGACGTCGGGATCCGTATTGCGGATGTGGTCCAGGATGTTACCCATCATGGTACCATTCCCGGCGCCCATCTCGTAGATGATGAGGTCGTGATAGGGGAAGAGCGACAGTTTGTAGTTCTCGACAAGGTACCGCGAGATGGCTTCGCCATAGTAGGGCTTGAAGAGCTCTGTGGGTGTGTGCCAGAGCTGGCGGATGTCGGAGGGGTGCTTAGCATCGAGTGCGTCCTCGAAGGCCGTGTAGGCCTCCCCGAGATTGCGTTGGAAATCGGATTCGTCAATGAGGGCGGGGAAGTTGAAGGCGTGCGGGGTGGAGAAGATGACGGCGTATTTGGAGAAGTAACCGTAGTTGGGATTGTATAAGCTGTCTGCAACGATCATATGTATACGGTGATTAGGAAATGGATCGTAGATCTTCTTCTTCCTGCGACGGGGACACACCGTCGATAAAGTCCCGCACAAGCATTTTCACCCTCTTGGGCCTTTCCGTACGGGTTGCCAATTGCTGCGCGGTCACCATAGGGTATCGCTCATATTCATCTGAGCGGTCCCGCTGGAGAAATGTGCTTCGCGGCTGCCATGTATTCTTGTCACTGTCTGGCGCAACAGGGAGTTTAAACCCCATAAGGTTTCGCCGCTGAGCATAGCCATTGAGGCTAGCGCGAAGCCGCAGGTGAGCTCTGCGGTGGAACAGAGATCTGAAAAGGGACGACACAAACGGGGAATCCATTGATGTTCGGTGGGTGAGAAAGCCACAAAAAAGATCGTTGCAACAGGTGGTGGGGTTGATCGCTGCGGCCGCATGCTCCCCACCATCACCGACGTCACAAGCTTCCCCACGTCTCGAGTCTGCTAATCAAGTCTCTTAATCGAGTCTTTTCTCGTTCCCTTTCTTTTTTCACATCTTCTTTTTGTATTTCACGACCACATAATCTTCAAAATTACAGGCGAATGGACAGATACGATCAAACAAAGCTCCTCCTTAGCGGAATAGTCATCGGCGCTGGCGCCGTTCTCGCAGTTCAGACAATCTCTTCAGTCCGACGACAAGATTCAACAAAAAAAACCCAAATATTAAAAGAAGATATAAGAAATGGACTCGAGGATTGCATCGGAAATACCCCTTTGATCCGAATAAAACACCTTTCCGAAGCTACGGGCTGTGAGATTCTAGGTAAAGCTGAGGTATTATATACCGTTTACTTCGTTCCAATATTTACTAACGACAAAATAGTTCCTGGAGCCCGGTGGTTCAGTGAAAGACCGAGTGGCGCTTAAGCTTATAAAAACTGTAATAACCTCTCTCTGATTTTCTTTACTTCGTTTGCGCTTTGTTCTTTCTGTCCCAACCCAATCTTCCCCGGAATGATGGAAAAATGCTAATAGATTAGTTAGGCCGAGGAGGCTAATCTTCTCACTCCTCACAGCGGTGACAAAGTGTATGAAGGCACTGTGGGCTCCACCGGCGTCTCTTTGGCCTTTATCTGCCGCGCCCGCGGATACCTTGCCCATATCTGTATGCCAAATGACCAGTCCACAGAGAAGTCTTCCCTTCTACTGAAGCTCGGTGCCATGGTTACTCTTGTGCCTCCAGCTCCCATAGTCGACAAAGGCCAGTTTGTAAACCGTGCGCGCGCTCTCGCCGCTGCCCAGACAGCCTCGGAGACAGAACCTGGGCGTGGATTCTTCGCGGACCAGTTTGAGAACCCTGCGAACTGGAAGGCGCACTACGAGGGCACAGGCCCGGAGATATATCAGCAATGCGGCGGTCGTGTTGATGCCTTTGTGGCAGGCGCTGGAACTGGTGGAACCTTGAGCGGCGTGGGGAAGTACCTAAAGGAACGTCTTGAGAGTGTTCGTGTGGTGCTGGCTGATCCCCAGGGAAGCGGCCTCTATAACCGTATTAAGTACGGCGTCATGTTTGACATCAAAGAGCGGGAAGGCACCCGGCGTCGACCTCAGGTCGACACTATAGTAGAAGGCATTGGTATCAATCGTGTCACCGCCAACTTCGAAGCAGGCCGCCCCTATGTCGACGATGCTATCCGCGTCACTGATGATGAAGCGTTAGCGATGGCAAGATTACTTGTAGAGAAAGAAGGCCTCTTTGTAGGTAGTAGCAGTGCAGTGAACTGTGTTGCTGCTGTGCGGACGGCGATGAAACTAGGCCCAGGACATAGAGTGGTCACTATTCTATGTGACTCAGGGACCAGGCATTTAAGTAAATTTTGGAAGAAGGCTGGGGAAGTGGCAGGCGACGAGGAAATGACCTTGGACGGAGTATTAGGATGCGGAGAGGTAGGGAAAGGGGTGAGCTTAGAAGGTGAGAAGAGTGGATATGGAGTATAAGTTGGTGTATATATCTTGGGCACCGGACAGAATGAGAGATGTAGTGCTAGCTAGTGGCGTCCCTCAATATTAATGAGCTCGAGAGTTACCCGCTATATTGGGGGTATGGCGGCTGCGAACGCTCGTTGAGGGGCAGATTCTGTAAAAGAACTACTGAGCAGCTAGATTTATATACAAACAAAATGGTAAGTACTTGGGGGTGAATGAAAGGTAAAGTTGAGTTTCATATAAAGAAAAGTAAACTACATGTAAGCTCGGCTGCCAATTAATTCCGGCGAAAACTAGCACTAGCTTACGTACGGGATATTATTTAATAGCTATAAAAAGCATCGTCGAAGTAGGATAAAACTATGAGAAAACTACATGTATGTAGGTAGGCTTTTATGCTCAGCTTTCATTGTAATCGGTTTTTGTGGAGGTTTATATTCGCAGTGAATAGTGCTACGGAAGGAAGCTTTATTCAAGCATAGCATTGGATATCTAATAAAGTAAGTTTTGAGAGAGGAGAAAGATGTGTCTCTATCCCTCTCTCACCACTTATTTGAAATCTCACGCACCTGGGTACATGTATGGAGTTACATGTATTGTCTATATGTAGTACTTCAGTTTTCCAGTCAATCTTACGGGTTTTATGGATATATATCATCGTACAGGGAATCTTGGATTTATTTGCTTTAGTCCATGATATAAGGGAAAATTTGGCTAATCTTCCTTTGGTTTTTAGCTAAACAGGATGCCTTGTTCTTTCCTGAATAAGGCCCCATATGCACTCAGATATAAACCACTTAATCAATTGATCAACCTCATATCATATCTACCCCGTAAAAAGGAGACACAGAAATACCCCCACATAAAAAACGGTACACCCTAGATCTCTAAACCATATAAGAAATCAGAATAGGGGACAAGATCACACGCTCTTAGAGAATCCCTTAGATTTTCTAATATTGTCAACCTTCCTAAACTTGCTGATTGGTTCCTCGTCCCCATTCCCATTCCCGTCCCCATTCCTGTCCTCGTCGTCCCCACTCTCATCATCATTCCCGTACCCCTCACTATTCTCGCCATCCTCGCCATACTCGGTGGCTTTATGATTATCATCCGAAATCTCGAGCTCTCCCCTCCTAATAACCTCGACTTCTTCTAGCACTTTTGACTCGGCTTCCGATAAATCGATCCAGAAAGCTGGTTGACAACCGGAGTTGTCTTTGGAGTTTTCTTTATGATCCCTGTGAACCCGTTGGACGTGGTGTTTAATATTGATGACACGCCTCCTAACTTGCTGGCAGAAGTTGCATTCGAACCACGGTACACCTCTTTGGGGGAGCAAGTCTTTAGAATCCATACCAATCATCGAACGTCGTCGAAGCTCGTACACGTCCCACTCTTCGTGCCTGTCTTTGATGTGGAGGAGTAGTGCATGATCTGATTTACCGGTGTAGCAATGGCAGTGGTGACATTTATATATTTCCTCATATTCGTAGGGGAGTTCTTCAGCTTTCGTGGTGCCGATAATAGCTGCGGACACTTGATATTTGTCTTCACTAGGATGAGCTGCCTCGACATGATCTCTGATGGCTTCCATGTGAGAAGTCTTCCACATGCAGAGAGTACAGGTATATGACTTGAAGCGAGCGTCTCTTTCCTCCGATTCGGCAAGACACTTTGCTATAGTGGCAGCCGTCCCTTGACTTTTGTGGCGTTTTGCGATATGATCCTTGAACAAGTGTTTGTCGGTGTGCCAGTAAGGACAAACATTGCATAGGAAGATGCTGACGGTGCAGTCAAATCCCTCTTTCTGCTCAATTTCGACCAATGTGTTCGCTACGTCCAATTCTGGATGATCATCTTGAATGTGTGCCCGTATACCGACACGTCGGCCGAAGTATTTGTCGCACAACCTACATTTGAACTCGGCGGGGTGGGCTGTCCTTTTATGATTGTTCAAAGCAGTCTTAGTAGGGAACAGCTTGTCACATTGATTACACTCATGGCTTTGAGTGGTATCAAGATGGACCTTTCCGTGTTTTTTTAACTCTCTGTTTGTTGTGTATCCTTTTCCACAGTTCTCGATTTGGCAAAAGAACGTTTTCTCACCCGGAGCTGTGCGTACTCTTGGACGTTTTTTGGTTTTGCTGGTCGTAGGAGCTGAAAAAGAATAGACGGTTCTAGGCTCTGTGGAGGGTCCTGCATGCTGATGATCCTGAGGGGACGGTATCTCAGAAATAGCTGGTGTTGTTGTTTTATTCGACTCTACAATCATGGGAGTGTTAGTTTCTTGAAGACTTTCTGGATAAATGAGGCCAAGGTTACCATGGAGGTCTTCATGAGTCTCTTCTCTCGACTTGTTTAAAGTTAATAGAGTTCCTGCTACCTCCTTATTCTTGTTCTCATTGACGTTCGGAGCTTCCCCTAGCACATCCCGTTCAACAAATCCGGAGATCTCTGCTGAGTAGTTGTTCGACATTTCGTACACGATGGTTTATGGTACGAAGCTTTGGTCAAAGTGGTTTACTGAGCTATTACACTAGGCACTTATTGATCGTAGACTCAAGAAGAGGTTTTATTAATGATGTTTTGGTTTAATCAATAGGGTTGTAAAGTGAGACAATCATGTTGTGGACTGAATCGGTGGTGGAGGTGGTGGAGGAAGAGCGGGATATTTATGGGATGGGATTGGAGCGAGTTATAGATACAGGTGGTTTGGAGAGGATGGGAGGATTGGTTTTGCATCGGGCGTAGGTGGGGGGGTTGGTTTTATACCGAATGTGGATGGGAGAATTGGTTTACACATGCGGGCAACGACCCTCAATCATTTCTCTTTAAACCACGGACAAGCATACTAGTCCCATAATTCTCTAGCTTCATAGATATACAATTGTCTTTTTCATATCTATTATGGTTATTAAAATATACTCATTTGTGATGGTTGTTGGTTACATGTAATTGTCGTTGGGTGCGTAGTTATTTTTGTCGTCCGACAATACGACGTCATACTAGGAAATGGCCGTGCTGCGCGACCTAGCTATTTTTCTAGTAGAGAGAAACGACGAAGCGAGAGAATTAATTACTTCTAGCTAGATCATACACCGGGAAGATCAATGACCTACAGATTTGGACAGGGACAATAGAAGCAGTAGCAGAGCCTTTTCGGACAGCATATCGGGGGGGGGGGGGGGGGTAGTTCTCAGTACTTTGCGGGCGGGGGTTATGTCTCGATCGCTGCAGGCATGATACAATATTGAATTCGAACTAATATATGGGTATAGCAGTCTCTAGGCTGGGCCCCCAAAGCTAGTGCGGTCTGTAAATCATAATTAACGAATTAAACAACAACAAAAAAAAAAACTATCTGTAAATCATGAAAGAAAGTCAATGAGTTATCAATCAATCAATCAATGAGATATTTGACCGAGTGATAGTTGATGCACAAGTACCAGAAATACGCTGCAAAAATGTGTAGCGGGAACCAGTGCTGAGAAATACGCATACGTGACTCATTGTATCGAGTGATATTTGGTGAAGATACCACCCGCTGCGCCCATGTCTTTTGCATGAAGCTGCTCATTTAATATCCAACTACAGCTACATGGCGTGACGTGACGCGACGCAACAGCACAATTAATTCTCTGGTGGTATTCGAATTCCCGTTATACACTTTTTCCTACACACACATAGAGCTACCTACCATGTGCCACTACATACATGTATCACGCCTACGCTTATATCAAGTAGCTACCACTGCCTTCAACAGCTAATATATATAGCCGGCGCCAAATAACTAACCTTCAGATATCGCACACGTTTCTCGCCCGCGGAGCCGGAGATTGGCCGTCTTTCGTATATACACTCAGCTCCAGGCTTAGTGGTTAGATTGTCTGAACGACTAGCGCGGTCGGTTGGTTGGTTCTGTTTCGTTCTGTTTCGTTCTGTAGTTTGAAGATCTGGGTGTGTGTGTGTGTGTGTGTGTGTGTGGTGGTGCTGTCATAAGTGCTACATGTATGTATATACAAGGCCGGCTCTGGGATTAAGTGAGTGAACGAATTCACACCAGTCAACACCCCATTTAGTTCACTCACTTAATGCCAGAGCCTTGTACATAGCTTCAATGCATACGTGCACTTCGATCATTCACCCCCGACCTATGTAGGCCTTATATACCTACCCTGTAGACTGCAGCCCTTCCTTCCACAAGAAGTAGCTATATATACAAGATACAAGACGTCACACGAAATCACTCTTCCCTCTTCTCTCTGTCCTAGCTAGCTAGAAAGCAAAGAAAGAAAGAAAGAAGAAAAAACCTCATGTAGATCAAAAAAATAAGTACGTTCTATTCATTACCAACCCACCCCCCACCCCCCACCCCCTCTTTCCCAACCTATATAATTCCTATTCCTATGTAGATGTAGATGCTAACATGATTCTTCCAGTAATTAAATGCTCTTTTTAAAAAATCTCCCTCCCCTGTCCGTCTTTCTTTTCTGTTTCGTGCTGTTCTGTTCTGTTCTGTTTGGTGTCTCTTCTTCGTCTTCTTCTTCTACTTCTTCTTCTTCTAGATAGATATTTTCTGACCGTGGAAAATAAGGATGATATAACCGCGAAAAAATAGCAACAAGAAGATCATGAGTAAATAAAATATAAAAAATGCAAAAACCAAAAAAGTATAAAAAGAAAGGAAACAAAGATTAAATCCCTACGCCAAACAAAAAAGCAATTTTTAAAAAGCCATAAAAGCATAAGCCATTAAAAAACGAAATAAAAGACAATCATTAAAAATATAAAAAAGACCCCCTCTCCCCCTCCCCCTCTCCCCTCACCCCCTAGTCCCCCGGCCCCCATCACACACACACCCTTCCCCTCCCCCACCTCACACCACACACTACTCCTCCTCCTCCCCCCTCCTCCTCATCCCCTTCAAACCCACCTGCACAACCTCCAACGCATCCCCAAGCCCCCCCAACACCCGATCCAGCTCCTCCCACATCCTCGGATCCCCCCATCCAGCGGCAACACCCCCACATCCAACGGCTCAATCACCGGAAACCCCACCCCCCCGGGCCCCCCGGACCCCCTCCACCCCCTCCCACCCCCTGCCCCCCAGCGCCACCCCACGGCCTCCCAGGACTAGGCGGTAACATCCCCGCCGCCGCCGCAGCCGGCAAATCCAGATTCAAATTCCCGGGCCTTCCCCCCGCCGGCCGGCCCCTAGTGATATCGGCGCTGCGCGACTTGCCATGCGGCACCGCCGTGCTCGCCAGCCGCAGCCCTCCACCACCACCGCCGACGCCGCTAGGCGGCGTCGGCGCGATGGTGGGGAGTGGTGGCGGGCCGTCGCGGATTACGGCGATGTTGGGTGCGGACTTGGAGGGGAGGTGGTGGGATTTGAGGCCGAGTTGCGGGGGGTGTAGTGGTTTCGGGGCGGCGAGGAGGGCGCTGATGCTGCTGTGCTGGGGCGGCGCGGTGTTGGTGTTGGTGTGGGTGTGGGTGTGGGTGTGGGTGTGGGTGTTTGTGTTGCGGCAGCGGGGGAGGGGGATACGGCGCGGTCGTCGATTGGTGTTGGCGGAGTGGGCGACGAGGAGAGGTTTGCGCGGTGCACGGACGCACCGGCTGAGTCGGCGCGGTTGCGGCGGATGCGCACTATCGGCGGTTGCGGCGGCGTTGGCGTCGATGACGGCACCACGGGCACCTTCACGGCGGCGGCGGCGGCGGCAGCGGTGTTAGGGCTTGCGGCGCGCTTCTCGGGCACGCGCAGACCGTTGTCGTCGAATGTGGGGATCGAGATCATGGATACCTTGTTCTCGGGCGTCGTACTACGGCTGCTCGCATCGCTGCGGAACGACGATTCATACGGGCCCAGGCCCCCCGGGTTCTTTACTGCTGCTGCTGCTGCTGCTGCCGCAGCAGCTTCCTCTTCAGGGCTCTGGAACAGCCGGACGAGTCCCTCTGCGGCGCGCTGGCGCGCGGCTTCAGAGACGCTGCGGTAGGGGGTTGGGGTGGGCGCTGGGGCGGGGACGGCTTTGAGCGTGCTGACGTTGCTGGTGCTGCCGCTGTTGCTCATCTCCTGCTTTATGTACTCCGACACGCCGCTGAGGCGGCTCTTGACGGTGTCAAAGTCCCACCCGGGCTCTGATGCGAGTGTGGCGTTGAGCTGGTCCATGTCGCTCTGGAGGGCGGCCTGCCACATGCTGTCGCGGACGCCGCCGCGGGAGGCCCATGCCTCGTAGCGCATGATGAGCTCGCGCATGAGTGATGAGGGGAGGCCCTTGGAGGCTTTGACGAATTTGGAGCGCAGCAGCTCGTCGACTGTTGCGCGCTCTTCGGGGACCTCGTTGAGGCACAGTGCGACGAATTCGCGTAGCGGGTTGGACCAGGTGCCGCCTTCGAGGCGCGGGGGGGGAAGGCGTGGGATCATGTCGACGACGCGGGAGGGGGGGATGTTGAAGAGGGGCGGGTTCTGTTTGGCCATTTCGATGATGGTGATGCCGAATGACCAGATGTCGATCTGGAGGTCGTGTAGTTAGCATGTGTGTCTGTGTTTCTGAGAGCTGTAGAGAGAGTGTGAGAGAGAGTGCAGACCCGTGAATCGTAGGAGCCGCCGGTGAGCGCTTCGGGCGCCATCCATTGCGGTGTCCCGACAAAGGTGTTGCGCTTCCCGTTCTTGCCGGCGAGCTGCGCCGAGACGCCGAAATCACACAGCTGCACTCGCCCGTCTTGTCCGACAAGTATATTCGCCGCTGCCATCACCATCATCACCGCCCCGTCAGCCAAAGCTCACCCATCCACACCCACACCCCAAGACACTGCAATGCCTGTCCGTACCTTTGATGTCGCGGTGTATGATCCCCTGCTTGTGCAGATATCCCAGCGCCGTCAGGGTCTCGCGCACTATGATTGTGATGTACTTTTCGTCGATGGGCCCCGCTTTCATCTACCCCCTCTCCTGTCAGCCCTTCCCCTTCCCCACCTCCCACCCTTCCAAAAGAGCAACTCACCAAAGTGCGAACACTGCCCCCACTGCAGAAATCCATAATGACCCACAGCCGATGCCCCAGCAGGTAGCTCCCGTGGAAGGCCGTGATGTTGGGCGCATCCCCGGCCTTGAGCTGCGAGAGCAGCGCGATCTCCTTCTGGATGTCCTTGATCTCGTCGTCGTGCTGGTCGAGGTCGAGCGACTTGACGGCGACGGTTTGCTTGGTTTCGTTGTGGATGCTGTTTCCCCCGTTTAGTTAGTGGAGGGAAGAAGGGAAGGAAGAGGGGGGGGAAGGAAACCCTTTGTAGACACTCCCGAAGCTGCCCTTGCCGACGAGCTCCAGCACGGTGTAGGGCACGTCGGGGGGCACGCCGGTCATCTCTTTGCGGACGGCCTTTTCGGAGTCTGGGGGTCGGGGGTGTTAGTTCTCTTGCATGTTGTTGCTGGGGGGGTGTGAGGGGAGGTACTTTCGCGCACTCGCAGCGCGCGGTCGGTGGCGGAGGCTGCGGACATGGCCATGGTGTTTGTGGGAGGGAGGGGTTCAGGGGGGTGGGGGTGTTGTATGGCAGGCAGGCAGGTAGGTTAGAGGTAGGTATGGATGGGTGCTGGCCGTGTCGATCGTCCGTTGGGTTGGGTTGGGTTGGGCCCGCTCCCGCACTCCCGCTGCTCTGCTGTGGTGTTGCTTTTTCCGGCACGATACGATATGATACGATCGGCGGGTGTGGAGGGCGTGGGTGAGTGTGAGTGTGTGTTGGGGGAGAGCTGTTCGAAAGAGAGAGAGCTGGCTGGGTGTTGATTGATAGCAGAGTTGTGTTAAGTGGAACGAGACGACGAGGGGAAGGGGATGGATGGATGGATGGATGGACGGGGGTGTTTGTTACACGGGCACGGGTGAGAAGTGAGATATGCGGGGAATGCTCTCTGTTCTGTGTTCTGTTCTGTGTTCTATGCTGTGTTCTGTTCTGTGTTCTCTGCTCTATGCTCTGTGCTCTGTGTTCTTGCTCTGTGTTCTGCTGTGTTCTGCTGTGTTCTGTTCTGTGTTCTATGCCCTGTGTTCTAGTTCTGTTGCACCTGCAGTTCTGCTCTCTTCTCGAATCTCAACCCACCACTGACTGCTACATAGAGAAAGTGAAGTGAAGTGAAGTGATGAACGTGTGAGGAGGCTCTCGGTTGCCGGGCTGGCTGTGCCTACACATGTAAAGTAGAACCTTAGCGAAAGTGAGACATGCACCGCAGAGATGAAATAAAAAAAATATGACAGCCCAAGGACACAAACAAGCTTGATGCCTGCTGCCCCCAATCCTTGATTCGCACCCGCGATCGCGCATGCGCGAGATCTAGGCTTGAGCTTGAAATACACAGACACAGCAGCTTGAAACGGGCAGGTGGTTGATGCACTTGGTGCTGTTCATCTCGACTTTCTGCGGGTTTGTCTAGTTGATGGCCATTGATTGACACAAACATCGCATCCAGAGACATCATCCATCTACCTACAGGCAGAGACAGACAGACAGACACAGACAGAAGAAGAGACAGAGCCAGAGGCGCGAGTGCTCCCCCGTGACGCGCCCTCACGTGACACGCTCACCACCCGTCCCGTCTCTCCACCAACTCTCCATCTCTCACACTCACACTCACTCACATTCACCATCACCACCACCACAACTACACCCCCCCACACACACACATGGCACCCACCCCCCACCGCCCCCCAACATCCACCCCCCCACCGCCCTCCCCACCCCCGCCGACCTCCACCACGCCCGCACCCTCTCCCAAGCCCGCCTCAAGCAGTCCTGGGAACGCATCTTCACCCGCTTCAGCCACGACTTTACCGGCATCGCAGACGAAATCGATAACGCCACCGGCGCCCTCCTCGTCGACAACGGCCACCTGCGCAGCCTTGCCGACGCCGACCTCGCCATGGAACACAACCCCAACGCCGACCACAACTCCGACGACAACTTTAGCACCGACGACGAGGACGACGGCTGCACGCAGTGCGCCGACCGCGACGAACTTGATAGTACTAACTGCCGCCACGGGCCAACGAGGGAGCAGATACTCTCCTGGACGCCCGCACACGTACACGCGCACCTTGTTACGCTACGTGGCGCGGGGGGGGTTGATAGTTGCGATTTGAGCTTCCAGCTGCAGAAGCATGATGTTGACGGGCGCGCGCTGGGGGTGCTGGCACGCGGGGAGATGGAGACGAAGTTGCGGCTGAGGGGGGCGGGGGCGGTGGGGGTTGTGTGGGGGGAGGTGAGGCGGTTGCAGGGGATACTGCGTGGTGAGCAGGAGGAGGAAGAGGAACAGGAGGAGGAGGAAGGGGGGGAGGATGCGTGGGCGCCACCGCCGAGGGAGGCGGATCCGTTTTATTGTGCGGCGTGGCGCGACGAGCATCCGGATGGGACGCCGGCTGCGTTTCTGGGGAAGCGCCGGCGCGGGGAGGATACGGGGGCGGGGGGAGTGTGGGTGGGAGGAAGAGGGTTAAGGTTGTGAGGGTTGGGGCGCCGAAGGAGGTGGAGGTGGGGGTGGGAGGGGCAGTGAGGAGGATGGCGTTTGAGGTGGCTATACCTGCCCGGACGCCGATTACAGAGCGGGAAACGGGTGGGAGTAAGAAGACGCCCGGAAAGGCGGCAAAGCCTAAGAAGCACGCTGTGGAGACCCCCGGACATGCATCGAGCAGCAAGACCCCCGCGCTGAAATCAATCCTCAAGGAAACGGGCACTCCCGCAACCGCAGCTGCGGCGCCGTCGGAATCTACAACTATAACTACAACTACGACTGCAGCTAAAACACCCTCGAGATCGGCGACCAAGAAGACGGCTTCGAAGTCCACCGCCGCCCCTACCCACACGCCAGCTGCTGCTGCGAAATCTACAACAAAAACGCCGAAAGCTAGAACCTCACCAGTTAGCATTAGCACACCCGCCGCCGCCGCCGTTAAGACGGTCTCGAAAACACCACTGTCCAAGACACCACAGTCAAAGACAAAGACGTTCTCGAAATCCACCGCCGCCGCAGCACCAGCATCCAGAACCAGAACGCCTGTAACTAAAACTAAAACGGCAACGGCAACGGCAACAGCTAAAACACAATCACAATCACAATCACAATCACCACCACCAGCTACTAGTACAGCGGCCAAAACGCCCCCGAAACCAAAACCCACACCCACCACCGCATCAAAACCAGTCTCCAAAAAGACCCCAAAAACCCCACTCTCCAAGAAGACCCCCAAGACATCCATATCAGAGCCCGAAACACCCGGCTGGACAACATCTATCGCGCGCAACAAGCTTAAGGGGCAGAGCTTCCTCGGCTTCGCGGGCTTCGCGGGCGCAGACGGTGATTATGAGGATGAGCTGGCGTCGCCGGGGCCTGATGAGAAGGGGCGGGTGAAGAGGAAGAGGAGGAGTGGTGGTGCGGAGAAGGAGAAGGAGAAGGAGGCTCTGGAGGAGGAGGTGGTGGTGGCGGTGGCGGTGGCGGAGGGGAAAGTGGGAGAGGAGGAGGTGGCAGGGAAGGATGCTGGGGAGGAGAATGGCGCGCCAGACAGCGCTGTGGCCACCGCTACCACCGCAGGCATCGAGTCTGCCGCGCCTACACCAGCGGCCGACCCAGCGGCCGATGCAGCGCCAGAACACTCGGCCCCTACCACCACCCCATCAACACCCGCCGACTCCGGCTCTGCATCCATGGAGGAAGAGGCTGCACCACCACCGGCAGCGGCAGAGGCTCAGAAAGAGTCCTCCTCAGAAGCCACGCTAGGCACCGGCGGCGGAAAGAGCACTAGGCCGCCACATGCGTGCAACAAGAAGAGGGGCTTCTGCTTTGTGTGTATGGATCTGGAGGGGGAGGAGGATGATCTCATTTAGCTTTTCTTTTCTTTTCTTCAATGCTACTGTTTGTTTCGCCACTCTGCATTTGTGGGTTGTGGGTTGTGGATATTATTATGGCGTTGGGTTTTAAATTGGGGGGAGTAGCAGCTAGTATACATAGTACATACATTACAGTAGGTAGTTTAGATTGGCGTAGTATAATTTAGAGGAGTAATGCGTGCAGAACAGGGGGGAGTTGGTGAGGGGGTGGTAATGGATTGGGGTGACCAGCTATATATGCAGCTAGCTGCCATGAAGTCTCCAATACCTCTATGTAGATCTGCAATGAAGCTCCGCTAGCTGCCGCCTGCAACACTACTAGCTACATGGTGAGATGTGTGGGCAGGGAAGGCGGCGGCGGCAGCGATGGTGGGGTGGTGGTCAAACATCTGGATCACAATTTCTCACACCTTATTGATGGATGCCTGACTGCTAACTAATAGCCTACTACATACATGTATTAGGTCTATCCACTACTATGGTAGTACTTAAAGGCATCTCACACTCCATTGATGCCTGCTACCTAGCTTTAAAGGGGAGGGATGTGAGTGGTGCCGGTGTCAAGCACCTGAATCACATCAATGAGTTGAACAAAAAAAGTATCTGAATCACCTCCATTGCTAATGGCTTACTATCGATATCCTCTACAACACCGGCCATCCATGGTAACACTTAAAAGGGATACTTGTATGTACAAGGAGTCCCAACTTAAGGACAGGGAAGCATCTGAATCACAGATCTCACACTCCGCTGATGCCTGATCACTGCCTACCTGCTAACTAGAGTACAGTCGTCCACAGGGTGAAGACGAACACTGGGTGTAGACGAACAAGGATTTTTGGACAAATAGAAAGATCACTTGGGCAGCTTGGCTGTTTCTTGCCATATTGAGAACCCTGGTTCGTCTTCACCCAGTGTTTGTCCTCACCCTGTGAACGACTGTAATCTGCTACCTTGTAGCACCAACCCACCACCATCCATGGTAGCACGCAAAGGCCGGACACAAGGAAAGGGATCTGAATCACAACATCTCACACACACACACCCCACCCCCCATCGATCCCATCCATCACCCACCATCACTCTGGTCCTTGCTAACTGATAGCTTACAATCAAACCTACCCTACATATCGATCACTGCACCTCCCCACCCCTCAACCCCTGGTAGAGTAACACAACAACCAAAGAGCCAGTAGCGATGCCATTTCCCCGTATCTCAGACGCCACCAAAAAGCAAGCAACAGGCGTGTCCGCCCACGATTCGGGCAGGGTTAGGGCTCCCCAAAAGCAAGGGCCTCGATGTATGTCCTCCACCAGAAACCGTACGCATCCCTGGCGGGCGCCCCGAACATGGAAGCCCCACACGATCGAGAGTCTCAGTGGCTTTTTTTTTTGTAGGTAGATTCAGGTAGAGTAGCAGTACTCTAAGTAGCAGGTGTGTCTAAGAAGTAGGGAGTTGAGTACTTAACCCGCGCTGCTGCTGCATTCTCCTTTTTTTTTTTTTTTTTTTTGCTTTCTCTTTTGTTTGGTTTGTTACCTTGGCTTTTTTTGGTTTGGGATGTTGGTGATGATGAAGATGCATCCTACTACTGCTGCTACCACGACGAGAGACTCGACTGCTGCTGCTGCTCACGGCGCAGGCATTGGGGTCTCGGACGCGCTCTCGACGCCGAGGGAGATGGGGAATGGCTACTACAAGTCTGGGGAGCTGCTGGAAGGTAACTACCAAATACTTACATAGCTATAAAGCTTATCATTACCACATTACCCATTCCCCCCCCCCCCCCCCACAAAGCTCAAACCTACCCCGCGATACTCATGATCATGAAAGCTCTGAATATTGACCGAGGGGAATTGGAAATTGCCCAAAAACAACAGCAATTGAACAGTACACGCTCGCCTGCGCCGCCAACCCGACCTCGGCGCTGCTACGCTTCAACCTCTCGGCCGCCCAGTTCGAGACGGGGCAGTATACGGCGTCGCTCCAGTCCACCCAGGCCGGCATCGAGCTGTGCGGCGCTGCTGCTACTGCTGTCAACGACGACGGGGGTGGGGGGGAGCTCCTCGCGAAGCTGTGGCTGCGTAGAGCTAGGTGCGAGCTCCATCTACGCAACTACGGGGCTGCCGGGGAGGCTGCAAAACAGGTTTCTAGGATTGGGAGGGCGCCGGAGAGCACGCTGAGGGATGCGGAGGAACTAGTGAATGCGGTTGAGGTAGCGATATACTACCATTCGTTGCTTTCGGAGGAGGAGGCGCTGAGAATCGTGTTTGAGGTTCCGAAATATAGGCCCAAGCTGTGAGTGAGATGTCTTTTGATTGGGCTCGCTCAATGGATGGGATGGGATGGACGGGACCGGAAGCTGACGAAAGAGAGGAGCATAGGTCTACGAATGTCTTAGAATATTATAACCTCGGCCATGACGTTGCACAGTCCCAATTCGACCCCTCAAATGATTCGGCGGGAGCTACACACTCGTTTTTCTTCAGTCGTGTAGGCGACTCACGACATCTACTTGCAACAATTTTTGCAATCTCCCATCACGAGCTGTCCAATGAGAGTGCTTTCCAGCAAACCCGCCCCGCAAGCTCCCAAGTCAAATATCACTTTACACTGAACGACACAAAAGCTCATGCTGCTGCACGAAATGTCTTGATGCTACTGCTGATGCGCCAGCTCACCATATTCGGGCAAGATCAGCAGCAGGCAAGGACCGACACTCTTGCATTGCTGTACTACATTTACCTTGGCGTGCTTATTCCCGCAAGAGTACATGGGCACCTTCAGGAGTTTATACAAACGACCAGGACTGCGCTCACTACAGCACCAGCCAGTCTTCCGTCATGGTTATGGATCTCGCAGCGGGACTGCATCAAAATAATAGAGATTCTCGATAGCTGGGTGGAGCCCATGTTCCCGGTTACGCATGCACAAGCCCAGATTTCGGAGGCGGAAAGGGTCATGCCGCAGGGAGAAAAACCCAAGGGGTGCGAGCGGGAGTGGACCGCCTACCGGCGGACCGGCGCACTATTCCCACCAATGGCAATACGGTGTCACGAGAGTGAGCTTGACGCATTCTTGGCTGGGGGCCCGGGGGTGGGAGGTCCGGGGATGGCCGCTTGGGAGGCCGGATTGAGGGCGTATGTGGGCCGGGAGTGGAAGGTGAACATGACCTTGGTTGACCGGGAGTGGTGTACAGAGTAAGTTGGTTATTTCGTCCAGTCATGTGGACCGAGTGATACTTATGATTGTGAACAGGGCCGGGGTGTGGGATGTTTCGTTCGACCCTTTCAGTTTCGTGGAAATGCTCTATGGTAAAGTCGATATATCACTCCCACAGGAACCGACACAGCTTTATGACTATTTTGAGCCTTTATTTATAAGGATGGCCAACTCGCTTCACCATTTCGGGGGCATATTTAAGATTGAGCTGAACGTCGGTGACTGCTGCGGCGCTTTAGAAGAGATCAGGTATGGGAGTAAAGCTTTCAGGAGGGACGTTGAAAGACCAATCGACTTTCCTCGTACATATGACACCATCCATCTCAGTAATCTTCCGTAAGTCACTTTTATGCTGGAAAGGATAGTTCTTTTGGGCTGATTTTGTAGTGACTATACCGGTGGTCACCTATCCCCGGTTCTATACGCCCTCCCAGTGCTTAAAGATGCCCCACATGCACACATAACTTCCATATGCCAAGTAAATCCACCGTTATGGCAATCCATCGAAGACTATGTTGCAGAGTACGTTTGTCTTCCCACTTTAGATAGACTTCAAGCCGCCACATGCCTGAGGCTATGTCCGGGACAAAATGAAAGACTACACGAGTTCATGCCCATGAGTGAATATACCTGCTGGCAGCACAGCACCTCAAAGCCACTGTCATACAAGGAACTTCTCCCCCGGACTGTATTCACCAGGTGGCTCCTCACATTATTCTTCAAATTTGCGGTCCCGCCCAATAGCGAGTCCCGTTCAATGGCAAAGGTTTACTCTCCTCTTAATCTAAGTGCTTGGGTACGGCTATTAGGGCGAGTAGTTGAGATTGGATATCCTCCGCACTGGGTTTCAAGTCTTGTCGAAGACATCCTCGCAAACCGCGTCATGACAACAATTCGACCGCCAGAAATAACGCCAATCCGGATTCCAGAGCTCGAGAAGGAACACCCACCCCAAAAAGTCTCAACATCCCCTTTCATCCCAGAGCTAGAAGTCCTGCTGTGCACGTGGGCACGGATTAGCCCCTTCACAATAGTTTCTCCAGCACACATACCTCCGCCAGAGCAGATATACGAGTATAGCTTCACTATCCTTGCTCCCCAGTTCCGCGATGAGTTTGTAAATTGCCTCATGCTAAAGTTCTACCCCGAGCGTATCCTTGAGGAGCTACACAAGACAGGCCATGGCAAGCGCAAGACGTGTGTGCGGGAGATGCTGTCCTCGACAGGGAGGCGGTCACCTAACAAGTGTGCCATGCGAGAAGCAGCGATTGTAATAGGGACATGGTGGTGGGACAAGAAGACAAGGCGGGTGACGTTCAGACTGAAGGAGGGGTGGATTGAAGGATGGCAGGAAGAGGACAAATGGGTGGCTGCGTTGTGGAGATTAGACGACTGGACGATGTGTAGTGCACCGACCAGCCTTGGAGGGGGTAATTTGCAGAAGTCTGCTCTGCCGTGGGGGGAGCGGACGAAGATGGGGTGTGGGGAGGCGATGGAAATGGATTAGAACGGTTTAGGGGGGGGGGGGGGCACGAGTGATATTTTGTGTATGTATATGATATCATGGTCACGGAATATATTTCTTTTTTGCCTGCGGTATTGTGAGGTTAGATTTAGTCTCTTTTTTTTCGAATTCCTTTACGAAGAAGGTTCTATTCATTGTGTAATTGAGGTTCCTTCAGTCTCTCACTTTCGGTATCCTAACAAGTTTATTATACCTCGATGCCCAGGCTTACAGCATACGTGTATTCTTCTTTCAGGGCGTACCTTTTCCGTGCTCAGATCTTATATGCGGGTAGCAAATATATTAGAATGGGACCATAAAATAGACTTTGTGTGCACTAAATACTTAATCTCGACACACTTCCACCCAAAGTCTTGATTTATGAACACCTTTCTTCCTCCTTCGTTCCTCCATCACATCCCATCATATTTCCCATCTTCTGAAATTTCAATTTCAAAAAAGACATTTGAAATTCAAATTTGAATGTCTCGACCTATCCTGCACCCATCTTAGAGGTGATCGTCGGATCACCTCCGAGAATCCCTTCCTGTCAAACATGAATGGGTACCTAAGCATCTTCTGCTTCTGCCCAACGGAGATTTCATTCCAAACGATTGTTGGGTCTGGGTCTCCACTTAGTTTGAGTGAGAAAGAGTATGTTCTTCTACTTCCTCAACGCTACTGTATCATCAGTTTACTAAGCTTTACTCTCTTCTACTGCTCAGCCTTATCCCGAATTATTGTGTGTGGGGTCTTTGCGCTTCGAACCCTGGATTGATTCGGAGGAAAGAAAAGGCCGGAAAAAGAATTGCCTGCCTGGGTTTATAAAAGGCCAGCAAGTATGTCTCAAGCACTCTTTGGAGTGGATCGAATTTTACTAACAAAGATAAAATCAAATAGCACTAATAGGCCTTTACCAATGGTACGGATTGGTGTCGTCCTCCGCCGACACCACCAAGCGATTCTCTAGCGGTGCGGGCCGCTAAAACTTCAAGATACCCATTTGGGGGGTCAAAGCCTGCGTTAACCTTGATAATCTTATTGTATGTATCTCGTTTCCAATAACCAAATCCAAAAACGATATTTAACTAATGATTTATCAAAACATGGTAGCTACGGTGTTACTTATCTCCACGAGATCGGCGGATGGGGCCAATATTAACGGCAGCCGCCAATTGAGCCGTTCATGCCTCGTGCAAGACCAAGTCCAAAGCTCACTAAGTTTGGCTCTTGGCCCACTCATACACCGTTCCTTAAGACATGGAGGGGTATAGGGCCCTATATATCAGGTATGTGTTGATATTACTCTTTACCACGATACCATAGCTGGGATTTATATTAACTCTTCATGTATAGAACCCGGGGGCTTTTCCTCTTTTTAGGTGAGCCAGGGGGGCTAGGGGCCGGTCGATCCACCTCATCAATCCCTTTGAGTGGAGCGTACCGTTGCAGCTTGGGCATTGGTATCTAACGCATTTTCACAGTATTGTGGTTTGTTTGGGAGAAACTAATAGACCTTCTAAGGATTGTATTTTTTTTAGTTGCTCGTATTTTTATGTAATTTATTAATAAAGTGTTAAAAAGAAAACCAAAACCTAGAGTGTTTTAATGTCCTCTGAGTTGGTGGTTATATTCGATTTGTTTCTAATTAGCAATTTCCGTCCCAATTGCTGCATACATAAAAGACCACCCTCGGCGGAAGAAATGGGGCCTGCCATTCAGCTATCTCCACCACTATATAAGATGGTCCTTCCACTCCCCTCTCTTTCTTTCTTCTTCAGGGCAGGTATCGTGTTATGAAGTAGAAGGCTGGAGATTCCAGCTTTGGAGTCAAATAGGTATGAAAATACTTTTATATAGAACTACCTTCGTGATAATGGGTCTATAAACCTTGGATGAGGCATAATGTACTTCTTGTAACTTTCTATATTTCGAGGGTGATGTCTTGCAGTACATTATCTCAATACAATCTCAGAATGTTATGTTTCTCAAAAAGGCAAAGCCTGTTCATAATCCCAGTTCTCCGTGGCGCAATTGGCTAGCGCGTTCGACTGTTATATTCATATGGCATCGAGAGGTTGACAGTTCAAGCCTGTCCGGGGAAGTAAACACAAACAGCATCTTCATTTTTTGTTACTCTTCACCTGAGTCCTTTTTGACACCGGACGTTTTTTTATTTCCTTTTTTTTTATTTTTTTACTCCAATTCAAAGGAAGTTAATTGAATAACTCGAAGACATGTGGGGTCTGCAATAGGTTTACTATAGATTCAGCAATGAGGAAAGAAATTAGACTGGAAAACTGTATTCTCACTCGCGGAGGGCGAGATAATTTGATTTTTAAAGGGTTCCACACGTTCATCATCATGGCATGAGGTCTCGGTGTTGGTGATATTTCAGGGACAGTTTCGGCGAGACATTTACTTAAAAGAAACTCTTGTTTAAACTCCGCATAGATTGCATCAAAACAGCCCAGTAAGAGGGGTTCCTATGCATCATAATTGCGCCATATTTCAATATTGCACAACGACCTTTTTCGAATCATCAGTCCTTCAGTCCTTCAGTCCTCCACTGTTAGGATCGATTTGTTAAGCACCAGAAATCCGTGTCCCTTTGAGGTATATATCTGAGCTAAGATAGATTCGTATAATTTCAAATTATTAAATGCCTAGAAGTTTTCAGGGAAGATAGTTAGCTTTCTTTCCGAACCGACTATCCGTCTCACCAAAACCTGGACCGATCCGACTATCAATCGTTCGATTATGTGCCACAATACTACGTGTACGTCGAACCGGCCTCTTCAGGAACTTTACTGGGCCAGACGAATTAGGCCTCCAGAGGGTTTACTGCATAAATGCACGCTAGAAATATGTCTTGAAATAGGCGCTGCGTGCAGTTGTTGTAGCGAGATAGAAGGTGCGCATGTCGTGACACAATATACACACATAGTCAGTTTTCCTACTGCAAACCGCAAGTCCTAAGGTATTTTCAACATGCGCGAGGGAAAGGGAAGATACGAACCTAGTGAACCTAAATAACCTCGGAGGGGTAAAATATTTTTTCTTCTCCGCTTCCATGTCTCCATAAAAGAATAATATTCGCCGTAAGGAATAGAAATGCCTCCTTTGATTTTAGTTAAATCCAAAAAGAATTCGAATTTGGAAGTCTAAAACATCTATTCCAAAAAGTATACCAGCACAGAGAAAAATAAGATTTGCTTTCTCCGTTTGGTATGTTTGCTCTGTTCTAGAATGCAAAAAAAAAAATGTTTGTGACAGAAGTGGGACTTGAACCCACGCTCGTTTCCGAACCAGGAATTGATGTTAAGAGTAAGACCTTAACCTGGCGCCATAACCAACTCGGCCATCCTGCCATGGGAAAACATGGTGCTAAAATAATAATTAGTGCGGTATGACAAGCGCCAAGAAGAAGAAATTTTATCGGGCTTCATCCTGCGCTTTCGCACTGTACATGTTATCATTGAAACAAAGGGCCGCAAAGCGAATGTTGATATCACTGTTTTTGTAGCTGGTTTTGAGAAAACTTAAAGTGGATCTATAAAGATATATTACCCGTGTTGAATTTTAGGGGTAGTGATTGTTTCCACAGGATGTTATAGAACAAGTTCTGACCAGTTACATTCTTTGAGGGTTACATGTAGTTGACTTTTGTGATAACAGAGCTGCAACCAATCAAATCCCCGGAGTCGGCTGGCCTATAGCAGTAAAGGGTACAGAATTAATAGCATAACCCCAACTAAATAGGTGCTTTAAAGCACACAGTTCAACGACTACTATATATCGCCTACATTATATGACTTTATTCCCGTTCTGCAATACTAGTACTTGGATTCGACGGGTCCAATCCTTTCGGTAAAGGTTCCATGGCCATCATGAAGCTGTTGAAGTTATCTTGCCGGTGTCTATGACTTCACTGAAAGGTTTTTTTACCAGCTATATCAGGAAGTCGATTCACGAGAGATCATGAGATCTGACTTCTTGAAAGACCTCGGGGCAGGACATGATATGATGCATCTCGCTCGACTTCGTGAACCGCACTAAGGGACAATTCGGCCTACTATCTTTTCTAGCTAGCTAACTGATATCCTCGCGCTCCTTGAAAGTGGCAGAGGGGATGGAAGTCAGTAGTGACAGTGTACAGTACAGGTATATATTATATTTACCGTGGAACAACAGCCACCACAGATCGGCCGTCGATAGATGTCATAAATTCTTTTCAGAAGTGATCTTTGTGAATTAAGCAGTTAAAGTGAAGAACCACGCGAGAACGTAAATAACGTATTGTATCGTTGTCTATATTGTATGAACTGATGAGTACTTATAATTATGTATGTAGAAACAACGAGAGAGCAGGAGTACGAGACTCTCTCTTTTTAGAGTTACGGTTTTGGGAGCGTCAGGTTACCTCTGATTAAAGTTACAGATATATACAAGTAGTTTTGAACAATACTTATATATCCAGACTACATCCTAGTTAAAGCGTTCAACAAAGTACAACATTCACCACCACAATAATTTGCCACGATTAACAAACAATACTAGTAATCAATCAGCTAGCTTAGTAGGTAGCTAAATAGTTCAATTCGATCTACTTCATGCAATCCATCTACTTCCCTCCTCTTACGCCAAAAATCGCGGTTAAGACTGGCGCATGGTGTGAATGGGTGCGACATGGAATATCACTCGGCCGGTCCAGGTTTGCATGTCGCCCAGAGCGGAGGGGCGGAATATGGGGCGGGATCGATCGAGTATATGTAGGCTGCAGTCGGGCGTTGTGTACTGTGGCGTGATCATGGTCCCGTACCCCGCGCGCATCCTATTGTGCTCATTATGTGCATTTCACGCTGACTAATGCATACTAATTACCAACTTGAAAACATCTGAATTACTAGTTCGCCCCATAGCCTAGGCCTAGCTAGTCGGAACCAACCTACAACTACGCCAACCATGGGCAAATCTTTCAGTTCGGATCCCGGATCTTCGTCGGTGCTTCCACTTGTGGCTGGCTGCGCTGGGTTGGTAGCCGCTTTCAAAGGTTTTCATGCAATGACAAGGCTCTGGAATGGGTTGTTGACTAGTGAGGATCCATTCACTCACTAAATCCCAGAGCCTTGTACTTATAATTAAGCTATGAACACCATCTGCTTTAGTCCCGATTAAGATATTAACATGAATCCCCAGAGCTGCATTCTTCCCTCCCTATATCAAAGCTTCGTATAACTCATAACATATCATAGAGCTTGGTTTAATTCAAAAATCCCTTAGACATGGAATATCACTCGCATTCCGGAGTCGGGTGGGGGGTGGTTATTAGCAATAGGAATTGTTAAAGTAACGTATAGAAACCTACATACATACTAGAAACGATATAGAATTGGGTTCACTTAATTTCCAACCAAAACTAATTTTATCCACCGCTTGACGAGTTTCAATTAAAGTCAAACACACTTCTATTATCCCCAGAGAAAAGCCCCCTGTACGATTGGCTAAGGCTTAGATCCAAATGAGGGACTTAGGGCCACCCCGAATGCACCGGCTGCTAGCTTATATAGCTGCCTTGTGAAAATATTAGAATAGTAGGAAATAGTGCTGTGACAGAGTTCTCTCTTCTCTTCCAGATGACTTTATCGTGGATAAAAAGACTCTTCGGATGCTTTTTAACGTCCTGTAAAGCATTAAAATATCTTATAGTCCCACTTATAAGATTGGAGTCGACGGGTAGGTGCGACACAAGATATCACTCGGTCACCGGGTCGTCACTAGATCATTTGTTCCCGGTTCCACGCGGCAGTTATGACGAGCTACTATATGAGGAATAAGACTTCAGAGTAACTTACTACTATACATGCGTGTATCAAGTACTAGAAATAAGATTTTTTGCCACCACTAAGGAATCTCGCCGACCAGCTATGCATACATATTACCGATGGGCACAATACAAGACAATACGAGACTCTATAGAGAATATATACTTTTAGTCTTATACTTAACATTAGTCTTCATATTTTATGCCTTGGCGAAGTATCTAGATCTTTAACCGTGGCCACATTTTAAATGTCTACTGCCGCGCCGGCCGGGTTAGAGAGGGTTAGGGTTGTTGGATTATGGATTTTTATGTTTTCTTGAATATAAAACTTTACATGCATATACTCCCGCCTTGTAATCTCTAAGATTTTGAGACAAAGCCGGGTTTACCCCTTGCCCGCTACTATTACTAGCACTGATAGGTATGTAGCAGTGTAAGTTGAGTGATGTGGTGTGGGCTGGTGGGGAGGGAATATACAGGAGATAGGGTTTTTTCCCATAGTTGTGATTATGTTCATGTAGCTTTGGGATGTTTAGGCGGGGTGGGCAGAAGGTTTGGTCACTCTGGCTACATGTAGGTACTTTCCTTAGTGACAAGCGGTGGAGACATGGTGTATCACTCGGTACCTAATAGCATGAATACTAGAACGGAGTTTTGGGGTGCATTTTATTCGTGGAAATCAGGTTTAGAGACAAGTCAGATGGTGTACGCTATTCGGAGTCTTTCTGAGAGCCATAATACGTGCCCCTGGGCCTAGCGGGTGGAAAAAACGTGGTCTGGAGGCCAGGGCGGTTCGCCCTGGCCGCGTAAAAATATTTTCCCCTAACCGATAGTTTCCTACAGTACATATGCGACCCAAAAATCGCCTTGCATTCTTTTTCCTCCCCTCGTTCGGCTGGCAGGCTGGCAGACAGATGGGCAGCACCGCTCATCCCTATGGTTACAAAATAAGATAAAAAGATGAAGAAATAAATAAGTAGCTGGGACGCAATGCAGAAATTGGAAAGAGAAAAAAAAGAGAGAAAAGAGAAGAGAAGAAAATAAGATAAGAAATACCGAGTGAGAGAGAAAGGGTGGGGGGGGGGGGTTGATGGAAGATAGATGCATGGTGGTGAAATGAGGAAAGGCTAACGATCGAAAGTGCGTCGGGAAATAATATAACTGTAGACGACCAATTAAATCATTTCACACACAAACCCACACAAACTCGTAGCTGGTTTCATGAGATATCAGTAGTCTTCCTCATCTGTGTCAATGAATCCGTTGAGCTTTCTGCTTCTTTTGATTTCCGCAATCTGCAGTCATGTTAGGCCTAGCTTCGTGAAACACGATATATGAGTTCAAACTGACCTCTAAATCTGCCTGCCTTGAAAGCAATACCTCTTCGTCGGTGGGAACACTCGGGTTTTTCTCTTTCCACTCCTTCTTAAACTTTGCGGCTGCCTTGTCGTACTCACTCAGCTTCTTTTTAAACTCTGTAACGCTCGCTGCGTTGCTCTTTTTATTGCTCTCTGTCTCGTTTAAGTAAGGCCTCTTCTCATCCTCTGGAGCATCTCGCCACATCTGACCCAATGCCGCACGGACTTCATTCCTTGTTGCTTTAGCTTCGGCATTGTTTGTACTCTTTCGTCGCGCTTCATCACACTTGGCTTTGCAGATAAACCAATGATCCTTCTGATACAGCAAGAAAGGGTTTGCTCCTGACCGACCAGGCTTAGTGGGTCGCTCGCCAAGTGCTTCGTGGAGTGCCTGTTTTAGCTTCTCTTCGTATTTCTCTAACCGCGCTGATTTCAGTTCTCGCGCTTTTTCGATGACCGAGTCCTCGGCCTTTCTCTTGGAACCGGCTAATGAGCCATATGAACCCTGGAACTTTGGCTTCGGCGGGATGAGTGGTGATGGTACGTGTATGGGCCCTAGAATAGACTCTGCAATTTCACTCGCGGCATGAAGGCCGCTAATATAAGCACCATGTACTGTCGCAGGGTACGACTTGCAAGACGCTTCTCCGGCAAAATAGAGAGAGTTTCCGACAGGCTTCGCCATGAGATCATAGTCATCCGCAGTGGCTTCAGGTCCCACATACGAGTAGGAGCCTCGTGAGTATGGGTCTTTCTTCCATCGTGTAATAATGGTTTCTGTGGGCTGTGGAACGTTCTTGGCGGGATACATTTTTGAGAGGTAGAAGGTAGCTTCTTTGACAAGCACCTCGTCTGATTCGAGTTCTGTTTGCATTGCAGCTTCGCCGGCCATGAGGGCCACTGGATAGATTTATTAGCAGATGCGAAATATGTTTCTGATTAGAAAAGTACCTAAGGTGGGCTTTCCGCTGGCTTTCGTGCAATTCCAGAACATATAGAATCGTCCTCTATTCGCCTCGTAGCTTTCCTGAATCTCGGGAGGACCCATTGGGTCCCTTAGCAAGCCAACCATGTCATTATCTACGTCCCAGAAAGGCTCATCATATACCAAAATCACCTGTGTCCTCAATTAGTATTCTTTCTGGACGCTTGATGTCGCCCATTAAGGTTCCAATGTACAGACCTTATTCAGCAATCCATACCCCAATCTCTCGATCGCACCACTCTTCCATTCTGGGAGCGCCGGTTCAAACTTCACTTGTTCTGCTTTCAAAACTCCCAATGGTAACGTGACAACAACCTTATCCGCATGGAAGACTTGTTCATTTTCACATTCAATCGTGGCACCTCCATGAACATTCCCATCTGCAGTATATGTGATCTTTCTGACTACATGTCGTGTTCGAATATCCAATTTACTAGGGCTGAGCCACAGGCCTCTCGGAAGCTGGGTGTAACCACCCAACAGCATAGCATGCGCTCCGCTAAAGTCATTCCCGTCATCTTGATCCCAATGACCAAGGGATAGTGAGTCAACATTGGAGGCATTCGCATATTCTAAGTTTGCATAGTGCCAGTTCATGAGTCTAAGGTCCTGGGGGGTGATATCGATAATATTTTGATATTGCCGTAGTACAGAATCCATTGTCTTCCCGAGTGTTGGATGCCGTGAATCGGTGCCATGAGGCTCAAGAGTGATTGTCTCCCCGCCAGTGGTTCCCGGTTTCAGCTGCCAACCAATTTTTCTGGCCTGCTCGGCTGCGGGGATTTTGGCACTTGAGCCGGTGGCCGTGGAAGGCTTTCCTGTAAGTTTGTCGACATTGGCAGAGAAGTTCTCGTCTGTAGCGCTATAGACGGATGGCAAATCTACTTCATTATTCTCTACCTTAGAGATCATTTCACCACCTTCGCCGGTTGGGTCCTTCCCGGTATCGATGAGTTCCCGATCACCCTCGACTGTTTTCTGTGTGACAATTTTATTTTTAAAAGTTGACACCCGATCCAGAATATCATTGTAGAGGCGTTCCACCAAAGTATCTCGATCCTTATCGACGGGAACACCATTGGAATCATGCAGGGATGAGTTATCTTGTAGACTATGGTAATGTAGTGCCAACTGTCCTCGAATCAACACACCGAGTGGATTTCCATTATCGAACCCTGTGATAACCTGTGCTCCCAGATCTGCAGTAGCCCGCTTCCCCTCCGGGAGATTCGCACCATACTGATTCTTTAAAGGATGTGAATAGACTCTTCCTCCCAGTCTCCCTCTAGCCTCCAAGACAATAATGTTCGGGGGTGCTTCCCCGGCAGGCAGCCTATCCCCGAATTGTGAAAATAACCCTTCTAGCTGTCTTGCGCACCCTAATCCGGACATCCCCGCGCCGATAACAACAATAGTCTTTCTTCGAGCCTTTGCCGTATTTAGAGATGGTTGGATTGTATTTGGAACCTCGATACATCCAAAATTAACATACCCGTGCCGTACTAACCACTCGTATGCCACCTCTGCTACATCAAAAAAACGATAATCCTTTGCGCAACCGGCAGCCTCTTCCCTAGTAACGCTTACAAGAGGATTCCGCTGCCATAACCGCAGGATGCCATTTCGGATGTGGATATAGGTTGTTACTTGAATATGGTTGATATGGTCTTTGAGTATGAGATACTCGTTGGGGTGTAGGGCATAGGGGGGTAGACGACTAGCAATGGCAGCCTGAATACATTGCCGGGCATATTCTTCCGCTGTCAGATCTTGTGGTATGGCGGTTTTAGGTCGGAAATCGGCTCGTCCTTTCGTTAGAGTCCGATCCGGGACAGTTCGTACAGTTGGCGTCGAAAGTACCTTTGAAGATATCGCTGGGTCAAGATCCATAGGAGTCGAGGTATCGAGAGATTGAGGGGATGACAGATTCGAAGATTCCGCGGAGATGCCATGTGGTCCCGGGGGAGCGACTCTATGTGCCCCAGTGATAATTTGAGGGCGCTGGTGTTGTTGCTGCTGTGCCTGTTGCTGTTGCTGTTGCTGTTGTTGCTGCTGCTGCTGCTGAGCTTGTTCTTCAGCTTGTTGTTGATGCGCTTGATGCTGTTGAATCTGCTGTTGTTGAGCGTATTGCGGATGGACAGCATGTTGTTGTACATGCTGAATCATTCCTGGACTCTGAACCATATTTCCCTGAGCCAATGCCCCGGCTGCAACCTGCTGTTGTCCCCTTTGCTGCATTGCGAGTAGTTGAACCTGCTGTGCTTGCTGCTGTTGTTGTGCCTGTTGCTGCTGATTCTGGTACTGAATATGATGGCCAAACAGCTGTTGAAAACCAACAACGTTTCCTCCAGCGGTGTCCATCAAAGCCTGTTGCCATTGCTCTGGTGTAGGGGTAGGATATCCTGTCGCTCCTTGTACATAACCTTGTTGTGGGTAGTATTGCTGAGGTTGTTGCTGCTGCTGCTGGTCAGTCATGTAGAACATGGGATCTACTAGACTGTGCGCTGCTGCTGCTTGCTGTTGCGATGTCGTTCCATGGGGACTGTAGGGAGCTTGTTGTTGAGCATGGGCAGCAGTCGCGAGAGAGTCCATATTCCCCATAGCCTCGAAGTAATTCGCACTGGTTGCGGCGCCATTGGGATCCATCGAGCCGGCGCCGTGCGAATTGTCCTGGCCGGGATCAGCCATTCCCCCCTCACTCTTTTTTTTAAACAAAAATGAAAGCCTCAGTTATTAGCCAGGGTTCTATTTTTTTGCCCTATCCTCCTTACAGTTCTGCTGTTATGTCACTCTGAAAGTTATTTGTTTTTTTGGTTATATCAGATTTGGAGCGTTGACTTTCTGAGTTTCTTCCAGCCCCGGCCTGTCTCTCTCAGTCTTTGCGTTCGGTTCCGCTGCTAACCAGAAGGCAACCAGACGCGACGCGAGTGGTTTTGTGCGATATGTATAAGGAGGCGTGAACCCGCTGCGACAATGGAGAGCGAAGCGCGAGCTATCGGGTGGAACTTTTAGAAGGAGATAGAGACGAGGTTGATAATAACAGACGGAAAGCCCAGGGAGAACCGTACGTTCAGGTTGGGGGTCGTAAGGCGCTCGCTGACTGAAGCGGCGTTCCAAGCAAAGACGACGACCGACGGCACCGTGGCTTACACACCCAATCAAAGTGTCGAAGGAAGATCCTCCGCCACACAAACGCCTGTAGGATGTGGGCGCCCAGAGAACAAGCGAGCAATTGAGCACCGAATCAGAAGGATTGCAGGCTGAATACAGTAGCGTTAAGTTTCTTTCCGTATGCGTCTCTTTCACCGTGGCAGAAGAGTGATTCACAAATGTTATTTCCTCTTTCTTCTTTCTTTTGACGTTGGCTAGAGATTTTCCTTCATGCGGTACGACGGGAGCAGGGATGATGTAAGTTTCTCTTGGCGAAATATCACGTGATATCAATATGCCTAGTCACAATAGATCACTCGCTGGGGGTTGGGTGTCGCACGCAAGATTTCAGCTCCGAGGGGTTGATGCTTAACGAGGAAAGAGTTATAAGGATGTTGTAGCTAGTTAGTATAATATAGTGTTTTTTTTTTGATGATATTTTGTTGCTCTAGGAAAACTTAAGTTACTTCTATAGTCACCATCAGGTGCGCGAGGGTCTTAATTGGGATTTTAGGCGGAACCCAGGTTTCGAAATCTCACTACGTTTTGCCAGTATTCCTAGATAAAGCAGCATGCATTCTGTGGGGTGGTACAATCGCATAAAACAAAAGGAAAACCTATGGGGCTAGCATATATGTAGCTACCACCCGTGGGCCCTATACGAGGGGCACTTTCTCCGCCTGCGTATCCGTTAGTATTTTTAATTATCTGTTCACAAACAGAGCGCCGCGGTCGCACTATTTTTGGTGCTCGAAAACGGGCTGGATTGAGTCAAAACGGCAATGATGTTTTCTCTAGCTATGTAATTTGAATCTACTACAGCATAGCGTAATTTGTGGCGTCAACAAATATATCGAGAAAAATATGCGTATGTCCTATGTAGTCGACGTATGTGGTCTTTTTTTGTTTTTTGTTTAATTCATTAATTGCATGCAAGACGTATGTGGTCTTTTTTGTTAGACGTATGTGGTCGATCAATATACTAAATATTAAATACTTAGTAATATGCATCTACCCCCGCACATCATGTATATATGAGCGCATCGCAACCAACCACCATACTTAAAAATATTTGAGTTGATTTAGGACTAGAGTAGATATAATTTTTCGAATAAGAACTTTATCTACAGAGGTTTAGCCCTATATCAGTCACAAAGAGTTGGTTCGTCAAAGGCCATTAATGATTGAAGCGCCGCAACTGTTACACAGTGTCATCAGTTGTACTGTACTATTTATCACTACGGATATAGCGGTAGGCTTTTTATTCAATCCTCTTTAATGGGGTGTTCGATCAGCTCCAAATAACCATACCTCGAAACTCCAGTTAGAATAACATCTCCCTGTTCTAGCCATGCATATGTGCCTTCCTATAAAATTAGGACGGTGTTAATTCTTTATGGCACTACATATACATGTAGCCTAGAGACACGAGAAGTCCGAAGTACACGTGGTCTGTATTTCGTGCGGAGCGGAGTATATATGTCCTCAAAGTTAAGTGTCGTACGGCATACGTGACTGTCTCAACCATATTACAACTGTGTAATCGATACATGTATTTGGGTGCAACCGAACGGGCCTAGGTGGCTTAGCAATTCTGTCCTCGATAATGACATATAAAGCTAGAGATTCTCGCAGTCCTTTAGTACATTATGATCTCCCCTCTCGTCAAATATTTTCATCTCGTCATAGCGATCGGAATACACGACGCGTACCTTAAGGTACCTACCACCTATACATGTACTATATATGGACCTTATATGGAAAAGCATAGTCAAATCTGTCGCATTTGTATATGCGGGGTGGATATATTTCTTCCGAGAACTCCTTAATGTCATTCACCATCAGCCCACTGCCAAAATATCGTCACCGTGGGGACTCTCACTTTATCGATGAGGGAGCTAAATGAGCGCTATGCAGTATAGCCCATGACGATTTATCTCGTCTTGTAGGGCGACTGCACTGGCTGTTCTAAACAAATCATAGGTACGAGGTGTCTGAATGGCTATATAAACCCGTCCATCTCGCTTGCCTTCAACTAATTCCTACAGACAATACATATCCCTCTTTATACCCTCAATTCCGGCTCGGCGTTTCATTTCGATCTCACCAACCAAGATGAAATTCAACATTGTGCTGTTATTTTTAGGGTTCCTGATAACCTTCACACTCCAAGCGCCTTTACGATGTCTTGAAAAGAGTAGATATTACCATCTTTACAATAACGTAATACTATACTGATATCTTCCAGGGGGCGAGGATTACCTCTCTCCAGTTTTCAGAAAGCCTTCCATACTCAATGGTTTGGCTAACCACGTGGACGAAACACCTCTAGACCTTTCAGAGGATTATGGTCTTGACGGTGGATCAGACAAAGCTGACAAAGGCAAAGCCACAGTCTTTCCAAAGGCAATCCCTTCGGCTCCATGGCCCTTCGGCAGGGGTTTGGAGCCAGTATGGGAGGGCCCGAGAAACTTTTTAGGCCCAAATCCAGAGTGGAGCATTTGGGAAGAGGAGCTGGATACACCACCAGGCTCCCTGTTTCCAAAGCCTATCGCCGGGGAAGGCGCATGGGCTCCGTTGGGCTCCGTTGGCAATTTGGTGGACAGTATGCCAGTTGCAGAGGATGATGGAATATTAGCTGAACACGAAGCATGCCCAACCTGTGGACGTAAACCATCGGGCAAGTCTTTGATTTTTTTTATATCAGTGTTGGATGCTAATTACTGAGATAGCTTGGGAAAAGCTAGTCAAATGGGTTAAGGGTGCCTGGAAGAAGGTAACGGGTATCTTCAAGAAAAAGGAAAAAGCGGCAACAATATGAGGGAGTGGAAGAAGATGACCAAAATAAAATACAGAAACAATAATACCCGGAAGCAAGCGTAGAAGGAAGCGTAAGTTGTATGCATGGGATGATGTAATTTTCGAATAGAAAGACGAGGAATCAGGATAGATAAATAAATATTTTAATATTTACAAATACCAATCTGGATTTAGCAAAGTCTGAAATATTGCAATACGCCCTATGGCTTGGCGCATGAAATTATGAAACCTACATAGTTTGCCATCAGTACTCCCATGAAACCATCTCTTTACAGAGAATTGAGGGTGTAAAATGTGATAAATCCCAGTACAGTATCTGTTTACGCCGTTTTCAAAGGACAGAGTGGTTATATTCTGTGCACACCCATAGGGTTTCTAACTGTCTATCATGCTATTTGAGCTCAAGAAGTCAATAAGAATTTGAGGTGAGACGACTGTAGGAATGTCATGCATATGCATAACCTGTTGAATTCCGAGTGTATTCATAAACGAGAGCATATATATGGCTCTTCAATGACCTGTTATTACGGTGCTGGAGAAAGAGAAAAAGGAGAAGAATTAAGAAGCTAAGAAGCTAAGAAAGAGAGGGACTCTTTTCCGGCCTCAACCTGAACTTGATTTGATCCGTGCGGTACATACCCCCCTTTGGACCATGGTAATATTGCATGCAGGCGAAGCATACGGTTGATCTAGAAGTTATTCTACTGATCGGGTTTTCAACGGCAACCCCTGGGCGCCGGGCGCCATACCCTACTGTGAAACACAAAGACGTCACTGTAGCCCCCTAGCGTCGACCCACGAACCAGGTACAACAGGCGGGAGCGGGAACGGGCACTAGTGGAGGGTGCCGTTGCTATTTAGGTTGGGTACATGTAGATACATCATGTAAAGATATGTTGATATTCACAGGCGGTACATGTACAGAAGATAGTGTCTGGGAATTACTAGTATTTACAGGAGCGCAAATATATGGAGATGGATAGGGTACGAGGAGTGAGAAAACTGAGTCGCCATAGACAGATGAGTAATACAGGAAGAACGAAGAAAATAATACTAGACAGCTAGCTATAAGAGTAGAACACGCACAGAAAAAGAAAAGAGAGAGGGAGGGAGAAAGCCAGCAAGAAGAGAGAGGAAAAATGCTATCGAATCTCTGCATGCCAAATGAAGAATTTCGGGTTAATTGAAAAGTATAGTTGAAAAGAAAAGAAAGAAAGAAAATCGTGAGTATGTGCCCATTTTCTTTTAATCTCTTATCCCTATCTACTAAAAACCTGCTTCTTAGAATCATTCATTTCGTTGCCCGTTTCCGTTTGCTTCGTTTATCCGTTATCCTTGAGCGCCTATAGTGGTATAAGGAAAAAAAGATTCATCCCTCCGTTGCGTTTCGTGAAGAGTGGCTACTGAACGTTCGCCTGGAAATTCTTGGGGCGCCTGTAAAATAAAAGTCAGCAACTTAAACTAGAAATCGCCAAAAAGGAAAAAAAGAAAATGGGCGAACGCAAAATAAATTACGATCGGGGAATGGGCACGAACTTGAAGAGGAGGATGTGCGGCTCAGGCGCATGAATCTCATAGTGCTGCCATCCCAAGCTCTGAGTGATACCGAGACCCCTCCATTCCTCTTCGTGGAGGATCTTAAGGGTTCCGGTCTCGACGTCGAAATAGTCCTTCGGGATCGCTTTAAGCATCTGCTTGGGAAGCATGACATGCCTGTTCAATAGGTTAGCTTCACAGTTTGTATTGGAGGAGCTTCTAATGGCGACGTATGTACGCACCTGTACTCGTAAGTCTTGTCGGAGTAGCTATCAAGGTGTCAGTTTAGGTTAAGCTTGAGGGGGGTATGTGGGGATTACCGGTCGGAGTAATGGATCAGATCGATAAACTCGTCAAGGCGCTCTCTCTCGGATTCAGAGAGCATGCGCGGGCGACGATTGCGGGAACTAGAGCCTTTCTCCATGGTATACTTGTAGTAAGTGTGATTGGGGTGGAAGGGTTACGACGACGAAGCTAGGTGGTGGTGCCTGAGAGTTATCAGCGCACAGTTGGAGATTGTTAATCTTTTGCGCAGAAAAGGATGCGAAGGCGGCGGGGCGGGTGGGTTAATAAAGTAGTGGGGTGGGTGTGGAGTGATTTGAATGGGGAAGGAGAGGGTTAGGGGCAAATACGTGCGGCGTGTGCGGGGGGCGGTTAGGAGGGCGGCCCAGGAGGAATGGTTTCAGAAAGGGACGGCCAAACGCGTGATTTGCCTACCTATTTGTGTTCTCTTCGGTTTTGGTGTTAGTCGGAGAATCTCAATGGGGGCTGGCTGGCTGGGAGCGCGGCTCTGTTCTGTTGTTGTTGCGACGATGGCAACCAACGTTTTTTTTTGTTTTAACGAAAGGGGATGGGATGTGTGCTGAGAACGACAACGACAGCTGACAAACACTGTATGTACTAGTATGGCTCTGCGAACAGAATTTCGTAGATGTTGTGAGGAAGGGGATCGTGGACGATAGGGAGCAAAGGCGATAGTTAAGTAGCAGAGTCCCTGAGCGTCAACTCGTCAAGTCAGCGCCGCCTCTCTTGTTTACTTTCAAAATGGGCTAAAGTTGCGCCTACATCATAAAGATACACAAACTACATAGCCCTAGAGTACAATAAAGCTCTAGATGATAATACAGATTGGGTGCAGGGCCACTGTCATCGTTACCTGAAACGCCTTAATCGTCGTCTGACTGCTGTTACCTACTCACTCGCATACTCCCCTACATGGAGGAGAATGTTCACCTCTCACCTCTGTTCTTATGCGATGTGTGGCTTGTAGATATATGGGATGGTTTGGAGGCAATTCACAACATCACATGACCCTCTCCAACCACAATTCCATACAATCCCTTTGTAATCTCCCATCAATCCCCCCATTCTCGAAACGAGAGCTCGCCTAGATCCAGAGTGTGTGGCTTTCCTCCCGTTCGTTGACGTTCAGCGACCGACTTCAAAGCAAAGGAAAAAAAAAAAGAATCCCTCCCCGCCCGCCTTACCTGTGAAATCGCTCGCCGCCGTTTTTCCACCCCATCACGCTTGTTGCTATTGAAAAGGTCCTTCTAACTGCACTAAAAAAAAAACGAGCAATTATCAAAAAAAAAATATTGATTTTTTTAAAACGAAAAAAAAAAAAAAGTATTGGGCGCGCATCGCTTTTGGTCAACCTAACCCAGCTCACACTAAGCCAGTCAGTTCAGTCGCGAAGTCGCGTTTCCCCCAACAGCAGCGCCCGCCCCGACTTCAACAAAGCACTCCCTCAACTCTATTTTTCTCCTCTCCGCCCAGCGCGCGAAAAGAAAAAAAGATAGAAGAGATGGATAAGCGCAAAGCTGCTCATATACAAGCAACCGCCTCCTCGCCCACACCCGACGTTGATGATCGAGCGAGGAAACGAAGAAAGCAATCTGTAAGTTTCTGTGTTCTTGTTTGGTGGGGGATGCCGGGGAGGTAAAGGAAGGAAGAAAGGATAGGAGAGGAAACGCGACCTTGGGATAGCTATCAATCAACCTTTCTCGCGTGGTTTCTGGCTATCCCTGATCATGAGGCTCAGCTATTATCTATCTGACTACCTACCTGCCTCCCCCCCTCCCCCCCTTCTACCCCACTGCGATGCGATATAGGTAGCTCTTCTTTAGCTAACGGGATATAAGACTGTTCAGCAGAATGGGTCTGATTGTACGGGAAAGTCTGCACAGGCTTTGGGCCAAGGTTTGCTGGATGCGATTATGAACCATCAGGAGAGGTAGGTTGTGATATATATCCTATTATTACACTGCTATACTAGTAGTAGTTGCAGCAACTGTAGCATTAGTAGTACTGGTAGCAGTTGTAGTTGCTCTAATACGCTCAACTCAACCCGAACTCATCTCATCCGATCTTGTTCTCCCAATACTACACCCTACAAAAATAGCTTCCGTCGAATGAAATGCTAACCATAATGTTTCTCCCAGGAATCGACACATCCGTCAACATTTCGAGAAGCTCCCCAACCAAGTAAACGAGCTCTTCATGCCCCCGATTTTGTTCCCCTCCACTAACACCCACTGCAGGCGGATTATCCTGACTATTACCAAAAAATAAAAAACCCAATCTCCCTCCATGAAATCCAGGTCCGTCCATAAATCCACACCCTCCCAATCTTTCTGCCCCACTCACGTTCGCTAGACCAAGCTCAATAACAATCATTACGCTACACTGCAAGATGTTGAGGCCGACCTTCTACTCATGTGTCAAAATGCCGCCACATACAATAAGCCCAAGAGCCAGGTTCACAGCGATTCTATCCGAGTTAAAAATGTCATTGATGCATATATGGTGGAAGTCTCAAAGTCAAAGGAGGCAAAGAAAGAGGCCGAAAATACACCAGCGGGTAGAGCGATCAGAGGTAGGGGGACCCAGACGCTGCAGCAGGCAATGATGGGTGTTGTTGAGGATATGATGGCCTTGGTGGACGAAGCGTGAGTTTGACTTCTTTGGTGGTTTGCACTGGAGAGGGAAATGTCCAATTCCTCCCAACAGGAACTAACTGTTAAGTTTAGAGGCGAGCCCGTGGCCCACTATTTCCTCAATCTCCCTAGCAAAAAGCTTTATGGCGAATATTTTCGCATCATCAAACAACCGATCTCACTCAATATGATCAAAAAGAAGGTTACACAGGGCGAGTACACCAGATGGGTCGATTTTGAGAATGCAGTCGCATTGATCAAGAAGAACGCTGAGGAGTTCAACGACGAGGGAAGCGATATTGTTAAGGATGCGCGCAAGTTAAATGTAAGTTGGGGCTTTTAGTCATAGTCGGAAATGGGAGATGGTGGGGCTGATGGTATTGTGGACGTAGACATACTTCGTAAAGCGCCTAGCAGAAGGAAAGGCAAAGGTTGGAGACGCTCCAAGCGCAACAAACGGCGCTCCCAGCGGTATAAAACTGCGCATAAATGTTGGAGGTCACCGCGCCCAATCACCACAGAAGTCACATGCACAAGAGACATCAGGGCCGAAAATTAGACTCAATGTCGGAAAGACAGCCGCTGCACAGCAAACACCCAAAGTCAGGGCTCCGTCAAGCTCCCCGGCGGCGCCATCTGTGTCGCCTATCACCAATGGCAACTCTGCGTCAAGCAGTCCGTCAAAACAAACGAGCAATGGAAATGTATCGCCTAAGAAAGCACCCAGCCCTCCTACGCCCACCCCTGTTGTCCTCCCACCCCCCGTAGTCCCAGTGGCAGCTCCGACCCCAACTGTCCCCGTTGCCGCGACATCATTACCAGTCGGGGGGTTGGCCCCCATACCAGTTAGAATAACTAGGTCCCGGACTCCCGAGAAACCGGAGTTGGGGCGGTCGGGTTCTCCACATAATGAAACTATTACACTTCGTGCGAATTCCATGACACGGACACCAAGGTCCCAACAGATGAGCCCTCCAGCTCCGGGATCAATGCCCCCGCCTCCGCAGAGATTGAGTACCACACCGGCACCACAGAGCCCAACACCGTTGAATGTTCCGGTTCCGGCACCACCGACTCATCGTTTGGGGAGCTATGATGAGCCAAAGTATCGTGCCGAGGGGAAAGGTAAGGAATTCACTTATCACATGTTTTTGCCGCTTAACTAATTGCCCGCAATATAGACGCTTTGAGTGCGCTGATTACAAACCTTCGTGTTACATCGGTATCAGCGACCTCTGGGGAGGTCAAGTATACGAGAGACTTCTCCCCCGATAATCATAAGTTGACTTCCCAGTTCTTTATACATCTTCCGGCGGATTGTCAAGCTATTGTAATCACGCCCACGCTCTCTACTGGCCTTTCGGGTCGGCAACATAAATTTAATGTGGAGCACAGAGTGAACAACAACGCTGCCAAGCAGATCCCTGTGTGGAACACGCAGCTCAAAAAGAAGGAGGAGCTTGCCTATGAAGTGAGACTCAACCCAGGCGCAGTCAATACCATTGATTGTGCGGCCATCGCAGCAGCAAGAAGTGGGATGGTCAATGGTAGTGGAGGGGGTGGGAGCCCAGCGGGCATGTGGGAGTTAGAGAGATTTCGGTTGTTTGTCAGCTTGCTGCCTAATTAGCTTTTCTCTTTTTGTCTTTATTCTCTTTCCAGGCTCCGCTGGTTAAATTTCCTGTTCTCTGAATTATCTGAGTACTAATTATTTATTAACGCCCTTCCCTTTTCTCTAACCTGTTGGTCATCAGTTACCTCTTTCATTTCTTTGATGAATTGTAAGTTTATTAGGAGGGTATTTTTTATTTTATCTTCACCGTGTGAGTTTCCATCGGCGATGCTGTTTTGTGTTATGCATTCTTTCTCCCTCTCGCTGCTGATACGCTAGAGATAGGATGGGGATAAGTTTAGGACGGACAAGGTAAATTTAGGTTACTTATTATGTAGTTACTTTTACTATATGCCCCTCTGGCTTGGGCGCATGGGTGTTTGTTTTGTAGTTTATTATTTATTGCAGGACGTACATATGATTATGGTACTTTTTGCTGCCGTGGCCGTGGTGGGCCAATGACGCTGTGGTTACTGTTACCCCGGTCCTATTCCTTCATCGATTCAGATTCGTCTTCGAGCGGGCTGCAGGATTGAAGCCGCCCAGGTAGAATGTCTTGTCCGTACCACCGTACCACCGTATCACCGTATCACGAGCTCGGAGCCCAACCCCCCGAAGAGCAATTACCGAGATACTTACTTTTCCCCTTGATACTTTTAAGCACATGTGGGGGATGTATGGCTACATGGAGTAGGTACAGAGCAATCCAATAGAGTTTGCATGTGAAAAGCAATTATTTTTGGTAGAAATAGAGCAAAGCACCGGTACTACTGCAGCCCGTATGCACCCCCGCATCGTTGCATACAACGCATCGAGTAGCTCATATAAAGACCTCCCAAGCTCCTGGAACTTCGTCTACATTCATCTACCTACTGAACTATATCCCATCCAATTGAACAAGCAATTGTACACAAAATGGCGGCACCGGCAACAACCACAATGAAAGACTTGACGGGGAAGTTCTGGATGGTATGTTCAATGAGAAATCAAATTTGTGGTGGAATTGCACTGCTCACGAGTAAGTTACTAACTGACCAATTTGGGGTTATAGAACAAGACCCTTTCGGACGACACTGATGATGTTCTCACATTGGTATTTCTTTCGTCTAAGTTATTGGCGAGTGAATTAGTAGAATTGCCATACTGACTATATGGTGTCCCGCGGTACAGCAAGGCATTAGCTGGTGGACTCGTAAGGGCATCGCTCTTGCGAATCTGTGTCTTGATATTAAACACTACCGAGACGACGATGGTGTCGAGCACATCGACATCGTTCAGACTCTTACTGGTGGTATTCAGGGCACCACTGAGCTCAGGACCCTAGACTGGACGTATGCTCTCCCTCTTTCTGACGGTCTGATAGCAGGACTGATTACGGGCGGGATAGGGAGCGGGAGCATGAGGACCACATCTTCGGAAAACTCAGAGGGAAGAGCAGGCGCGTAAAGCCATCAGGGCTGGATGATGACTTCCTGAAGAAAAACTTCTTGCCTGAAGTTGAGACGGATTGCGCTGTCGAAAGCTATGTCGTTAATGATGCGAATAAGTGGACTGCGCAGCAGGTATGACCGATTTTTTTCTTCTTTTCTTCTTTTCTTTCGAATTTGGGACGTCACTGACTATCTCGGATGGGAATTATAGATCTGGGGATTTGAGACTATCAACGATATTAGATACTACGTCCGCCATCTCAAGTTCACAAAGAATGATACCGACAAGGTACTTTACAAAAGACTGGTGTATGACTGGGCTGATGCTCAATAGACTTCACGTCTGGGTGGCGGGAGTAGGCTCTATTATGAATTCAGTAATGATATCATACTGCACTTTCATTTGTAAACGGATAGTTCATGTATCATTAAGCCTTATCGCCGGATACAAGCATGCTAGTAAAAATAATCTTGATTACGCTTAGTGAATACAGTGCAGTAAAAACAGTATTGAGCAATTTCGTAACTGGTCATCAATAAATAAACACGAACGCAGTAATAGTACAGCTATTATGAGTGGCAACAGTGGTAAGAAACAAAGCAACCTAGAGATTCACATCATACGAAATTCGCGAACTAAAAGATCCTTGCGTGAGTTTGACCGATAGCAAGCGGAAGGAAAGATAGTTGCCGCTGTCTCAGTAGTTGATGACACCGTCAAGAATCCAGATCTCTCCGTTGGGGACGGTTTTAATATCGCGGTGTGCGGCAAGCTTGATTCCGTCGGGATAAATCTATGTCGCAAAAATATTAGAATAAGCATAATACCCAGACACGGTGAAGATATCGGAACATACAATCCTGTCCTTCCCATCCATGTCCCACCAGATCTCCTTCCCCTGAAAGGTCTTTATCTTCTCCCCCTTTAGCCATGGCGAAACGCCGATTAAGTGCGCCTCGACAAAATTCCTCTCATTTCTGCTAGCACGATCCTCTCCCACAAGTCCCTTATATATGTTGCTGAGAACATTCCCACCCGCCCCTTCATCATTTGGATCCTCCCACGGTTTCCTTGGTAGTTTCGAAACGGCAACATTAGACGGCGCCAATACAGTCGTGTTTTCATCAGTATTAGAAAGTCGAGTTGAGATAGACTCAAATTTTCTGGTCAACTCCGCAAAAATATCTATGCTCCTATCTTGGGAGAGCTTATCAGAGAGAAGCAGAGAGCCCGTGGGTTTGTCGCTGCTATACAGAATTTCATGGGACTGGAGAGGAGTCTGGTCGGTGTTGAGTGAAGGCATTTTTTTTTGTGGGCCGCCTTCGTTGGAGTCAAGCGGGTAGAGAAGCTGTGCAGAAGCGAGCGAGTATATAACTGGAAGTAGAGCCAGGGAGAGCTTCATGTTGGGCAAAAAGTTGGCGATGAGTTAGTAGACTTTGTTTGAGGGATTTAACCAGCTGATTGTTGCTGACTTGGTTGTCGGATAGCTGCACCATGTTAAGTGACGTATTTAACATGTTCATTAAGCCCTAAGCCCTGAACCAGCAAAGGATATGCACCAGTTCAGCTCTCTTGCAAGGTACCGACCGACATATCTGCATCCAGGGCCAGTAGAGTACTATCAACGTCCAAACGAGTAATTTCTTATTGGTCTCTAACTGGTTTCCAAATATTAGACATGATCTTAAAATGTCACTCGTGCTACTAAGTTAAAGTTGAAGTTGTCGTTGAGATATGTATATACAGTCGAATCTCCCTATAAGGGTACAAAAGTGGCGCGAAGTCGCACCCTTATAGGCCGTGTACCCTTATACACAGGGTGAATTTGTGCCTACGAAGGCGATTATAGCCCGAGAACCCATACCCTTATAAGTCGATTACCCTTATAAGAGGTACCCTTATAGGGAGATTGGACTGTAGCATATGTAAGCTGGTATGTACCTATATACAGCACCGCATATATATATATATATATATTGACAGATTGGAAGTCATCCTGTGGATATTCTGAAGATGTTAAACCTGAAGCCTTGAGGATAAATTGCAGATCTTGCATAGAAACGGCTCACAAAAACTCTGTAGACACTCCCTGGGGGGATCTACAGACCACATTTGAACGCCTACAAACCTTCAAAAAATATCCACGGGATGGCTTCCATTAAGGGAATAGACTAACCGAACATTTTCCTATTGGTTTAAACTTCCCCTACTCATCAACACCCGGGGGCAACATAGAGTATGTATGTACTGTACCATAGAGTGGTTTTAGTCGGTAGCTGAATATTAGAACGATAAGACAGGGCTTCGATAGGAATATTTGATATTTGTAGCACTAGGCTCGAATCTGTCGAATAGGAGGCCAAGATATATGTATGTGTGGTAAATGTGCCAAATGTGTAACCAATAGCACAATACGCCCCCGCAGTACATACAAAGTTGCGGGGCTATGAGGCTGTGTATGTACTGCGGGGACGTATAAATTCATCATCAACGTTCAATTCCAAGTGTTCACCAAAATCTTTTACGAATAACTACAATGGCCGAAGCAATAGGTCTCGCAGCAAGCTTGGTTGGTCTTATACAACTCACGGGACAGGTGACAGCAATAGGATACACGTATATTAGCGGTGTGAAACGAGCCGCAAACGATCTTCATGAACTTTCTAGGGAGCTAAGCATACTGAACCTGGTTCTCTTTGCCCTTCAAAAATACGTGGACGCAAACCCGCAGTCCTCTATACTACAAGCAATAAATAACAGCGATGGCCCCCTCCAAAAATGCGAATCCGAATTGAAGGTTCTTCTTGCAAAGATGGAGCCCAAGAACGGGTTTAAAGGGGTTCTTAATAGCATAAAATGGCCATTGAAAGAGGCAGAAACAATGCAACACATCGCAAGAATCGAAAGGCAAAAAGGTGTACTCATGCTCGCTTTAGAGACTGACAATATGTGATTCAAAACCCCAAAATTATACCCTTTGTCAATAATTCTAACTTGAGACCTAGGTCTTTGACACAAGAAATACATCAACATGTCCAAAAGACTGATCTCGCCGTCCAGAGGATTCGAAAAATATCAGAAACTTTGAACTCTTGGGCTGATAAACACGACACAATTCAAGCTGGTTGAGATATCTACCTATATGTACATAGTAAGGAGAATTTCTGGCTAACCGTTCGAAAAATAATAGACGAAGATCGAAGGGATGTCTTGGCATGGCTCTACTCAGAAGATTTTGATAGGACACACCTCGAGATTTGCAACGAAAGGCAAAAAGGGACTGGTACATGGCTTTTGGAAGAACCGAGTTTCCAAGAATGGGCAAAAAAGCAACCAGATTTCAACTTACTTTGTGGATATGGTATTCGTATGTCTAGAACCCCATGCCTTTCATAAAAGATGATGGAGCTTTCTTCAATGGACGCAATGCTACAAGTACTGCCATATTCAGGATATCATTTTTTATGATATCAGATATGTATAGTGTTAAATTAGAGAGGTTAATTCTCGAGACCACTAAGTGTAGGTACCTCTATTCAAATTGATAGATTGGTAACCAAGTTTAGTGATTCATGATCAATGGACTAGACTTGGATATTGGTGTATTATGAATTATCGCCACTTATTGGTCTCTAGATGCCTCGGGAAGAGAGATTGGGCGATACCACGAGGCAAGCTGGCCATAAAGTTAAAGCCCCTATGTTTCGTGGATTGTATTGCAATGCTTCCATTGAACAAGCTAGATACTCATCTACACTTTAGTTTACACGATGCTGACAGTCGCCATATTTCAATAGCCGGAGCAGGGAAAACATTTTTAAGGTAAATCAATCCTAGTACACCTTTCTCCATTCGCAACTGACAAATAAATAAATAAAAAAAGCTCTGTGGTAATTGACCATTTAGAGGTCCGGGCTCCAACAGAAATGTTTGGGGTCGCATATTTCTACTTCAACTTCAAAGAACAGTGCCAAGGGCCCACTCAGTTTCTCGCCAGCCTTGTAAAACAATTAACCTGTAAACTGCCAAAGCTTCCCTCGGAGGTCGACAAGCTTTACAAAGAATTGGTCAAAGAGGCAAAAAGGCCGAGTTTAGATCAGTTAAACGCCCTTCTTCGTGAAGTTTCAAAAAACTTTGCCCAGGTCTTTATTATCGTTGATGCATTGGACGAATGTGCTCAAGAGCAAAGAAATATTCTTCTTCCATTGTTTCATCGTCTTGGGCAGGACGGGTTCAATATATTCCTAACTAGTCGTCCGCATCCTGAAGATATCCAGGAGTCTTTTCGTAACGTCAAAAAAATAATCATTTCCGCAAGAGACCAGGACATCAGGCTCTTTATTAATCAGAAGATCGAAGGAAATACACGAGCAAGGCGCCTTGTTCGACAAGCGGGGTTACAAGATAGGATTATCGATGATATAGTTGGTTTTGCAAATGGAATGTAAGTAGATTATATCCCAGATATCCACGATGGGCCTTAATTGTACAACATAGGTTTCTGCTTGTCCGTTTTCACGTTGAATTCATCTGCCAGCAGGTCTCCGCGAAACAAGTGTTAAAGGCACTTGCATCTCTCAAAATGGCCCCAAAGAAGAACCCACTTGACCCTACCTACGAACGGATAGTGAATTCCATTCGTGAACAGCAACAGAGCAATATGGAATTAGCATTGTCGATACTTTCTTGGATTATCAAAGCTCGACGGATATTGCGGCTTAATGAATTGCAAACGGCGATATCTGTGGAACCAGAAACATATGAGCTTGACGAGCTCAACTTACCAGATAAGGACATCATACTTGATATCTGTGGGGGGCTAGTAACAGTAGATGAAAGCGATAATGTTCGTTTTGTTCACTATACAGTCCAGGAATATCTTGTGAATAATCACATTATTCCCGAAGACTCAGATCTAACAACCGCGCTGACTTGTATCACCTACTTGTCCTTTGATGTCTTTGCCAACAATTGCAATGGAGACTCCGTCTCTCCCTATAAGCTTCGACTAATATATCCTTTCCTTGGATATGCGTCCAGATACTTATATTCCCACCTACGCTCTTGTGATGAGAATTTGACGGCAGATGCGCTCGTTTATCATCTTGAAAAGCAGGGTCGCAGTTTATCCTACTTGTATTATGCTCTTCACGAAGAAGTATCCCCATTGCAAATGGCAGCTAAACTCGGACACTGCCTTGCATTCCAAATGTTATTAGATAATGGTCACAATATTTCAATTTGTGACGGTGACGGCAACACGGTATTGCACTATGTCGCAATGGCACAAAGTAAGGAAATGGCCAAATTTTTATTAAATAAAAAGGAGGTTTCTATCACGGCCCGGGATGATAATGGGCGTTCACCATTGATGGTTGCGGTACTTCGAGGAAATGATGAAATTGCACGTATCTTGATTGATCATGGAGCAGACATCTTTGACCAAGACTTCTATGGAACAACAGTAACCGGTCTCGCTGCTAGCAACGGACATTGCGCGTTAATGCAACTACTGATTGAACGTGGCGTCGACCCGACTGAGGGATCTGATTCATGCTGGTCCCCGTTCGAATCGGCAATTTTGACTGGCCATGAAAAGGTTGTCGAGTTACTGATTCAACGTATCAACTTCGCCGATCTTCCACTTCGGCCCGATTCCCTCTTGATTGATGCCATAGAATTTGGTTACCGCGGGATTGCAAGAATATTAATCGAAAAAGGTTATGACCTGTCGTCCCAAAACAGGGAGGGTAGCACAGCACTTCATTGGGCTGTATTTAGTGGTTGGGAAGACATTGTGAGGTTGATGTTGGAGAGAGGTGCTGACATATCAGTAAGGAGTACCAGTACACGTCTTTTATTCAGTAATATCACAAAAAGAGACAATCATATCATGTTCGGGAAAACAGCACTAGAAATAGCAATTTCCGAGGGGCATGAGCCAATAGCGGCAATATTGGAAGCAAAGATGAAGGATTTGACGGGGGATGGACCCATACAGCAAGAAGAAGACATTGTTCCTATACTCGATTCTCAATACATGTAGGTAACCCCCGTATATACGCCTATTTGACCAAACCAGGATATGCTGACATGGAGCGGGTGTGGATTCAGAGATGAATACATACTATCAATAAAATATATGCTCAAAGCTATATAGAATTCTTAAATAGCGAGGGAGGATAAACGGGGAGGCATTTGGACAAATAAAAACTGCGATCGATTTTGGAAGATCGTGTGGTACTACATGTACGTTTTTAGATCTAGGTACTAAGCTCAAGAACGCGTGTAAAAGCCCAGAATCCAAGTGTACTAGATGGCTTTTAAGACGAGTTTGCGGGCCGATGTAATCTTATGATAGATTTACCCAGAAGAACAACGCTCGTTATTCTGGATTGTAATATACCTCGTCTGGGACATGATGAACTCTTATCCTTTCTGAATCCTACATGATGCGAGTCTATGTTCTCTCCGGGAAGGGGATGATTGATAATATAAGACTATAGCTAACAATCGGACGCAATACGTTGACAGAGAGAGACACTGAGAGCGAGAACATTAGTTCAGTCTCATTGGATCGAGTGATTACCTGTGCGCCAAGCCAACGAAGGGTAATGCCCGTTAGCATTTACGTATAAGAGGAGTGGCTATATACTTATACATATATAAAGATCGAGGTAGTAGAGAGATGCTAGCTTATGTAGATAGGTGGTCACAACTAGGTGAGCACACGTATTGTACATACTAAGCTATGTAGTATGAAAAGGAGAGATTCTACTCATAAACCTCCTCCAATCATGATCATCTCAAATATAAACAATTCAAGAAACTCCTATAATATGTATTCTAGCGCTCATCTTCCGGGCTGGGCCTCCTGGGATATATCCTATCAAAACCAACGATACGAGTCACTAATTGCAACCTGGGAACCTACATCTAGACGAACATAGTTGCAGTAGAGCACACCCCCATGAGAACCTAATCCGAGCCACACCAAACCAAACGACCATACACATAGGGGGCTGTAACCTATGCGAGTGATAGTTCGTGATTTTGCTGACCCAGGTACGTTTCCACCAGCGATGACCGGCCAACAACGTTACAAGCCCATAACCAACAATCAGTCAGTCACAACTTCGAAATCGACACAATTTTGGCAGAGGACTGGGGTGTTTCAGAGGAGTCGTACTGTATGTATCCGCTTCCCTAGAAATCTTACAACGATCTCTCACATTCACCTCAGGCTCAGTTGTACCGGAGATCGGCTATGTCATATTACATGCATCAGCGCTAGACAATCTAGTCAGGGCGGTATCTGCTATTGAAAATACAACTAGATCATTGATCACAGGAGCCGGTTCCGGGCCTGCGTACCCCAGGAGGATGTATTATCCTAAGCCCTCCGAGATCGAGAGCGCCTATTGTGCGGGGTGTCTATATATATCGCTCGCTCTTTACTTATGCTGGATATCGGAATACTGATGATGTTACATATCTCTGGCATTACAGCTATCATGGCTATCCTTAGCTAGGCGCCGCCCATAATCACGCCGCCCTGGTGTTGGATGAATTCTGAATTCCTGATATGGCACACCCGATACAGCTACAGCGACGGGGTTGATTGATTGATTGATAATTCATTATAGCTACAGCAGGGTTATTATGAGGGGTCGGGATTCGAAGGGGAATAGCCGCTAACGTTTGTGATGGTTATCGTAGACGTCCACCTCATTTGGCCGAGATGGTGTTTTCAACACTACATTAGCATAGTGTATCAAGAATTTTCCACATCCCGATGTGTTTTAGCCAGCTCTTCAACACTAAACCACCGTTCATATAAACACAGGCCCCGAAGAACTCCCGAAGATATCTACAAACCGGTTTTAAGCCAGCGCGGTAGACTAGGCATTAGGCTTGATTTGCATTTATATAATTATACTCACAACTCTATATACAGCAGCTGCAGAGCGGTGGTAGGATCGGCGCCGAGGAGTGGTTGGTTTGGCTACATGTACGGCCAGCTCGGCAGTGCTGTGCTGTGCTCGTACGACCTACTCCTACACATGCCTAGCTCATATCTAGAGCTTTACTCTAAAATCTAGAGTAACCATAATCTTTGCCTTCGGCCGCGGGGGCTTGCTAGACCCCGACTTAGTTAACTTGCATGCGAGTGACAGCATATGATCCAAGACACATCAATAGGGCTAGGGTTTATTTCTTGGGCGGATGACACCGCCATACATTAATTGATCAAGTCCGCTGGATATTCCAGAACCCGGAAAATACTGATCTAAAGCGATTTGAAGGGTGCCAGCTGTGGTTACACCCCAGAACCAGGCGAATTCCCCGTCATGCCGGCGTAGCTCACAGCCCTTGAAGGTTGGGGCTCTTTGGTTTCTTGGCAGCGGTAGATAAATGATAAATCCCACCGCATATCCTCACCCCACCGGCTGCAGAAGCAATTGCGATTGCGATCATTCACAGGGCATCACAGAGGACCCAGCAGCACAGATACGATAGAAAGGTAAAGCGATACACACCTCTCTCTATACCCTCAAACCCAACTGACAATCTGCAGACCACTACCATGTCCGCCGCCCTCCACCTCCTCCGCCGGCCCCTCCTGCGGGTCCCCTCCCTCCCCACCACCACCCTCCCCCTCCGCCGCCACGCCTCCACGCCCCCCAAAGTCCTAGCCAAACCAAGCAAATACACACCCCCCTCGCACCCCTCCGCCCCGCGCTCTCGCGACCCCCTAAACTACCCCGGGCCCCCACAACCCCCCCGCGACCCCACCCGCCGCTACCCAAACACAATGCCGCCGCCCAACACGTTCGCGCACACCATCCTCACATCACGCGTGCTACACTTCTACGTCTCCATGGGCATCCTCATCACGCTCGCGGCCACCGTGTCCATCCGCAACTTCCTGGCGACGTCGCCGTTTGCGGCCAATGTGCGCTGGGAGTGGCTGCACCCCTACGAGAGCACACAGCTGTTTCTGGTGGCCGTGCGCGAGCATACGGAGGACCAAAGCCGGCGCGTGGCGGAGATGCGAAGGAGGAAGGTGGAAGATGTCGAGTTGAGGGGCGAGTACAGGAAGGCGCATGGGCTGGAGAAGACCGGTAATGAGGGAGGATTTGGAGGGTGGGGGGTGAAGAAGAGTGGTAGGGAGCCAGTGGCACCAGTGGTGCAGGAGAGTAAGGGGGATTGGGTGGAGGAGCAGATCAGGAGGGCGGAGGAGGAGGCGGCGGCGTTGGTGGAAGGGGCGGAGAGGGAGAAGGCGGCGGTGGAGAAGGGAGAGGCAGGGCCAGAGACGGTGGTGGCGGTGGTGGAGACGCCGGCGAAGGAGAAGAAGGGGTGGTGGTAGGTTTGTTGTGGTGGCTTGGTAGGTCCGTTTTATGTAAATAGTGAATGGCAGGTAGCAATTGTTGATATGGGTTTTTTTTTTTGGTTTCACCGCTTCTTCTCTTTTTTCTTCTTCCTCCTCCTTCTCCTCTCTTCTCTCTTCCCTACTCCCGTACATCCCACAACCCACTCCTCCCTTTTCATCTCCTCCCTGCAAAGACGAGATTATATCAACCCACCCTCTCCCCCCTAATAAGATATCCTGCTAAGTGTATCATTGACGCTGCACCACGTTACCCCACTCTCCCGCACAAGTCTCGCCACAGCAAGCTGTATATAACTACAACTATACCATACCATACCCACCGCCCACAGCAGAAATGACGTTATAACGCCAGTTGGTTGGCTAGTTGGTGGACGGCAACCCGCCCGAATGACAGTTCATGACCCTGCATGCATCGAGTGACATGACTTGCTTGCTTGCCTACCTGTCTGCTTTCCTGCTTTTCTGCTTTCCTGCTTTCCTGCTTGCGGGCCGGCACATTCTCGAGATCTCGCCGGTGCGGCCGCAAAAAGAAAAACAGGAATGAAAGGATGAAAAGGGGGGGGGGGGGGGTTGATACGCTGGCATTGAAACGGAACGAAACGTTGGATTCCACCACATGTACATGTGCATCAATTCTATGGCGGCAGCAGCTAAGTAGATCGATGTCTCTCTCTGGCCGCATGTATTCTCGATCGACCCTCGTGGGCATGGCACAGGGTAGTTATAGTACATATACGGGACGCTTTATACTCGTTCGCTGGCTGACGACTTAATTGATCAGTCCAGTCCAGTCCAGTCCAGTAGTGTCCGTTGTATACCATATATCGTGCCACTAATTAAGCCCATTGAATCACCGGCTTAGCTGGCCAGCCAACCATTCGCTCACCCGCTACTTCAGCAGTCTGGGTCTATAGTACACATGCAACCCGTGGTACATTAAACGGCGATCTAGCAAGAGGGAGGGCCAACCGCGGATAGTTGCCTGAGAGCCACCTCAGACGGGAGGAACATATAATATAAACTTTTTAATTAACGACCATGTTGATATATGGAGCTAGCTAGCTGGCTGAAACAAACTTTCTCTTTCCCCTCACTCCCCACACATTTGCTGAATCCACCTGTGGCTGTAGTCGAGCTTTCGAAACCCCATCCCTAGCTCCAAACTTATCCACACATCCACACATCCACAATTCACAATCCACAAAAGATACCAACCATCAACCATCAACCATCAACCATCGAGCACAAACGCATAAAACGGAAACGATGAAGTTCTCGGTCATCGCATCCTTCCTCCTCTTCGTAGCTAAAGCTATCTCGCAGGATGCCACCGCTCCTGAGCCCAAAGTGAACTGTCCACAGAACTCACTTTATGGCGAAGAAAGCACAAAGTTTATACTGACTACCGTGGCCGCTGACATCTACCCTCACTTTGGGGACTTTTACTCTGAAAGCTGTAAGCCCCCCCTCCTGTACGCCTGCTCTTCCCTGGGCCCCACTAACATCCCACTACAGGGCCCAATATTCTGTTTGCGCCTGACAACTTCACCTTCACACCTCCAACTCGCACCATTGTCTTCAACGGTGGCAACAACACACTCTCTGAGTATCTCCTCCTAAACAGCAGCACCGTGGACTCGTTCATGCTCCGCTGGGAGCTCTCCTCAGAGCCCTTCAAGCCAACTGGTAGATTCGACGTCGTCTACTACCAGCAGTCCATCAACGTTTATCCTGTCTGTGACGGTGGTCTCCTCTCTTCTGTCGTTTGGAGAACTAGGGCGTGCATCTATGGAGACCCGGGAATCGGCATTACATGGTTCAAAGAGCGCCATAACCAGGCGATTGCAAACATCTTCTCAGGCATTGAGGGTGGGTGGATGGGAGGGCCGGAGACGACTGTCGGAAACTGCTACGGGCTGAACAACACGTCCGAAACAAACGAAACTGAGACCGAGACCGAGAAGGATATCCTGGGGCCGAACGGAGTGGCCATTTACACCCCTGTTCCGGAATTGAACAGCGCTGGGATCAAGAGCTACATGTTTCGTGGGGGTGACCTTGCTGCGGTACTTGTGCTGGCAGCGGGGACTGTTATCTGGCTAGGGTAGATGCATTAATAGTGTGTGCAAGTTGTTAGAAGGGAAAAATAAAAGGTGTATTTCTTTTGTGTAGTAATAAAAATTTAAGTACTTGCTGCCTTTTCCCCCCTCACCAACATGGTTCCGAGAATTACACACGTGCTTACTATGATCTCATGCGGCGTGTAATCACAAGGGTCGATACTCGGGTACCTGCAGGATCTTGTCTATTGATAGGTGTATGCACTCTTGAGCGAGGTATTCGGAACCCTCAAGTCCCTTAGAATTTCGATGTGACTCGGGTGTAGATAATACATATGAAGGTATATGGTAGTTTGAAGCGGGTGGCGAAATTGCTTGTAGCAATGTGATGCGTTACAAGAAAACGATTCTTAAAACATGAGAAATGAATCTCCGATGCGGTGGTGGTTCCCAGATTGTAAAGATATATGGTGATAGGATATAGATGAAGCCTGTATCTGTAGCAGAATGGTGTATCTTGAAGTCGGTCCTCCAGGAGAAGTGTACGAAAAATAGTAAGGAGAGGTCGGACCTAATCAGTGAATAACACACCCTGAAAGAAGCTGCTACGTATATGAAGTGAATTATCGAGCCACGTACGAATTTGACAGGAAATGAAGAAAAACAGGGAAAAGTAGCTACATCGTCATCAGCGCTGCAATACAATGAAGCACGCAGACGCAGTGTGACCACCTTAAAACCTGTTTTTTTACGTGCTGCATATATTTTTCTTATGTACATGTAGTACTTTGCACAAAATACAAGCTTTGGGGAGTACTTGTGCGTGAATTGGGCTATGTTGGAAGATTGGCGATGGGTGGTGTGGGCCGAGTGATGGATGGTGAATGTCAATATAATTTAGTCTTCCGGGACATTACTTAGATTCAAAAACTATATCTGGTAGTACTCGCGTCGGAATCCAATCAATGGAGTTGATGAAGTACATATAATCAATAACCGGGTCCATAGATTAGAGTATACATATCCGAACTTCATTTTCTCAGTGGCATAAATATAATCCAAAAAGCTTTCGGTGGGGGTATCTGCACGTACAAAAAGAAATTCTTTTTTTTAGGCCCAATCTGTAACACATTTCAAAGTTTCTACACTAGAAATCTCTTATCTTCCTCCTGTCAGGTCATATATCTAAATATATTCACACATAAACCCTACCATTCTTCTCATAAACTACATGTAGCATCTGATGCCGTCCATGCTGTCAAACTCCGCAACATCTAAACTCTCTTTCTATCTTGTGAAATTATGGATAATATTGTCACGCTGCTCCCTCTTTTAGTTGAATGTACGAGTCTAGCATTATAACTACACGTGCTTTGGGTGTAACTGGTGGACGGCCATTCGCCTTTTAGCTGGCACATAATGGAAAGGAATAGGGTCTTAAAAACAGTCTCTCGTAAGTCAGGTCAAACGAGAGGCGCGAGCGCACATGGAGAAGTTGGTTGGGATAATGACGTGTGGGGGTGGAGATGATGAAAGGAAAGGAAAGAACTGGCAATACAGTAATTTACGCGTTTGATAAAAGTATAACCGTTCTATGTCTAGCTTCCTACATCTCCTGTATTTTGCCCACATCACCCATAATCCGTGCATCAACCATCAATCATCATCCTTCAATTCCTTGCTGATCATCGCCTCGCACACGCTACCTGATCTATACTGAGTACAACCCCACAATCAGTTCCGTTTGCTTAGTAGTGATCACGATGGAACATACTAAGTGCGGACTCTGGCACCGCTGCGGGTAAGCACCGACCGTTTGAGCTGTATTTTAAACCTGGGACAGTTTCTCGATGACATCTCCGAACAATACGAGGAACATGAGCCAACAAGGCCCCACCAGACGGAACTCTATTCCTGCCACGGATTTCTTAGGGCTTACGATACTTTTGTTCAATAGTATCACTTTGGCACTAGTTCACCCCAACTAACTTAAAGAAGGTCGCTTGCTAAAACATTTCAATAGTTATATTAGGCGTTAATAAGCGCACCATCAAACGCCCAGAGCACGCGGTAAATCCTGTGCGGAATCCCCGAACCCATTTGCAAAACCCGTCACTTCCTTTAAAGGGCAAAAAATGGAAGGTCTGAGAAATTATGCAAGATTATAACCCAATTCCAGCGTAGTTACGGCCTCCTGGCCCAATTAGGCCGTGGATGGTATGAGACATTCCTTCTCTTGGAGGGGTTCAGTTATTCGGCAACGGCTCCGAAGCAGTAGCCGAATATTACACAAACCCAACATCGACACCAGAATCATGCGGACTGTTCAGGGGCCCGTAGATCTAGCTGTCTCGAAGTCAAGTGTTTCTTTCCCGCCCTACCGAAGATTGACATTGTAAAATCATCTGAGAATGTTTCTCTAGCTGGAGACACATACACAGTAGGTAGCTGGCGCACACAACGGTTTCCGTGCTTATGTCTCAGTGATTTCCTTGATAGGTCTCAAAATCCACAGAGATGACAAACAACTCATTAGATGGTATGGTCGAGTGATCCACCATGACTACTAATAACCCCGGCGAATACTGCACCCAGCAACCCGGTTGGTCTTTAGTACTTTACCCAATCCATGGATTGGAACTTCCCCTTTCTCGTTGGAACTATGATTGAACCAATCAACCATGCCCTTTATGTGGGACTGTCTTGATTATCATTGCCTTTCCCATAGCCGGCGGGGAACAATTACATGTGGGCACGAGTCCCATAAGATGAACCTCAAATCTTCAACCTGCGTATGTGTTTGCTTTGGCCGTTACTCTCATACTTCTGTACCTACGCGACCCGCGGAGATTAACATCGAGTTTTAGAATTCCCAGATGGTAATAAGGGTGCTTTCCCCACCGTGCAGACCACTTAGCACGTGATGTACTGATCTCCTCGGATGAAGGGCATATGTATATGTAAGGAGAATTATAGGCGGGGGTCATCAACCATCACTCACACCCGTTGCAGTCCAGTATAGACCCTCTCTCACCGACAATCCATGCAAATACACCAAAAAGATCTGCAATCGTGCCTGACTGAGGAGTTGGTTGAATGGTTCGAACTTGACTAATTGACGCAACTAAAACTTCAATTTCGCTGCCTGCCTTGTGGGCATGTTACTACCAGTACCCATACCTTAACTGATATCTGCATATTTTAATTTCCCCTGAAGATTGTCAATATTGTATGAACAGAGGTATTGTATTTAGTTACTACGGGCACATATGCATAGGACCGTTGAAATTCTCCCAGGAACACATCGAAAGATCCAGGTATATATAGTGAGACAGATAGAACACACACATGAACGCCTCACCATTGCTTCTTCTTAACCATCTACTATGTATACTCTACTCAGGGTACATACTCGGTAACATATTACGTTAGCAGTCCCTGCAACAAGGATGGATTCAGGGGCCAGAGGAATTTTTCCTCTCTTCTCCAAGAATTATTGCAGCACAACAGTCATAATCATATATTGCTGTCGAATAACAGTGTTCCCACGTAATCAGTGGGCCCCCTGTGTCACTATCAAAACCCTCTAATGCGGATCGAGCGCACACGACAGAAAAGGCAGAAGTAAAAAAGAAAAGAAAAGAGCGAGAGAGAAAAGCTTAGCTAGCATACGAATGGTTCCGGAACTACCTAGATTTCCAACTGGCACCACCATCGTTATTATTCCCCCGGGAGAAGGGGAGTTTATTTATTACTTATCGGCCTCGTAAAAGTAAGCCGCCACAACTGATATAGTGGGCAGGTCAGGGGGTTGTACTTTCCTATTCTTCTAGAAAACACGAAACCGAACCGTGGAAATAAGAAAAAAATCATTTATCCCACGAGGATGGGTGGCGAAACGCACGTCAGTTATTTTTCTTTATTTCTTTTTTTTTCTTCCCTACACACCGGCCCCTCCGTGTCGTTACGCAACCGAGGGAGTTATGTATGACGTTTTGGGTATTAGAGTCCCTGGCTTGCAAGCTGTGTGGTTCGAGAAAAAACTCCCCCATATGCAAAAAAGAAGCCACAGGGGAAGTGATTCGCACGACCAGACAAAGGTTTGTCTTATGCATCTGCCATAACTCCATCTGGTAAGTGTGATGATAAACAAAGTTGACAACTTGTTTCAAAGGAACAAATCAATAAAGACTTTCGTTATCACGGTTCACATGAGCGTCCAATAATAAAAGCACCTAAAGCCACCCGTACTATTTAGGGTTGGCCCTTGGTCCGCCGGAGTTTAATCGGGTTGCCGGAAAGTAGAAACCGAGAAATAGCTGCTCTACTTGCATGGGGGGGGACGGCGGTAGCGGCCATTGATTACGTGCTATGTGCACATACCCACAATATGTATGGACGTTTTCTCTCTCTTTATCACGCTTGTATTATGCATGTAGGATAAGGCTAGATACAAGATAGTTATAATGCACGCTCCGATGCGAAAACCCCGGACCGAAAAAAATTCAATAAAAATTAATCATAAGGAAATTGATCTGCTATAGTAATCTCCCATACTTTTTTTTTTATCCCTGGAATGCCAGAGAAATTGATTAATACTGGGAGTTTTCTGTATCCATGAAATAATGCCGAATATTGGGAAAGGGGTTGTAGGTAGATATTGTAATGAGAGGATCCTCCTCCTCGGGTTCCACGCCGTAAAAATAATCATAAAAACCATGAACTTTTGATCATTACCACACATCCAGTCTCCAATTATGGCGTTCAGTCCGCTTAAGCCGATCCTTCTTCTTTTTTCAAATCAATTGGCGGCCACCAATTGAGCCTCTTATAGCTCTCGATGATCTGTAGTAGGCCCTCCTCCGTGACCTTTGGAACATCATACTTGAATCCTGTAACAGCCTCAAATCTGCTACCATCGAGGCTGAAGTCGTCGTCCTTCACCAACTCGTTCTCCAGGTATGGGTTGATCGGGCCGGGCCTCGTAATCCCCGCCTCATTGAGCAGGTCACCCCACGGCTGCAGCACCTCGTCGTTCTCCTCGTCTACCGCGGAGCCAAGGTTCATGCGCGCAAACGAGGACACAATCGTCCCATGGAAGCCCGTCTTGATGCCGAAGATCTTTGAGATGTATTTCTGGAGATCACCCTGCGCTGTTTGTCCGTTAGATTTCAGCTGTCAGTCATTTTCTCACAGTGCCCAGAACTACGGGGGGTGAATCTACAAGTATCCCCATGGTCCACGATATTGAATACCGGCACGCTCCCCCATGACCCGTCCCAGTTCTTCTTGCCATTGCAGTACCAATCAGCTGCGGTCCAGACGGACCGCGCAGCATCAGTGACGTGCACAGTGTGGCTACGTAGGTCCTTGGTCCACAACCATTTCATCTCTTCGCCCAGATACGAGTACACGCGAGCCATGCACAGCATCGTCGCAATAACCTTACTCCCGTACTCGCCGTAGACGTTTGCCAGTCTCAGAATGACAAGATTCAACCTATAATACCCCACCACGCCGATAATCAGCACTCCCGCCCATTCACCTCTATCCCCCTACTACCCCACAGATACGTACCCCTCAATCTTCGTTAGCTCTTCCTCGGCCTCGAGCTTATATGTTGCCAGCTTGAGCCAGGGCTTGAGCTTGTCCGTCTCCTTGCTCGGCTCCCGGTCGCTCTTGTAGACGGCGCCTGTGCTGAGCTCAACCCAACACTTTGTGCCTTTGCGCGCGGCGACGCGCGCAGCCGTCGTCGACAGCTTCAGGTTCCGCTGCTTGTAGATCTCGTCGTCCTGGCTGAGGCGGGTGTCGCCGCCGCAGTTGAAGATGTAGTCGTATGTGGTGCCGTCGGCGCGGGTGAGTACTTTTTCACATGTGTCTAGTGGGGGAAAGGTGTTAGCTGTGGGAAAGATGGTATGGAGGAGGGGAACGGACGCTCGCGTGACATGTCGCCCTGGTAGAACCGCTCCTGTGTGCAGACCTCAGCGAACTCGGGGGCAAGCCAGGCGAGCTGGGGGAGCTGCTTGTCTACTATTCGGATCTCGGAGGCAAGGTCGTTATTGTGGATGTATTTAGCGAGGTAGCGTCCGACGAAGCCTGGAAGGAAGAATTAGGGTTGAGTCAATATTATGATTATGGCCAGACAAATGTTCAAAATAATAGTGGTTTTCCTCTTTTTCTCTCTCTTCCTCTTTTCACTGCTAAAGGACTATCAAGGATGTGGTAGACAAACCTAGGCCTCCAATGATCAGGACAGTGGGTTTCGATTCTGAAGCCATCGCGGATTATGTATGTGTTGGTAGTTTGTAGGTGTTGAGTTGCGGAGGAGAGGATGGGGGGGTTAGGTAGGTAGTTAAGTAGTGGGTAGATGCAGGCTGGATTTATCGGAGCAGCAGCAACCACGATGAATACCAAAGTGCAAGTAGGGCGAGTGGGTAGCAGTAGTAGTGGCAGTATGTAAATTATCACGATAGTCGTTGAGGATAAAGATTGCCAGGGAAGTGACAGATGGGCGGATATCCGAGGGTACTTATTCGAAAGGGAGGGGGGGAGGACGGAGGGACAGGTGGGGCCTTTTCTCCTACCACAGCGGTGTGGGGAGTAGGGTGGTTCTGCGGAGGAGTGGGAGTAGTAGGTGGAGGAGGAGGGCCAGCGAAGCTACATACCAAGCATTTAATGTCTGGTAGTCTAGTCCACTCTAAGCAAGCACGAAGAGCGGGCCGGGGTTTGTGGTTGTGGGTTGAATTGTGGGTTGTGGTAGTGGCTCGGGACGGCAAGAGGTGTTGTAGAGTATCACATCGGCCACTCGAAGCGGGATCTCTACTGCCGGTAGCTGTGCAAGCAGAATATCCACTCCAACTAAACACACGGTACTGTACCTACCAATACCTACATCACGAGTATCAATCTACCTCTCTAACTACCTCCTCCAACAACAGCACCAGCCTATCACATTACAGCCTGCACTCTTTGGCCGTTTCTTTACCCCCCCCCCCTCTCTCTTTGCATAAGCCAGTAAGTAGACAAAGTAGAAGAGGGCTCAAACCTGCCCCCCTCCCTTCCACCAATAAAATTTGGCGCGCGCGCGGCATTGAAGCGCGGCAGCATTTCTCTGAGCTGAACTGCCAGCCGAGAAAAAGATTCTTCGGGTGGCACAGATCTGATCAGTCAGCTACATGAAAGTTATCAGTGCTTGGGGCAGGCTAGCCAGGAATGGATCTGTAGTATTGTAGTAATGATTTCATTTCTACAGCAATGTCTCGGCGAGAGCGTACATGCACCTTGGTAGGTATAGCACTGTGCTTGTACGTAGTAGAGTACTCTAGATATGGGGAAGAATTCTCTCCCTTGCAGCGGGTAAAGGTTGTTTCATCAATGCAGGACGGCGCAGAGACCTCAATCAGGACGCAAGCGCCATGTACAATCTACATCTTACTCTGCTACCAGTGCCTTCAAGTAAGTATTGGCTATATATCAGTATCAATAAACATTTTCGCATCATTGTAATATATACGGGATCACGGCGGCTGATCAGTGATACTGATTGATGAATCGTAGTTTATGCAGCAGGGGAGGGATGATGGGGTCGATCAGGGGTAAATAATGGTACGTCTCGGTTGGAGAACAAGAACCATGTAGACGGGTTGGAGTGGGTGGGTAGCGTATATGTGGGTACGAGCGAGCGAGGACTTAAGGTTTTTTGTGGGTGATCATGACGGTGGTGGGTTATGAGGTATGATGGCTCCAGCTGCACGGGCCATCCAAACGAAACATGGCAGTGGGAGAGTGCTGCAGGTACGGAGCTAATCAGCACACCTGGTGGGTCATCTACATGACGAATTGTGGGCTGATAAACCTGCAGATATCTAGGAATCGGTCAATGGATCAATCAATATAGGCAGATTACTTTTTCATCTAGTTGACGTTGGCTGATTGATCGACTTCTGCGACCCGGCTAGATCCACAACATATGCGTACGTGATCTATGGGTTCCACCGCCATTCTGCAGCTGCAGGTATCTCCCAGGAAAACATAACCGCCAGGTCTAGTTTTCATACCCCAAAATCATCATCACACTCAATGTCAAATTGTTAGCCCTCGTTTCCGGGTTGAGGCAGACATGCTAATAACATAGATTTCCTAGCTGATATGAAGTTAGAGAGAGAAGAACACGAAGATAGAACACGAAGACAGATCACGAAGACGGAGCACGAAGAGAGAACAAACAATGAGCCTTCCTCGAGACGAAGATACTACATCCAACACCATTGCGAGTATATTCACTACTTTGAAAGTTCTAGTGTTCCTCTTAGACATCATGCCAAGCTTAGCTAGGCAGGACCTGGGAGTTCGACCTTCCGCCCAGGACCTCTCCGCAGTACCTCAAGTCATTACATTATCAACAAACTCATCCATGCCATCTACTCGAAGCAGTATCAGCAAAACAGAACCATTTCTCACCATTATTGCGCTATGCGTACCATATATAAGGCCTACCTACATTTCGCTCACCGTTCATCACTCGATGTTTCCGGTATGTACAGCTCGTTCAGAAATCGACGGGTGAGCAAGCTCTCCGCTGTTGGGTGAGTTTCGGTTTTTGTACATTTTTTCTTTCTTTTTTCTCTACTGCCTCGCGGTATGGTTTTTGTCCTAAGTTTCGGGGTGTTAGTCTATGGGGTGGTGGTCCAGGGCGGGGAGATGAGATCCATCATATGTAGGTTGAGGTGCTCAACCTAGAGCTGAAACTGATTTCAAACATGATGCAGTTAAAAGGACAGGTATAGGCAGTTTTTGTAATCCAAGCCGAAGATGGGCTGGACATGAATATAGCCAAGCCCCGCCAATCCAACAGCAGATTCCCGCGAGGCCACGCTTGCGGGGCAGTCACAACTACAAAACCAATACAGCCTACAAACTTCATCTCACACAAACCAGAAAGATCTTTCCCCAAATCTGATCGTCAATCTTTCTGGTTAAAAGATTTTACTTACCATTGGGGTGATTGATGCAGCAAACACGCACCCCGAGAAACAAGATTATGGCGAGTCATTCAAGCCTTGGATGCGACGAAGCCTATAGCTACTTATTAGCAGAACAGAGCGTCGATTGTACCGAAATTTCGAACCAATCCAAAGCTTTCGGGACACCCCCCGCCCAATAATGGCTGTTGTAATATGGACAAGGTAACGGGGATAAGGGATCGCCGTCCAGAGATGGCAGAATTGTTTAGACGCCGGTGCTTAACAGGGGAGAATAGCGGTGGAAATTGATCCTGTGTCAACCGAACAGAGGAAGTCAGCCGAGCTGATGTTTTCTATGAAGTGGCTCATCTCCTCGGTGGGTCTATTTGAATCCTCATCCATGAAGGGTTTCCAGTTTTATGGGCGCGGTTGGGGCTCCCTTTTATCGAAAACATGTGGAATATTGGTGATACCAGGAAATATATCGCACAGAACCTCAAAGCGCCCTGAGATAGGAGGACCTTATTGGTTGATATAAGCGTATCATCACGGCTATTCGAAATCTTACTCAATAGCTTAAAGGACTGGAGAATAAACTAAGAGTTGGTGGATATTTCATACTTATTGGTGACTATGCCATAGGGCGACGGGAAACGGTATACCTAACCAACCAAATAACAGAGCTTTAAGTAAAATAAAAATCAAACATAAAACTTTGATTCCCATATCACCAGAATATTAAACTGGCTCCCAAATGTCTAACCGGTTGAGAGATGTTCCCCGATGGCCAACGCGGTCGAAGGTCGGCTCTATAACAAAGAAGCGCCTCGCCTCCGAAAACCGGACTGGGAAGCCCCTCCAAACCAACTACATTTGACAGAGTAAGTTCAAGAGCAGTCAGGGTGCTGATACGGCTTTGTCACTTCGAGAAAATGATCCTTCTTAAGGAAATTTTGGACGAGACTTTGATTAGGCTCTCCATTCGGAGATTAATCCTCCCATTTTCACGAATCAAATATTAATTACAAAAGAGGGTGGTGCGATCTGGCCTAAACCGTCCATAATGGCTGTGGCCCTGAAGGTTTCTCGGTTACAAAGTCAAATTCAGAAACACAGATGATCACTCGACAAATATGTAACACGTGATCCATGGAAAATAACAATTTTTATCAATGGATACACAAACGGCAGCCACCAAATTACCATTGGGATTACTATCGAATTCCAAAGGAACTTATAGAGCCTCGTTCTCGTAAAACCAACGAAGTCTTATGGTTTTGGTCATACCCTAATGCCACCAGGACCTAATCTCCCCCACATTATGTACTTACCCGTACCAGAGGCTTCAGAATCCAGATCACTGTAGCTAGCCATCGATGTTCGAATTTATACGCGGATTGGGCACTCTTCTCCGTATGCCGAGAGGGCAAGACCTATACACAATCCAATCATGTGAGCACTATCGATCCTATAGGTCCATGTGGCAACCTTAGAGAGAGGGGTCCCGGTCAGCAGCGCATGATTAGATTTTGGGTGTTAACATTTTATCATCATCGAGGCACCAGTAGTTAACGTTTCGTTGGCGTTAAAATGTTAAAGACGCTCTCGGTGGGTTACACACAATCGTATTTTCTAACGACAAAGCTTTCGCCGGATTAAATCTAGAGAACGTTATTCATGCCAGTCATCAAATATAATCCAGTGCTCTCCGGCTGATTTTATACATAAAACTCGAGACCCCATTGTTAGAAATTATCAAACTGTACTTTACAATCTAACCCCACTGTATTTACACCTACCTTTCCCGATATATACCCACCAAAATCTATTCTACCTGACACTAAGGAGATAGAGAGAACCTATTTTACAGGACGCGAGCACGATACAAAACAACAAGAATCGAACGAAGGAAAACACCAAGATGGCTTGCAATACAACTCAGTTCTATGTAAGAAAATCCCTCTTGTACTCCCATAAAGCGAATGAGATAAATGAGAAAGCAAGGAGAAGAAAAAAGAAAGTACTTTTAAGCTGTTCCGTGAAAAGAATAAAGACAAGACATTCCAAGCCACAGTAGGTACAGAAGGGGTTTAAAGATACAGAGAAGAAAATCACTGCCGGAAGAAAGGACTATAAGCCGCCCAAGTATCTCGTCCAACGAATAACTTCCAGTGAAACCCGAACGCTTCACCGACATACAATTCCTCAAGCCAAGTGATCCCCGTTCTCCGAAACCAGAGTAAAAACCGGAATTATCAAACTTGCTGTATGTCATGTCAACTTTCGAAATTTTTTTTTTAAAAAAAAGGTAAGGCCAAGGTTTACAAAAATAGTAACGGAATCCAAGCACACTTCAAGAAGTTAGAGAAATAAAAAGAGGCATATTGACAAAGTTTACAGGAAAGAAGCGAAGATACAAACTTAGCACAACACAAGAAATCAAAAAGAAAGAAAGAAAGGTGTAGTGGAACAATGTAAGATTCATAGGGAAAGTCTCGAAGCAAGCCAGAATTGATACCCGTGTCAGAGACTTTCGCACACCTCATGCTCTTACAACCCTATAACCGGATTCATTTTCGTTATCATTTAGTGTATTTTCATCTTCCAAAATTATTGTTGATATTCTATCGGAAGTAATATCTAAACCAATTAATAGGTAAAGATATTTTTAGCCCATCAGTCGTCCTTCAAAACTCCCAGTCTTCGTCTGCCGATTCTAGGGCCCACTTAAACTTCTCACGGAGAGTTTTCGCGAAGACCTTCTCGATAGGTACATCGTATTTTTTGCAAAACATGACCGACAATCGGGGATCAATGTAATTCTAAGAATGTGTCAGTGTACACCTAGGAGAAATAGAGAATTTTGATAGAGTTCAAACATACAATCTTACTAGTTCCCAATGCAACGGTCTTGTTGTCCTCACGGACTTTAGCCTCAGTTTCCTGCTTCAGGATTTTCTCGTCCATCTTCTCAATCTGAGCTTCGAGTTTTTCAACCGTAGCCCCTTTCGTCTTTGGTTCCACGGCACCAGTCTTGTTCTCTGCTTTGAATTCGGCCTCCAATTCACTAACAGCTTTAAGTCGCTCCTTCAACTCGCTGGGCTTTTGCTCCTTCTCACCATTCTCGGCAGCCTTCTCGTTCTCCTTCTCAAACTTCTTGCGTATTTTCTCCTTCTCTTGCTCAATAAGAAATTTCTGATGCTCCAGAATCCAATTCTTGTCGTCAATCTCGGGGTCCGGTTTAAAGAAAGCAGCTCTTTTCTTCTTCAACTCGGGCTTGAGAAAGAGAATTTGTCTCTTCAAGCGCAGCTTCTGGTAACGTAGAGCTTTTATCTAGATAACGAATCAGCCAAGGTCAGGACAAGGATACCGAGAACTTCACTGATATCAAACATACCTTCTCTTCTGCTTTTAGCATCATGGTCTCGTGGCTTGCGCTAACAGTACGTTGATGATTGCAAAGAATAGCGACTGCCTTATTAGCCTCATTATAAGCGGCATATTTATCATGAATAGAACCCTCGTTGGGGATTTTTGCCAACTGTTGTTGCATAGTCCAGGAGGCGTTGTAAGTACGGAAAACCTTAGCTGAGAGTCCTGGCATGTAATTCTGAAGGTGCTTATTCAATTGACTCGTCTACCAGACTGTTAGCATTGAATAAAGATGGGAGAAGCGTGCGGGCGACTTACATCCAATCTGTCAAAAATCATATCACCCGTGGTCTTAGGCGCCTTTTTAAAGATCCTCATGTTTTTAAATACCTGAGGAATAACAGGAACTTCCTGGTAAAACCTGATGGAATCCTTACCCAAGAAATCGAAAATTACCAAGTCGGGTGCTTTCAAAGTGACATGCTCAAATCGGAGTGAACAACAGCCAACAGTATCAGCTTCATCTTCGCCCTTCTCATTACCAGCTCTGAGAGCAAGTCTATCAATAAGATACATCGCAGTAGCGCGCTGGCGATCGGCCATAAGTTCGGACTTGAGATCACGACCATAGTCGGCACGGATACGATCAATGTGTTTCTGTTCATATTCTCGTTAATATTTCTAGTGAAGAATGTGGTCAACTCTTCAAATATATTAACCGTACCTTAAGTTCCCTCGCCTTCTCAAATTTCTTGAAGTCGCTCATTCCCTTCAAGCTACTAGTGGCTGCCAACATAACGTACTTAATGTTGCCGTTTATGTTCTCTTTCCATGTAGCCAACCAGGTGACAGTATTGTCATGGATGACATCGGCCCACTTGTGACCTGGGGGTGGTGGGGGTACGGGTACTCCATTGCCAATATTGATTGTGACTTGTTCTGGTTGAACCCTCTGTTTGACCATACCGGTCTTTGGGTGCTCTCCACGACCACGAAACAGCCCAGGGGGTTCAATGCGAAAATTGCCGACCTTTTCTTTCCGGCCATCGAGCAAACAGTGCAAGTACTTTTCCTCGGCCTTGTCTTTCTCTGCTTTGATCGCTTTTTTCTCCGCCGAGCTTAAATTCTTTTTCGCCTCAGCTTCAGCAACGAAATAATTATTCATATCAGTAAAGTCGCATTTTGCAAATTCCTTGATAAGGACTTTCTATGAAGGTGTCAGTAAAAAATTATTACCACAAAAGAACACAACAAACCTTGCCGGTGGTGTCCTTGGCCCCCCCCGATTCTTTCAAAATTCTCTGGAAATCTTTAAAAAAATTTGCAGTAAATGTAGGATTTGTAGCATGAGTAGAATTTAACATGTGTCCGAAAAATCCAGCAACCTCCTCTGCGGCAAGTGGCAAAGTAACGGGAACTCCATCATACTTCAGCTTGACATTCTTTGGCAATGGCTCGTACGCTGGTGGAAAAAGAACTCCATTATGCTCCAAAGTAGTCCATTTTTGAGTCCCATCCGTTTCTGCTTGATTTTCCCACCATTTATACTCTTCGTCCTCGGCAGTCTCAGCACCAGCGGGCGTATCCTCCTTGGCAGCCTTTGCCTTTCCTTTAACCACCGCCTTTTTGTTATCGACCGCTTTCCCCTTGGCAGTTGCTGCATTCTTAGAAATAGCTTTAGCTTTCTTCGCCAAAGGAACATCGTCATCCGAAGACTCTTGCTTGACGCCATTCGTCTTTACAACTGGTTTCCTCTTGGCCTTCAACGGAACATCGCTATCACTTTCGTCCTTAACTGACTTCCGCTTTATCCCGTTCGCCTTGATAGCAGCCTTCTTATCCTCCGCTCTGAGTTCCTTTGCAGTTGCCGCAGCTTTGTTTTCGATCTTCCTTTTTTCTTTAGCAAGCTTCATCGTGGCTAGAGGGGTGTCTGAATCCGACGATTCATCTTTGGCAGCAGCAGCCTTCTTGTTGGCGGCCTTTGATGCTGAATTCGTGCGGGTTTTTGATGCTGCTGCCCTCTTGGCTAAGGGTACATCATCATCAGATGACTCAACTATCGTACTTGCTTTGACGCCGTTACTTGTTCTACGGCGTTTTGTCTAATCGAGGGAAGTTAGTAACATTTCACTGGATTATACAAGTGCAGAGGCTCGTGACTCCGCCGAAGGGCCCGTGAGCGCTGGTAGGCAGGGATAAACTCACCAGTGGAGTATCGCTATCATCACTGCTTTCCTCCTTAATTGCTGGTTTTCTTCCCTTCCTTTTCGCCCTCCCATTGTCTAATTCCTCTCGAACAGCAATATTCACAATTGGGACACCAGCCCGGTCTCCCGTGGGATAATCGACAGCCATCGCATCAAAATCCTTGTCAGCTTTTTTGTCTACAGATTTTGGGATTCTGTCCGGTAGAATGGGCCCTTTCCCGTTCGTCGATGCAGAGGTCGCGGAGGATGTGCCTAGGCAAGCAGCAGTCAAGTGTTAACGAGAAACGCGATTGGAAATGGAAATGATAGAAATTCATAAGATCTATTGCTCTGGGGAACAAATATGTTTCGAAGAGGAGCAGAGAAAGCAAGAAACGGCACTCCAGACGTCCCGTCGTACAAGAATTCGCTGGTAAAATAGAGAACTAACAAAGAAGGGGGTGGGAATTACCGTTAGTGCGACGGCCGTTCAGCATGGCGAGTGGAACATCATCTTCTGACGAAGACATGGCGGAGGAGGTGAGTGGAGATCTAAGTGATCTAGAGGCGCGTATGGAATACGCGAAAGTTGGTGCACAGGTTGTGGTAAAGGGCTTCGACGGCAGACTGGAAGTGCCCTTTAAAGCCCGTCCAGGGGTGGGGCGTGAGTTCAATACAATGTGTGACAAGAAGGTATTGATGCTTCGTGCGGAAAAAATACGATAGAATTGGAGTGTGCAAAAGTCAAGAAGAGGGTGCAGCTTTTTAGCGGGGGTGTGGCGAGAGGAAGAAAGGGTGGAGAGGGAGGGTGGAGGCTGGGGATGACGGGTTGATCTGTTAAGCACCAAAGGCTAGAGAGAACTGAGCGGCGTGGTGAGTGGGTGTTAGTGCGAGTGTTGTGAAGGACTCGCAGAGAGTGACGGCAATGTATGTAATGGCAGTGGCAGTAGCAGTGTCACAGGCAGGAGCAGCAGCAAGCAACGGTAGCTACAGAAAGGCAGATGGAGAAGAGGGAGTAACGCGCGAGAAAGTGCAGAGGTCAACAGCAAGCAAGGAGGGCGGTGGGATTTTGCAGCCTGACAGAGCAAATGCCGACACGCTGGACGCTGGGACTGTTCTGGATGCTGGAACGCAACAAGTAAAGCACGGTGCAAGGGCGGGTATGTAGGCTGAGGAAGGGTGTGGGTGAACCGAAGGCTGACGAAAGTGGTGAAAGGGAAGTAAGTGTGTCGGTAAAAAGTCAGAGAGCGAGGAGGCGAGACGAACAGCGAAAGTTAGAAGAAGAAGGATCGTGCTGGGCTGTCAATCGAGTGCGAGAAAAAGAGAAAAAGAACACCAGAAGTCGAAAACCGCTAAAGCCGGGTGAGTAAGTGTTCAAAAAATATCATTGGCTGAAGCGTGATCTTCCTGGCTGCTGACTCAATTTTTACTCTAGTTGAAGAAAAAGGCCTTGGTAACCACCACCACCATACCTAGCCCCAATTCCTTGGTGTGCCGCCTGCTGCTGGTTCCAGATCCCCACGTTAGGAAAAGGAAATCCGCCCACGCTCCATCCATCATTCCGAGAGAGTATTCATCGCTCTGCAGTGAACCACCACAACCACCCCCCTCTCCACTCTCTCCTCTCAACTCCCCCATAACCCTGACCCTCATATTCAATTTCTATATATCCATTTTTTTCGTTCAAGATGTTTTCTCGAGCAGCCAGACCTGTTCTCTTGAAGGCAGCGGCCACTTCTACTAGGTAAAGGATTTCAATTGATATCCCCCTCCCCCCCCCCACTTCCTCGGCTGTTTCATCGCTACACATCATCACCATCACCATCGCTAACATCTCGCCTCGCATCGTCATCTCGTTCGTAGGCCAGCCCTGAGTAACAACTATGCCACCCTTCGTGAAATCGAGGGCCGTCTCAAGTCCATCAAAAACATCGAGAAGATTACAAAGACCATGAAGATTGTCGCCTCCACAAAACTTGCCCGTGCTCAGCGTGCCATGGGTGACTCTCGTGTCTACGGTGAGACCTCCAACAAGGTCTTCAGCAATGCCGAGACAAAGCCTTTGGAGGGCGGAAAGAACCTCATCATCGTTTGCTCTTCCGACAAGGGCCTATGCGGTGGTATCCATTCCGGTCTCACCAAGGCTGTTCGCAGAAAGCTCATCGAAAACCCTGATACCGACCTCGTCGTTCTCGGAGAAAAATCTAAGGCGCAATTGGGTAGATCTTCAGCCAAGAACATTGTTATGAGTTTCGCGAATGTCGGCAAGGACATCCCTAGTTTCGTCGAGGCCCAGACAATTGCCGACCAGATTTTCCAGCTTGGAAAGACTTATGACAACATCGAGGTTCTTTACAATTCGTTCAAGTCTGCTATCTCTTACGAGCCCAGCACCATCGAAGCTTACTCTGAGGAAGCAATCATGGCCTCTGGTGAGTCTTTATTCCTTTATTCCTCGGACTGTCATCTCCCATTCAATGATGAAGAATTTTCGGATGTAAAAATATTATATTGTTATCCGAGAGCGCAAAACCATGTGGATATTTTCCGTTGCCTTCCTTCTGAGATTTACCCTTCCGGCTTTACCCGGTCCGGATTTTTATGCATTTTCAATGTTCGTCGTTGATTCGCCTGCTTACGTCATCAATAGCCAACATTACCTCTTTTGAGATTGAAGACGAGCAGCTTAGCAACCTCCGCGAGTTTGCTTTGGCCAACACACTTTACTGGGTAAGCCCTATCCTCTCGCGCCTATCGTTCACCCTGACCTTTCCATCAACATGACCTCTAACGGAATATGAAAACAACATAGGCCCTTGCCGAAGGCCACGCTTGCGAGAACTCTGCTCGTCGCAATGCCATGGACAATGCATCTAAGAACGCTGGTGATATGATCAACAGGTTCCAGATTCTCTTCAACCGTACCCGACAGGCTGTCATTACGGGAGAGTTGGTCGAGATTATTACTGGTGCTGCCGCTTCCGCAGAATAAGCTCACTAGCAGTCTTATCTTTCTTATTAACACCCTTTGTGCATATATGTGTGGAATTACAAGAAGAAAAATGTGACGTGGTTGAATGCGTGTGGTACCTGCATGTAGTAAATTTACAGAGCATACCTATTGTGTGGTTTGGACCATGAGATGCGGAATTTAAAAAAATAGAAATGACTTTTTGTTAGAAATTATTAACGCGGAGGATGTGGAGGGCGTGGAGGTGGTATTGAAACCTCGTCGATACAAAGAACTGTTCATATGCAACCCACATCGCATAAGGCAGGGCCAGTCGAGAAGAATGTCAATGGATCAGTTTTAAGCTTTCTGGATCAAATCACGGCCAACCTTGTTAATGCTGTTTGTTTGTCGAAGTTTATTTCAAAACAGGAACAGCGAAACCTTTCACTTTTTTTTTCTTCTTGGAAACTTCGAGTAAATAACGTGACTTTTCTATTGCCTTTGTGCCGTGGCACGTGTTAAGGTACCCATCTCAATCGCGTACCAGCAACTCACGTGTTGTCGCGTTAAGTGCACACTACTGGTCGATCGATCGGATATACATACATGTAGGTACATACATGTAGCATTTAAGTCTAAATGCCGGCAACGGTGCCAGCCGTCAGATATGAGGGCGGCAGACCCAATTATTCAGATGCTTAGCATAGCTAGAGACTCATGGGTTGTTGCATTTCTATACCATAATAACTGAAGGTACCAAAATACATGTATGAAGTAAGGGGTTGTTATTTTCGTTTTCATAACAACATACATGTATGTATTCTACCGGTCTACTCCAATGACATGTACTCCCACCCCTTCACCGTGTTTAAGCGACTATGACAATGCACCCCTCTTTGTTACTCCCCTTCCTTTCTATCGACTTCAATACCAGCCCCCCCAAATCCCATCCCAACTACATCCGGACCTGTCCCCACTCTCTTCTCGATTTGAGCCTTACTCTAGATTAAGATGAAACTGTTTCACACAACGAACATCCAAGGCGGACCAGAAAGTTAGCAACAGCAAAGAGGTACTTGATGCATTGACGTCCTCGGGCAAAAATTGGTATTTTCACACCCAATCATCGCCGTTACGGGAGAAGAAGAACACCGAAAGCCTGTCCGCCGAGACCACGTGGCGAGTGATTGTCTATGAAGAAGGCTCTCCAGGTATCGGTATCAACGCAATAAAATTTGATGACGTCTCTACGTCTGATGAATCCACATCATCGTGGGCGTCAAGATGCTGACGATGTCAAAGCGTCAACATCATTATCCGACCTAATTCTTCCATCAGTTGGCCAACTCATAAATCCTTTTAACCGCGCTGTTCGACATAATAATTATCATCATGACTACCCCAGCTACCCAGCATCAGCAAATGGATAGAACACTTGGGAATTTTTAACCAATCACTTAATCATCTTCAGCTACGATGGGCTAATTGTGGAAGGCTGTGCTAAAGCCACTCCTTGTCTAGGTTTGTTGTTCCTTCTGCTCACAATTAGCAGAAAGCTGCAATATGGGCCATGTGTACTAACCAACTAGTAGAACATCTACCAGGTCAGCAAAGTCTCCGGGGTGTTCCAAAACGCCACAACATATGGTTGTTGTTGTTGTACACGTGCAATGCATAACTACCACATCAAATCAAATCACCTCTCTTGACCTACTAAAAGGATGCAGAAACACGTATCCGTTTCATCCAGTATGACGGCAGCCTATCGCTTTTGTGACGTCACTTGGTTGGAAGTTATAATCTCTAACTCAGCATTATAATAGAACTTGGTGCCTTCTCAATATGCGGTATATCAATATTGAAAATGTGGAATGGTCATTTCCAGTGCCAAGAGGCTTCCCACCAATCAGGTTGACGCCTGCAATAGAGGCGAAACGGCGAGAGAAAATAATTTCCGATCGGATGCTTACTGTCTTATCTACAGCAACTCCCCCTATTTCATCTTGCTGGTTATATAATGTTTCAAGGAATTGGAGAGCCATCCATCTCATTGGAATTGAGACCTGGCTCCGAATATTAATTTAAACCTTGTGTTGAAACAGTTCTTAGTTACAAGTTGATCTGAGATTACCCCACGCTCTTATAGACCGTCTTATGAGACTACTTCAGATCCCAATAGATTTACCGGAGACAGGAGGTTGGCTTGTCTGACTGTATTAATTAAGCCAAGCCAAGCCTGCCTTATAGCATATTTCGAGTGATAATTCATGTATATAATTCAAGTTCGTGTTTTGAAAATTGGGTTTCCAGCACTTATTATAAGCGTAGCCCCAGGCTTCATACCTCATAAACCATATACATCCTAACTTATGATCAGATAATGCTGAAGCCGGTGATAGCTTCCCATATCCCCTTACAACTGGTCTGGTCACTATATGCGATCACGATCGATCGCTACGAAGGTGACGGAAAACACAGAAACTGGAAGGATTGCGTACAAGCTTGGTTATATTGTAACTATTTCTACCAGCAGCCTATAAGCACCTAGTCTAGCTAACATGAGACCAAAGTCTGTGTTGAGTTCTAGTTACAGAACTGATTGCTGTAACATCGACTCGCATTTGCCCCGCAGTATTCTACCTCTCCTTCTAGTTCTTCAACCATATAACGATTTATATCCCAAACAGTGCATATAAGACAGTGTGTACTTTATAGCAAATAGGCACAAATCTGGGGGACTCATCCATACACAGTATAAGGGCTAACTTAAGAGGTAGCAATTACTTGGAATCCAGCACCCTCTCACCGTGTTCTGCCAATAGCAACACTTAACTAAACCATCTCATACTAGTCTTCGGTATTATGCTACTACACTTATAAGAGACAAGAATTTGCTAGGCTATCCGACTACATATGATCTTTGACCGGCCCCTGAACGTGGTCGTTTCTAAGGAAATGGCGAAACTTGTCTAATTGAGTTCGATTAGTGAAAGAAAATGTACTCTGACTTTGTATTTTGATCGACGTTAAAGTCCTCTCACATTAACTAATCCCGTCATCTACTGTAGAGGCCGGAGTAGAGAGGATAATATGACTAGGGATCAAATGCACAGGGAGCCCTAAACTACCATGCGCACTCGACTGACTCAAAGAATTCGGAAAGAGGTCAGACTGCCGATAGTATTGAATTAACTAAAAGTAATTATAAGCATTAAAAGCAATCACTAGCATCAATATCAATAGTCTGGATCACTAGATCACTTAGAATCAACTACAGAAACCAGCAGAAACAACAATTGAACCGGAAACGTCGCAAAAAGAAGTTCTCTAACTTAGCCAATCAAAATCTTAGAAATACGCAATAAAAGTTCAGTAAATCCATACTAAGTGCTTATTAAATAAGCTAATGGTACTCTAGTGGAGTTAGATTTTGTATACATATGAATTCTGAAATTCTTTTTGAGTATGTACCATATACAGATGTGCACGATATACTTCTATCGAATTTTACTAGTTCTCGTCAGTATTGGGCTTCGCTATCTGCTTGTTTCGGTGGTTTGCTGTGTTTGATGAAATTTCCGAGATGCCTAAGCATGCTTAGACAGCATAACGCGCACCAGCCTGTAACCTGCGCAACCTAAAACTCAACAAACACATGCATGGGTTGGCACACCAATTGTATGGAGGTACAGCGCACAACCCTAGGCGAAATTGTCCAAACGTGTGCGCTTTAAATATAAACTCGAATTAAATATCAGATGTATTCTATATGCGTGGTACTCGATTTATATTGCTAGTTCAGAATGCGGACAAAACGTTCACGGCGGCCAGTGGTATTTCACTATAATCCCTGTACATGCCGTAACCAGCCCAGAACTCACGACGTCAAAACAAACCCCATCACCACACTGACGCACCCCCGTTCATCCCTTCCTTCGAGACCGTTCCACCGACACCATCTCCTTCTTCCTCTCTTGATGGTGTCACTTTAATCTTGCTCTCCCCCACCTACCCCCACGTCCCGAACGAACTTCTACACTCACACGTGGTTAGAACGCGTCTTCCATCACCAGCATCACCGCCCCTCTCTCGACCATTCTTCTACCCCCCCCCCCCCCCACAATCAATCAAACACCAGGGCCTTTGAACCCATTCCTCCAATGGCTGGAAAGCGTAAACGAGCCTCCTCCGATAACGCTGCGAGTGCTGGCGACAACACCGAGATGGAAGAGGCCCCGGTAGCGGTACTCTCAGAGTGCCCATTCAAGATTGAATACAAGTCTCCCGCGATCAAGAAGGCGATAGTCAAAAAGGCCAAGCAGGCTGCCGCAAAGCGCCAGAAGTCCACCGTTACATCTGGGGAAGCGCCGCCAAAACAGGAACTAGATCAGACGGTACCCGAGGATATGCCTGCAACTATTTTCACCATCAATCCGAAGAAGCAATGGGATACTTTGAAGAAGTATCGACATTTCGTTGGTGGGTTGAGCAATTCAAGAACCCAATGACTTTCCTTCCTTCCTTTTTTAATTTTTTTTTTTTTTGCCTGTCGCTCACTCTTTAGTTCTGGGTGGTGGTGGTGGTGATTGATGACTGACTATAGCAAATAGTGGGAACCGAGAGCTTTGCGCTCCAGGAATATATTTTCGTCAATCACGATAACATTCCACACGGAATTGACATCACAAATATGGACGATCATAAATTCTGGGTAGCCCGAGTCCTTGAGATTCGAGCTATCGACGAGGCGCATGTCTATCTGCGTGTGTATTGGCTGTACTGGCCCGAGGAGCTTCCAGGTGGCAGAGCGCCATATCATGGGAAGAAGGAACTAATTGCCAGTAACCATATGGAGATCATCGATGCGATGACAGTTTCTGGAAGGGCGAACGTCAAGCATTGGCTAGAGTTGGATGACGAAGAGGACTTGCCAGATCTATTCTGGAGACAAAAGTTCGACTTCCCGTCAGGAACTTTAATGGTAAGACATTATCCCCTGGTTTTTCGAGAAGTGGTCGAGTCGTATTGTAGAGTTTGTACCCCAGCGAAAATCGCAAGTAGAAAAACAACTTGTAAAATTTTGTCTCATGAACAAAAAAGGACACAAGCAAGGTTTGAAATTTTAGTCTAACTATATAGCGTATGGGTGTGCGTTTGCAGATACCCATTTTCCTTGAGTAATAACCCCCGGTGTATAGCTGCTAACATCCAACCCAGGAGGTCCGCGAACATTGCAGGTGCCATGGCTACTATAACCCCGACAAGATGATGCTTGGGTGTACACATTGTAAGAACTGGCTGCATGAGGAGTGCATAGTTAGCTCTGTGCAGGAATATATCAACGAGGCCCTTATCGCCGGCCAGGACCCTATGTTGCCCACAGTGGCTCTCACCTCTGCTCCTGAGCCTACGGCCAATGACGAGGATAAAATCGTCACTGCACCACCAGAAGCGACATTGAAAAAGGGTCGCGGCCGTAAGTCACTCATGGAGGCAGCTGTTTCCGCCGCCCCAGCGACGCCAACAACCCCAGCGAATGGGAAAAAGGGGGGCAAGGGAAAGGGAGGCAAGACAGCAACCCCGGCAAAACAATTGAAAGAGGTGGAGGAGAAATTTGAAGTCACCGTGCGCTCAGATAGCGGGAGTAACCCGGTGGTTATCGTAAAGGACCTTAGGGATGGAGCGGCTGGCGCCACACGGGAGGTGAGCGTAGTGTGCTTGCTGTGTCATAATGTTGTAAGTTAGTATGTAGTGTACTGTTACGTTGCAAGTGGAGTGAAGGGAGTTTTCTGTCAAAAATTGCTTTTTTTTTTTTGTTGTCTTTTTCTTAAGCTACATGTATTCCTTTTTAGTAAGCTTGAGATTTATGTTTGTTCTGTCTTTCTGTCTGATGATCAATTGATATTGTTGTCAGCCCGGTATATAATTATTGTTGCTACTGCGAGTTTTTGATACGAGTTATTGCTTCTGCGAATCATTTCTATTTTACTTAGGGCCCGGCCGTGCATGCGTCAGCTGCATGCAGATACATATCGCCTATTCTAGATTATATACAGGTACGTTGTATATTCCAGGACATCACACCCATTCGATTGATTCTCAGCTGTGCACGGCGTCTACACAAAGTACGTGCACCGTACCTCTACAGCATCCAAGCTACATATATACCTCGAAACAATATACGTTTGCAACCATTCTACGCGTAGTAAACAATGGGTCCGAACAGAACCAATTGTAACTTGACTAATGATCCTAAATTCCAGTCTGGCTTTATGTTGGGGGCTTGCTGTTTGGCTATTTGATCAAGAAAGGCCAGCTGGTTAACGCGAATCTTGTCCGCAACCCACCCCAGCTTCCCCGCGATCCGCCCCAGCTTCCCCGCAATGCACCTCAGCTTCCCCGCGATCTGCCTCAGCTTCCCCGCGATCTGCCTCAGCTTCCCCGCGATCTGCCTCAGCTTCCCCGCGCGCCCAAAAACCCCGCCCGCCCCTCCCGCCCATACCAGATCCCCGCAAATCTCATACACCAAGACTTCGCCGGCCGTCTCGCAGTTAGGGCCGAGTCCGGCGCCAATTCTAGTTCTACCAATATTCCGACCGGCTCGAAGCGGAAGCATGATTCCCCCCCCCTTGGACACCGATTCTGACTCGGAGGATTCTCAGACTGGATTCGACGATTGGAGCTCGCCCGGTCCTGACTCTGACGACTCTGACGCAGAACGGCCCCACCGCTCTAAGAAACAGAAGGGCAAGCCTTTAGTCACCGAAATCTTCTACCCAACATCGCCCGAGACGGGAAGACAGGGTACTGCGAGGCTGTCACCAAGGGGATGTTCCTCAACGGCGATATCGAAGTCGACGGCCGCAGGGCCTACACCGTAAGGAGGCTGGAGATGTGCTGGAGGTGCAGGAAAGCTGGCGCTAGTAAATGCGTGATTCCGGAACCGGAAAGAGAGACGTTCATGAGGGGTCTTACGTGCCAGACGTGTACGAGGGCGGGCCAGAGGTGTTCGAGGTTTTGATAGCCGTATGGTCGGCCGAGCTTCCCGCTGATGGCCGCCGCTACCGCGCTGCCATGCCGCTCGTGCGAGGTATCACCGCCGGCTTCCTTCCAGGAGCCGGAATAGTACAATGAGTGAGTCAGTTCTACTACGGCGTAGCAGGTGGGGTTGTGCTGGTATGGGTTGTCTTTTTGAGTCTCATTTTATGATTTTACGAATGTTCTATCTATCTATCTATCTATGTCTTTTACGTTATCAGGAATTATGGTGTGTACAGCCGCGTCCGCAAAGTTTTGGCACCCCAAGTCTCGAAGCTCATGAGTTCAAATCGTGATATCAACAACCGGATAAGAACGACTGCAAAGAGAAATTTATAGTTATATACATGTATTTCTACACCGCTGTATATCATAACACTTTGTAATGTTACCTTTCGAGGAAGGGGTCCAAAATATTTTTGTTTGTTGCAATCGCGGATGTTTTTACAGGGTGCTAAAACTTTGCGGACGCGGCTGTACGTGTCGAACCTAAGAATAATTGTCGGTTTGTTTCATAATCTCTCACTCGGATTACTAGTCATCGCCTCTCACTCGCTGGTTTCTTGGCGGACCGGGCACTATTGGAATAACGGCGAGTGATCGCTTGTGATTAAGGCCCTCGAGCTGGCTCGATCGTGGCGGATAATTGCCATATCTAGGTTTGTCAGGGCTGTGTTTTGTTGTAATACTGGTATGCAAGTGTAGTGAGTACTCCTAATGTTCTTATTGAGAATATCAACTAGGCTAGCTAGTGAATATGTGCTACCAATACGATGGTTTATACCTAGGCCTCGATCGAACAATGGTTTGAAGTGAACAAGAGGGCCTGGCTCGAGAATTCTTGCCTCGCCAACGCGTTGCGGAACACATCAACCTGAAACCAGTCCCAGAAAGAGCCGGCCGGCAGCTAATCGTGAAGATTCGACGAGAAAACATTCATACCTGGTGTGGTCCATGAGCCAATCATCAAGCCGGCTCATTCACAGCGAGCCTTATAATACCACCCAGTGATTGAGCCCGAGCCAGCATGTACGCATGGGCTTTTCTCGTACTGGTTGGCTCGAGCCGGCTCATGATATGAGCTTAATTTACGCATTTTTAATATGCCCCGGCCCGAAGGGTTGAGGCAGCTTGTAAACATAGGCTTATATATCGTCTTTCCTGAGGTATCCGACCCCCCAAATTAGCGATCGAAGATAGAAGTTCCACGGAGCTATTATATTGCTCCGGCTGGCGCTAGCTAGCGCGCTTTAATTTGATCTTCGCCAATTCGTGGTCTTGGCGGAAGTGTCGTCCTGCTGTATCGATCATTGGCCTGCACTGGCTCGAGACTTTTTTCACGAGTCGCTACCAAAAGCTCGAGCTAGCCTGGTATATATTCAAAAGGCCGAGCTGCCGACTCGACTCGACTCGAACCGGCCCCATGAACTGACCACACTAGCTATAGTCTAGGGGATCCGTTTGTTTGTTGCTGGTTTTTATAGGAGTCGGTCTGGCCAGAGAGAGTGTGGGGATAAGCGTAATCAAAAACTAACTATGATTGGATCCATCTGTAACGCTGCCAAAGAGAACAAACCTTTCTGAAGCTAGAAAGGTCTGCTAGCTACAGAACAGGTGGCGAACAGGCCGAAGACTCGTAGCTTGTGTTGGGTACTGTGAGCCTATTCGAGACAAGCCTAGAGCTCTCGAGCTGCAGTGGCGCGGATTATACTAGGAATAAAGGTTAGCTAGCTTGCAATTGAGTTGTTCAAGCTCGGAAACTAGGGGCGCTCAAGCTTAGATCTGTTATTATGGCGAAAGATAGTTATCTTGGATACAGCTGTCATTCTTGAACACGGGTTCTGGGGCTTTGTTGGTTTTGTTGTCCCATTTTGCCGTTGTGATCGGTCTTGAGATCAACTGATTAATTGCTAATAATTCGGGATTAAGGCTCGAGCCTTTCATGATCAGTCTTGGATCGAGCCGGCTTGAGCTTGTGGTAACTGGTAAAGAGAGCTCGAGGTGTTTGAGCCTAAAGCTCGATCGAGCCGTGCCCAACGTTACCAGAGGGGTTCTAGGAGTGCTCATAGTGAGGGTCAGGCAGGTGGAGTTGCAACGAGGATTGCGCTGCCTAAACAGGTTAATTTGTTAATTTCTACTCTGTTAAAAACGAACGAAGGGGGTGTCTGCGTTTATCCTTATAAAGGATATCCTCGCAAGCAGAGCCGACTGTACAAACATGTATATAAATTGGCCCGGTCGTTATGAAGCTAGCGGCTGAAGAAGGGAGAGACTTGAAATAGCTTGTCGGCCTGACTTGGGAGCTATCGGACATATGTCGAGCCACTCCACTCTAGATCTGTTATAAAATAGAACTTATAGACCACGGCGTCACGCCAGGATTAGGCCTAGGTAGACTCCCAGACTTCTAATCAGCCATCCTCGCTTGTGTTTATCTCCTCAACTGCAGTCTTCATATACAATGGCCGGTAGAATTATTGTGAAAGTGGGTTTCCGTGGCCCGATAGTCCTATTTGGCCCGGCCCTTGAAGGAATTTTTGCAGTAGATACGGACTAAGAAGCTGACTGTTTTAAGTTCTGGCTTTTGTAGTAATTCTATCAGACTGTGTATATATGCGCATGCGGCGTAGCGACCTAAGAGAATAGTAATTCGAACTGAACAATACACAACGTGTTGGCGCTCACTATATAAGCTCCTTGATTTGACAGTGACAGTAACCAGAATTAAGCCCCTAACGCAAGGTGGAGCAAGATCGTGATCTGTTAAACGCAATATTGCAACGTATAATTCATCACGCGCGGGCTCCGTGATGCATAGTTTCTGTTCCAGTTGTTTGGTTCGGCCTCGTCCTCGCCAATTGGGGGTTTTGAAAATTCAGTTGAGGTCTGACGAGTGACGGTGGGTGATAGGCGCGGCTAGTCCCTGCCGCCAAGAATAGATCCTCACACTGCTTTGTGCAACCCAAGACGGCCCCTGTGGCTGAGAGTGGCTCCACACCCGAGTGACACACCATGACGTGACCCTTTGCCAAGCACTCCACGTGCAGGTCCCCTGTCCGTCACACATCCCACCGCTGACTGTCGCTCACCCATTTCCCTACTAACCGATCATTGATACACCAGCCACGCCCGCCACACGCCCCAGCCAGCCAGCCCGCCAAGAAAGAACAGCACTCGGATCGACGGCTGACCCCTGCATGACACGCGAGCCAACCTTAACTTCACCTCACCTCAACACACCTCAACTCTCACCTCAACACACACCACAGCTGTACAAACACACAACCACCACAGCACGAGAACGATGTCGTCCAAGTACGCAGCACTCCCAGACCTGGTGAGCAGTCCCGCCTGTACAAATTGACCCAACCAGACCGCTGACCAGAAAAAACACAAACAGGACTCCTCACAGGACATCTACGAGACCCCCGACCTCACGGACGACGTCTCAACCCTCCCCGTTTGTCCCCCCCCCCCCAACCCCCACATCAACCAGCCCAGCTAACAGCACCCCCAGACCACCACCAGCATCCCCGACGACGACTCCCACGAAAACGACTCCGTCGACGGCAGCGGCCTCGTCACCGAGCACCTGCACCCCACGTCGGCCCGCGGCCGCTTTAAGCACTCCGAGATTGACGCGCGCGGCGTCGACTTCTCCGACCGCATCAGCGGCAAGCGGCGGTCGTACCGTGCGTCGAGCCGGCGGCGGCGGCGCCGCGGCGGTGGTGGTGGCGGTGGATACGAGGATGAGGCGGGCGACGAGGAGGGGTATGATAGTGAGGAGCTGTACGGCGAGGAGACGCTCGCCATGAGGGTTGCTAGGCTGCGGAGGGAGATTGAGGAGGTGCGGGCTGAGGCTGCTGCGAGTGGGGGGGAGAGTGAGAGTGGGGGGGAGGAGGGGGAGGAGGGGGAGGGGGGAGGATGGAGGTGATGACGAGGATGGAGGTGTTGAGTGATGCGTTGGAAAGTTTGCAGATACAGAGCCCCGAGGAACGGGGTGCGCAGGCGAAGCTGGCGAAGAAGTTGGTTGGGAGCCTTAGTGTCCCGCCTGAGCCTACCCCCATCACCACCGAGCCTACCCCCATCACCACCGAACCCACCGAACCCACCGCCACCACAACCACAACCGACCACACCCCAGCAGCCCACACAGCCTCCTACACAATCACCTACGCCCCCACCTTCAAACACACCCACGCCCTCGCCAAAGCCGCCGACTTCGACACGCGCCTCACCGTCCTCGAAAAGTGCATCGGCATGCCTACCTCGGCACTCTCAGACCCCTCCCGCACCCTCCCCACATCCTCCATCATCCCCACGCTCGACGAGCTCTCCCGCCAGATGTCCGTGCTCACCTCGTCGTCAACCTCCTCGCTCGACGCGGCCTCCCGCCGCGTCCGACAGCTCACGCAGGAGGCCGAGAAGCTCGCTGAGGCGCGGAAGGCGGCGAAGGCCGCTGCTGACGCGCGCGCTGCTGAGGACGCTGCGGTCGCGGGTGAGGATGTTGTCGCTGCGGTGGGGGCGGGTGATGGTGTGGGTGGGGGTGTGGTGGGAGGGGTGGGAGGGGCAGGGGGGGCAGGGGGGGAAAGGGATGCGAAGATTAATGCGCTGTATGGCGCGCTGCCGACGATTGAGGGGATGGGGCCGCTGCTGCCGGCGGTGCTGGATCGGCTGAGGAGCTTGAGGGCGATTCATGCGGATGCGGGGCGGGCGGTGGAGGCGCTGGCGAGGGTGGAGAGGCGGCAGGAGGAGATGGCGGCGGAGGTGGGGAGGTGGAGGGAGGCGCTGGAGAGGGTGGAGGGCGTGGTGGGGGAGAGTAGGGTTGCGGTGGGGGCGAATATGAAGGAGGTGGAGGGGTGGGTGAGGGAGTTGGAGGCGAGGTGTGGGATTGTGGAGGCGTTGGAGAAGGGCGTGTAGGGGGATGTTGTGGGTTGGTTTGGGGGTGGTGGTGGGGCGCTTTCTGAAGGTGGGGGAGTGGGAGATGGGGGTTGTAGATGGGGCATTGGCATTGGGGGTTTTGTGGTGGCCGTACTTTGGCGGGTAGGTGGGTAGTTAGTAATTTTTAGCTTGTTGGCTTGTTAGCTTGTTAGCTTGTTTCTTTCCAATGGTGTTTTTGAAGCGTTGGCTGTGAATATTATGCTTGTAGTGTTAAACGTTTGGTCATTGATAGGGACTAGGGATGCGGTGCTGTGCTTGTTAGGGAGGGTCTTCTGTGGCCTTGAACCTGCCAATGTAGACTATACTAGCACCCCGGAGCGACATGATCTTGAATAGAAGAAACATCACGATTCACGAGGACTGTTGTGTGTTTATTTAGGTGGATAGATACCCCAAGCTTTGTCTCTTTCAAAGTATAACCACTTTACTTGGTGCCAAGGATTATGCGCTCGTTTAATCAATTGGCTAATATGAGTCCGTTGTGAGCCTCGACTTAAGCTTCTATTCTATTATGTTAGTTTTCGGGGGTGGCTTGGTTTATAGATCTAGTGATCGTCTCACCACTATGACCTGGTCAGTTGACATGTACGTCTTGGATCCGTTATCTATTATTAATAAAAAAAATACTCAGCGAGCATTAATCAAGTCCCGCGAATTCCTGGTAATATATTAGCGAGTATGGTTCCGCGAGAGCAATCTGACACTTGAATGGTCGAGAGCATCTGCATAACCCTAAGCCTAATACGTCCAGATACCCTTTGAAAAATAGCCCTGTTCGGTAGCGACGAAAAACCCCGTGAATCCATGGACTGACCCCGATCTATAGAATAAAAACCAGAGGTGTTCGTTAAAAGCCAGTTGTTGCAATGTGAACCCCATTGATCTATGAAAAGTCCAGATTTTCTTCTTTATCTTCGTAGGTAGCAAAATGTTCACCAGAGTTTTCTCCTCTCCTTCAACCCATCTAGCACGGCTTTCATAAGTCTCGCCATTTTGGGCAGAGCTTGGGTGCGATTGATAGTTTTGACAGAGTTGACTCTCCACCGGATTTAATGCATCGAGGAAATGCATCAAAAAAAAAATGTACCTATTGGGAAAGTCGCTTGAAAAGCATCGTGGAAGTCATTGGGAAATGCAGTAATTAACTCGTCGGGAAGTGGATCAGGAAATGAATCAGGAAATGAACCAGGAAATGAATCAGAAATGAATTAGGAAATGGATCGGGAAATGGATCGGGAAATGGATTTTAGCCCAAACTAGGCTAAAGGTTTATTTTTCGAAAAAAGTTATTCGAGTTGGAATTTAACTCAGGTCATGAAGGGTTCTAATGACTTAGTAACTACTAAAATTTGGTTATGTTATATATAGATAATATATTATTAAGTCTTAAAAAACTATAATTTTGGTTATTTTGACATCGGAAAGTCATCACAAAAGTCGTCAGAAAAGTATCAAAAAAGGCATCAAAAAAGGCATTCTTTGATGCTTTTCCAGTGGAAACATTACTATGGTAGGATGCATTTCCTGGTGCATTTACTTCTGTGGTAGAGTGATAGCTAGGTCCGCAGTTATTGACAGCTAGGTCCGCTCTCTTTGATATGGTGCGCACACTCTTAAAGATTACACGGCGGCATACCTTAGCGTCGAACCGCATACAATTATAAGCCTTATTCAGCCGGCTTATCCAGAACGTAGGCTCACAATAGCCTTATCAGTACAAAAAGGTTCAGGTAAGTGCTATTTAAGCATGTTTTAAGGATGAAATAAGGCTTAAAAAAGGGTTTTTGTACTGATAAGGCTATTGTGAGCCTACGTTCTGGATAAGCCGACTGAATAAGGCTTATAATTGTATGCGGTTCGACGCTAAGGTATGGATGTGGAACAATTGTGGCTGGAGTATAAACTTCATAACTAGAACTACATTTCCATTGTTTTAACTTTTTTTGTTAAAAAATGTTATTAGCTATCGACTTTCCGCCATTTTCGGTTACTTTTAAGAGTAGGCGCACCATAGCTAGGTTCGCTGTGCTGTAGTGAATAACAGTCTCGGGTTGGGTTGGGCGATCAAGTGTTCCTTTTTGATGTTAGTTTTGTACAGGATATGTGGCGAAAGGCGACTGAATTGGGGAAAGGACACTTAGCTGAGTTTCGTATCGAATACTTACATGTACCTTTGGTTTCGGTTTTTATCCATGGATCGCGAATAGTGAGTAAGGGCCGGTTCGGTGGTTGGATACAATACTCTACCACAGGAGTAAATGCATCAGGAAATGCATCCTGCCATAGTAATTTTTTGGAAAAGGCATCAAGGTGATGCCTTTCCAGCAAGCGTCTCTTGGAAAGGCATCAACGAATATCTTTTTTGATTCCTTTTTTGATGCCTTTTTTGATACCTTTCTGACGACTTTGTGATGGCTTTCCGATGTCAAAATAACCAAATCCATAGATTTTCAAGACTTAATAATATGTTATCTATAACAAAACCAAAGCTTAGCGGTTATAAGTGGTTAGAAATCTTAATGACTGAGTTCAATTCCTACTCAAGTCGATTTTTTCGAAAAATAATATCTTAGCCTAGTTTGGGCCCAGGATCCATTTCCCGATCTATTGCCTGATCGGGCATTTCCTGATTTATTTCCTGATTCATTTCCCGACGAGTTAATTACTGCATTTCCCAACGATATTTTCGATGCTTTTCAAACGACTTTCCCCAAGGAAAATCTCGACGAGTTACCACATACTAAATCGACCTAAATCACTTGATGCATTTCCTTGATGCATTAAATCCGGTGGTAGAGATATCGTATGCATGATAAGAAAAACCCATGGATAAGAATAAGAACAATTGCGGCCAATCTTCGGCGCAACGGAACTAGGCCTAATGTTCCACCGATCCAATGGATAAGAAGGGCTATTCCTCAAGTCCAAGCATAGATCTTATTGGCAGTTTAACATAAACCCGCATAAAATATCAACGACTAATTGCACCCATCGAGCGCAGCAACACTTCGTAGACACGCATTTGATCTCAATTCTGGTTCCACTTATATATAAGTGCTACCCTTTCCCCCCTCAAATCCTGCCCCACTTTGTTACCCTCTTTCGCAGTCGATCGCGAGATAATTTCTGTCCAAGTTTATAAAGAAATTAATACGGGCGCTTACGTATGTAGATCTAGCATCATGATCGATAAGGGACACTCTAGAACTTTCATTTCCATCCTGCTCGTATATAAATTATCTAGATCTACACTAGCGGTGCGGATGTTTTTTTAATTCCATGCTTCATATCTAGATAATCTATGTTATAGAATACCAAAAACTAAACATGAGGGTAGTTACAGACATACAGCTACTACTAGTATCATCAGCTACCGAATACCTAAACTACCGAATATCTAAACTACCGCCGTATATATACCTTACTGGCCTCAGTCAAAGCCTCGACCCCCAAGTCAATCCTTGCCAAGATATCGGCGTTATATACTCATCGTTTCTCTCCGAGCCGAATTAGGTCCATTTACCTTCCCCGCTCAGAGACTCCTCCCGTGGTAAGCATTTCCCCAGAAGCCCTTATAAAACTCTTGCTAAAAGAAGAACTAAAGATAAGCCCTGCGTCCGTTGGTATAGAAGAAAACAATTATGCCCCCTACCCAAGTCAATATGTTTTCTTTCAGGTGCGACTCGATAAGCATCTCCTATTGCCCCTGGTCCAAAGAAATTAAGACGAAAGAGGCTACACCTGACACCAGGACGGGAAACTCGGGCGGAGAGCTTGTTGAGGTACCACCTTTGAGGTCAGAGGGTATGATTTATCCAGTAGTTCGAACGTCCGAGGAGCCTACTGCAGCATCTAACGGTACCGTCTAAATTGTAAAGTCACGCTCTGCAAGTTTTGTGCTGTATACTAAACGCAAATTGTTATAACGATTTACGGCAAAGTACTTTTTTCACATTCTTTTAATGATTATTTGGAAATATGTTGCGGGTATTTGAGACTACAGCCTTTTAAGGGTTTCATTTATTTATTTATTCTTATTTCAATAATTATGATAATATATCAAAAAGGACTCGTACTTATATATACGGTTAAAGTCATTACGGTTACTCGTGACGGATGAAATAATTCGCAACTTTCCCCGTTGACGCAACAATGGGTGACTTCCCGTGAGAACCTGGAAGGCGTTTAGGAAATAGATTTTTCAATCAGGATGCGACTGACTTCCCATGGCGAACAATACTTTCTATATTTTTAAGTACTGCTTTGGTTTAGTACGTAACATCAGGACCCACCCGGAACCCTTCTTAACCAATCACGCTTCGCCCTTTAAATTCCAAAGATTTAGAAATTTGAACGTACCCCCCTCCCCCTATTCAGATTCTGAATCTGGAACGTTGCCGTCTAAACTTTATTGCTCTAAATCCCTTCTAAACATCCACGGGAAGTCACCAAATATATTAACGAGTATGATTTTGCGAAAGCAATCAACGTCACACCAATGAAAAAAACATGGGGAACGTAAGAATCCGAATGAAACACTAAATTATTACACTCGCCGAGCTAGCGGTGGAGAGGGTGATGGGGGGGGGGGGGCGGGGAGGGCGAGGCCGCCGGTCCTATTCGGGCCGCCCGCGGTTGTGGGGTTTTAGTTGATATTCGAATCTAAAGTTTTGGTTTTCATCTCGTTCCGGTAGATTTTTGTGGGGTCGCTTAATCTTTTGAAGCCTGGAACTTCTCCCACACGTGGTTTAAGAGCGACAGGCCTAGGTAGGTGGCGCCAAGCATCTCGCTACATAAGAAGCTATGGTGGGTAGGTGTGTAAATTTCGGCGTTTGCAGCCAATCAATCTATAGAAATTGGGAGACCTACACCCATAATGGTACTAGCGCTTAGCCTAATGGTGGAGTTTTCTCTAATTTCCATACAAAAAAAGTTTCTCCACCCCTATGCCTTCTCGGGCCATAGCTTGTCGGCCAAATCCAACGCCTCGCGTGGTCTTCGTTCAAATTTATGGGTGCTTTTCCTCGAAGGTTGTGAAACCTTAAGCAGCAGCCTAGTGGCAGCTTAAGTCGTCGCGCAGGGCAACCCCAACCGCATTGGCCCACTCACAGCTCTACTTCGCACCATGCATGGTCGCCTGTGCGCAATGTGGCGAACCACCCCCCATTGATGCAACCTTCTTTCCTCACTAAGAGCCGCAAATCCCCTAGAAAAAATACATGTAGTGAGCTAATATATAAAATGAGCGGTCATACTTTTATATGTACTGTGGTTTTTTACTAAGCGGTGCACGGTCCAGGTCCAAATTTCATCCATCCAAGGGATAGTGGAAAATTCCCCTTGATCTACACGTTACCCCAATCAGCTATTCGGACCTTTACTTTACGCAGTAAAACCCAGTTCTAGGTCATCTAGATTAGACGGGGAAAAAAATACCCAATCTAATTGTATTAAGAGGAGAACGCAAAATCTAAGGCGTAACTGACCTCGTACCCACTCTAGTATTTTGTAGTTGCTGTGCCAAGACTTTCTGCAAAAGTTGTCGCTCACATAACTGCCAAGACCTTCTGCGAACTTTGTTCTCAAGTGCTAAGACCTGCATGCGAACAGGCCGGCGACCGAAATTGTGTAATGTTAAATTTGGCTTTCAAGTAAATAATCCGCACCATTGTTCCTTCTCCGACAAAAAACCACCCCTCTCTACAACAATTTTCGATCCCTTCACAGAATTGGTAAGCTGTCCTTGGGTTCTTCCCTCGATTAACTATCGGCTCGGGTAACTGCTAATCTAGCTCTTCTGTTGCTTTCTAGCCCCCGAAACCCTAAATCAATTGATCAACAGAAACCAGTAACGTACCTACCCATCATGATCCCTCCTCAGGTTAGCTTTATAACGTTCAAATGCGACTCCATAACAATTTCCTGTTGTCCCTGGTCCAAAGAAATCAAATCCGGAGACAGTGCACCTTCTCCTCCCACGGTCGACAGCAATAATATCGCCGAGAACCAACCTCCAAAGCCGGCCAGTATGGTCTACCCACTAGTAGATACGAGATCTGCAAGTGGTGACGTTGCGCCAGCATCTAACGATGTCTGATTAAAGGTAGATCCACTTCCACTCGGGACATTCTGGGGTACGCGGGCTAATTAACTTTTACGCAGGTCAGAAGCGGTAATATCGATTACTGGTTGAATTGGGGAGTCTTTGAGCGTTTTTTTAGAAGGATTATATGGGTATTAGGTCTACGGATATTTGTTTTGGCGTATCTTTTGTAGTATTTTCTTTTATATCTTTTTGACATACACCGCGCGCCGCGACTTTAATTTTCTTCTCACGACTGTACCACAAAAAAAAAGAAATTAAAGAAATTCGCGTAATAATTGAATTACACCTGCTAAAAACTAGTCCGGAGCGATGTAGAAATTCAAAATATGATCCATTAGACGGCCATCCACAGTTTTGAAAAGGCGAAGCATTGATCCGTCGTCTTTGGGCTGTGATTTTGACTCGCATTTTGAGGGGTGTATATTACAACCTACTGGTACTAGCCCGATTATAGATATTATCCGATCGTAATCAGACCTATCATCAACCTAGATCAATCCAAACTCTTGAGAAATCTGTACTAAAAAGTGCAGATTCGACGAGCTTTATTGATGCATTTGTTGGAGCCGCGGGGTTACTGCGGTACATAGATCATCATTGGTGCACTTACTCGCGCGAGTACAGTGCATACACAATACAATTTGCCAAGGCCGAGTGATAGTTCATGATGCCAAGCCAGGAAAACCTCGGTATTGCGTGCAGTGCTTAGTCACTACATACATGTACCTTGGCGAGGGATGTTTCAGCACCTGCCCTGCTCCGTGTCGTCGCGGCACCGTTCCCATAATATTCGAATTCCCGCGCCGTATCAAGTGTTTTTACTAAAAACTTTTGCTGAAATAGGTCTCGCACTGCCATCATAATATTTTCCTCCAACGCGCCAGCCAGATCTACTCTAGAACCCATAACACGAGCCACAATCATCCGTCACCCAAGCTCATCTATACACCTAGCTACAAGTAGCTACAAGTACCTCACACTAGCATCGCTTCGCCATTACCAAATGGTAGAAAACAAAACCCCCTCTCGAGCTCTGCCACTACCGTTAGGAGCCGCACCGCCAAGTCGCGCCACACCCGAGTGACCCCCTATGTCCCACTTACAGCCACCACACCCGCCACACCCGCCACACTACCCCAATCAACAAACCTTTGACGTCCAAGTAAAGTTGTGTGGTCCGTTGTGTGCCAGCCGTTACCAGGTTTCCTGCGGACAGGGGTGGTGTCTGCACATGCACGTCATCCGGACCCTGCATGTGCGTGCGTTACTGTTGAGGCGTGGGTGTGGGTGCAGGGATTAGGATGGTGTATGCATGCAGTGCAGGTGAGACAGTTTTGAAAGAAGGTGTGGGTGCAACGCGATTATTAGCCAATGGGCCCGAAAAGGAAATTAGTAGTAGTAGCAATAGTAGTACGGCAATCATTACCAGCTAAAGACAGACAAGACACACAGCTACTACTAGCACCTACTAATTAACTAATTAACTAATTAACTAATCATCACGCATCCACCGCAACCAACACCCTCGCCCCCTCCTCCCCACCCCACTCCCACCCCCCAACACCCACCCCAAACCCCGCCAACCACCTCTCCACCACGCCCCCAGCACCCCCGCCTCCCCCTCCCTCTCCCCCCCCTCACACCAAAACGTGTCATCACCTACCCGCTCCACCCCCTCCTCCCCCTCCCCGCGCATCGCAGCAGCACTCCCACAAACATACCCATCCCACGCCCTCAACCCCCCCACCACCCCCCTCAGCCGTGCAGCATCCAACGCCACCCTGCACCGCAACATATGCGTCTGCATCACCAGCTCCGGCACCGTCTCCAGCGGCAGCAGCGTCTTTGTGCGCCGCCGCGACTTTGAGCGCCGCGCCTGCTCCGGCGCCGGCAGGAGCACGGGCGGCTCGCCCGTCAGCGTCGTCTGTTGGTGGGCGGGTGAGTGCAGCGCGGCCGTCGCGGCGAGGAATCTGTTTTTATGGGGGGACGATTTGGGCGGGCTGGCTAGTGCAGACGCTGGTTCGTCGTCTGCGGGCGAGGGAGGGTCCTGGTTGAGGCGTCGGCGTTTTGGCGCTGGCATGGTGCGCCCGCGATGGGGAACTTCGTCGTCGTCGTCGTCGTCGTTGGCGGGGTTGTCGTGATAGATCGTGGCGGCGGATACGAACCCTTTCCTCATAGCCGGTGCACTCGCCTCGCCGTCCTCACCGCCCGTTCTGCGAGGTCCAGAGACCCAAGAGCTCATGACGCCTGCGTTCGCATCACCGCCTTTCCTGACCGTCCCCTCTCTGGGCCCACCCGGTGGACTCGCAGCGGGCGAAATCGGCGCATCTGCCCTGCCCCTATCACTCCTTCTATTACCCGGCGACACGATGACCGATGGCGGCGCATCTGCCCTGCCCCTACTACTTCTTCTATTCCCCGGCGACACGACGCCCGACGGCGGCTTAAACGGCCTCCTCAGCTGCTGCTGCGGCGATGCGCGGGCGATTGGGGAGTTTATCTTCGCGGCGGTCCAGGGGTTCGAGATCGTGATGTCTCTTTGTGCTGTTTCTTCGTTGTCTGGCTGTTGTTAGTTTGGGTGAGATACTAATAGGGTTAGGAATGGGGATTACCGGAGGCGGTGGGTTCCAGGGGCTTATATGCCTCCTCCTCGACATCGAAATCGTCGTCTTCATCGGCGCCGCCGTACATGTTGAAGCCCCAGTTTGTGGACTTGCGGCGCGGGGTTACAGGTACTGGTACTATTTCTGTGGCCGCTGTGGGGGGAAGTGCTGGTGCAACTTCATTAGACGGCCCAGCTGCAGCTGCCTCCTCCATGTCTTCCATCCCCCCGATTATCTGATCCTCCTCCTCCCCCTCCTCCCTCACCATAACCGCAGGCGGTAAAAGCGACCTCCCAGGCGGCAAATCAACACCCATAAACCTAGCATCAGCACCACCCATAACAGCATCCATCTCTCTTGCCGCAAGCTCCTCCTCGTCCTCATCATACTCCACATCCTGCACCGGCCTTACATACGACCTCCCACTCCTCTTCCCCCCGGGGGTTCCCGCACTTGGCGCCGGCACTGCCACGGCCTTCGGTTTCCTCGCCAGCAGCACCTCAAAGCCATTTCGCGGCGCCTCCACAGCTTTACCCTTGTTAGCGCCACTACTACTACCTCCATCATCGCTCTTAAGCTCGCCATAGAAGGCCTTCAGCATCCCCTCGACAGCCGCAAGCACAGCGCCGGCGTCATGGAACATGACGTCATCCTTCGCCGGCTCGATGTTCGGGTCGTAGGAGCCTGGCGGACAGCGGATATTGAGGTATATAAACGGGTCTGCCACCCCTGGCGCTGCCAGGGCAGCCTTGAGGTACGATTTGTAGAGGCCCAGCACCTGCTTCAGTGTTCCGCGCGCGCACGACACCGCGCGGGAGTCCACGAAGACGAAGTTTGTGCACTGCGGCTTCTTGGCGATGATGGCTGGCAAAGCTGTGGGTTTTGGGAGGAAGGCTTCGAGGGTTATTGGGTGCTCTGTTTCACCCTCTGCGTCTTGTTGGGGTAGAAGGAGGAGGAGGAGGTGGTGGTGGTGGAGATCCATTCACAGGCTGCGGCAACGTCTTTGCCGACGGCTTTCTGAACGGCTTCGGGAACGCTCTTGCTGGGTGCATAGACGACGTCCTCGGTGCGGCCTTTGCTCCCCTGTGCGGCTAGGACGCGGAGTGAGAAGCGACAGTGCGGGTGCGAGAGGTAGTAGCGCTGCAGTAGCGCCCGTAGCTTCGCAATTGACTTTGGCGCGCTTTTCAATGCATTCTACACCCACCATCAGCCACCATCAGCCACAGCGGCAACCACCACCCCTCCCCAAACAACATACCCAAAGAAACAACACGTACATACCTCTCTCCTCACCGGCAGCCCCTTCAAAAACCCTTCCACCCTCACCGTCGTCCCCACCGCCGCCCCCACCGGCCGTCTCCCCACCACCGCCCCCGTCTTATCCACACTGCAACACACGGCCACTTTCTCCCCCTCCACCCTCGTCGTAATCATCATCCCCTCACCCGCCATCTCCGCCGCGCTGGCCAGCGCCTCCCCGCGGAATCCCAGGGTACGGCAGTTCGCAATGTCGCTAAAGTCGCGGATCTTGCTGGTGCAGTGGCGGACTGCCATGGCGCCGCGGTCGGCGGGGGGGATGCCGTGCCCGTTGTCCTTGACTTGCAGGATGTCGAGAGTGTTGGTGGAGAGCTCGATGGAGAGGTGCGTGGCGTGGGCGTCGAGGGAGTTGTCGAGGAGTTCTTTGATGAGGGAGGGGGGGGAGGTGAGGGCTTGGCCGGAGGTGAGGGCGCGGACGGAGGAGGCGGGGAGGGGCTGGATGGACATTGTGGGTGGTGCTCTGGTTGGTGTGCTCTTTGGTGTGCTCGCTGGTGTGGTGGTGATGGTGGTGGTGGATTGGAGAGTTGTGGGGATTGGGAGGTGAAGCGAGCTAGGTGAGATGAGTGTGGGGAGACGCGAAAGTGTGGGGCTGGCGCGTGTGGCACGCGTTAATGCCCATCACCGCTGCACCCACGTCCCTCGTGCAGTTGTCAATTCTGTACAATTGACACTCCGCAGCTCGCTCTGAGACGTCACCAGTAAATACGCTCTACTTAATCTGTGGCCTACATCGCGTTTGGGGAGCATGCCGAAGAGTACTTGTTTCGGTGAGAAAACAGGTTACAGTGCCGGACAGTCAAATCAGCCCTGATATTCTTTTCAAACCCAGAAACTAGTCCCAATCGGGTAATATCTACTATTAATCAGTCTGGTCGTCCCAATCGGGTAATAATTCTTACCAAATTAGGCTTGATCTTGGCAGGAAGTTATTATTTCACATCTACTAGTATGTTTTTTTCGGGCAGATGCCAGGGCCCCGGGAGGTAGGTTACGGTAAAGTGTAAATAAAAATCACAGATACAACTTAAAGTCCATTTCCTGATTCATTTCTACACCAAAATTTGATTCATTTCCACGGGTTTTTTAGCGAGCATCAGGAAGCACATTTCCAGTAATGCATTTCACACAAAAACACTCACGTATAAAATTGATTCATTTCCTGATTCATTTCTATAGACTGTAGAGCCCGTACGTATTCACCACAACATGCTCAACACCCGGTCATCGATGGGTAATCTGCCCAGGTCCATGTACTAGTTCCACAAGTGAAAATCCCCGTTAAAGTGCATTTTTTGTGGTTATAATAAATACTGGGCTAGACCAGCCGAAATTAAATTACCTGGAGAAAATAAACTCAGCTAGAAACGCAAACGATCTATAGTTGGCTAGCTCTTCATTTTTTTTTTTCAGATACTTGTCACCTTTTGAATTCGAATTAGTTTCGACAGATACCACCGAGACCGCTGGAATCATGCTACATTTCCACATCCGCCTACACCTCTTCAAGTGCGGCAACATGTTCTGCTGCTTCAGCAGTAGAGATTCTGAGCCAGCCCTACCCGCTAAGCTGCCGGATCAGCCTAATTCGGGCTCGAACGTGTTGAACACATTCATACCAACCGAACCTCCTCTCATACAGATCCAACCTCAAAGGCAAGATGCGATGGAGCTTTCAATAATGGAATTACGAACTGGTACCATGGCCGAACCTACCCCCACATCGACGGCCACATCCACATCCACACCCACGGCCACGGCTTAAGAGATGACACCTAATTACGCGTAGTACGGCGATAGCATATACCTCTCTTGGATGTGTGTGTACTCTCCGGTGGATACAGATTATAATACGGTTTTATATTGCATTGGTTACTTGACGCATGACTTCAATTCACCAAACTTAAATATGATCATGAAACCATTTGATTTTCTTTTGCGAATTTCTAGAACTCTTTCGGCACTCCTTTTCTCAAGTTCACCTAAGCCACATATGGCTATGGCTCTTTCTCTATATGTTATGATAAACTGTCGAGTCGACCAACCATTTCCTTTTCTAAAGCTCTAGATCTATAGGCCAGGCCACCAGTACTATAGTTCATATGTATGTGATTGCGCTGATTCCTCAGCTTTCCTTTAATTTATTTCTTATTTGCGTTACTATGGTTATATAGTTATGGAATCTCTATGAGAATAATCGAGTCTAGCTATATCATAGACGATCACGCACTGCAGGGGGGGACGTAAGGCTGTTCTTTTAATTTAAAACTGCATGTATTCCCAGACTCTTTAATTTAAACCCGATGATGAGAGATCAAATCTGATCGCAGTAGAGCTTATTTACTCTAACCGTCAATTCTGAATTGCAGCTGACACTTCGAATATCGCTACTCTCCAAAGCGGTATTCACAAATGCCAATTTTGGGTGGGGTTGCTAGCCAGGCTGCCAAATAGTCAAAAGGATAGTATACTAAATATATACAGTTGATTACAGTACACTATAGTACTTATCACTAGTAGTGGCCAAGTTTCAACCGCGAGATCTCTTCTCGACCTGGGAATCTCTTTCACCTCCATAACGTACTTCCCAATGCATCTCCATGCAGTGCATGTACTTTGCTAAAGTAAGTAGTTGGCCATCTCCGATAGTTGCCCATGGCCAGTTAATTGTCAATGGCCAAGTACTAGCTCGCAGTTGACCATTGCCTTCGGCCCATTGACGCCAGCTTAACTAATTGGGATGCAGTCAATTATCAAGGATATGAGTGATTGATCATGCGTCTAATCAGTCAATTCAGTTAGGTATTGATTGGGGCTAGAAAGTAAGAGGGGGATCCGGGATATACGTACTGTAACGATGGCTATCATTCTCCTGCACATGGAATCACTCACCTCCTGTGGTAGAATTGATCCCCTCATACTAAGTTAATATAATACGGGAATACCAGTTAATTCTATTGTCAGGTTACAAAAATAACTACGCACCCCGCATAGCAACCAGACGCGATTCCCAATCCGTTTCATTCCAGCTATGGACAAGAGTATTACATATAGTTCCTTAACCCTCTAGATTCATGGATATAGAATCACCTTGTTCATATCTATGGTGGTTGTCGAAATATACGTACTTGGATGGTTGTTGGTTGTCGTTGGTGCGTAGTTATTTTTGTAACCCGACAATATATTCCCAATCTTTAGTAGGTAAATATAATTCTACTAGACCAATATGCCCGTAAAGTTGTGAGAGTACGTTACACCTCTTCAACACGCGCGCGATAGACTACAATTTGACAGCAGGGTAAGTGATCAGAATCTGATAAGTGAATGCTGCGGTGAATACGTGTATTTGTCTTATTAGATTCTAATCACTTTGTCCTATGGTTGGGGACACCTTGAGCCGGAGTGTCAAAGTTGCCGAACTTTGAGGCTTAATGGCCAACCACCACAACACATTAAAATTAAAATAGCTCTGTAGGGTGATAGAAAAAGAGATAAATAATACTGTAACAGAGCCTAATTAATTTTATCTGTTGTGGTTGTTGAGCTATTGAATTTCTAAAAGTTGGGTTTTTGGTGAGAGGCTGACTGAATGTCGCACTTCCACACCAATAATTACCTGATTAGGAAGTACTTTAGTACATAATTACCCAATTGGGAATAGACCACTGATGGCTAGCCAATATCTTGGCATAAATCTACTGTCTTGGCATTTTCGGAGCGATTTGGTGCCAAGTAATTACTAGACTAGGAAGGTGATCTTCACTAGGACCATGTCGCACTCTTCCGTCTCTAGGTGTCCCCAACCATACACCCTAGTACGACGGTTACGTCACGGCACTTCAGAGTTAGAACTCTGACCTATCACATTGCTACTCGTAAAAAACGCCGATATGCGGACCCAGTCTACCCCCAAAGCTCGAAAAATTGGCTATCTCCGGCCAGGGATTATCAGTCGAGTGATTGGTTGAATGGCATCGATCTGCATCAGAAGTTTCCCATACAAGTAATTTTGATCTCTGGAAGCTAGCCAATTCGAGTTATGGCGGTAGTCCGGAAACGCAAAAAAATTATGAAAAGAATTTGAATCTGGGCTAATAGCTGGCTGTGTTGGCCAATTGGGTTATCCTCGCCTACGTAGGACCTGGGTTACATGTACATATAATTGGCTCGATGAAAAGAGGGGACTTGAACATTAATGGCTGCATGCATCGTAGCTGCTGCTAAGGTGGGACCGGAATTAAAGTGAACTTCCCCTGTTAAAGTGCATTTTTGTGATTATAATAAATATTGAGCTGGATCAGCGGTGAAATTAAATTACCTGCAGAAAATAAACTCAACTAAGCGATCTATAGCTGGCTAGTTCTTCTTCATTTTTTTGCATATTACTTGTCACCTTTTGAATTCGGATTAGTTCCGATAGATACCACCGAGACCGCCGGAATCATGCTTCATCTCCACATCCACCTACACCTCTGCAAGTGCGGCGCAATCTTTTGCTGCTTTGGAAGTAGAGAGGCTTTGCCCGCTAAGCTTCTGGACCCAGAATCAAGCTCGAATGGCTCGAACACGCTCATTCAGACCCAACCTCAAAGGCCAGATACAATGGAACTTCCAGAAATAATCCAAGCCGGTACCATCGCCGAATCTACCGCTAGTGCAGTCGCCACAGCTTGAGGAACGGGAATCTTACGACCCTTATGATGTTCGTATAGCTACATGTAGCTACTACTAGTGCATGCCTTTCCTGACCTCTCTTAGTCTTCATTTGCTACGTCGTCTTCGGCAGGTACCAGGTCAGATTATGATACGGTTTGGTTTGGCGCATTAGGGGGTATTAATTGCAATTGAAAATACGGTTTCAGGCGTATGGAATTGTTTGATTCTTCTTTCTTTTGTTTCTTTACGCTTAGCTGGTTCTGTAATTTACAGCTCATAAACTGAGACCAACGATTTCCTTCTAAAGCTAGATCTAGAGGCCAGACCGCCATATCAGTACTCCTGTGAAACCAGATATAGTAGCTATGCTCCAATAAACGGGCTTCTGTCTATTCTGCCCTCAAGCTTCTTGTCACGCGCTATCCCTTAAGCTGGCATGCTGACCCCCTATAATAGAGGAATTAAATTTGTATGCGAGATCTACTATTTGATAAGAGAGATAACAAGATCTGTTAGTAAAGCCACATAAAAAGTTGCTTGTTTTGAGAGGGTCAGCATTTGTTGCCAGCTTAAGGGATAGAGTCCCATCTATTCCACTGCTAATAGAGATAGGTAAAGAAAAAACAGTAACTGTGTTCAACTGAGCACACATTACCATATGTAGGTACAATCATGCGTAGCCCAGATCACGTGGTGCCAAGGATGATACAGTTTTTGTCTTGGTAGCAACTGCGAAATAAATGAGCTTTCCATCGAGGTTACATAATCAGCCTTATATACCATGATGTGTCTTGCACGCTGTAGCACGTGACGTATGATAAGGCTTAACATGTGGCTGAATAAGTGGCTAAGGAAAAGGTGTCTAGACAAGAAGCAACGTAAGAGAGAAGCTACACACTAGATTAGTCTTCCTGTATCCGTAGTTCATCGTCACCAATACATCGTCTGTCTTGTCTTTAGTCTACGTCGAGTTTGATTGATCCTCATTTGTGATCAGTTGGAACAAGACTCTAGAGAATACAGAAAACAGCCAGCAACGCCATCCAAAAATCATTTGGGGAATTTCGTTTTTCTGGGTATATAAAAAGATTATGGTTCCTGCTAATCTAGAACCACAAACCATCCGAGCGAGCTTTCTCTGAACAGTACTTTCCAATACTTCCTTCCGTCTAGCTGGACCCGTCAATCTCATTTTGAGCTTTGGACCTACAAGGCCTCAACCTTATATTACAATATATTATAATTATATAATCAATAATGCTTCAGATCCACTTCCACTTCTGCAAGTGCGACACTATTTTTTGCTGCTTCGGGAGCGGAGAAGCCTTACCCTCTAAGCCTCCGCCTCCAGGCCCGAGCACGCTCATTCAGACCCAACCTCCAAAGCAAGGTGCAATGCAACTTTCTGTTCTATGCGCTCGACTAGAGTACACCCACACTATGCAGGCGCTTGGCGTTGGTGACTAAACCGGTGACATCAGATTCGATTTGCAGTATATATTGTCTCTGTTCTTGCGAAGCCCCGCCGAGTTCTGTTGGGATTAACATTCTTGTACGAATCCTGATACCTGCGCTTGCCTCCCATGAGGCTGATAAAATTCGTGATCCATCATATCATTGGGTGCGCGTGCCAAGCGCCAGGCGGGTTTTTGGTCCTGTCAGCAGTTTTCGATTATATACGGTAAGTAAGTAGAGAAATACATAAGTCCCTTCTCGCTAATATTATTTGTCAGACTCATGTATGAAGCTTCTACATAGGATACGTTAACTATAATATGTACTTACTATCAACATTTAGAGAAGCACGTATTTCAATCCAGCCGAACAGCTTAAGAGATTGAGTTTGTAAATAAGAATAACTCTGATGTATTTCGTGCAGATGAGTTAAAGGTAGGGTTAGGGGTAAAGTCCCTGCAGCGGGCCAATGCCTGAGCCAGTGGTTCAGTCCGACTGCAGTCCATTGCAGTCGACTGTGCCAAGACACGCAGTCCAAAAAGACGGACGGACTGCATGGACTGCAGTCGACTGCGGTTTTCCAGCCAAGCCAGTCCGTCCAAACACTGGACGGACTGAGGACTGCGGACTGCATGAACTACCTAAAACAAAATTGTTTTTATGATGTTTATGATTATTGAATCGATCTCAATCCTTCAGCAGTGCAAGGAGTATAAGACAAGACCTTTTTAATATTATTCCTGTTTTCTTCAACAGTAGTAATACATATTGTCTATGAACTCCTGACCCTGAGCTACCTCAACCCAGTAAGAAAGTACTATTGCATGCCATGCAAAAGATAGCCTTGGTGGGTTTTTTCTGTGTATGTAATAGTAGTTGCGTCTGGAAACGCGAGTAGGCGACACTCTAAGAACTCTGACCCTTATAATTCAGTCTATAGTCTGACTACAGTCGGTTGACGAAGCTGTCATGATGATGATGATCCCGCTTACTCATGTTCATATAATATCACTCGATCATAGTTTATCACTCGTTCTACCGCTTCATGTACACCACCAACAGCCTGAGCCCCCGTATCTCCCTTTTTTGTTTTTGTTTAATTCATTAATTGCATCCCCGTATCTCCCTGCCATAGGTATGATTTTGACTTTTTCTTTTCAAAAACAAAAGTGAAAATGAAAATGGTTGTTTTAGAGATTTATTCGTTTATGTGCAAGTGAGTGATGGTTCGTGATGTTAGTACCCTTACACCAACACTGTCTAGATCTCTACCATCACGAAGATACAAGTACTACACCTAACCCTCAGTACACCCAGCAATTTCCCGATGCAAATTGCACACCGAACCTTATCCCATCACCTCAATCAGGCGCAAAATCACCAACCACACCTACTTCTAGCCTAACCATATCCATGTAGAGAACTCGTAATATCCTTTTCCCCCCCGACTTTAAATGTGTGAGGACACGTCTCTCAGCTTTCCGGGTTTAATTTGGGATACACTCAACCACGGCTCGAATTCCGGTCATCTAGGTAATGCATGGATGTAAATATAGCTCTCGGCCATCAACGCATCGGATTTTACCTCTTGCGACTACCCACACGTAATCACAACGTGAGCTACTTACTCCGCCCGTCCCGAAACTTGCGATCCCCAACTTCCAATCCACATCGTACTAAAAGTTAAAACCACAACCACCTACTTGTATGTTCACGATACTCATTCCAGAAACACGTACGCGCTCCAGTCCGCGCGCAAAAAGAGTACAAGTGGAAAGCCGTAATCGTTGACACATGTGATATAATTCCCGGCTCTTATGTCACGACTACCTATCTGTAATTTACCACAAACAGCCCGATGACTCGTTTCAATTCACTAGCTCCGTAATAGTAGTTCGCAGTATACTATCGATTCGCCGATAGAAAATTTCAAAAATCGCCTATATGCATATTAATTATACGCATCACGTATGTACATATAGCTAGTAACTACCGCGCGGGGCCGAACAGTCGCCGTTTCTCTCAACACCGCTTAATCCTCCGGTGAATTCTCACATGCCAAAACCCCTCAATCCCCGGTGTTGTAAAAACAAGCCTAGCTAGCTATCCCCCTTCTCGCGCAAACTTAGTTTCTTAGACCGGCTACACACGTATCCCATGATCTCCGCGGTTTGTCGCAACGTTACCAACAACCCAATTCCATACCCCAGCTTCCCCTTCTCTCCGGAGATATGGCCAGTTACATAAACCACCATAAACTCCGAAACTTCTCCAGCCCCCAACGCGAAAAGAATTTGGTGGCCCTCTTCAATCGCGAAAATGTATACTATAAAAAGGTACTGTGGCGCAATTATAATCACAGTCTATCACTCGATTATCACATGGAATTATGGTGCCCGGAAAAATCACCGTCTTCTCAATTTCCCCACCCAGGTGTGTAAATTTCCAGATGAAGTGGCCACGTTGCCCCGCTCTCTCTCTGGGAGGACACGGTTGTTTGGAAATTAGGATTACAATATACGTGGCTGTTCCGAGGGGAGGTAACAAAATATTGATGAGTGTGGTTAGCGTGCACCCGAGGGAGTGGTTAAGGTTATCTGCTAAGAGATAGATCTGCGCAAATCACGATCGACCTAGGGTTTATCGTGAGATTTGTTTCCTTTTCCTTTTCCTTTTCCTTTTCCTTTTTCCTTTTATTTTATTTTTATTTTTTTATTTTAATGTATACATACGAGCTTTTTCTCTTATCGTTTGGTATTTAGGAGTATAGCTCCTTGCGTGTGGTAGCTTCTCGATTGTATTTAATTTCGTTTGTCTGTTGCACGTAACTCCCCGCCTAACCCATCGATTACGTTTGTCGAATCCCTCACGATGATGTATTCCCTCTGACTAGCACCACATATATCGGTAACTGATTGATTGATTACTTCATTTAATTGTATGAATACATACATCGGTAATGTCTTGGTTCTTGTATAAAAGCCCTTTTTTTCATATGTTTCTTCTCCACACTTGTTACTGATTTTTATATCCGATTCAAACATTAACATTTATTTATTCCGCCCCCTTACTGTTCTTCCTTCCACATATATTTTGCCCATCATCACAGATTCTTTGAACATACACCTTGCTTCGTACACCTTTCACTCTCTCACAACCTCTTCAAACACTTCTCGAGTTACTTGCATCCACGTTTCGTCACTGAGAAATCCCGACCACAAACCATGCATTCAAAACTCACCTTCACGATATACCCTCAGGGTACCTCTTCTACCCTCAAAACCCCACCATCTTCTCCGTGGTCGCACGTTGTCAGATCGGAGCCCGAATCTGATTGGATGGCCGAAGCTGCCGAATACTACCAGCGAAAGTTGGACAAATCGATGCAGGAACCCTCATCCCCAGTTCCTCCCAAAATTTCTCGGGTTCCTAAGCGTGATCCTCCCCGAAAATGTTCCAAGATTAAATCCGCTCCTACCACTCGTGCTACACCTGCGCCAGTGTGGCCAGATCTGGAGCCTGAGCGTGATTGGGAACAGGTTGCCGCTGAGTACTATCAGCGAAAATACCACATGGGTCTTATGGTGTCCCCAAAATCGGAAACACCAAAAAAATCGGTAAAGAAGATGATAAAATCCTTCTGCAAATCTCTTCCGGGTCACCGAGAAATCCCGAAAATCGGCTTGTCAAAATCCTGGGTTCGATTCCGAAAAGCCGATCCCGAATCTGATGAGATTCCAATTCTCGGGCCCGAGTCCGAGTCCGGCGATGATGCTTTTGATATCGCCGATGAGATATGAGATCTATGCCGTGTCCGAGCCTTGGTGCCCGGAGTTGACCCCGTCTCGGGGGTGGCAAGATGTTGGGTTTTGGTTTTGGTTTCTTTCTGTTTTTCTTTTCTTTTTTAATTATATTTATTTAAATCATGTACTGGTTTCCTTGAAAGATGGAGTTTTGGTGTATATGCTTTTTTTTGGGGGGGGGGAGTATGCAAATATATCAATGGTTTATTTTTGGGGAAACATATTCTTTGCCATTGAGTGTGATGTGTCTTATATGTGCCGATAATAAGATTAGAGCCTTGTGATATGGATCGTGAATAATCAAAAGTCTGATCCTGCTCTATTAGTCAAAAATATTAAGTGGCGAAGAACCATTTCGAAGTTAATCTTGACACTTGGTAAAAAACAAGTGAGTCAATTTCGATTTCACCAAGACTAGATCTCTTCTAGTCGTAGTCTTCCCAAGCGTAGTAAAACCTTGTGCTAGCGACTCCAGGATAGACCGAGTAAAATCCTAGGCAACGGAAGAAAGTGTAGTCGATTCTGATTATAAGGATAGCAATCAGCGGTCCCGGAATATCTTTTTACCCATACTTCCTTTCTTATATAGCGATACTCGCCTTATAGAATATAGTCAATCAAGATTTTCGGTCCCGGCCGTATCCTTGTATGGAGAGGTTGATATAAGAAGTTTTGGTTGGCCATGTGAACCTTTGTGGATACCCGGTGTGAGTAGCCGGTGTTATTAAAGTAGGTACTTTAATAAGCAGCCCAGAAAAAATCTCATAAAGTTAGAAATATTCTAGATCTATTTATAGGCCATATTAGATTCGTTGTTGTTTTCTATCTCTTTATATTCTACCGCTCCATCAGAGATTGTCATCCCTAAAACTTTCTATTATAGGCATCAATCCAGATATGATTCGAGGTGTCATGGAGTCTTACATAAGGGATAGTTTAAGTAAATGTGATGATCTTCCTTATATTGAATTCATCCTGCGTTGAATATGGGCCGGGATAGTTCTTTCGAATTATATCTTTCGACTTTCAAATCAAGGGGGGGGGTTGAGGAATAGCTGCTCCTCAATATCCCTTACTAGAGATTAAATTGGAATGAAATCTCTGAGTGATATTCGGCCCATGAACCAAGCGTCATCTTTGTATAAACGCGTAACCAGCCATTGACAGATGTCTAACCCGCTCCTATTAGCGGTTATTAGCCAAGAAGTATTAAAAACTTCATGTTCAAGTGGAACGGAATTCTGTACCATTGGGTGGATGTAACATCATAGATAATCACTCGATAATCTTGGCGGGGCCATTGCTTTTGATTTTTCCATCATTCCAAACTTTGTTTCGTGACTGCCGCCGCCTTTTGTTTTGATTTGATAATCTCGGTTATGATGGTTGTCAAGAGCTTAGTTCCTCGTTACTTCCGGGTGCTCTTGCTACTGCCGTCATGGTTGCTGCCTCTCACCAAACTGATGGTGATATATGGGAATGCATGGTGAACCGCAAAAGTGGTGAGTTTAGTGAAGAAAGCGATGAGTAGACGGGGATATATGTGGCGGTTTTATATGATGATAATGTGTATGTAGGTGATGATTGATGATTGTGGTGATGAAGACGGTGATGGGGATAGGGAGAGGTGAGAGAGGTGGTTTATATATGTCTCTCCTCAGCTATGTACACTTGGCAGACCCACAAACGCCAGGTGAGCCAGGACACAATGTAACTAGGTCAAGGAAAAACCTTTTTCCGCTGCGGTCCGGCCCATGGGGCCAGCAACTCTATTTCCACCAGGATCAGGGGTTTTGTCAGTCTTATTCCTGAAGATCCCAGACAGAATGTGCCGATACGGCAATGTGTCAATACGGCACATTCTACATGTAGGTACGAGGCTATGTTTCTCTCTCCGGCAAATTGTTGGCCCCCACGGCCTCGGCCCAGACCATGTTCATGCACGACTAAGCTTGGTATCCGTTACCGTGTCTAGTAGTTATGAAGCTTCCTCTCTCTTGCAATCCACCTCCTACGATCTTTCTGAACACTAGTTGTATCACCGCTGACATCGCGCCTCTCCACCAGAACTTAGTGCGGAACAGAAAACCACCAGCAGCGTTATCCGTATACGTATCAGCGGCATATACATATCGGGTAGCAGCAACGAGAATACCATGGTGATATAAACCGGTAGCTTCAATGAGCGTACCGATGAACTCTAATGGTGATAGTCTCTAAGACGATAGCCCGGCATGCAGCGCCTGCGTGTAGCTTGGTCTTGCAGAGAAAATGAGGAGAGTAACGATATCGTTTATGATAGTAGCGACATCATCTAGAACCCTAACATAAATCTTTATCCAACCTTTTCTCGCATTAGCTAAAACACCCCGGGTCGACAGGAGCGTAAAGCTTTCTTTATTAATCTGATCTATAGATCTAATCATATACCTAGGCCCGGTTGTACTCGGGTTCTAAAATAAATAAATGATAATTTCCGATAGAAGCAAATACAGATGAATTTCGGGCCTATGGCCCCAAAATACCCGGCTCGGGTCCTCGGGCCAGTATCGACCGGCCGACTATCCTCCCGACGAGCCCCCGGAGTGCACCGCGTACCATCACCATTGAGCTCTAACTGAGCCTTTAAACACATAGAACTTCAATCGAAAGGAATAAAACGTGAGGAGTGGATAGGTGTTAGATGTCTCCCGGGCTTCAGATTTCGAGGATTTTGAGGGATGAAAGTGAGTTATTCGATGGGAGAGAGGCAAATACAACAGCTAAACACCATAACTCTCAAATGGCAATAGACGTGATAAATGAATTAACCGTGGTCAATGGTATAAACCATCGAGTGATATCTCATGATTAAGTAGCACACAACGTCGTTCTGCTAATACCAGGCTACAATTCAAACGTCCATATTAACCTATCTGGCAACCACTCAGAAGTACTTAAATACCACACTGATATATTTCAACATATCTGGACATCTACATCCACAACCACACTCTATCCAGCCAGCCAGCCAGCCAGCGTCAAACCACCACAGCTCCATAAAAGCTACACCACCTCGCTTTACAACGTCTACAGCATTAAGCCCCCATCTTAACACAACGCACAACTTTAACACAAGCATAAATACCACCATGGCCATCACCCCACCCCCCCCCCCCCCCCCGAGGGAACATGTTTCTTCGCCCCAGGCAAGTAACCATGTACCTCGCCGCCCAAGAGCGGCAACATAACCAACTTTGTCATGAAGGGGCAAGGATACATGTATGGTTATACAGCTAGGGTCGGACAACTAGGATGGGACACGTAATCGAGTGACACGAGAAGTAATATAACTTACGGCCGCCGATGGGTGACACCCCAGGGGAAAGAAAATGTGTTACGGTGTCTGGTTGTGGAGTGAGGTACCCCCTGACCTGGGTATAGGCCTTGTGCCTACAATTCTGTTCTATCCAAGGGAATCGTGACCTGTTATTACTGTGTTCGGCTGCTGGTTACCGTTGTGTTGAGCGAGCATTCGAATAGATCCCAAACCCATGCAATAAATAAAACGCCATATAGTAAACAAAGCACCATGTAGTAAACATAATACCATGTAGTAATCAGAACACCATGTAGTAAACAGAAATGCACTACACGAAAGCTACGATAATAATGGATTCCAAAGTTTCTCAAACAGTTTTTTCATACTAGATATAATATTACACTAAAGAAATCTCCTCTTCAACCCATGATACGGTCTTTTTTTCGTCCAACACTAGCTTCATCATCTAAACTCACACACGCAGACACAGAATGCACAATCATAAATAATTGCCAGAAGAAGAAATTTAAGATATTATGTAAACTTTAGGAAAGAGAAAGGAAAGAGATGACCGCTCCAAAAGAGAAAAGAAATTCCCAACCAACCAAACCACAAACTGAACCCAGACGCGAACTTAAATACATACATTTCCCCCATCCTAGGGCCCACAATGAGGAAAAACATGGAAACCATGAAACTGACGTAAGGTTCTCTTCACACAACACAGGCTTGTTTTTCCTTAGATACTTGTAGGATCCAGATTGTACTTTTGGTGAACGAATATCGAAGAAATCGGACGGTAAAAGTAGAAAATTCATTCCAAAAGTATACCCAGGGAAATGATAAGGAAAGTATATTACACCATTTATGAAGTGAAAAGCTGGGCAAGACCGAAGTGCTGCTCAACATTGTAGGCACCGGGTGCCTTCCAGTAGTCATCAGTGAAGGTGAAGTATGCGACACGTCCAGGCAGAGCGGCAACCATGGCGGCGACGGCAGTGGCTTGTTGAGCGACACCGGGGACGGCGAGACCGTTAGCCTCACCGGATGAGGGCCAACCGCACTCAAGGACCCAAGCCTTCTTTCCAGAGCAGACAGCTATATTGACAGACAGTTAGTATATATTCGTTCAAAGTTGGAATGCGAAATTATACGACTTACCCTCAGTGAGAGCGACCTGGCTGGACAGGAAAGTACCAGCGTCAGAGGCAGCGGTACCAGCGTTAAAGAAGGGGTGGATGTTAACACCAATAACATCCATAGCAGCGCAAAGGTCGGAAGCACCGTAAGACTGGAGGATGTTCAAGGGCTCAGTGGTAGTGACAGGGCCGCTGTAACCAGCGTTCTTGAGTTCGGAGCCAACGCTGGTCATGTAGCCGGCCAACTCGGATGCGGAACAGTACCCGTTGAAGACAGCCTCGTTACCAATGACCACCAAGACAATCATGTCCCACTTGCCCCAGGCGATGATATCCTTAATCTGGTCGGCGCCAGTGGAGCCACAGCCAGCCTTGAGAAAAATGCCAAGAATCAATCCAAGGCCGTGCTTCTCAGCAGATCCACCAACATTCTCGAGACCGGAGCAGTCGGTGGAGTAGATACGGATGTTCTGGAATCCCTTGGAGGCAATTGAAGCAACATCGGTCTCGACTTCCTCAGCGGTCTTGCATCCACCACCGTTGGCGTATGGAGAGTAAGTAATGGCCCAGAGACCGCCGTTGGAGGTAATCTCACCGACGGCGGAAGACGCGGCAGGGGCGGCGGAGGAAACAGAGTTCGAAGGGATAACAGTAGCGACAACGCTGGAGACACTTGAAACGATGGAGTCAGCGGGGGCAGTAGTTGAGCCGGCGGTGGAAGTTGGGACCGCAGGGGCAGCAGTGGTGGTAGGAACAACGGCAACGGCAGTGCTGGTTGCATCAGAAGTAGGAGCGGCGGTGAAGAGCGGGCAAGTGACAACCTGAGAAGTGACGGTGATGGTGGTGACAACCTCAGGCTGGACGTAGGTTCCAGGAGCATAGGCGGTTGGTACTGGGTACTCGACGGTGGTTGGTGCAGGAACATCAGTAGTGGTAGCACCAATGGTGTAAGTACCAGCAGTCGGGCAGATGTAGGTGGTAGTGTAGATCTTGCTGGTAGTAACACCATCATCAACCTCAACAGTGGCAAGCGGGCAGACAACAGTGGTTGAAGTCTCGACGATGGTGGTAACACCACCGTAGGTCTGCTGACCGGCGGGGAGCGAAGTGGTCTCAGGGACACAGACAACTTCGGTGCTTGTCAATGTCACTGTGGTAGCTGGGATGGTGTAGATACCGGGGGTAGCAATGGTGGTCACCTGCTGGGTGGGGACAGGTCCAGCTGGAGTAGTGGCAGGAGCTGAAGCAACACCAGAGACTGACGAGACTGCATCCACCTCTGACGAGTAAGTAGTGATGGTAGTCAAAGATGTTGAGGTCTCAGTGTGTGTGACGGTGCTGGAGATAGTTGTGGTAAGCTCATCAGTGGGGGCAACACCAGATGGAGCCCCGGCAGCTGGGACACCAGTTGATGTACCGGTTGAAGGAACACCAGTTGAAGGAACACCAGTTGAAGGAGCACCAGATGGAGCACCGACGTCTGGGACACCAGTGGATGAGCCATATGAAGGAACACCAGCAACGCCCGAGGAAGCAACACCCTCACCAGTTCCAGGGACACCGGAGCCAGGGACACCTGAACCTTCAGCTGGGGGGATTGAGTATGTAGCATCAACTTCACCAATGGGGACAACGGTCTTTACTGCCTGGACAGTAGTAGTGGCATCGGAGACGATAGTCGGCTCAGGGGTGACTATTGAAGCATAATGTTAGACACATATGAACCCTACATGTGCACAATCCCACGATCTTCATGGGATAATACGCATATCTTAAAACATGGGGGAAACACTCACGAGTGACCTCAACTAAGTATGAGGTGACATAGGTAGAGCAAACACACTCGTCCGGAACGACCTCAGGAACAATCTCGCGGGGTGCCAAATCGACATGGGCAGCATGGGCGTGGCGGCGGTGGGAGTGTCCTCGTGCAGACACACTGCCTAGGAGGGCAGTCGCCGCAATGGCAACAAGACTGTATCTCATGATGATGATTTAAAAACTAAATAATCGGGAAAAAAGAAATAACTCTTTAACCGTCGATCAACCGCAAAAAGTTGGGTTTGATATGGAATGCTGTAGTTGGTGAGTCGCAAAAGAAAGGAATGCCCGCTAAAAGAGTGAAGCGGTTGTGTACGTGAAGATAGGAATACGCAAAGTTGCCTGGAACGAAGGTTGCCTTGTGCGTGGTGAAGGAGAGAGAGAAAGGAAGGGGAAGATGGAGGTCAACGGCTGCATATTAAGGGAAGTGCAAATCAAGCCCAGCCCAATCGCACCCCTCCAAAAAGGGGGTGAACATGTACCTGACTGTTGGACGACTTTGGCCTCAATGCTAAGACTGTAAGTTGAGTAACTGACGCCCGGGGTCGTCGCAGGCTGAGGCTGCATGGATAATCAATTCTAATGAGATGGATGAACCCAGAGAACTTTCCTGTTCCTGATGGTCGTCTCATCCAAAGATGGCAAAGTCGATCATTTCACAGTACACTGACCTGCCCGCTGCTGGCTGCTACTGAGAACGAATTCAATTTCGACAAGACGGGACAGACACGTTTCTGTCTGAGTCCTATTGTTCGCCCACACCGCCCACTTTCTGCCCAGTATTTTTCCTTCGCGAAGTAGAAAACGGGCAAGTGGGCGACTAATGCTCGAAATTGAAAAAGCTGCGACCAGGGGCAAAAAGGAAATGAGCCCAGCAAACAAGGATGTTAGTAGGCTAGCCCTCCAATGGGAAGAACGAGCTGCCGATTCCGTTGTTGTTGGCGGCTGCAGTGTTGACCATCCATGCTGACCCCCTTCCTGCAAGGTACCTAAGGTACAGCTTGGCTGCAACAACCATGGTCCAAGACAGCAGCCTATCAGATCTTAGACCTCGTTCCAGGGCCCAGGACCCTTCAAAGTCAGCATCATGAGCTCTCGAGGGGGGGTCTAGGAGCGGCGACAACAGCAGATAGAGCAGATTCCAGATATATATTGAAAGGTCATAAATCTTCTGCCGCGAAGCGCTGGCAAAGTGCGTCTCGCTGCTGTGTTGCTGCTGTGGTCGCAGCGACGATTGTACGTAGGCTTAGGAGATTTAGTCTGCTGAACAGTTACTTGGATTTGTTTGGAAGGTTTATTCAACTATTTGGCATCTTGAGGTGACAACGAACTTTTTGGCTTACTTCAGCTTGCGAGAGCTCCTCAATTGATTTGAATATATCGTGGCCTTGGCCTGCCGCGGTCCCATCCTATCCATCCCAAGCCCCAAAATAAAGCTGATCTGTTCTAGGGATTCGGATCCACGAAACCCCCAAATAATTGCTTGACCAAAACCTTAACAGCCTGTTGTTATTGATGGTCCCGACATGGCTGTACGACATCAGGATCAGGGTGGTCTTTGGAAATTTTGGAGGCGTGTTTCAAGAACAGTAATAACGGCTCCGCCCACCATCTACAACCCCAGTGCGGGGACATCCATGGCCACCCCCTGCCTCATCACCGTGGAAGTACCTACAGACAGTGGTCAATAATGTCCTCTGCGCTGTACTTCTCCCCGCACATTGGACAACAAAGATAATCAATCTTAAAGACTACGGGCCACTCAGGCCATGATCGCTAAAGCCGCCAGTCCTTTTAAGTTCTCCTAGATGAATCATGAGCCCGAGCCCTACGTACAGTACCTATCAGAGTACCGTCGACCTGGATCCTGCTAATTCTCTATAGATCTAACTGTTTATGACTGTAGAACTTGGCAGGTAAATGTACTAGGAAGGTTCTCTTGGTTCGCGGGCAATTTCGGCCAGGGACCATGCATGCCCGTAACTATATTAGCTAACTACATGTGAGTAGAAGCTACCGAGCAATCAGACCAAGAACGCGCCGCCGACGGAGCTCTCTTTATTCTTACAACAGCTTCTGCATGTATGTATGCGAGTGACATACTGTGAATATCTGCATAACCCCTCACCACCACTAACAGCACATGCATAGATCTTCTGCTGTGCTGGCGCTCGCGCTCGATCGTGCAAGGGCTCCCCACTGGTAGCAACAGAACCATAATTCGAGGCATCAAATTCCAACGGTGGCGGCGCGGGATCTGTCTGGTAAATACATAGCTACCGAAGAAATGTGGTGTGTTTAAAAAGGGGGTCCACACGCCTTGGCGAATGATCTCTGAGGCTCGGCGGCATGTGCCACACACGGGCCTCTGCTGGCCCCATCAGGGCAGTCACTGACCTGGTTCCGAGATCCCGCGCGTGCCAGTGCCGATTTTCTCGAAGGATTCAATAGGAAGTGATATTCTCCTCTCCTGCAACTCATGGAGCAGATCTCGGAGGATACTGAATCTCGTTATGGTCACGTCAAGGTGCCGTTTCCGGCTCTTTGCACCTGTGGGCTCCCTATGGGAGGGTACCACCAGCTTGTGGTGGCCTTAATTGAGGTAATAGTTGTTCTTTTTGATTTGTGAAAACGACATAAGCTTCTGCGCCTACATTGCCGTGCAGGAAATATAAATGAACAGGTATGTGCACATTTTCTCTATTTATTCAGCTCCTTTGCACCCATTTAATATAGTACCCGCAGACAAGCCCGCACTGATCGATACTTCTGCGTAAAGTACTCTGAGGAACTTCTATACATGCTCTACAGACTGTTTTCCAGCTAGTAGCGTCATATAGGTACGATACGAGCTCGACTCGCATCGTCATGTATTTGCCGACTCGCCTCGCAGTCAAAACCACGGACAATGTCCGTGACTGACTGACCAGCACGACTGTCTCGCTCAGTTCACCTTAATTACATACTTACACAATTTTATCTCCTCCCGCAAAATGTCTTTTTTTGCTCCCCCCATCATGTCGCTCGTAACAACTACAGGAAAGTACCAGGGTAAGGGGATGTTTTATATTACCTCGTGTCTTGATATAGATTTCTAGGTAAGAGTACACGCTTGAGCACAGATTGTTTACTTTAGAGTGGCAGTATCTATGGGCTTTGTTCCTTTTTTCGCTTGCATGCATACATAAGCATTGGTCGGCTGCTTCATGGCCCCTCACTCGACATACTCTTTATAAACTTAATCGAGTACGTATACGCGTTATGCAAGATAGGCAGGTGACATCTGACTGTTTCGGATTTCCATTCACGGGAGGGAATTTCCGGGGTTCCGAGAGACCCTTTGAGGTGCATAGGAAAATATGTATATAGAGTGGAGTGCCTTGGGACCGTGGGGGCGGCTTTTATGCTCGGATCGATTTAGTGGGTCCTTTAAAGAGGATGTAAATTGCTGCCGGAGCATCACAATAAAGAGAGTTCCGGAGTAAGCATGAACATCGAGTATATAAGAATTCTTGTCAAGACATTACTCGAACATTGTCTTTTTCGTCGTTATCCCCGTATCCAATCCTGGGCATATTACATTCCAGTACTAGACTGATATCTTTCCCTAGTCAATTGCCTTCTCAAGTCTTGGATAGACCAATTCGTTCATGAAACTAGCCAATTTTGGTATTTCATAAGTATAACTTAACAGAAGTAAAGAGTTCTTGGTTGCCCCCGAGCGAATACATCGGAATTCGAGATAAGTACCCGTCACTGGGTTTGGGGAGATATGTAAGGAAACGATTAATCGCTATCGATAAACACCAACTCAGAACACAACATATGTATTATTATTTTTTTTAGGAAAAGAGGGATTGATAAGAAATTCAACTCAATGAATCCTGTTCTATGAGCACTATACCCAGGTCTTATTAGCCAATTCCATCACTCCATCGTTTCCGCCCCCCCTTCCAATTAGCCCCCCTCTGTAAATTAAAAAAAAAGAGAGATATCACACACCCTTCCCCACTCCCCCCCCAACCTCAGCATATCTTCTCATTGGTTCTGCTTTCTCCACAAACAGTGACTTATAATACCAAAATCTCCAGCACCACCTACCCACCCTGTTATACCTTGGTGGGTATTCCTCGCCCTCACCCGACCATCCCTGACATGAGCACTCCCAATCAAATCCCGGCATATGGGTTTCCGTGCATTGAAATTTCCAGTCCTTGCGGCATCGATTGTCCGTCTCGTAGATGTAGGCGCATTTAGACATGTCGGCGTTGCAGTGCTTAGTTATCCCCTCTTGGTGTATAATGGCACTGGAGCTGGGTCTGATGATGTAAGTGCATTCGCAGTGGGAAGTATGGGTGACGGATTGGTAGTAGCAGAAGAGGGTGAAGGGATGGGAACAGCGTTCAATGTCGTCTGTGGGCCTGAGTTGAGGAGATCGGTGGGTTGCTTTTGAGCCCCCCTCAACGGAGTCCGCCGTTTTGGCTGTAATGGTGTCTTTTCCGACTATTACGGATGAGCAACATGTTAATAATGGGGACCTGTGGTTTTGATGGAGGAGGAAGGAGACATACTAGATGTCGACGTCGTTTGACGACTGGCGCTGGCGATGACGAGGAAAAGAAGGATGACGGGAATATAAAATTTAATAAAGCCATGCATAGCAATATGAACGAGAGGTATATATATAGAGATATATGAAAGGCCAGGTGAAGGTGGAAACTTGGTTTTTTATAACTGATTGTTGTGTCAGTAGAGTTCTCAATCAAGGTTGATCGAATCTCGGTTTTCCCCACTTGTGGATACAAAATTCTAGGTATTACTTGTAGAGACACAAGAGTACTCTCGATCTCTGTTTCAATGCAGTGAGATTAGAAATTGATCGAGGAGGAGGCTATACTGAAGTGTAATATGTATTTTGTACTGACATCACAGTTGTTGTGCAATGTATCAATACATATTCCCGTTGGAATCATCATTATCGCAGCAGATATCCGCACGGCGCACTTTCCGTGACTAAATAGAGTGGTTTCAGAACCTAAAAGGTTCCGGCGAAGAGAAAAGAAAAGGATGAATGTGTACGCACATGTGTGTTGGACACCGACCTTTTTGCCATGAAGATGCCATTTCCCAAGAGAACTAACTCATTGGCGAAATCATACTCTTCTATTGCATATAGATCATGTGCAGAATTTTTCCATGATACCACCAATATCATAATGGAACTATGTAAACTATAGAGGATGATATAGAGGAATATATTGACCAAAAAGAAGAGGACGGCAAAATTCTAGGATACCCACTGCAGGATACTCCTGCTAACAGTGTTCCAGTTCTTGGCTGGGGTAAAACCTAATAGATATCCCGGAGAACCGAGGAACGAAAATTAAGAAATCATTTAAGGTCTTTACTGACGAAGTTATGAACCCATTCCCTTGGTAGTGGTGATTAGGCTAAGTATTAATCGTGGTAAGAGAGAACCGTAATAGGAAAGAGGGCTAGATACTCACGATTTTGGGCCCACGATGTTCTCAATTATGTGGTATATAAAAGCCACTACTAGTAGGTCACGTTACTCACTACCAGATGATATGCTAATTGGCATTATACATGAAGGCCCCGTGGCAGTCTAGGCCTTTACCGAAATAGACCAATCTCCAATCCACAAATCCAAATTCCGAGACTCTCCAACTTTTATCAAAGATCAATGCCATAGATCCGGCAGACCACAGGCTACATATGTATCCATATATGGAGTAACATGTGTAGGCGTGTAAAACAGACCAGTGACTCCGCTCTTCTATTTGATATTAAGCTCGAGGTATCCATTTCCTTATTATAGCTGTATCCGGCATATATACACAGAGAGGGCGTTGTGACACGTCGTTACTCTTGATGTTTTAGAGACTGGTTGTTGATGGTTTTGTTCAAGATATAATTTACCGTTCCTTTCTCCAAACCACGATAACACCCTTGTCTCAATGTACTGGCTCCATTTGCTGACAGGCCCTACCGTTGTCTCGCCACCAACCATCTCCAACATGCTGTGCGCGCTTAGCTTTCATGTTGGATATTTTCTGTCCTAACAACATCTGATCCGCTGGGAGATCGAAATTACAAAGCGCTGTAATGTAGGTACTTATGTATTAGGACGAACTTGGGACGCCCCACCGCCAGTTGTTTCCATCTCTCCCAATGTGGCAGGTATATGAGAGGATTTCATGCTGTCCCTCGGGCAATTGGATGTTTTTGGTATATACCCCATGGGGTGAGGGGTCTGTGATGAGTGGGCTGCCTACCTAGATCACTCATATTTGCTACATGTAGCTACATGTAGACAAACAAACTGCGAATCGATGCTGCCTTCTTGATGCAGGTATCCCCGTGGTGGAGTACCGGGTGCAATATAGGGTGATGCGATGATCGCCGGTCAGGGTTTATTCAGCAGGCTAGTAGATTACCGAGAAATAGGATAGGTCGATAGATGGGGAACTCAAGTAGAGGGATGGTATGAAGGAGTTCCAGTTAGTAGATACCAAGAACTTGGTGTAGTCTAGTGGGTGCACTCATGAGAGCGCATCATAGGTGGTCACTCTCCAGCTAGATGCCTACTAGCTAGAGTACCTACGCTCGCTAGGCTCTTCACACCTGGGTATTTTTCCGAGACAGATGCATATCAGCACGTCGCAACACGCCATATGTGCGCTACTCTCCTTCACCTACTACACTCTATAGATCTACCCACACAGTGGTCCTGCGCCTATAAGATCTCTAACCAACTAACCATAGATGGAGAGAACCCAACTAATTCCCTAAACTCGGTGTTGTTCGGCAAAGTAAGTACTATCTAGAACCAGGATGTCGGAGCCTTTTGAGCCTGTACCTGTAGAGTGGAGTAGGTAGGTAAAATCATCACCCTTGCCGGCCGGCCGGACTTTTGACTAGAGATGGATGATGATAAGGTACGGGGTGCAGGATTTAAATGCATATGTCAATCCCATAGGAAAATCCTCATGCCCCACTATGATAGCATGTAATGGTGTGGGGAAGAAGAAGAAAATACCCACCTTATCAATGTCGCCTCACCTCACCTCACCTCGCCTCGCTCAGCTCCTTATTTTCTCTCTCTCTCCTACTTGTACACACCTTGCATGGCCAATTTTTCTCAAGGTCATGCGACGTCACTCGCATCCCTCCCCAACCAAACCTCAGCTCGGTATCACGTTCATCGGCATCCATACAGTCAACCGTGTTCAAGTGAAGACTTGTGGCATCATCATTTAGGATATACTACCAGTCTCTATCAACTGTTATCTTCCTAACCATCCCCATACACACCCACCATGCACCTGCACCTCTTTGATCAGACGAATCGGCACATCAGGAACCCGATAAGATCTTACCTCGATCCAGCCCAAGCAGCATGTGAGGCCCCGCGGCCGATTGTATTCATTCTACACAGAAACCCTCATAATAACCAGCAACCCCAAATCCACCAGCACCTGCGGACGGATCGGCGTTTCTCATCAAAGTGTCCCAGAGCCGCTGCTAGTAACCGTCTCTCGGTAGTCTCTCTGGGTCCAACAGCATATTGTTTGCTTTTATCTCTATGAGGTACCAACCACTCTACATCATTCAATATTGCACTGCATCATATCAGTCGATCGATTCAACCTACATACATACATGTTCACATACACATGAACCTCATCGATCCTGCGGTCCCGGAGCTCGGATTCACCACCTCCCGACGACGCCGGCCGGAGCTGCAAGATCCGCCCTAGCATGCAGCCCCCGCAGTTGTCGGGTGATGCCTTGTATTTTTTCACGAATAAAAATCCATAGGCATCTTATTTAACAGTTCCCTCCCTTCAGATCTTCTTTCTGCCTTATTTTGTCAACTCAAATACATAAGCCACGCATATGTGCTGGCCATGGTCTTCATCCTATCTTGCCATCACCAATATCCCAACGAACGCCATAATGCAACAAATAATAAAAGAGAACAAAAGAAAAGAGCAAGAAAGACAACAATCAATACTACAAAGAAATGGATAGCAGCAGAAGTGGTCAAGATTTACATGTCAAAAGAGGGGGAAAGAAAGAAAGAAAAAAGCATGGCGAATATGCTAACTGTTCTAAGGGGAAGCAGATCCGGTTATGATATTCGCAATTTTAAGAAATCGGTACGAAAGAAGGTCTTTGCCGACGAAATAACACGAAAAAACTGAAAAAATAAATCCCTTGACTACAAGGATTACTCAGTTACGTTCCTAGACCAGGCAGGCAGATGATATGCCTAAACGACACCCAAAAAAGAAAGAGAAATAAAGAAGGAAGGGAAAAATACACAAGCACGAAAATAAACCTCCATATATTTGATTTGTTATATAAAATCAAATCAATCGTGTGCGCCCACATTCAATGCAATCGATGCTTTCTTCCGCAAGCCGAAAAAGCTAGTCCGATGTTTCGCCTTTGCTTCTTTTTCCTTCTTCTTCTTATCCTTTTCTTCTTTTCCGGCGTGCCCATTTTCAAGCATCTCTCTATCGAGTTCCTTTACCCGTTCCCGTTCGGGTTCATTAATTTTGTTTAGACCTCCATTCGTCCCATTCAGCTCCCGGTACTCGTTCGTGGGTGGAAGCAATGGGGACATTATCGATGTTGGTGTGCTAGGTAATGCCGGGGTGGCTTGCAAGGGGGGCATATCTCCATTCTCGTAGGAGAAAGATGCATTCCGTTCCCGCTCTTTCTTCCCCTTGCCATCACCTCCTAGCCACTTTGGTGGCCCGCGAAGACTTTTGCTAGTGGAACGGAACCGATTCATGCCAGCGTGATAGCTAGTTTCTCCCTTCTCTTTCTTTTCTGCCTTCTCTTTCTCTTTCTCCTCCCGCTTCTCCTTCTCCTTCTCCTTCTTCTTGGTCTTATGGCCCGGTGTACCGGGTGCGATTTGATCAGGAAAATCAACGGGTGCTCTCCGATTGGGATCAGCAGGGATTTCTGTGCTCATCGTGGAAGGGTTCGAAAGATTCAAAGGAGGTAAATGGTTCTCCTTCAGTTCTGCGCCAACCGACCCTCTGCTAGCATGTCCATTCATATGAGCGCCTACGACCGGTGATTTTAACTTTGCTTCGGCTCTTGCTGCGTCGGCCGCTGCCCGTGCGGCTTCTTCTTCTTGCTGCTGTTCCGCCCACATTTCCCTTTGAACCGCCTCCAAGGTTGTTTCTTGGTAAAACAAGACGTACGCACATGCCATTCCGGGACGCTCACCAAAGAAGTTTCTCACATAGGCCTTGTCCACTGGCTCGACGAGCTCATCATCAAAAAGCAACCAGCCCTTGTCCTCAGTCTTGACTATGGCTACATAATGTCCATGATATGGGCCACCGCCAATGTGAACCACCACAGCGTATAGTTCGTACAACCTATCCTGATCGTCTGCATCATCTGTCGTGTTGAATAATCTCAGGTGATAGGGGTATACCACTCGGTAGTGTAGCTTCTCGAAACGTTGCGAGGTTTCCATGTACTTGAATCGTTTCAAGTGCAACGCAAGAACCTTCGGTAGCCGCTTAATCTTCATCCGCTTCTCGGCTTCCTGCAACCCCCCACAAGTGTCACAGTGAAACTTGTTGCGTTCACACAGCATTTCCGATGCGGAGAAGTTCCGCAGGCACGATGTCACCGACGAGTTCTTCTCCAGATCGATTGACAGGTCGAGGAACGGTTCGTTTCGCCGTGATACGTTCTCACAAGTGAGACATTTAGTCTCGGAACTGATGAGACCTTCAAACAGCTCATGAATCCAACCAGCCGCTGATGCAGAGGTCATAGATGCCGTTGAAGCAGCGGAAGACGAATTTACAGGTGTCAACGAGCCGGAAGATTGCGATGCGGGCGCCGCCAGGCTTCCATTTCTTAACCCATTCTTCTTCTGGTAGTCGTCAACGTTCTCTATGACCTGATTCAAGACAAAATTCAGAAACTCGTGAGCGTCCTGGTGTTGCTGGCCACTGAACATATCATTTTTTCTCCTTAGAATCTCTAAAAACTTTGCAGGATTGACAACCCCTGTTCGCGACTCATGTCCCATGATGGCCTCAAAAATATCCTTCAGTCCAGAAAATAAGTTCTCCTCCATACCATATGCAGCATTGTTTGATTGATCAACGTTTAAGACAGGGCCGTTCAATAACGCTTGTTTCTTTTTCGCTTCTGGTGTATCCTTAATTTCGCCCGAACCCATAGGGTTATTAGTCAAACTAGCTGCTAGCGGCAGGTGTTTCTGCTTTTTCAAATCCTCTTTCCCTCCCGCAGTGGGCCTTGGTATATTATTCCGGAGAAGCCCGGTTGGGGAAGCCGGGGTTGATAATGCAGGTTCGGTGCTGACCCTCGCAAGTTGTCGCGCGTTGTGTCCCCCGGATATGCTTCCATTGGGTTGACCGGGAAGCTGAGATCTGTGGGGGAAATTGACGACACTTTCTCGGAAAGGTTTCGAGTAGTATAGACACTGTAGAATTGAATTGCAGTAGCTGCGGCCGAACAATTAGTTAAAAGTCAATCCCAGAAGGCAATGAAAAATGCATTTATTGTTCCATACCAAGTATTTCCAAACTGCGGTAGAATAAAAGGTGTTAGTTGAACAATCCTTTCTTCATATACTGGATGTGGGGCGTACGCCAACTACATTCTCCATCCCAAAAAACTTGTCGCTACCATTAAGTCTAGGGGGTCCATCTTCTACCAAGGCTTGTAATCCGGTTGGTGGAGGCTCAGCTTTCTGCTTTGTGGGCGAATTCAACGCGGGTTGGTGTGAACTCTGCAGGCGCACATCAAGGGGCGTGTCAGCACTTTGTAATTTCTGCGCGCGGTGACGAAGGCCTGCCGTTCCCTCCCTTCCCCCACAACCTCCATCAGCCTCACAGCCTTCTTTCTGAGCTCCATCAAACCTTGCGGTTTACCACCGTTATGGGGTACAGGTGCGATCGCTAGGAACCAGAATAGAAATCATGATAGACGTGATACGGGTAGGGAAAAAGAAAGAGGGACGAGAGGCCGGGGAAGGGGAAGAAGGAAGGTAAGGAGGACAGTGGTTGGAGCAGAACGTAGCGAGAGAGCGGGCCAGGAGAGGAATTAAAACTGACCGCGCGCTCCATCCACGGGAGGTTCTTGAAAGAGTTCAACATCTTGAGCGGCGAGTAAGTGCCGTCTGGCTACCTATGAGGGTAGATTGTTTGGGGCGTGGTTCTCGTGTACCGAAGGTTGTAGGGGAACGTATGTGTTGAAGAAAGGATGCCTAGTCACTGTGAGGGAGAATGTCTGTCCCACTATGCTTTGTCTTGGTTTTCTCTTTCTAATATCTTGTTCTGTTTCTCAACACACTTGGGCGGGGATTTAAGACTAGGAGTGGGAATGTAAGGAAGAAAAGTAGGTCTTGGGAGGAGGAAGGGTGGTGGCTGTCTGCTGGTGAAAACGGGATTTTTACTGAGCACGTTTGTGTTAGACAAGAAGAGCGGTGGTGTAGGAGGAGTGCTTGATTTGATGCCTTGCACACAAATTTCGCGGGCAACGTTTAGGCGAAGGTTTGGGTAAGTGATAGCAGCAGGACCTCAGTAGGGTGAAATAACGAGTGAATGGACGAGTAGGAGGGGGAGTGGGGGCGGCAGCAGTTAGGAAGGTCGGACAGCCGCAAGTCCGTGGGTAGTAGGTTATTGGCAATCTATCTACGGTCTGGTCTGTCTGTCTCAAGGGATGACAGGTAATGTTTTTATTGTCTGAGGGTTCCCAATGGGATGTGTGATTTTCGTTGCAGAGGGAATAAGTAATGGCTTGATAAGGCTGGGGGTTTTACTGGAGGTGTATTCAAGTAGAGGTATGGGCGGTGATGTATTGATGTGAGGGTGTGAGGAGGTTGGTAGGCAATGAATGGATGGATGGATCTAGGTAGAGTATTGTATTGTGGGGAGAAGGAGGAGGGGAGGGAACCCTTACTAGGGGAGAGACTCGGTGTATGGAAGGAAACCTAGAGTACTCGGATGTACCGAGTCAGTTTTCGCCGGTGATGCACACTCGTGTGTAGCGTCAAACCAGACATGAACTTCTCGCCGGCTACTATCCGGGCATATGAATGTTTGTTTTGTCAATTGACAGTACCGTGGCTCGAATTGTCCCCCAATTGTCCCCCGAGTGCCCCCCGATATCTATTTTCTTACTCAGTCGCAACTGTACACCACGGAATGTATCACTACCACCACCATATCCATGGCCTTGATCCGTTCTTCATCCCACCCCCGGATGACCCGCCTTCCTGCTTGGCTCTCTTCCTTGGCCTACCCATACCTACATATGTAAGTATAAGCCAAATGACGGCTGTCCCTGATTCTGATTACCAGCAGTCTCATACCTACCTATTCCGAAGCGGCTCTCAGAGATCACGAATACACAGCCTTCTGGTTTCCCAGTAAATTGAGCTACAAACCTATGGGTATCACAGCTAGCAGCTCGGGGGATCTGAACACCATAATTAGCATTTCCCCATACTCACGACCCCATAGTTACTGGCTATCAAAGAAGAAGAAGGAGAATCAGCCTCCCAGGGCAGAGTGGTTTTCGTGGGATCCGAGGTGGAGAGAACCCCCCGTCGTTCGCTCGGAACTCCGCCCCTCCACCTCTTCCTCCACATCCGCACCCTGCACAAAATGGTTACGCATCTCTTGTTTCAGGGCTTAGGTTTATCAGACCCTCTTACTAAACTTTGTGGATCAGCCTAAAACGTGCCGTTAGTAGCCAACTGGAATCTGCGGAGGAATAGCACTCGCGTGGCGTTGACAGGAAAAGTCCCCCTTCCTTCCTTCCATTCCCACAGCGCAACATAAAGTAGAGTAGACTCGTAGGTACACTAAAGAGTAGAGTGGGTAGAGTAGGTACCTACATGTACATACATAACCCTAGGTAGGCACGCTCTAGGGACCTCCCCGGTTCTAGGGTCTGTTACACACGTGTGCTGCGGGTGGATCTAAAGGGATCCCCCCCTTCGCTTTTTCTACCTATGGATGGTGCGCGTGCAAAACCACCTTCGAGTCCATGATCACCAAAAGTCCAACCAACCATAATTGACATCATTCGTCATTTGTTTCTCAAGGAAGAAATGATGACGGTGAGACAATTTCCTATCGGAGGTCAATGAATTATGGTGAAAAACGTTACACATACACAGAGACGAAGGGCTTAGTCAGGATACATGAGGGGCCTTGTGGGAGCAGTGCCATCCATACCGCACACAACACCTTGCCTATCATATCACCATCTAGCACATCACCAGAGAGAGACAGGAGAAGTGGCTTTTTGGTTGTTTATCCTTTTCTGCCTATGTGCTTTTTGGCGTCTACGGCTGGCTGGATAGCTCTACTGATAAACGCCGCCTCCTGCCCGCCCTGCCTAATCGACCACAATTGAAATATCTTGCACCATGTGCATACATTTAACGCATTGCCCGCCCCCAGAATCGTACATAATAAAAGCCTTTATTTCTCCCACCTTCATTCACCTTCACCAGCAATCTACGCAAACAAAAATGTCTCTCTCGACGCAACACTCACCCACACCGACCATATTCCTTTCAAGGATTATCCATACACAACTGTTCTTTGCAACCTTCTAGCGTGAGTTCCACCCCCGGGACAGGGACAGACAGTCCATCCCACATGTGACGTAGTTTAGCCGATTACCGGTGGACGGTGGTGGGTGGAGAGGGGAATTGATAAGCTATCGTTGAATCTGGGGTGGTTTAGCTCGCTCTCAATCTTCACCAATGTCTGTGGTGAGCGGCGGCGGGGAGGGATGGGAGATGTTGGAGAGGGCATGCTACTCCGCATACGATTTCAGGTACATCGACGAACCTGCATACATTTCTCTTCCCCTACAGCTCCGCTCTGGCATAAAGTATTCTAGCAGCGTCCATCTGCTCATACATAAACGCGCAATCCGACAAATCCAGAGTAGGGTACCAAGCCATCAAGCCATCAAGCCATCCTTTTCGGAGGTTCTTGGTACGGTACAAAACCGTGTTTTCCACCCCTGCCAGCCCCCTCACGCCCCCCTCAACAATTTTTTTTCAATTTTCCTACATACGCCACAACCCACCACACCGCACCGGGATAATCACCCCGCAAACCCGACCTTGCTTTCAGGTTTCGCGGCTGTTGATGGCTCTGCGGCGGAGATGCGGCGGCTAAAGGGTGGAAAGAACCCGAGAGACTGGAACAGATCAGAAAGTCTAATAAACGCAGTGCAGTAAAAGCACTGCTGATGCAGTGGGATGGGTTTCCGGGAGATTTTTACCCTACTTTATTCTGTGATTTCCGAATACTGGGAAATATCAATCCACGAGAAATGCTTAGAACAACCTCCGGTGAGAGCTTTACGGTGCCAAGAGGACAAGAACCCCGATGGATGGATGCTGGAGACGTCAAGTTGATGATCCCCAACGCACGATCCACAAGCCATTTCACTGGCACAACAGGAGATCTGCTACAGCCCACCACCACACCACCGTACCGCATAGGCACATATGTCATATAAGATGAACCGTTAAGATGGAATCATTGTCGCCTCCCACCCACAGTGTAGGCCTCTCTACTCTCACACATGTACAAGTATGTATGTGCTAATAGAAGGATTACTCGCCATAATCCCGCCCGTTTTAAGACTTTCTCCCAGGCCTACAAAGCGGGGTAACAAGGGGTCCGCAAGGGAGGTTTCGAGTGATTTTTGGGAAATCCTGGCACTGGTTTAGCGAAAATACCAGGCCTTAATTTGTAGCTTAATGGCGGTTGACCGGTTGGTACTACCTATATTTGTGCTTCATAGGAATTTTGGGAGGTACGACTTGCTGTCCGGGTCACTGTACCGAAGATAATATATCTACAAATATATATTTTGCGGGGATCCTGACATGAGCATAGTCGCTTGTTCCTGAGCGCATGGCGAGTAACAGGCATATTGATTATACCACGAGCCTTTTACTCGATCTCGTGGTACGGTCCGATGGGCATAAGATGGGGGTAGATTGGAATGAGAACCCCATATGTACCAGTGGTGGCTAGCTCCGGGGGTACTCATTCCCTCAAAAATATTTGAAATGTCTCCTTTGGAAGACTCACATTGTCCCAACGTGACTTATCACACGACAATATTCTCTCATCATTTGGCCACCCAGAGAGGAGTACCTACAAACCTGAGCTGAATCTTGCAAATGGTAAAACCACAAAGTATATCTATCCAGCTAGACGGAAACGCATATGATCACGTCAGTCCGCATACCCCCTAAAAACCTAGGTATTTCCACTTCCCCATGATGGTCCCATTAAATCAACCAAGCCGCATGCATGCGTAATCCGTTGAGATTAATACCCCAAAGAAAGAAAAACATCCCAGCGCAAGGCAAGAAAGCAAAAAAAAAACAGGGCCTGGTTATCGGATCTGGAGAGAGAGAGAGTGGTGTCACACAACCCTAACCCAAGGCAAATAACTTGTGTAGTCTGACAACTATCTACCTTCTGGGTCGGGTGAAATTTTCGCGAGGTTAGGGATCCTGAAACTTGTTTGACACAAAGTTGTGGGTGCGGTTAGCACTTTAATTGCAGGGTTATGAAACTCTAAAGATATTGTCAGCTACCCACGACAACGACATGCGTCTTTTTTTTTTACTGCTGCTGCTATCGTCTAAGCTATCGAGATAAGGATAAGATAAGAGATGACATGACTTGCGGGACAATCAGTAGGAGGTACATAGGGCAAGGCAAGACTGCACTTGGGGCAAAGGTCTCAGTCAGTTAGTCAGTTAGAGTCTGAGCGGCCGGGCAGATCTGCAGAAAGAGCAAAAAGGTTATTTCGACCTCAGCGTTACGGATTCGATTTCTTATGTAAGCAATAGGTTGATTGGTTGCTGCGTTCCGTCCGTCTCTGACTTGCCACGTATCTACCTGCTGAGGATCCGAGTGATTGTTTGTGAATCAGCACGTTTTAGCGGGATTGGAGGTTTGGAAGTATGGTGAGTTTTCTGTCTCTTGTGATTGTTGAGCTGGAGTAGAGAGTGGTTGGCAATGGATACGATGTTAGGTCTCCCTAGAGGAGGATGGATGGGAGGTGGATATCAACTTGCCACGCGCACGATATATCTGGTGCGCGTGCATGTGGTTGTGATTGCCAGCGTTGGTCTGGGCAGAAATACTGACATAAACGACAGGCAATGTTCTAATGTTTCGGTATTGTTCGGTGTTCTTTTTGGATCCAGTAGGGTGAATACATGTACCTGCTGAATGTTCAACCGCCCCAAGTACATACCTACGTGCGCTTAAATATATGAACGTGCTTATAAAAACAGCAATTATATCGCACTATGTGACTTATTTAATCAAGAGCGATATATGTTTACTTAACATTGTGCTGTTTGAGTAAACACTGCATCTGATTGATTGATTGATTCATTTAAGACATGCAGCCTACCGGCTAGGTACAATACTGCATCTATATCGATTAACTAAACCCCCACGTTCTTAAGAATAGTATTCAAAAAAGAACACGTCCTGTATGCTTGACAATTGATTTGACAACCTTGATATCTTTACCAACGATTCCCCACCGGAAGCAGGATTTTCATTGAAGCATTTACTATACAATCGATCAACGCCCGACGAATAATTAATTACCACTACTTAATTAGTTCCATAATATACAAATACCAGAGTGAAGTAACCAAGTAAGCTGGCTTCCAGTCTAGCGACTGCGATATTCGCTTGCCTATTTTTTGTTCTATATCCTAGTACATTATATATACAAGGTCTCGATGCAAAAAGAACCGTTTTTCGGCTCTGGGCCGGTAGTCGCATATACTAGGGTTAAGGTTAAGTATTCACTATACTGAGTTTTATGCACCATGTACCAAAACCCTCCATATCAGTAGAACTAAATCATTGGGTTATTTTTGGTGCTAAAATGATACCCTCCGGCCACCTTATCGATTTGGTTCCTATAAACCTTGTACCGCGTGTACCCGAGTATGTGTTCAAGATATCGTTACACATATATCCGCAACTGTCTCCAATCAAATGGGCTTATCTAAATATGACGTTCCCAGGGATGTGATTAGCTTTATCGGAAAGAACCGTCTACACTCCACGGGTTTTTCATCATGAAACTCAGATAGAGACCACTCTGGGTCGCCGAACCAAGACCTTGAGAAACTACACTCAAGGCCTGAAACCCCACATCTTTTCCCCCTATTAAGTAGTTGGGGATCTTTGGGCTTTTTAGTGTATTATTCTAGCTAAGATTCGTTCTGGCCAGGCCATTCGTGAGAGCTGCAATAATAACAGCTAGTATAGTCCATAAGCCAAGCCGACTCGTTTCTAAATCAGAGAAACATCTCCCATAATTTATCCATAATAGAAATTCTATATGAATATAAATTAGTACCCCGTTAATTCTCAATGCTTGGCAGGAGGATATCTTATTGTTTTGATCATTGACCGCCGACTCGAGCTATGATTGATTGGTTGACTCATTCACGCATGACCGGCTAGCTTATATACGAGACTGCCTCGAAAGCCCGAATCTTATAAGCTTGTTTTCAAAATAGTTGAGCCGGTCCATTAAACCTATACAGCGGCTCAATTAGAACTAGCTCGTGGACTACACGAAGCTACGAGTGTAAGCAAATGAGTCGGCCCGTTGAATTAAAAAAAAGCCATGAGTGCATGACGGGATTTATAGATTTCTGCCCGTGGACGGGTAGCGGTTACAGAGGTTGAGCATATATAAAAATCCTCAGAGGGGATGCTAGGGAAGGAGAATTGATCTCCACCCCATTTTGTAATTCTCAGCCTGTCTAGCTAGTGGTTGAACTCAGGAGTCTATCACACTTCTTCTAGTTATCTGGACGTATAGGCGTAGGTAGAACCAGGTTTCCAAGCAAATCAGGAGGAAATCCAACCCATCTTCAGAGCTTTCTGGTCTATGCTAAATATCAGTCAGCCCTCGTATTCAGTTTCTTGTTAGATTTTTGATATGGAACTATAACACTATAGTTCTTTACTGTCGGTGGTTTATTGTCGATGAATCCCAGGGTTGGCCAATTAAGACCAGTTCAAAAAGGCAACAAACTACAAATTCCACCATTGCCGAGAGGCGCTTCCTCAACTTGCCAAGACACCTCCCTCAAACCCTCTATGAAATCCTCTCTGTCGGCGAAAACGGGGCTTGGCGTCACCTTTCCGCCTCTATATAAGGCCGTCTTCTTCCATACTCCTACTTTTCTCTTCAGGGAAGCAGCTCCCTATGGTCTCACCATTCAGAGTTGCTCCCTCCCCCCCCCTCCGACCTCCTATTCCTAGCCCCTGTTAGGAAGGACTAAGAGGGCTACCTTCCTCCCTCCTCCTGCTCCCCTTCTGCCCTTCCACCCGGGCAAAGACTGGAGAATGGGAGGGTTACCTCCCTCTACCTCCTTCTCCTACCCTCCCCAACAGGGCAAGGAGTGGGAAGTGGGAAGGTGGAGAGAGGTTTCTGCTTCTGCTCCCCGCAAGGAGGGGGGGGGGGGTAGAGAAGCCCAGCCAGCCTCTTCTGGTCCTGTGGGAGCTACGGCCCCAGAGGACTAGGAGGGGCATGAGCCACGTTGACACCGTCTCTGGCCTCTCCTGGCCTTCGGGTCGGGATGGGCCCAATAGGAGCCCCGCCCCCCTTCTGTCTCGGCCCCTCTTGGTCCTTCGGGATCAGGAGGGGCCGAGTTACGTTAGATCCCCCCCTCCCCTTCTTCTCTCGGCCTCTCTTAGTCCCCTCGGGGCCAGGAGGGGCTTTATTTGCGTTAGGTCTTCCTCTCCGTCCCCGTTCCTGTCCCTCAAGGAGGGTCTCAATCAATCTCTGGGTGCTGTCCGAGGGGTTGAGTGAGATCTCACCCTCTTTTCTGATCTTTCCTTCCTTTCTTTTGCGTTTTGTCTTCGCCACGCATGTACCGCCACTCAGCAAAAGTGTTCGTGATTTAGTTTTAATGTTACTGCGCGGTGGTCCGCCACGGTTACATATGGAGAAATGTCTCACTCCGAAATCGGAGTCACGAACACTTTTGCAGAGTGGCTGTATGTATGCATGCAAGTGGGTTTCCAACTATAAGAACCCCACCCCAGCTGATCCCGTAAGTAAGCATCTCTTACGCCTGTAAATTGTCTGTATTAAGGTAGGTGTAGTTAGTGAAACGTTTGCCGTCCGTGGATGGATGGAATGATATTCTTGGGTGACATATATATTTAGCGCCAGTAGTTTCCGGTGTGAATTTTCCCAGTTTTGTCTTTACTGGTCACTTCCGGGCTGATATATGAAGGACTGTATATATATGTACGCTGGAAAATTCAGGACCAGTGTTCTCGGCTTTCTTGACAGGGCCCACCCCCAGGAACGTTCCTGAACCGGTCATATCATAAAATGGACGCCTCATAAATATTCAGAAGTTCAATCAATCATTATATATAGGCCAAAACCGGCGTTTATGCCCAGATATTATCGATACTCTGTGACCAGCTCCATGTAATCATGGGATATCACTCGGTTAACATGTCCAAGAGGTGCGGCGCAAATTTTTTTTTTTTGTTTAATTCAGGTGCGGCGCTGGATTTATTTCATGCTCTGTCTTGTGAGAGTATGAACTCGATTAGTATGGTAGGTCGTGGTTAAAGAGGCGATATATAGTACATGGGTGGCGAGAATGGGGAGAGAAGGAGTTCGATAGATACGTCAAAAGGGAATGATACTGATGGCCCGAAGAGAGGTCGAAAATGAGGCCGAGAATGAAGGTCCAATGAGGAGGAATTGTTGTATCTATAGCGATAAAGCTTTTATGAGTTAACCTGTTGGAAAATCTAAGGACGAAAGATTCGAATACAATATTTGTAAGCCATGATGAATCTGTAAATGCATTATCAGCCATGATCCTATACATTTTAGGTTTATTTTTAAACAAGGTCGAGGGATGACTAAACTAAGACGGATGAATTAGGTGCTACCACTCTCCGCACATGTGACGAAACACACCGATAGCAATGCCCCCAACAAGCTCGTGGCCGATCGATGACTTTGGACAAACACACACAGGCCTTCTCTCCACTATACCCTCGAAAGCAGTCCCTTACTATCCAGATCTCCGAGAGGATTATGAGGATAAGGGGCGAATCTGGTAGATGTGGTGTATTGATTAAGATACACCAGCATATATAGTCTCGTCCCCAGAACCATACCGCCTCTCGCCAGGTGGTCGTGGACTGTTTCACGCTGGCGCGGTCCGGAGAAAGTTTGTACCGGGCCTTTTTAAGGCTCAATTGCTACGCCAGGAAGCCCGCCGAGTAATCAAGAAACCCGACCGGCCGCTCCGCTAAAGCAACACCGGCCGCCACGAAAAAGCCCATCTGGCATGTTCTTAGACGACTCACGGGCTAAGTTGTTGCTCCAGACCCTACATACTAGTTCACAAATTAACCGCAACCTGGAAAACACCATAATATAGGGTCTAGTAAGGAGACAAACATCAGCACCATTCGTTTTGAAAGAGATTGGGTAGACGCCAACCTATCTCCTGGGATAGACTCAGAACCGACGTATACTCTGAGGCCGGTATGCGGTCGGGTCCCCCGGAGGGGATACGGAAGCTGTTCTGATGTATGTGTTGAGGAAATCTCAGAGTTTCCGATTGTGAGTACAGACATTATTCCATCGCGCCATCCGAAACCGGTGGTTGAAGATATTGCGTATATATGGATAGTATAAGTTTCGGTAGGTTAGTCCAGAGGGGACGTTTGTAGGTGGAGGAAAAGCGGGGATAGATGCATGCAGTGTTATTATAGTGTTGATTGTGGTCAGTCATTATTGCGGTGGTGGATGTTGTTAACAATTGCATTGTTGAACGTTTTATTATCTAGTCTGGACGTTTCCCCAAACTATCTGTACTTTTGTATTAGAGTTACATGTAGCTTGGCCTCTAAATATTAATTGTAACTACATGTATAAAGAGAGGGCTTTCACCCCTCTCCCTTGTTTCTACTCATCTGCCCATACAATACATTCTCTGCGTTCTCGGTTCTTCACTTTGCTTTACAAAGATCATCTCTGAAAACGAGTAGGTCCTCTGTCAGTCAGTTATGTGATTCATTGAGGAGTTTGCGGTAATGTCTATTTCTTGTTAAAAAGGGCCGGTCCTGCATAAACGCAGATAAGTGCGCTGCTCTTGTAGGACATTGCGAGGACATACATGTATATACCCTTAACCTTGGTGAATAGTACTTGCCATAATAGAGGAGGCTAGCCTATTTAGGTATATGTTGTTATGGGATCACCGCATGTTGGCATTATGATAAGATTGTAGTCTTGAGAAGAGCATGGGTTCTCCTCCTCTCACTCTTACATTATTGGGGGAAGTCTTATTCACTACAGTACTTCATCTTCATGCAGATACCGAGGAGCGACAGATCGCAACCAAATTCAATGAATGCCAAATCTACACTCACATTTATAGCGAGCCACAATATAGGATGAGATGTTACTACATGTATTCTCATGACGTTGTTGGCCCGAGCTTAAAGAGCACATGTCATTACCACCCCCACTAGACCACCCGGGCTAGTCCGATCAGACTAGCCCACCCACTCCCCACCCACTCTTAGCCTTCCATATCATAGACTATCACTCACACGCCCCAGGCCCCCCCCCCGCGCCCCACGAGTGACAGCCCATGACCCCGACAGCACTCCGATATGAAACGGGAGGCTTGGCGACTCTAATCCTGTACCACCCCACATGGCGAGGATGTTTTTTTTTTTCGTTTATAGAAGCTGCAACAGAGGCCTGTTTGGGTAGGTGTAGCCTTTATTGTGGCAGGCCTAACAAGATTGGACGATCATGCTGGTTGGGGTAGCTGGCTAGAGGGTATGTTTGGAGATTGATGCTGATACCGGAAGAGTGAAAAGAGAATAGCAGCAGAGAGATTGTGGGGCGGCCGCCGCTCGCGATAAGCTTGGAGAGAGGGGGGGGGGGGGAGGTTACGGCGTTACGGAGTAGACTTTAGGGTTCGTTCCATGATGGATGGTTTCGCTATTCCCTCATCAATTGATTGGCACGAGCATGAGTGCTGCTACTTACGGTTGACTGAGGGACTGGACGCCAGGGTGTCTTAGTAAGAGCGAGAAATTTTGAATCTATTGTCTTTTTTGTGCCCGTATCGTATGTCTCCGCCTTGCTCACTCTCGCGAGCGAGCGAGGCAGGGCACAGTTTACAAAACCCACCGCGCGCGCTGCAGGGATCATTTCCCAACCAAAACAGAGCAATAGTGTGCAGCAGCAGCGGGTTTTGTGGGTGCAGTTCGTTAGAATGCATGAATGAGCTGCTGCGCCGGGCACAGCAGCAGCATCTAGCAGCGGACGGAGACGCTCAAAAAGCAACAAGTGACAGTTATAATATATGTAATAGTAACAGAGTAAAGAAAGAAAGAGAATGTGTGAATCATGGCATGGTTTGAATGATGGTGCTGAAACGACCGAATCCCCCTGGTTTCAAAACCGACCGATCCGTTTCGGCTCGGGAAGGGGAAGGCGGGGTTGCGGGGAGGGGGTTTGCGTAGTAGGTCGCGGGTTGCGGCGGGTTGGGATGTGCGAAACCGAGTGCGAAGGAATTACATACATAGATGGCATGCTGTGGTTACACCTCTACTTTGGACGTGGAGACGGGTACATGTAGGTGGTAGTATGAGGTGGTGATGAGGTAGGTAGATTGTGCTATGGTGGCAGACGTTTTTTTGCTTTTCATTAAACATCACTCGGAGGGAAGCGATGGAGGTTTTAGTGGTGGGTAGCGGTTACGTCGGGTTGGCTGGCAGGTTGGTTGGCAGCAACCCCCCATCCCCAGCAGGTACAGGCAGCTGCAAAGAAGGAATGCCCTAGATCGACTAAAAATGGGCTGTGTGGTGGTGGTGGTGGTGCACCACTAAGTAAAGGTTTCTACTCTACACGGGCACCGCGGTGGGCCATGGTGGTGCACCGAGGTGACTACAATAGAACTAGACTAGAGTAGATTTCTGCCCCAAGACACTTTACTGCATACAATCATCCCTCTTTGAACGCATCCCCACACACAGCAAGCAAGCAGCAAGCAAGCAGCAAGCAAGCAGCAAGCAAGCAGCAAGCAAGCAGCAAGCAAGCAGCAAGCAAGCAGCAAGCAAGCACCGTTGCTAAGTAGGAACACGTATGTGTTGTTGCCAACGCATTCATAAAACCAATTCTGCTCAGCTCTGGCAACCAATTTCGCTCTCAACCTAACAAATCACAGCCAATAACTGGAGATGATGCGATGTCATGCACAGTACCCCATCCATCCGTCCATCCCTTCATCGCAGCGGAGTGGTAGTAGTAGTCAGCACGGTGGCGGCTCCCAAGGGGAAGAGGGGGGGGTCTCTTTGAGTAGATACATAGATAGGTAGTTGCTTGCTCTTCTTTCGATGCTTGTTTGTTGCAAGGTTGCAGAACAGAACGGAACAGAACAGGACAGAAAAATCTACAGATCACCCCCCCCCCCCCCCCCCCCCACGAACTCGAGAAATCCAGGCAAGAAGCCAAAGAAAGAAAAGAAAGAAAGAAAAAAAAAAACAAGATGAATTCAGATTCAGATGAAAGCTCCTATGAGGACGACTCGCCGCCCAACTTTGCCTTTTCACCCGACTTCAGTGTCCGTGCCTCGCCAATCGTCAATGGTGGTGGTGGGCGTGGGAAGCGAAAAGTAGGCCTCCCGTCGTCGCGATACCACCAGGTTCTGTCGGCACGGGGATTAGCAGGTGGAGGAGGAGTAGGAGGAGGGGGCTGTTTGGATGCTGCTGGGGAGATATATTCGGAGCACCCGCGAAAGAGGAGAAAGGGGCCGCAAACCAACACCCCCGACAACTCGACGTCGACGTCGTCGTCGTCCGATCGCTCGTTTGCGTGCCCGTACTACAAAAACGATCCGGTAAAACACTCGAGCTGTGCCGAGTGGAATAAGAAGGATATCCACAGGGTCAAGTATGTTCATGTTCCTGCTCGCTCCCCTCACGGGCCTTGTTTCAGAAACCTTTAACCTGCACAATGAAATGCTAACCTGCAACCTCCACCGCCAATTGAAGGGAGCACATCAAGAGATCGCATCTGAAGCCTATCCAATGCCCGCGATGCAGCGTCTACCGCGCCGGCGATAACGGACAAATCAACATCCATCTACGGGACGGGGAATGCCAGAAAGCAAAGACCGTCTCCCTGGTGGAGAGCGACGTCCTGAAGAAGGCAAAGGCACTCGAGCGGAGGAACTTGAACTGGCAGCACATCTACCAGATACTGTTTGGCTGTGCCGAAAGCGATATACCATCTCCCAGTAAGGAACCTCCTTCAACTTCCCTCCTCCTCCTCATCCTCCTCTCCACCCCGCTCTCTCCCTGCCCACAAAGGATACAAGACTGAGTTCAAGAAGTTTGGCAGAGTAATATCACACCACCGACACCGCCAACGATAAAGCTTGAGTCATCACCACTGCTGGGAGCCTACTGCACCGACATGTTTGAGGCTCACCTGAATGAAGAATTGAACGACTTTATAGAATACTTCCAGGAACAGGTCCCCAGACTTGTGCGGGAGCTATTTCGCGAGTACCAGACCCTGAAATTCAAAGCCGAGTGTCCCTTGTCTAGCGGGGGTGCCGGCACTGTGTGCAACCAATCGGGCGCCCCACCCCATCCCGGCGCTTCCGCAACCCACCACAACAATAACATAAACATCAACAGTGCTACAGACTACGAGCAGGGTCCCCGCAAGCCAAAGACAACAGCAAAAAACAGCCCCAAGGAGCAAAGAAGGGCTGAAGAGGCCGCCCGGAAACCGACCGAGAATGTCGCCCGGAAAAAGCAAAATGCCTGCGCGGATGTGGCATCATCACCACAACAACGCCCGGACGCTAGGAAGATTGCAACCGACGAAAAACAACAGACGCAGCGGGGAGATCTACTGAGCAAGGCCGACGAGGCTGGCCAGAAGAGACACACGCCTATCTCGCCTCTTACTCCTTCAACCCACCAGCAGCAGCAGCAGCCGCCTAACATTGCCAACCCCACTACCCCGCAGGAGCAGGTGTTTGCCAATAGAAACGAGGCGCCCAGAATGCACGATATCCCGTCCCCGTACATACAACTCCAGCACACCCACGACACCCTGAACCAGAGCTTTGCATCATTACACGACGGCACAAGTAGAGGCATCATTCCAGACCACGCTGCCAGAATACTACACGAACCCCGGGTCACGGACGACAACAGCTCACCCGTGGTCGGGTTCGGGGACCTTGCGCTGAACAATGCCAGGGATGATGCTACGAGCGGTGAGGTAGAAGAGGTTGGGAGCTGTGATCCGGCGATGCTGTGGGTGCTGGATGCTTACGATTGGAGGTTCTGAGAGGATTGCTTTGCGGGCATAGTAGGTTTTCTCTGTTTGAGGGTTGGGTTGTGTTGGGTTTCTTTTTTTCTTTTTCTTTTTTTCTCTTTCGGTCGGGGCGGAGTATTACTTTAAATCTTTTGGTTTTTTTTTTTACATGATCCATGGCCATGATATGATATCCTGCGACGTTTTTTTCTTCTCTTCTTTTTTTTTCTCTTTCGGTTGTTTCTTTTACGATGTTGATGATTGACTGAGCTTGAAATATTGGCTTTGTGTTTTATACCTGTATATAATCGGCCCTCTCCTCTTCACTCCACCATGGGCCAAACGATTCCCACTCCCAATCATTCTTCTTCCTCTTCTGGCTGTTTTGTTGTTTGGTGTGCGGTGTGCGGTGTGCGTGTGGATATACATCTTTCAAAAAGCTTAGCGATAGTTTTTTCATTCTGTTTTTCTTTTTTCATTCTGTTTCTTTTAGGTTATGTTGGAGTGCTGTCTGTCCCATAGTTTTGATTTCTGATACATTTCCTCCTTTTTTGCCAGCGGTTGCTCTTTTTTTTTTTTTTTTTTGGCTTTTTTGTTGTTTCGGGGACCTTGTTTTTATAGCGCAGCGCAAATAAAATAAACACGACGATATGAGACCAGACAGACAGAACACGTAGGTACACACATACATGTATGTAACTGCACGCACCGGTCACGGGATACCACGCCACACGGGATAGATCTAGGCCTGATCCCGGAGGATGATTGGGCCCCGAGAGTCAAACAAAACAACCCTGGCTGTCTGACAAGTCGGAATCGGGCGTCCGAGTGATCGCTGGTGATGGGGCGTGCCGTGTGTATGTTGGCAACCAGACCGCCCCCATGCTTGCCGCCACAATGTGTGTCGTGTGTGTTGTGTGTCGGTGGGTTAGGGTGCCATTGTGGGTTGTTGGGGGAGCCTGTTGCCCTGGGTGGCCAATTGGTGGATGGTGCCCTGATGGTCATGGTGACATTGATTGCGGCGGGGGAGGGGAGGGCGGTAGTATATATACCCACGCGTGCTGCAACCCCCCGAGTAGATTGAGGAGGGGAGAGGAGAGCAGGAGTCAGCTAGCTCCCGTGATTGCAATGGGGCCGGCCCCGTGACGTGGCAGTAGTTGTAGTGTCAGTTTGCTATCGAGGTCGGGCCTCTTATCTCTCTGTACATAGAGGGAGGAATGTGGATGAGAGCTGTGGTTGGAAGCGTCGACATTGGTGTGAGGGAGAGAGAGAGAGAGAGAGCGAGATGTGGTTGGAAGCTAGAAGTGGAGGAGGTTGGTATGTATGCGGGTTGTGGTGCAGTCAGTGGTGGAGGCTGCCGTTGCCATTGCCATTGCCATTGCTACTGCCATTGGGGTTGCCGTTGCTTTCCGTTGCCGTTGGAGGAGGTGGGATGGGGTTGGGTTGGGGCGGCCGGGCAGCCTACCACCACCAGCTAGAGCTAGTGCGGTGGTAGTGGTGGTGGGTACTATTATTACCACCACTGCTACTGCTGCGTTTCCGAACACGACCAATATTGCATGGCATGCAAAAAGGTGGATTTGGCGCTTTTTTGTATGGTACACAATATCAGTCGTGCTCGGAAACGTCATGAAATTAGTAGTACTAGGTATTGGGACACGATTGCCCTTTTATCGTTAATTCTGACTTGCATATCCCGGCGGTTCCAATTTGTAGAGTACCTAGAGTAGAGTAGCATGCGATGCGCAGGCAGGAGACGATCAGTCCCAGTCCCGCACCCACCACCACAGCTTGCTGCACGACGGTCTTGGCAACGACACGCAAGATGACTAAACACGCCGAGTGACACACCATGACGCGCATCCCTGTCTGCCTTGACGTTTGACGTCGCTCCCCGTGCGCTGCTGCCTTGGCGGAGGCAGCTTAGGTACGGCGCAGAAACAGGGTCTGATGAACATAGAGTACAGCTGCACGCTCGTCCGCCGTGGGTTTTTCGGCCCCGGGCAGTGTCTCCAATCATCCGAGCGGTAGGTATTCTCGAGCTAGGTAGAGCAGACTGGTAGATATATTCCCTGTTTCAGATGGAAATCCGGTTACTAGATAGGTCCTAGATATGTACATGTGGGTATTATCCTCAGATCAAACGCACGCGCATGGAGTTATCGGTCGGCTTTAAATTTTACTCTACCAGGGGTTGGAGTGGTGGGATGGGCTAGGATGCATGACATCATTGCCGTTGCATCCGGTGTTTGGGGTGCGTGAGATAAGGGGGGGGGATCTGGGAGTGAGGAGAGTGTATATAACAAGAATCTCGAAATCTTCACTGTCCCAACTCTCGCGACTCGTTCCTCTGTCTCGTTTTTTTCTGATTTTCGTTGTTCATATACCCATTTTCCTCTCTACACTTTCTCTATATACTCTAGATCCATAGACACGAAAATGCCCGGCCTCACCCTCCCCGACCCCGCCGTCTTAAAAGACCGCCGCGCCGCCCAGCTCTACCCCTACGCCTCCGTCTCCACCGACGAATTCAGCAAAGCGTCGCACGCCGCGCAGCGCACCGCCGGCCCCATCGCGCTCTACTCCCCCAAATACTACGCAGCCTGCACCATCGGTGGTCTCTTCGCCTGCGTACCTCCCCCCCCCCCCCCACCACCACCTCCTCCTCCTCCCTCCACAACCCCCCACTAACACACCCTCTAGGGCCTAACCCACGCCGCCGTCACCCCGCTCGACCTGATCAAATGCCGGCGCCAGGTCAACTCCAAGCTCTACCCCTCCAACCTGCAAGCTTTCCTCACCATCACACGCACCTCCGGGTTACGCGGCATCTTCACCGGCTGGTCGCCCACCCTCATCGGCTACAGCGCGCAGGGCGCGCTGAAATACGGCGGGTACGAGTTCTTCAAGAAGACGTACAGCGACGCGGCGGGCGACGCCGCGGCGAGTAGGTACCGCACGGCGATATATCTGGCCGCGAGCGCGAGCGCCGAGTTTATTGCGGATGTGGCGCTGTGTCCGTGGGAGGCGGTCAAGGTGCGCATGCAGACGGAGGAGGGGGGCCCGATCCGGGGGGCGCTGCAGGGGGTGAGGAGTGTGCTGAGGAGTGAGGGGGTGGCGGGGTTGTATAAGGGGTTGTATCCGTTGTGGGGGAGGCAGATTCCTTGTTAGTAGTAGCCTTCCTTGTGTTTGTGTGTAGAGTGAGTGTGTAAGTGGGTCGCTGACAGTAGTGTACTGCGGCAGACACAATGATGAAATTCGCCTCCTTCGAAACCGTCGTCGAAGCCATCTACACCAAGCTCCCGGGCCGCAAAGACGACTACGGCAAAGGCGCCCAGGCCGCCGTCGCCTTCACGGGCGGGTACATCGCGGGCATCCTGTGCGCCGTGGTGTCGCACCCGGCCGACGTGATGGTGAGCAAGCTCAACACGGGCGGGCGCAAGCCCGGCGAGGGCTTTGGCACGGCGGTCGGGAGGATGTATGGGCAGATTGGGTTTGGGGGCCTGTGGAATGGGCTGCCGATGAGGATTGTCATGGTCGGGACGCTGACGGGGTTGCAGTGGCTGCTGTATGATGGGTTTAAGATCTTTTTTGGGCTGCCGACGACGGGGGGGCGGAGGGGGAGAAGAAGTAGTGGGGATGGGATGGGTATGTTGGGGGAGTGGATGGGTGGTGGGCTTGGGTGTTTTTGTTCTGCTCTGTTCTGTTTTGGCTATGTAGAGATGATTTCCTAGTTAGACGGGTGCTGTGTTAATTGAGCGCTCCTCCATGGTAGAACTAGATAGAGTCCGTCCCGTCCTTAGCTGTGACAACAAAAAGCAAAGCGTTCCCTTTCTTGTTCCCTTTCCCTTTCCTTTCCTTTGCTTTCCCTTTGCTTTCCCTTCCCTTTGCTTTCCCTTCCCTTTCCCTCCCTTCTCTTCTTCCCCCACACCGCAGCCAACAAGGGCCCCCCCGCCAAGCCAAGCCATCCGCACCTCACCTCATCTCGCCTAGACACACGTAACCGCAAACCCCACCAAGCAACCAAGCAACGCAACACAACCAAAACACCACCACCACCACCACCAAAACATCACCACTCACTCACGACTCACGATGGCAACAATGGCCGCCCCCGCCCAACCAGCACAAACCGACCCCCCCGCCCCCATCGACGCCAACAAATACCGCGGCGTACCTCTCCCCTCCCCCTCCCTTCCCCCTCCCCCCCCCCCATTCCACCACCAACTAACACCCCGCGCACTTCCAGGCCACCGTCGAAGACCTCGACCTCCCCCCCGCCCTCTCCATCACCCCCACCACCCCCATCGCCACCGCCCTGGCAATGTCCTACGACCGCGACTACTCCCAACTCACCGTCATCTCCCCCAGCACCCGGTCCCTCCTAGGCTACCTATCCGTGCCGCGCCTCAAAGCGCTCCTCGCCTCTCCCACATCCGGGGTGAAGGAGACCGACACGGTGGATAAGGCCATGAATCGCTTTGATAGGAGGAAGGGCGTCAAGGTGTACAAGGTCATCACGCCCAGCACGGGGCTGGAGGAGCTGGAGGAGTTTTTGAAGAGGGAGGAGTTTGCGGTGGTGACGGATGCGGGGAGGAGGTTTGTGTTGGGCGTGGCGACGAGGGGGGATCTGGTGGAGTTTGTGAGGAGGAGGCCGGGGTAGGTGTGTGGAACGGGGAGCGGGAGGGGAGGTGTGGGGGAGGGACTTGCACTTGGATTTGGGAAGGGGGTGGAATTGGGAGTGGGAGCGGGAGAAGGGGACGGGTGTTGTAGCTAATGATATCGAGAGAGCTTTCTCTCTCTCTTAGACTTGCAATTGGGGCGTTAGTTATGTAGACTTCAGAGCTACTCCCTTGGCTTTTATACACCGGTCGTAGCCTCTATCTTCCATCGCAGTCTCCGTAGACATAGTGCTGGCTCTGTAGTCCGATATCAAAGCACCCACCCCCCCCCCCCATCAAGCTCAAACATAATTTCTCCCCATAAAGCACACCCATATAAAAGCCCCCAACAATAGCTATCCCTGAAACAACTGTAGCTAGCTATATGTAGCATGGTCGGATCACAGATTATCACTCGACATTGATATATCTGCACCAGACACCAAGTCCCATTTATCACCCAGGAGTGAGTGGATAGCTAGTGAAGTCATCCCATGCCCCTATTTCGTCTCGCTGTGGGTGTGAGGTTGGGATATGTGAGCATGGGCTGGCTGGGGTGGATCATGGGGTGTCACTCGGTGGGAGGTGGCGAGCGTTTGGTTTTTGTTTTTGTTTTTGTTTTTAATTCATTAATTGCATGGCGAGCGTTTGGTAGTGGGTGGGCTTATTTTTTTTTGTTTAATTCATTAATTGCTTGCAACCTTACAGTTATGGCAATGTCCCCTAAACTACCCATTCTCATCCACCGCCACTCACGTGGTGGGTGGGCTTAGGTTTTTGGGGGGCTGTGGTGTGGTGTATGGCTGGTCGGCTCGTTGGTTGGTGTAGCGTAGATAGAGTCGGGACTGGAGGAGTGTGAGTACCCTTTGTTGTTGTTGTTGTTGTAGTGGAGTATTGTGGTAAGCTACATGTATTAGATATATAAGTCGTTGTGACGTATACATGTGATTGATGGCTGTGCTGGGACTGAGACCGTTGATTGGGGTGTTTTTAGCTGCGGGCTGGTAAGCTATTAATGGCCGCGGCTTTAATTCGTAGGTTTCGAGTTTGGTGGCCATATTGGGGGGGTTGAACGGTTGGTGGCACAATTAATTGGGACAATCTTTCCATATATAATTTCCGCAGGTATCTATAGCTATAATATGGCAACATCGAACTACGCCGGCCGCGGACTTCTCTACCACGTTACGCGAAGCTCAGTACTACATACCCGCGGGGTTGTGGGTAAATAATACTCGTAAGTTCATGACGTTTCCAAACACGACTGCTATTGCATACCATACAAAAAAGCGCCAAACCCACCTTTTTGTATGCCATGCAATATTGGTCGTGTTCGGAAACGCTATGAAGCTACGAGTAGATAGCTAGTGCGATGTATTGGGTGTTCTGGGGTTGGATATGTACGTGGGCATATATATAGGGTGTCTCGTTTACTCGTCTATTCATAGCGTTTGTGAACACCACTGCTATTGCATGCCATACAAAAAGGTTGTCTTGGCTATTTTTTGTGTGTATGTAATGCCGGTTGTGTTCACAAACGCTGTGAAAAAACGAGTATTGGCCATATGTATGTGGTTCCTGGGAGGAAAAGAGCCAAGGCCGGGGGGTGGTTGTTGCGGATTGATCATTGGCAACCTGGGCTGATCATGATACAGCGAGAGGTAAAATTATTGTAGAAACAAGGGTCTAAAAACAGGGTTTCTGTGGCTGGGCAAGCCAATAGGACTTCTCCCATATTTCTACAATAATCTTACCGCAAGCTGTAGCAACAAGTTGGCGGCCCACACATGCATGATACATGCACATACTAGAACCTACGAACGCAGAGCTACTTAGCTACTCGGAGTAGGCAATAAGAACCTGAAAAAGCAAGCTGCAAGTAGGGGCTCAATTTAATGTAGTTTTTCACCAACCACGAATCAGAGGTCGTTACTACTAAAAGTCATTTTCAGGTTCTTCTTACCTGTCCCGAGTAGAGCCCGTATATAGGCCGGGTACAGGTTTCGGACCGTTGTTTCGACCAATCGGTACCCTTCCATCCTTCAAATTTCTAATCCATGTGCTTGAGTATATTGATTAGTTACATATGTACTCGGGTGTAGCAATAAGAACCAGAAATAACCTCATTGCATGCTCTAGTTCTAACCCTTGTACCCGGGTATGTAGCTGATATCGATTAACACATGCAGATATGCATGCGCATCTGCGTGCATATATGTATGTATCTATATTTCAACCTCCTACATACCAAAACCTAACCCCGAACCTTCTATTCCTTCCCTTTCGCTGGCCGTGGGTTCAGCCTGCTAGCTTTTAGGGGGCTATATCTAGATGTAATATACTTAAACGGGTAGTGACGGCGCCCAATTGCAATAGAGGATTCAAACGTTAGGCCATACCGCGTCCGTCCGGTCACGCATGTAATTCAGACTGATCGCCTGCCTAAAGATATCGGGAGCTGGGGATTATGTATAACTGCATGTACAAGGCTCTGGCATTTAGTGAGTGGACGGATCCCCACCTATCAACGCCCCATGTAGTTCGCTCACTTAATGCCAGAGCCTTGTATATAGCATGATAACCTGTGTCCTAGTATTGATGGGCACGAGATACGACGGGACAAGGCCTATCATTATCCACGTATCGTCTCGTCTTGCGATCTTTGAACTAGGCTGACATGATCTTGAATATCCCAAGGCAATGGAATGGAGTGGTCTCAAAACGCCCTTTAAATTGAGAATGTGATGTTCCTATAGGAAAAAGGCCCAGAAATCATGATCACAGCATAGAGAGGAAGATATTTATGCGGTAAAAAAGAAGTCAAAAAGCCTTGAGAGAACTCAATTGTCCCGTACCCATAAACTCGACCTGTCTCGATCCACCGCACATATGTACATGTATATAAGGAGATATCTCTTATATATTTGTTTGGTGTAGGTGCTGCCAACCCTGCATGTAATATAGATATAGGGCTGTGAAATCAAAGAATGATGCATTAATAATTAAAGAGATACCCTGAGCATTGGTTATAATCTTGGTAGAGTATTTTGTTAGACGAAGAAGTAACGCGGCCCAGTGGATATTGTATGTACCCTCAATCGCATCGAATATTTTCGGGATTGCACATATATAGTAGTGTCCTGTTTATCATCATCGTTGCCGTACCTTCAAAACGCATGCATGCAGCTGAGCAATCATTGGCTTAGGGAGGATCAGAGGATCAGAGGGTCGGATTTTTTTATCATTTTTATTTCCTATTTAATTCATTAATTCTCAGAGGGTCAGAGGGACATATTAATACGTGTGCACGTAACGTAACGTAGAAAGATATATTGCGAATAACCAATAACGATAAATCCAAAACGCATAATGCAAATTCCACCCAAGAAAAAAGGGACAAAAAAACAAATCTTACATCATGTAGAAGGCTCCGGACGAGATTACCCTAGGCCCTAGATTTACGATCGTGCAGGTGGTTCTTAGCTAGAGTGTGACTGAATCGGAAAAGATCGAACCTTGATGGTAATGTCCGGGTTGTATTTAGATTCTGCCGTCAAGGATGGCTCAACCTCAAATGCCTTGGTTATCCAATATTGATCGTACTCGACCAGCAGGTTGTCTATCTGCCCTTCGGACTCTGGTTGATATTTGAATAGGCGTGTTCGAAGATGTTCTGCTAAACCTTGTTGGTAGGCTCGTTTATTACAGTGATCCGCGGCGAAGAGACGTAGAGTAAACAGAAGTTCACCCTTTTCGATAGGGGCCATTAGGACTTCTATTTCCTCTTTCCAAACTGGTTTTAATTTTACGTGCTTGTCAGCTGACGGGCAGCGTTAATTACGGTCTTAGACCGGCTAACCAAACTTACAAGGACTTGGTATATTAAAAGAAAACAAAATAGCATAAATCTCCTGCCAAGTGGCGGCCGATTCTATCTTATCTGTCTTTCCTTGGACTACATCTTGCTCGTATGTATCAAGAGCCTCCCCCTTTTTGCAGTCATCGTATCTTAGATGGTTCGTAACTTGCTCATAGTTACCGGCCTTGAATATCTTGCAACGGCCGCACCGAAGGGGTTTAATGTGAATAACCAGAATATGCTTCCTTTCGTTTCAGGGTATGTAAGTAATGGGATCCAGCTAGTATAAAATAATACATGAAATGGTTAGGATATATTCAAGGGTACGTACTTGACTTGGCTAAGTGTTCGATCCCGAAATTGCGAGCATTGCGAATTGACGAGAGGATTATTTTTGTAATATGGACAGGCAAAGGGTTTTTCGGGTGTTTTTTTGCTGGGTGGCCTCGAAAGCTCAAGTTCATCTTGGGCGTCGTTTTCTGATCCGTCGAAATCCTCGGATGCGTGAAACGCCGGCCGCTTTCGTGGGTTATAACTATATCCACTAGAATCGTCGTCAGGTTCAACTTCCCACGGGTGATCCGGGATGAATGGTTCTATGTTTGAGTATATCGCATGGAGATCTTGCGTCGTGTGGTATTTGTCTTCGTATAGAAGATCAGGTAGTTCCGTGACAGTGGGCGGTGTGTCGAGGCCCAGAGGTGTGCTATCTGGGGTGTTTCGAGTCTGCTGTACCGATACATATCTGAACATCGTACAAGTAAAACTTTACACAGATAGGGAGTATTATGCCAAAATTGCTTAATTAAACGTGGGATAGGTGCTGACCGGTTTACTTGGAGCTCAGCCGGAAGAAATCTAATTTATAGAGAAAGACTCTCCTCTAGCTTAGCAAAAATCTAGAGCTAGTATAATGTATGCTGTTACACGAATATACATGTATTCAATAAGGCCCGACATAAGTTTGATTCTGAAATGAGGCTCTGGTTTAGGCCCAAGCCGAATTTGGAATCAGGCGTTAACGCTGACGCAGATTGTATTTTTTTTCGTGAGGATGATAGTCACGTGATCATTCTGACGTCCTGTCACGTGATAGATCAAGTATTTGCTCGCCCTACACGGTTTAGTCTGCGGCTATGCAAGACCTATGATCATATATAGTTGATGTTTATATCAAACACAGGACACCGGGCGCCCATATTAATTGCCAAACTGACGAGGGCCCGCTATAGACAAACTTCGCCTCCCCGGGCGCTCGTACGTACTTTATTAACGCACATTATACTACTAAGAATTCCGACCATTTAGTGAATGCATGAGTACATAGTATAAAGCACATAAATATACATAGGTGTGCACTAATCAATATGGACCTTGTGAAATCTTGAATTCAGTGTCTTCTGTTTTGTTCTCTGGCATGCGCATGCGTGTGTATGTGACTTGTAATATTATGTTAGAATTACATACATGTATGGCTCGAGAACTACATGTAGGTATGGCTCGAGAAGCTATGGAGGGTAGGTGTGTAAACTTCGGCGTTTGCAGCCAATCAATCTATAGAAATTGGGAGATCTACCCATAATGGTACTAGCGCCTAGCTATAGCCCAACGGTGGAATTTTCTCTAATTCCCATACAAAAAAAGTTCCTCTGAAGTTGACACACCCACCCCCTAAGCCTTCTCGCGCCATAGCTCCATGTATATATACTGTTACAGGAACTACGGAACACTGTTCTAGAGACTTAGGACAATGAGGAATACGAGTGACGGGTTGTGATGCGAGGACGGTCGGGTAACAAGGACAAGCATAGAAAAGTATCGGGTAGTGTGGGGGCACGCGGTGTTACCACACTAGTACTATACTATTATGACGGCACGCTTACTATTGGGTGTCTCACCCGGAATAGAATGGGGAGCAGGGCTTATGGTTGCAGGCTGTTCTACTTAGGGAAGTAGGTCTAGGATGATAGTATGGTACAGCCCGATGACTGGCAATTGCAAGGTTCATGGTTACGTGTCGGAATTAGAATGGAGGACGGAACTATGCGGGGGCGCTTTTCTATCTGGGTTATCTTCGGGAGCATTATCTTATTCTATTATCGTTGTGTCAGTTAGTATTAGAAAGCGGGCCTTGGCATAGGTTCCAACATGTATAAATAGGGCTTGATTCTGCGAAGACTTGAGGGTATCATCAACCATCAAGTCAAGGGAATCCGGTTTACAATATCATCAGTTTAAACGCTACAGAATTATCGCTTAGTACTAGCCATCTCCCTAAACACTATATTGTACCTTATCCCTAGCTTTTTATTCTTTACCTATCGCATACACTACCAAAGTCTCGATAAAACAACTACTCGCTTAAACCAATACTCTGAGTATTTTGCTTAGTGACGGATAGTCACCGTGCTCTCAGTAGAAGAATAAGCGCTTAGTCTATTAGAAAGACCAAGGTACTATATGCACCCCCGAGTGGCAACAGCAGCCATCAACAACTACCTTTGCGCTACATCCTTCATCGTAAGAAGAGGAAGCGCCGAACATCTATACTGCGGATACCTCCACTAAACAGGTTTCTTCGCAGAAGCAGGAACCACCGCCACCTTCGAGGAACACGATCCCGAAATTCTCAACTACCCAGAACTCTTCCCGATCAAGATCACCCTCTCCCAACAGTCTTTCGGACTTGCTCACCCAGCCCCCTGGTTCATCGCTCAACCCTGGTGCAGAAGGCATCCACAGCTCAAACCCGAGCAACTTAGCAATGTCAAGGGCTCATCAGCAACGGTCGGAGGAAGACTACAACATGGAGAGTTCAATCGCCTTGAGAGATCGAGGTATATTGGAAACCCAGGCGAAGAGGCGCCACAGGAAAGAGAGAGATGTGCCGATAGGCTCCCTCTTCACATCGACGAGGCAGGAAGAATCCTATGGGCAGGCGAGGAGGCGGCAGGTGGACCACCGGGAGTTCTCCCCATACGTCACCCCAATCAGAGAGAGATCCTCTACTCAGAGGCCCTCGGTGCCTCGGGTAATGGACGAAGACGAGGATACCAACATGGACGTAGAGGAACGGCGGGTGGAGAACCCTTTTGGCGACCTTATTGGGCAAGAAGTCCAGCGACAAGGGGCCCCCGTGGTACAACAGCTCAGCCGCGGGATCGAGGAACTCAGCATGCACGTGCGGGATATCCCCATACTCAGGGAACTCACCCGGCAGCAGCAGGAGTATACCAACAAGATCGTCGAGGACCTCCACGCCAAGTTCGCTGGGGACAGAGCCGAACGCGACAATCAGCTCAACCAGGTTATGGCTCAGCTACGAGCGGAATCCACCGCCGCTACCAGCAACCTCGGACAGGTCCTTGGGCAGATCGTGGAAGCTACTAGGGCGCATCAGGAAAGGCAGGAGCGACAGGATCAGCACATAAATGCGCTGACCAACTTCGTTCAGCAACTCCCGAAAGATGGCCCTGTGCAGATACCCGCGGAGGTTATGGCTGCCCTTGAAAAGATGGAACGGGACAGACAAGCTGCGATGGAAGACCAGTTCGCAGGTACAAAGAAGAACCTGGAGGAGATTATTGAGCAAATGCGGGTAGCAGCCAATAGAACGGCAGCAGCCCCCGAAGGCTCAGGAGGCGGAGGCGTAGTACCCCCCCAACCCCCACAGAACCCCCCTAGCAATTCCAGAGAGAGACCGGAAGGATCAGGAAGCCAACCCCCCGTACCCTCTCACTCCGAGGCAAGGAGTCAACACAGTGAGCAAGGAGGCAGGGGAGGAAATGGCAATAACGGCAATGGCGGAAACCGCGCGAGACCACGAGACCCATCCCCCTCCGACTCGTCCAGCTCCTCAGACTCAGAAGACGATCGTCGAGCACGCGAACAAAGGCAAAGGAGACGGGAGGAGCGAAGGCGCCGTAATAGGCAGCAAAAGGTAGATCTCATGCACCCCCCTCGCGCCACCTTGGGTGATACGCCAAAACAGGCAAAGATCCCCTTCTCCGGAAAAGCCGACGAAGATGTGCGGCACTGGATCGACCAAATGGAAGTCTTAATTGAACTTCAGAGGAAGGTTCGGTGGGACGACCAGACCAAAATCTTGTGGGCATCCCTGGAACTCACCGAAAGTGCGGCAAAATTCTGGCGAAACTTAGTGGAACGACTATCGGTGGATCCCAGCATTGGGACATGGGAAAATTTCAAAAATGAATTACGGATTCAATATGGCAATCGAACAAGTCAAGAACAAGCCAAGCAGAAGATGGATAAGCTCCGTCAAACTGGCATGATCGATGACTACATCAACGAGATGCAGAATCTAGAATGGGACGCGAAGGTCGGGCCCATCGTGATGAAATCCATGATCCTAACAGGAATAAACTCCTCGCTGGAACAACGCCTCTCGAACGCGATCGAGGAACCAGAAGATTTCGCGGAATGGCTAGCCTGGGTTAGGAAGGTCGGACGCAAGGACCACGAGGTGAAGGCCCGAAAAGAAATCTTACGCGGCAGGGATGTCGTGAAACCTCGCGAGGAAAAGTCGGAAAGGCGAAAATCGCGCAACCCCGCACCTCGGAAAACTTTCTCCGCACCAGCACAAAACTCCAAGGCCTCGGATGACTTAGGTGTCACCAAGGACGAGAAGGAGAAATGGCAAAAAGAAGGAAAGTGTTTCCGTTGTGGTAGAGATAACCACTTCGCGAAAAATTGCGTGGCGACGAGTAAAGTCAGGTTAACGGACCTGAAGAGGAAACGGTATCCTTCCGGGGGAAAGGACCACGGAAGGGAGGGTGAAAAGAAGCGGAAATTGGGCCCTCAGAATGAGGCTTTTAGGGCAAGGATTACAACTCTGGAGGATCAAAATTGATTGGGTATTTCTATTTTTCGGCATCTCATGTTGCGTTACGGTTTTCTTTTCTATTTTTGGGTTACGGAAACAAGGGTCTTATGTATTACGGATTTTCTATATTTGTTGTTACAGGCGCAGAAATTCAATTCTCTTTACACACACTATGAGGATGGGGTTACACCCTGAAACGCCCGGCGCGTAAAGTGTTGTACCATGATCTTCATCAAACAAACACTCGAACTCTCTAAAAAAAACCCCTCACCCCGCGCTCAATAAGAAAAAACCCATCGAACCAACCCACATCCAAAAAACCAATACAAAATCTTTTTATTAAACCAACACACAAACATGTCTTCCAACACACAAGAAACTCGCCTCGAGATCGAAATCCCTTGGGATCACCCCGCAACTAGTACCAAACATGTTGCTACAGTCAACGCACTCCTAGACAGTGGCACTGAAGATTGGATCATATCCTGGGACTGCATCCATCGTGCAAGAATACCCACTCAACCTCGACCAAAGCCTCTCATTATCAGACAGGCCGATGGTACCCCTATGCCCAACTCCGGCACCCACACCACTCAACCCCTTACCCTCCGCATCGGCAACCATCTAGACAGGGCTATTACCTGCGAGGTTGGCTCGTTTGCAGGAGAGGACCTCGTCATACCACATCGATGGCTCAAGAAGCATCAACCAACCATCCATTGGAGACGGAACAGTGTTAGCTTCCATAGTAACAACTGTATAGTCAATGGATGTTTCGTATCAGTCGAGGACATATACGATCAAGACCCAGAAGAGCTGGTCATCAGGCTGTTGAGGGCGTCACCCAAGAAGCAGACGACGATCGAGCAACACCCCTTTTGGGCAAGAGCATCGGTAAACGAGGCTCTCGTTAGTGCTATACCGGTGGAGTTTCGGGAATACGCCGACGTGTTCTCCAAGAAAGGAGCCGCTCGACTACCTGACCACTCTGAATGGGATCATACCATTCCTCTTATGGAAGGAAAGCAGCCGCCGTGGGGACCGATCTATTCGCTCTGCCCACCTGAAGATAAGGCACTCCGGGAGTACTTGGACGAAAATTTGCCCTCCGGCAAAGTAGTCCCCTCCACTAGCCCAGCAGCGGCACCCATCCTGTTCGTCCCGAAAGCTAATGGTAAGCTTCGGTTATGTGTCGACTTTCGCGGCTTGAATGGAATTACGATCAAGAACCGCTATCCACTGCCGCTTATGAATGAGCTGGCCGATGCAACGAAAGGAGCACTCTACTTCACGAAGATAGACCTGAAAAACGGCTATAATCTGATTAGGATTGCTAAGGGCGAAGAATGGAAAACAGCTTTCCGAACGAAATACGGCCTCTTCGAATATAGGGTAATGCCTTTCGGCTTGACCAATGCTCCTGCGTCGTTTCAGGTCATGGTCAATACCATATTCAAGGATCTTCTAGATCAAGGCGTAGTAGTCTACTTGGATGACATCTTAATGTATTCAAAGACTAGAGAAGAGCATACGACTCTTGTACGAGAAGTTTTGGAGCGACTGCGACGACACCATCTATACGGAAACCTCGAGAAAATGGAATGGTATCAACAGGAGGTAGAATTCCTGGGATTTATACTATCAGGAAAAGGGAACCAGGTATCACCGAAGAAAGTCCAGGCGATCGAGGGTTGGTTAGCCCCAACTAAGGTCGAGGAACTTCAGTGCTTCCTCGGGTTCGCCAACTTCCTACGACGGTTTATCCACCGATATTCTGAGGTTTGCAGACCCATGACCGATCTCCTGAAGAAAGGTTCCGTATGGAAATGGGGCAGGGAACAGCAGAACGCGTTCGACGAACTCAAGAGGAGATTCACGTCTGCTCCAATACTCCGACACTATGACGAACACCGCGAAGCAATCGTGGAAACTGATGCGAGTGACTGGGCCGAGGCCGCAGTACTTTCTCAGGTGTTCGAGGACGGTATTCTACATCCGGTAGCTTACCACTCTCGCAAGTTCAACGAGGCAGAGGTCAACTATGAGATCTATGACAAGGAGATGCTCGCAATAGTTTCTGCTCTCTTGACTTGGAGACATTGGCTGGAAGGAACGGACATCCCTATCCAGATACATTCGGATCACCAAAACCTGCAGTATTTCACAACGACCAAGAAGTTGTCGAGAAGACAAGCCAGATGGGCCGGAAAGATAGCACCTTTTCGCTTCAAGATCCATTACCGACCAGGCGAAAAGAACGGCAAGCCAGATGCACTCACAAGGCGTCCGGAGTTCGCGATGGAAGGGGGAGTAATGCGTGAGCAGCCAGTAAAACAGCTACTCAGTGCAGAACAATTTGTCAGGAAATCACGGACCAGCGTAGAAACTGGGTCTGAAGTGATTGGCAACCCCGAAGAGGAATGGAGTCAGTTGGATCAGTGGTACGACATACCAAGCGTAGAGCTGCCCCAGCCACTACAGGGTTGGTATGAACAGGAAAGACGATGGGTTCGGAGGATGGTTCCGGATGAACACCTCCCTGACTCAAACCTTGAGATCTTTGGACCACCGGAGGCTGCTATCGTAAAAGTAGAGCCTGCCGCTGAATGGAGTCCCGATTCGAATGACCCCACCCACGATGGTCGATGGGTAGTACCGGGCTACGCGGTTAAGCAGGTCATTGAGGAACATCATGACCGACCCGTAGCGGGGCATTTAGGAAGGGATAAAACCCTTGAGTTGATTGATAGGAACTACTGGTGGCCAGGAATGTCCACGGATGTAGCCAACTTTGTCAAGACTTGCGATGTATGCCAGAGAGCCAAGCAACGTCGGAGACACTTGTCACTCCCTCAACCCCTAGAGTTAGCCACCACACCTTGGACTGATATCTCGATGGATTTCATAGTAGAAATGCCTAAGGAGAAATCAGGATTCCGTAACGTATTGGTAGTCGTGGACCATTTTACGAAGATGGCTCATTTCATTCCAATGACGGGGATCAACGCGGAGCAGACCGCTAACGCATTTGTCAAAGACATCTGGCGTTTCCACGGACTTCCTAGGAGCATCGTCTCTGATAGAGGAACACAGTTCGTGTCAGCATTCTGGACGGCAATCACGGAAAGATTGGGGATTCGTAGGAGACTCTCTACTTCATTCCACCCGCAAACCGATGGCCAGACAGAACGAACCAACCAACACCTGGAAGGTTATATTCGGGTATATACGGCAGGAACAGGCAAGAAATGGAAGGACCTGTTATCTATCTGCGAATACGCCTACAACAACGCGAAGCATACGTCGACTGGACAATCACCGTTCTATTGCAACTATGGCTTCCACCCCCGAACGGACTGGCCTACGGATGCAGAGATCGAGCGATTAGATGCCAATGGAAACAACTACTTGGACGAGATCATCACGGCTCACGAGTTAGCGAGAGATACACTACAGAAGACTTTCGACAGGATGGCGTCAAAGCCAGGACCAGCAGCACAGCAGTTCAATATCGGTCAGAAAGTCTTGCTGGATACTCGGAACCTTGGAGGGTACTCCAAGTGGTCAGACAAGTTCACGGGACCATTCACAGTGTCGGCAGTGGTGGGCAATCGGGCTTACCGCCTTGAGCTTCCGGTAGAATGGAAGGTTCATGACGTCTTTCACGAGATGTTGCTGCGACCCTATCGTGAGGACCCGGATCCCACCAGAAAACAGAATACACGAAAGCGACTGGCAACACCCGAGCCACAGGAGGCATTGGCAGACGAGAATTTCCAGCCAACCTCGAACATACGACCCCATACGCGAAGTCAAGGCCCAGCGATCGATAATGACCGGGCTCATAAACGACAACGGAACAGGCGAGACTAAGCTCGATACCTTTCCCTACTCTATGACTTTTCCCACAGGGTTTTTATCATAGAAAGGGTTTTAACGGTCGAGGGCGACGTCTAGGAGGGGGGAGTAGTGTTACAGGAACTACGGAACACTGTTCTAGAGACTTAGGACAGGGAGGAATACGAGTGACAGGTTGTGATGCGAGGACGGTCGGGTAACAAGGACAAGCATAGAAAGATATCGGGTAGTGTGGGGGCACGCGGTGTTACCACACTAGTACTATACTATTATGACGGCACGCTTACTATTGGGTGTCTCACCCGGAATAGAATGGGGAGCAGGGCTTACGGTTGCAGGCTGTTCTACTTAGGGAAGTAGGTCTAGGATGATAGTATGGTACAGCCCGATGACTGGCAATTGCAAGGTTCATGGTTACGTGTCGGAATTAGAATGGAGGACGGAACTATGCGGGGGCGCTTTTCTATCTGGGTTATCTTCGGGAGCATTATCTTATTCTATTATCGTTGTGTCAGTTAGTATTAGAAAGCGGGCCTTGGCATAGGTTCCAACATGTATAAATAGGGCTTGATTCTGCGAAGACTTGAGGGTATCATCAACCATCAAGTCAAGGGAATCCGGTTTACAATATCATCAGTTTAAACGCTACAGAATTATCGCTTAGTACTAGCCATCTCCCTAAACATATACATTGTAATATGGCTTGTACACTATACGACTTTCCTTAATTAAAAGCTCCTAGATGTCGACATGTCATATAGCTGAACATATACACTCTACATTGTATACAGTTATCATACGGTCCAATAAAAGATCCTCCGCGGGCCCAAAACAACATAGAAAAATTTGCAAGGAAAGAGTGGGACCCAGCATGATTTATTTCATTTGCAGCCATTGTCCTAGCTGTACGAGCACCTAAGCCCACGCGTCAAATGAGACGACGAAAAGAAAAGAAAAAGAATCGTAGAAAAAGCTGCATACAAACACATCAACAAACCCCACACTATTCCTGGGATTTAAGTCTGCCATGAATTATAGTTAGAGGATGAGCCACATTGAGGGTTTGTGTAGGGATCGACGACATATTCCATGTTTAAGTCGAACACCTCAAGTTCATGAGAATACTCAACAGCACGATTTTGGTCTTGTATGTTTCCTGATCCTGCGCCAAGGTGACTCCATAGATCATCCGGAAGGGCTTCAGAATCATTCAGAGATAGTGACGCACTGGGTAATGTTGGTAGTGCTAGGTGATCTAGATCAGCAGGAGTTACATGTGACACCGGAGTCAACATTGAAACCCGTGAAGGTGGCGCTAGCATTATGGCTGTTGCTTGCGTTGTTGCTGATGCAGGTGCTGATGCTGGTGCTGGTGATGGTGCTGTTGTATAAGGTGCGGGTGCTGCTGGTGCTGTAACTGGTGTTGCTGCTGGAGTTGTTGCTGGAGTTGTTACTGCTGCTGACGTTAGGGGGGTTGGCGCTGATGTTGGTGATGCCGGAAGGGTTCGCATTATTGTAGAAATTATATTGCTTTCTCTCCAAACTATATCCTTAATATTAGGTAAAGAAATTCCATATAATTTTGCTGGTTAACAAATAAACTCACGTACATTGGTCGGGCACATCAATAGGAAACAACAACCTGTATATTTTATCCCAAGTTTGTGCTTTGGTTATAAGATCTGATATTCTCCCAGCCTCGATTCCTGATGGGTCCAGAGCGTCTACTAAATCGCAATCGTCTTTTTCTAAGTGTCTGTTTATCTCCCCTTCATGGCCCATTTGGAATGTCTTGCATCGGCCGCAACGGAATGGCTTCAGGTGGTGTTCCTTGCAGTGATCTCTAATCGAATTCATTCAATATTAGCAAACGACCTCGCTAATCAGAGTTTACGTTTTACCAGCGACAGGATGGTTATGGTATTGAGTATACGCTACCCATTATATTTGAATTGCTTAGCTAGCAGCCAAATATGACGCTGATGGCGGCCTCATATATACCAGAACCAAATTGTTGCTACCAAGTCGAACCCAGAGGAGATATAATGACGTTTGGTATAACATTAAAAAGTTCTAATATAAGGTGGAACACATACTTCACCTTAGGAAGACTGGTATTCTTCCATTGAGCGCATTCAGGGTATAGGTGTCTAACTGCCGTATTTTTGGAGTACGGACAAGCGAAGGGGAGGTCGAAATTGATACGACTTTTTTTGATGACCCGTTTGTGGGGCCCTGGGGCATTATCATCCTGATCGCGGTCTTCGTTAGGATCTAAGGGGCGTTTCAAACCAAGCCCCCCCCTTCCGGCTCCTCTACCTCTACCGTTTAGGTTTCCATTTTGAAAGCCGGTACCCCGAGTAGCTCCCCCGCTTTGAGATCTTGTGGTATGCCCTCCACCACTAGTGCACTGGTAGAAATATATGTATAGCTGTCCAAATAGAGAAAAATGGCAGAGAGGTGGTCGTGGTTTATCTGCCATCAAAACTTCCAATCTTAGGTCGAGCTCCCTTGATTTTGGCCAACTTAATGGGATGTTATCCAACATATTTCTAGTTCTGTTGAGATTATCGAACGACTCATGATGTGAATATTGATACATATTTCGATTTAGGATGGGCTTCTGGACGCTGCCGAGGGCAGGCGCTTGATCGCTTCTTTGCTTGCGTTCGAATTCCCGGATGTAATCTGTAACAACAGTACTAGACATGATCGATATATTCTTACGAGCGTTATAAGAGGCTGCCAAATGTTAAAGAATACACAGCTGTACAGAATCTCATATATATGCGGCGAGTTCGTACGTACGTACAGTATTCAACGTTCTAGGTGTGGTAAAGGTGGGGTACGTATACTAGTACTGCGTACCGTATACCGATGCGCATAGAACAAGTTTTTGAGCTGAGCTTCGTCGATAGAGGGTGCGACCCATATATGTAATAGAGCGGCTTAATTCTAAGACATCAAGCATACTTAAAAGAAACTACAAGAGTCTGTATCCATTTGCTTATACGCATAGTACAGGGATCGGAGCGTGACTCTACCAATGTGGAGTTTACGTTCTGCACAGAATGAGATGCGGTGCCTAACACTTTTGTACCCAAAATATTCACACAATGATACATTAGAGTGTGTATAGGATCCACCGAAGTATTTTGTACTTTTGTATTTCCTAAGTTTTAGAGGTGCTATGTGGTACATGTACCATATGTGCATATTGGTTATTGTGAACATTCGAAAGAACTCAAACAATAACCAATCATCACGTGATCATCATATCGAGAACATGCTAGATTGGACAACAAAATTTGAAACTGAAACGTCTCCACAAGAAACACAAATAATATATATCCCACACATTCGGTGGATCTCAATGTTCCTCCGCTCAGTCTTATCTGGTGAGGTACTTTCCGGTGCGCACATACGTGCAGTGCACGTGCTGTGCGAATTAAGGGCTTCATCGCGAAGTCCAAAATCCGGATTTCAGACGTTATATAATTAGTACAGCATATCACAAGTATAGTGGCTAGTACCGTAACTATGTATAAAATTAGATGAATAGGCGTATGATAGAAAGAATTACGTTTATCAAGGACCTACCTGACCCCCAGGCCCCCTCCAGCGTTAACATCCCAAGAAGGACTAAGCTCGCCCCCAACCCATCTACTTTCATTCTTCCAGCAGACGTGCTGGTGCTATATCTCCCCGACTTGGGTGAGATCTTTTTGTATGGGGTGTCGGGCTGTCGGGCTCAATTTAGATACAAAAGGTTTATTCTGACCCCGATATCACATTTCGGGCTTTTATATAATTATATCACAAGTCGGGCTCCTACATCACAATTCAGAGCCCGATATCAGATTTCAGAGGCCGACGAGAGTGTCGGCCGACATTTGGCGGGGATATAATGTTCCAGAACCTACTGCAGCTGGCGAGCAGCTTGCTGCTAAGTAGGGGAGGGGTACGAGACTAAGGCCGAGGTATGTACAGCTTGCGGTAAGATTATTGTAGAAATATGGGAGGAGTCCTATTGGCTTGCCCAGCCATAGAAACCCTGTTTTTAGACCCCTCTTTCTACAATAATTTTACCTCTCGCTATACCCGGGGTGCCGGAAAGTGATGCAATGATCAAATAATCCATATTCCTCAACCAAACTAGCTAATAGAATCTGGAGCGAATCTATGGTAATTTAGAAGCTGGAGATCCTAGCTATGGTAAGAGTTATTATGAATAGCCATTAGAGCGTATTTACTAAGTGTCGTTTCTGACAATTGACACTTCGGAATTGACGGTTGCAAGAGGAAAAATTGACACTTCCGCTCCATAGAGACATGAAATGCACAAGCTGCAAGAGCAGGATGATAATTACTACGGCATCTCCTAAGTGTATTTGGTATACTTTTAACGTATTTCACAGCATAGCAAGTGGCTCCACCCAAAAATGACACTTGTGGATGCCGCTTTCATAAAGAGTGCATGCATATGGCGAAGTGTCAATTGTCAGAATTGACGGTTAGTAAATACGCTCTATCCTGAGCGCCTTTCCGTGTTGCTAGGTCAAACGTTGCATCACTTTCCGGCACCTCCAGGCATATGAGGACTCGGACTTTTGTTTAGACCAATCGGCACCCTCCCATTCTTCAACTGCTAATTCATGTACTCGCGACTAGCAAGAAGAACCCGAAAATGCACGTCCTAATCTGCAATTTCCATTGGAGTAGAAGTCAAAAATACACCAAAGACTTGCAGCTGCATATTCGGGTTCTTGTTGCTGGTCGCGAGTACCTACTTCTATATATATATATTGATGGTAGCTGACCATGCAGATATGGTGCGAACACTCTTAAAAGTGACACAGCGGTATTTGGAAGTGGAACAATCGTGGCTGCAAGATGACTCCCAGGCCAATGAGAGGGCCTGCTGTTTCTTTTTTTTTTTTTTTTGTTTAATTCATTAATTGCATGCAACTTTACAGTTATGGCAATGCCCCTGAACTATCCCTTCTCCTCCGCCCCCTCTCACATATTTCTAACATAGGAAAAACGCCCCGAACTCTTTTTCTCATTCTATTCCTCGTTTCTGGGCCTGCTGTTTCTGGCCACTTTGCTGCGTTGCTGCCGCAATTCGCTTTTGAGGAGGTATAAATGGGTATAATAGAGCGTATTTGCCAACCGTCAATTTCAAGAATTTACAAATTATGGGGCTCCAAAATGGCAGCCGGGGCTGTTAATTTTCAATTTCGGCAGGGCGGCGCGCTGTGGGGTATACCAGGAGGATCACAAGTACCCAGTTGTGTTACTACCGAAGCTAGCATCATGGATACGAATTTTTAGTTCTAATAGCGTATTTTACAGGTAGCGTGATGAATCGTCTGATTTTCGGGGTTATTTTGTCATACCATTGTCCAGATCGATTTTGGTCACTGAGGGGAACTGTCAATTTTGCCTCCCGGAACTGTCAAGTTTGAAGTGTCAATAGTTGAAATTGACGATTGGCAAATTATATACGCTCTAATCTCTGAAGTTGGGAGGTTTTGTTAGTAGAATTCATTAATTTTGATACTCGCTCAGCGTTTTTCTTTTCTTTTTCCTTTTAGCACGCCCGGAACCCCTGTTTTCGCAATAATTCCACCGGGATTTGTATATCTTGTCCGCATCACAATCGATCATTCGGACTCCGAACGAGCTGTCCAGCTCATCACTTTCCCTAAAAGGGGTCACAAACAAAACCTCAAATATAGTGTGGTTAAATGATCGCCATATAATTATTAATACGTGCTTATACACAGGCTAATACAGGAAAACTAAAAAGCAGACACCTAGAAGTTAGATTTCGTAAACATACGAAATCCAACCCTAGATCGATCGAAAGGGCCACTATTACTATGGATCTCCGGCCAGTACAGTTCAACCGTGCGAAATAACAAATCCAAGAGAAAGAAATATGGGCAGCAGGAAAATCCTAGTTCTAGTGTTCCAGCTGAGAGTTCCGGTAGTCGAATGCAAGTTCTAGTGTTCGAGCTGAGAGTTCCAATAGTCGATGCAAGTTCTAGTGTACGTGTTCCAGCCGAGAGCCCCGGACGCGATGTACAGAACAAGGGCTCAAGGCTACGTATTTGCGATGTTTCGAGTCGGAGATCGAGAGGCACGCCACCAATCCACATCATCTTAGACTTCCCAGACTGGCACTAAATGTTAGTATATTACAGTTTCATACCTTATATCAGGGACAAGTCCCCTTGTCTTACATTTATTAGGAATGCGTTGTGGGAACAGAAACATATAAATTTCCTGCCAAGTTTTCGCCGATTCCAAGTCCAGATTAAAAGCCCGTTCTTCGCCCGAATTCATATCCTGTGAATTAGAACCGTTTTGATTTGGGGTGCCGGCCTCAGATATGTTACCGGAACGATCGCATAGATGGGGCCTGAGATGTACCCTCTTGATATGATCCCTTTTATTTATGAAAATCAGCAACTCATATCACACAGGGTATAATGACGAAAACTAGTACTTCACGTGACTGATATCATAATTATGCCACTTCTGGCAACCTGTATAAGATTGCGGACTATTCTTGTAATAGGGACAAGCGAATGCTCTTTTCAATCTCTTAGTCGAATGGCTGCTGTCTCCCGATTCATCTTCAAGCACCTCCGAAGCGGAACGCTTCCTGGACGTCTCACCCGCCCGTTCCTCTCTCATATGGATCTGGCCACTGGGTCAATACACTTTATGCTAACGCTACGGATTCGCACCATGTGTCTTCTTAGGCTTATACTAAGACCGCCACTTGTATAGTTTACATTGGGTTTACGAGTGTAGTTTCGGCAGGTGTATCGGGACGTGGGCCAAATGGTTAAGCAGTTCCGTCTTGTCGTATATATATATTCCACCCGGCGACCATGGGTCGTCGTGATAACACCTGTGAGGATTTTCGTTGGGATAAGTATAATCAATGAAGAGGGATAAAGAAAAAGACGTACAAAAATGAGCGATACCAAACTCTATCCCTTCCCTGATAAAAATGACGGCAAATGTATGGGTTACCATTTCCCTAGATATAGGCTGGAGCATGGCTCTTGTAATTTGTGCAGTTGAACTCACGAAGTTGAATTTTCTTTTTCGTACGGTATGTTTGAATGACTATGTTTCGTAACGGATGTTACAATTTTAAGGGACAGACCACATATATATATACCTGGTGCATACGCACATGTGGTGCAGACCAACGTGTCCGTAAGTTCGTGAACATTTGTCTGATAGACCAAAACAGATTTTGAGAATACTGCACTTTCATTGGATCAGATTTAGTGATCGGAGACTGACTTGGGAATATTGCACTTCTGAATCATAGTCTATGCATTGACTCCGTCTCCGCCTCTCAGCTTCTAAACCGTGCAGTCATTCTATAGCCACTTCTCCGGAGGGGAGGAATCTCTAACTTCTCCTTGAAAATATGTAATCACGTGATCACTTTATTGAAATTGTATTGTTAGACCTCATGTGCGCCTGATCGAACAGTCTCCAACGACCGACAGGACCAGCAAGGCTGGCAATTGCGAGGCTAGCGAGAGATACGTCAATGTGCAGGGTTTTACGCACATTCGAAACGCCTCTCAGCTGATCAGGTTTAATTTTATGGCCTACTGCTAGTGATCTGTATTGTAGGTACATAAAGCAAAGTACATAGGTATTCGTAGTTAAAAGGTGAGGCTCGGCCTCATCCAATATTTAGCCAATAAAAGAATTGGCTGAGGTGTGTACAAGGTTGACGGGGACACGCCCTCTACTTGCTTACCAGCAAAAGAACCAAGTGATTATTTGTATGAGAGAACGGCGCCACTCCATACAAACTATCCTTGCCCTGAGCAACCGCATTTTCTGGGTAAGCAAGTACTCCCTCTTGCATCATAGGTACAAGTATGTCGACCCTCAAGCGGGAAACTAATTAAAAAGCGGGAGAAACTCTGCTTGAATAGGATATATTACTATAGTATACTATTTATTATTATTAGGATTAATTATATAATTATGTAATGAAGGCATAAAATTATTATTCCATACCAAGCCGATTCGTTTCAACCATTTTCAACCAGATTTTATAGAAACCTATTCATTCGGGCATTTAGAACTAATAGGTAACAGAACCATTTTACAAAAAAAATTCCACAAAATTGCAATGCCGCCGGTTCGACATCATGTGATGATGTTCAATCAGCAGCATATAACTCTCACCGAATCAACTGGTGACGGCGCGGCGAGTCTTCTCCTCACACACTAGCGTATTATTTATCAGTCGAAGTGCATACGAGTACTCTGAGAAAGGAAGCCTTAAGATAAATCACATTCCTTGCTTGTACCAAACTGATCTTAAGCGTGCTCTCTTCAAACGTTGCCCTGAAGTAAATACGTACGCATCCCGCTCTCTTTGTACCCCTCATTTTTACTTCAAACTCCTCTCCAATTCCATTTGAGGCTCACCCGATTATAGGATACGTGTGGAGATTCTTGTGGGAACCGCTCGCACCACTACGCTGCAGGTCTAGAAAGCTCTTTAATCCCTAGGACTTGTTTATAAGCTCGGATAACTCTGAGCCTAGAATAAACGTCACAAAATACGAAGTGCTCTCGATCCAGAGCACCTTCATAGCTTTACATTTTCTATTATAGCTCGCCTACGTAGCTACCCTAACCTATTCACGGTTCGTACTCTTCGACAATCATATCTAGTTTGGTGATTTAATTATCTAACGTATATATTCGACGTCAAATAGAGTATTGAAACTCGCATAGATCTGTAATGTCAAGTCCCGATGGCTCTAGATCTCACCCCGAACCCAATCATGGGGAACGGCTAAAGAATAGAGGAACAACGGATGAGAAGGCTTCACGGCAACGTGGACTATCTACAGGCAACAATGATATCGTCAAATTGGCATCTAATCATAAAAAACTAATACCTCGTCAGAGGCTATCTAAAGTCTCCGAGTCCTCCTCTCAAGGTGGAGGGCGCATGCACAGCGGGGGGAAAGAAGATAAAAGACCTCGACTAGCTCAAGCTCTAGCCCTAACCGCCAGCGCACCCATAAAGCGAAAGAAAGAATACGGAAAGAATTCCTCGGTAAAACAGCAAGAAACTCAAGTCGATGAAAACGGGGAGGAAAGCTCGCCCGATCAGCCCAGCAAAAAGAGGCGGCCGCGTGCTAAAAACCAAGAGCCAAATAAAGCTTTTCTACAACCTTTTGCTTGTCCTTCTTTCCAACACAACAAAACTCAAAACACAGAATGTAGATCTTGGCATAGTCCCAAAATTCTTCTAGTCAAGTATGATTTTCATTTCAAAGATATCATCACGGATTAGGGGCTAGTTCCAGTAAAGCGCCGTGGCTTTAGGCTTTAAACTCTCATGGAAGCTTACGCTACTGAGAACTATGAGGGGCTTGGCCTTCCATACACTATAGCTGAAAAAGAACTGCCCAGCGTTCTCAAGTTTGTTGACTGACGTTTGCGATAGGCAGCACTGCATAGAGGAACACGTGAAACCACTCCGATGCGGTCGGTGTAGGATGTTCAAAGCTGGCACGCCAGATGAAATCGAGAGGCACCTGAAGGAGAGCGACTGCAAGAAATCCTGTACTCCAGACCCATCAGAAAAGGATGCTCGTGCAAAGGCTAGTGAGATAGATAAAGCAAAAACATGGGAGAGAATCTACGAAGTGATGCACCCACAGACTATACCAGACCCATGTAAGTTATCCTCCGTGGCCGCCATGTGTATATTTTTGTCTAAGATTGTGCGAATAGTTTATGAGGAACAAGCTCAAAACGATGTGGCCGATCATATGCATAATCAGCAAACAGTCAATTCTTATACTGATGCTACCCTCACTGAATATGATAGTAGTGCTATCGTTTCATCTCAGGGATTTGAGTGTCTTGGGGAAGATTTATATTTAATCCAAGATCAAATCGCCTCTCCAGTGAGAAATTACACCTCAACTGACCAATACCCTCAAGATCAATCCCAAACCAGTGTCTCGAACGAAAATTTGAACGGTCCGGGATGGCAGTCGCTAGTGGAGTACTGGTCGGTTGTGGAACAGGAATAAGGAATAAGGTAAGGAATGGCAGGATCAAGAAGCTGGGTAATTGAACCTAGTAGGCTCTCAATATCCAAATTAAATGGCCCGTTTACAGAGGGCCAATGTGAGTCTTACGGATCTGCTCCATGACACCTGAGAGGACAAGAATATTTCAGGGCCCGCGCGCACAGGTGAAGGAAAGAAAATAAAACGGGTCCCTCACCTTGTGTCACAGCGCTTTTTCCCCAGACCCCATGCATCGCCATTCCACTGAACACCTTCCTTCATATACCTAAAGTCTTCTTTTCTTCAACTCGATTTTCCTTTTCTTATTTGTACTTAAAGTGGGTCTGCACCGAAACCCAAAGGTATTTCTTAGACTGGTGATCCGCATCACTCAACCTAGGAAGGATGATGGGGGCAACAGGGGCAGCAAAATTTCAACCTGCATTTTTCAAAGCGCTAGCATCATAGGTACACAATATATAGCTATAGTATACTTTAACAAATCTCCAAACAATTCTACTTCTATTCTAGATCTCTCGTGTTTTTTCCCCAGGAGCATCCTTTTAGATAGTTCCAGAAAATGCTTTTTTGGGTGGATTAAATTCTGACAGACACCTAACCCCCACAAGGCTCACTAATCATTGAACGCAATTAGAACCGGGTACAGTGGTGGGTGGTTGTATTTAGGCGAATTTTGGTTCCTTCCCAAAGAGCGACAAAAGTCATCACATGATCATATCTTCGGTCAATGTGGGACTTCTCAACATGCGGCTATCTTAGACCGAGCTCTCGAGCTCGCTCACGCAAAGATTTCGTACGTACGAAGAAACGGTCCATAAACATTATATTTCATTCAAGGCATGCTGACCCCAGCGATATCCGCAGCTAGAAACCATCTAAGCTGCAAGCTAGAGCTGTTAAAGGGGGTTCAGAACGATATACCATACACTACTTCAGAGGGGCCTGTTTATGATTCAGCTCTGGTGACAACTTCGCCGCATTTTTCACAGAAAATGAATGTTAAAATCGTTCATTATGGAATAGGTACCTTTGTTCTGAATCTCCTCTAATCCACGGCCGTTTGTATCTATATCCCTTTTGATCTCCTCAGACCGCTGGGAAGCTAGCTAGCTGTAGAGTAGCTACCTATACTAGTTAACACCTATGGCCCTTCCCGTGAGAATCCTTCCTATATATCAAAGGCTTTCTGTCTTATCCGTCGCCTGTAACCCCTATGAAAAATCTCCAGAGCCCTTCAACTTGATCTTGTTCTGGCGGCTTATTGTTTGTGGTCTTTAGGCGCCGAGTACCAAAATACCCCGCCTAGATACCCAGCACCTAGAAGTCTCCGCTCTCGGGTGGCAGCAGCGCCGCCTTCGACAGACGACCTACCAGTCGCGCGATCGTACGGCGGTGAGGCATCCAACGATGAACATCCTGTTGGTATTTGGCACAAAGGCTGTTCGCTACGAGTTTCTCATTCCGCGGACAACGCAGAGCTGGGATGGATTACCGAGGACGGAGTAAAAGCTGAACGTGGATATGAAGATGAAGATGAAGATGAAGATTTAGATCAAGAGGAGGATGATGATTTGACGGAAGCATGTCTAAACGGTACCGACAGTCGTTTTGATCGTCGAATCTTGTCCGCATCGCTAGATGCCGATAATGTTCAAAGTCATGTTTCTGGTCGTGGGGAGAAGGGGAAAGGCAAGTTGTCTACTCCCCGGAAACGTTCGGCGCCGCTCGGATTTTCTGCAAACCCGCAAGATGATATCCAAGACGATGACGAGTCCGCTGGGAAGCCGTCCAAGAGACCGAAAGAGCATAAAGGGGCGAAAGATGTGTTGCACCATCAATCAAAAAGGCCGTTTGCCTGCCCCTACTTCAAAAAGAACCCTTTAAAATATGTCAGTTGTGCCGACTGGCGTAATACTAAACTCTCCCTAGTGAAGTATGGTTTAACTCCTCCTCAGACATGTCAGATTTTTCCTAACTTTTAATGACAAATAAAAGAACGCATTGTATGTCAGAGCACCTAAAGTCCCGATGTCCACGATGCAAGGTCTATAGGGGCGTTCAATCCGAAATCATTAGACACCTAGAAGATGAGGATTGCAAGAAGCCAGAGACCTACGATCCATCTGAAGAAAAGACAACTGAAGAAAAGGTCCAGGAATTGAACAAGGCAAAAACATGGAGAAGGATTTACGAGATATTGTTCCCCCTATACATACCAGATCAATGTAAGTCCACATCATCAAACTCAGTTTACGTACTATACCTGAGATAGAGAGGAACAGTCTGGCAGAACACTATTGAAACTTTGGTTGCCCCCAACGACGAAGACGAGTTGTCTTTCATGGATAGAGTTCAACTTGCCGTTTCAATTAGGGAGCAGACGTATAGAGTGGCGATATCAGAGTTCTTGAGGGAACGTGCAGGTGCTGGAGTCGTAGATGACCTCTTGGACCAATTCGATAAAGTTTTAGAATCAAAAACTTGGAATCAGGATCCACTTGACGATTTAAATAACTCTAGGGCTATAACACACGAGACTCAAATTCATGAGAGTTTATCAAGAGAGCCGCCAAAAGCCGAACTACCAAGTACCTCGAGTTCAATCCACAACTCTAAAACTCTGAAATATGAGCCCCAGTCAAAAACACCCGCAAGCGCCGGTAAAGACAATGCTGAACAGCACCTTCATGACATGACTGACCTCAACCACTTCCCGAACCAATGCCAGTACTCGGTTGAGCATCTAATGCCAACCCAGGATTCCGGCCACTCGCGAGTTGACATTTCGAATTTTTCAAAGTTCCAACCAGATCTACTCGGTCAGAGTTTCACCAACGATCCTAGCTCACAGGACATGCATGATTATGTGAATGTTGATGACGATATGTTTGAATACGGGGGGGAGGAAGGATTTGAAGAAATTGGGGATGATTTCCTTGAGCCGGGTGGAATGGGCTATTCGTTGTAAGGGTGTACGATTGACGCGTAGATTTATAGATCTTAAGAGGTGGAGCATATGTATTGTTCAGAAATCTTAGCAGGCTGTATTTGTTTTCTTCAAACAACATAATAAACTATCTGTCAAGTGTTGAAGGGGCCTAAACGTTTGAAACATGAAACTTCGTGTCTTTCTAAACTATATAGTCTTCCTCATCGTCACCAGGAACGTTTTCTATTGGTTGCGGGTTAATTACGTATCACCAGCCAAAGAACTACTCCCGAGATGGAAGGGAATTGGCATCCCATACTCTTTTGTTCACAACATCTGCGTATAAAGTCGGCGAGCAAGGAGGGGTCGGTGTGCCGCACAGCGGCACCCGACCCCGATTGTGAGCTACTCATATGAATTGAAAGAACTGACTTAGAGTGCATTTATTTAACATATACATGTAGTTCTTAGTACGTACATACGTACTTGAGCTAATACCACAGATTACAAGGAGAGATGAAGCTTAGTGCCTATACGTATATACATTTCGACAATCCAATGGTCCAAAAATACCGTACCGTACCCCCGTTTCTGTCTCACTATATTTGGGCAGCCGGAGGCCGCACTCCGCTTGTTAAGTATATACATGTAGATACTAAATTGCCATCGTTTCAACCATGCGACATGCAGGTACTTTTCCAGGGTTGCTTTCAATATCAGGGACAATGTCAACAGCAGAGCACATGATATTTAAGTTCAAATCATAAGTAATTGCGCAATCCTTTCTTCACATGCACAGGAACCAACCACGGGCCACGGATAGGGCCAGTTGTGCCAAGATATGATAAGACAAGATCATCGTTAGCGCAAACATTTGGATTATCGATTGTGCACAGACGTAACCTTAGCTTAGGAAGCTTTTTTAGCTCCAGGGGTCTGTGGGCTAATGTCACTAGCCAGTTGTGGCTAATACAAACCTTATTTCAACCTCTCGATGCTAGTTTAAGTCTAGCCAGGGAAATACTAGCTCATACTCTAAAACTAACCTACGCTGCCTACGTTTTCACAACATGTGGCGATTGGTGGCTTACCGTACAAATTGTAGAAGCTAACTGCAAATGTCGGCTCGCGGTGCAAGACAGACCCACTTGTCACGCAAAAAAATTCTAAAAGGTAGTGGAATATTGTTTTTTCGTTAAAATTGTGTCTATCACGACGCCGTCCACGCGTGGGCCTAACATGTTGTGATTACCGGAGCGGGCGGAGGAATAGGATTTTTGGTGATGATTGACAAGTACATATGGTACTAAGAACATTAGGTACGTGTAGTATTGAGTCTCTTATACAGGTCGTGACCAAAAATAATACTAATACAAGTTTCCAAAACAAGAATACATAAACCCATCCACCTAACTCTTCCCAACGACCCTTTGGACTCCATTATAATTAGCCAGGTATATCAAGAGCGACTCAAATAAAAAGGCATAGACTTGGTATTATCTGAGACTAGAGGTAGAAATACGAAGCTTTGAGACGTCTTTTATCTGCCAATAGAGCTTAGGAGAATATTTGCTACTGATATTACTTGTTTGCTTCTGCAAGTGCCCGACCAAATGCGCAGCTTACTCGGAACTGTACGGCGAATCAACACCGACTGATATCAGTAAATACTGAATTTTATACCCCCAGTTTATAATGCTTATTCCCAACTGCAAGGTTACATTCACGACCGTTCAGCTCAAAATTACCAGCGCAGCCCCAACCACTATCAGAACCAAAGGCATTCGGAGGACATATATATACCTACATCAGTTCTAGACTCTCGTAATGCTATTAGCAAAGAAGTAATTGAGCTCTCCAACTCATGTGTTCACTTTCTGGCATCATAGTAGAAGGACTGGGTCGGTCAAGAGACCACAGTACCCGGAGATTATGCATCTTTACTGGCATATACCAAGGAATAGAGCCATCCCTCTTCGCCCTACAAGACAATGCTCGCCAGACCACCCCATAAGTTCTGTCTTGTGATACTATACCTGCTTGGAGATGAGAGGTGGTGGAGGCAGAAGGGTAGTTCTGGGGCTGTTTGATATCGCCATAACTGTAAGGTTGCATGCAATTAATGAATTAAACAAAAAAAAAAAAAAAAACTATACCTGTTCGGGGTTCTGGGTGAGTGATAAGCTGTGATGCTACCAAAGCATATCCTCCACTCTTGCCTGCTGTCCACCTAACAGTACTCAAGAAGCAGCACCGCACTCTAATCTCACATGCAAAGTTGCTTTTAAACTGTGATCCACAAGTGGATGAGAAGTGGGTGTATTGAACATAGTTCAATTAACCTTGAGGGGCAGCCTTGCAATGGGCTGCCAAGATATGCATGTCTCTAGTTGTTTCCAAGTTTTTGACGTGAGACAGCAGGAGTTCTGAGTAGATATAGAATGTCTCAAGATGATTGATGGCGACTAGTTCCTGACTTCTGTGCGTTCTAGTTGCCGGGCTGGGGGCTCTTTGCTTCTAGAACATCGTTCTCGAACCTCGAGAGGGGCCGGCCTATATATGCCGATGCAAGGCACGAAGCACCTTAGCATTGAGCACCACACCACAAGAAATACGGTCCCTCTTTAGCTCTTTAAGCTTTACTTTAGTTTCACTCGCAGATCTAGATCTTAGTAGTGCTTAGACCCACCCAGTGCGGTCACAGTACTAATAGTAATAGTAATAGTAATAATGTGAATGATACTGCTTCGGTACAGAAAGCAAGAAAGCAAGAAAGGAGCCAGGTCTGCAGAAATTAAGTGCTATAATAATAGGATACCGAGGTAATTCAGAAAAAAGAAATGAAAAGAAAAAGAAAGAAAATTTTAAGTTATAGTTAATGGTTGTAAGAAATCTTGCAGTTGAGGCGAAGATATTCCCATAAAAAGGAAAGAAGAAAAAAATGTAGCTTCCAGTGATATGTGTTGAATAGTTTAGCACCACGTGGTTGCCAATTCTTTACATAGGAAAAGCTCAATCTAACTCGTCCCGTTCAAGATTCAATCTCATGGGTTTGAGGGGATAAAAAAAAATGTGAATCCAACATAAATAGAAATCATCACAATGAAAATCGTAAAGGACAAAGGACAGCTTGAAATGATCGATAAAATGGCAAAGAAATGTTCACAAAGCTAACCAGGAATGCGGCCTATACCGGCGTCCTTGAAGTAATACCAGCCGCATCATATACCCCCTATGTCTGAAATCCGAGGGAACTTTGGGCTCAATATAATGGACAAGTTTTTTCGACCTATCGAACGCTTCTCGGCCTGCGTCGTTCTTTATTGTTGCGTCCGCGCCCATTGCGAGCAGTGTCTCAACACTTTGCATATTCGGATCAGTAAAGTCAAATATTGTCTGTGCTGTTTGCGCTGCTAGGTGCAATGGTGTGTTCCCAAAGGAATCTTGAGCATTGGTATCGGCACCCCATTCCAACAATAGCGGGATTATCTCTGGCCAGCTAGGTGCTGCAAGGTGGAGTGCAGTGTGGCCGTATGTATCGCAAACATTTATATCCGCACCTCCTCTCAGCAGCAATATTAAGATCTTCTCATATGCAACCATTGCCGTTTTAAACTCTATCGAGTACGATACTTTCCTAAGGCATTCAATGGTACAATGTAGAAGACTTCCGCACTTGAACTCCCACACGCTTACATCGGCCCCGTTTTCGATGATTATCTCAACAATCTCCGCGTTCCCTTTGAGGATGGCATGGTCGATCGCCTTTCCGCCGGTTTTGGGATCTCGGTATTCGATATCAGCGCCTTGGAAGATGAGGTATCGGATCATTGAGAGTTTCTCATTCATGATTGCCCAGTGGAGTGCTCGCTGGGTGACAGTCTTGTCTTGGAACATTGAGAGTTCGTCTGGGACAATGACGTCCCAGACAAGGTTGGGACCTTGCGAGATGATGGATTCAACGTCGGTAGTGATATCTGGGTCCCATTTTCTAACTTCTTCGAGGTGAGACTTGACCCTTTGAGCGTTACGGGAGGCGGCGAAGCAGAAGAGGGCGGGGATAGCGTATGGTGGAGTAGAAGCATATTTAGCGAGGACAGGGGTAATGAACACTGCGAGGCCACGGTGAGCTAGAAGAAGATGGTTGAGGTCGCATGGAGATGTGATATATTCAGCAATGAGGAAGTAAAGTTCCGCAGGAAGATCGAGGATTGACATCCTGTTATTGCGAATTAATAGTGGTTTCGGACACAGAGTCTATGGTGATAATGATGATGTGGGAATTTGTTATGATGGGGGGTAGGTGGTAGGTAGCCGGCGAACAAGAGAAGGTGAGGATCTCCAGACAGACGACAGCATGTGTGTACCTGGAGTACATACAGTACAGGTCGATGTACTAGGTACCTCCCCCAGGAATCATCTGTCCAATCGATATGCACATAGGGCTAAATCTGGTGTAGGTGCGGAATATAGAATGGAGCTAGACAAAGTGGTACAAAAGTCAAAGGACCCGGCGATGCCCGGAAGGCAACCGGGGTTGTTGCACCTTACCGCCTCATAATCATATTGTTGTGTAACGACAGATCATGTCCTATCACTCGAGTTGTTTCCTGTGCCAGCGCTTCTACTCAGTTCTAAGTCACAGACACACTATGAGGTGAAGCATGGGTAATCCTCCATAGCTCGCTAGGTACTCTGCTAGCTGTAATGCTGATACTGCCCAGTGAGAATCGTGTTGATGTTGGTTTATTTCGCATCTAATTTCCCCCACAACCTCTAAGCAGGATTCCCAGCACCCGCCTCGGCTAATATTCGTTTCTTTCTGAACTGCCACTCGGATAGCTTTCCCACACCTCGCTAGAACGCTTCCCGCCTGCATTGGCTTTAAATGATGCAACGGACGCGAGGCTGTGCTTCTAGGTTGAATCATTGGCCATGACGGACATGACAAGAGAAGTCTGTGGCTTGATGGGGACAAGGCTGGAGTCCAAGTCTTGGCGATATTGTACCTACGGAACATGCCACACGAGATTATTGTCAAAATCCTCATAGGCCCAACTTAATCAATTCCAAAGTTCCGGAGACAGCTATGATTGAGTGAAGGTCTGCTCCTGACAGTTTCAGAGTATTCTTTCGCCGCTCATAGCCTGATTCGACAGAAATGCCTTCCTTTGCATGCTGTGTCTAGCTACATACATGTAGGCCGGGAGGTGTCCGATTCGATTGTCAAGTTGTCCTGTGCAACCGCTATCTGCCGGGAACTTCGTCAGTGACATTTCGTGCTGTGAGTAATTCGATCTGTTCTCATGATCAGCATTGGGCCCCCTCCGGCAAGCGCGCTCACCAAATGGCGACAACGCTCGAGCATTCGTGCTTGCATACACATGCAGTGGATGCATGCATGATTGTACTCTATCAGGCATTGGCGGAGCCCTAACAAAGCCTTCGCTAGGCCCGGGCGCTCTTTGCAGCACCACTGTCATTCAATACGTTTGGGTACAGGATATATCAATATCCGAGTCAGCCGTAATCCATACGGGAGATATGCCAAAGCTAGCTAGACCTACACCCCGCTTCGTTACAGAGGTGCTCTCGGACGCTATTATTATACCTTTACAGGTATAAAATATATACATATTATAGCATGTAGTCCATATGTCCTCTTAACTGCCAAGACACAAAGTTGAGACCACATGCTTAAGCTTCCTAGAAATCTCGATTGACGAAAGCCAAGATGGACGGTGGGGGTTACACTCGATATCATAGCCGGAGTTTCTCTATTCCTTGGGCATCATTCAGCGAGGATCAACCCCTTCCCCGACCTTAAAAGCTTGATAGGGTCTAGACAACCGATTAAGCGTAGCTGGTCATAACCGCATTCAAGGGATCCGGTTTATAGAAAGTTTCTAATGAACAAAAGCGCCGCAGTCATCAGCACGTTTAACTCGTGTCCCCGAGTCAACTCCAAGGGGTTGCCCCTACACCATTGTTCTAGTATTGTTCATCAAACTATATAGTCACAAGTGATAAGGTTTCCCTGTGGATGTCCCAACCAAATACCATTAGCTTGGATTTTCTTGTTCCACATGCTCCAATGAACGGTGACCTCAAATGGGCAGCCAGAGCAGACTAGAGTGGAGTAATTATATTAGGCATGAGCTGGATCAGGGATTGTATAATAACCTGACCCTGGGTTAAGTATAGTCGAAGAGTAAAGATTATCTACATAACTCAAGGATCAAAAGTTAAAGTATATTTTAGTGAAGGCAGTCGTTTCCTTTTTTTCTTGATACTTGTAATTTATTAATATGAATCATAAGGTATCACTCGGACCCGCAAACCACAGTACGCTCACTACAAGTAGTTTGGCCTGATCATGAAACCAGTCAAGTGACGAGACTCTTCCCGCCCTGGGAAATCAATTCATTGAGAGGAGATTAATACATTTATGGAAAGGATGTAGAAAGACTCTTCCATATATTCTACATACGGTATTCCACAACCCCCAAAGTCTAGTGATTGAAAGAGTATGTTTTGGGTGGTGTACGTTAATAAGGCGCTTGGGGTATGACACAGTTCCAAACATATTTAGGTGCTAAATTATTTATGTATACCTACTTGTTGGTACTAGCTAAAGAAGCTGTGCATATTATCTACTAGGGTACTCCAAGACAGAGGAGGTACCTCGGGCCGTTTGCTTCTGCTCGCCTCAAGCAGTCAGAAACATCACAGCTGTATGTGGCGGGCTCTGTGTCCGGGGCTCGGAAATGAAGAGGAGATCTGTACTTGATCTTCTAGATGACCTAGATACTAATATATTGTAAAGTTCAGCTATGCCCAAACATATTACTCTCCGTTTACAGAATAGACTGCCGGAGGTAAATATAAATACACTTCACTTCTGGACTACAACAGTTAACTCGCGGAGTAGTTGATCCAATCACAAATGTTTCTGCCCTGACTGGGGCAAAGAAGGGCCAGATCGGAAGTGCGTCGTATCTTCTAATAGATTCTTTTAGCTGCAAGAGCTGTTGGACAGAATTAAAGTCGGGCACTTCGACAAAAAGTCCTGACACCTTATTGGTTGAACGACTGCAAGTCTCTTCCTAAAACAGCTAGACTTCCTGTCCAACCTGCTCGACTTTCTGTTCAACTCGCGCAGCTAAAAGACTAATGTCCTTCAAAAAAAAGTATGTACAGCCGTGGTTGGTGGGTTCCCCAGGAGAGCTGAACCTGTGCAGATCCACTCTAATTTCAGGTGGACCTTTTAGTTCCACTGGGGGAATACCCACAACGACCGAGCTTATCGCTCTAGAAGTGCACTTTGGATACAGAATCACAGTATACGTATTGCCAATAAATTAAAAATTACTACCATAAAACTAGCCACTACATGCCACGCTGCAGGTGCTTCATGAATAATAAAGCCACAAAACCACAAAACCACAAACCCACCATCTCCGACAACCGCTCCCCCGCCCTCCTCCATCTCCCACCAACAAACACCCAACCCCGGCCCTCCCCCCCCTCTACCCTACAAACTCACCATCCACATCCACCAGTTTTTACGGGGAAGAATCAGCAAAACTCTCTCTGAGAAACCGTGAACCCAGCCGGGCCCTAGCCAGATAATAGTCTCCGACAGCTAATGCTAATTCCATCCCGTAAATGGCATGATACGGATGATCGGTGAGGATAAGGGGGGGGGGGGGGGCTTTGGAGAGTGGGTATGCTAGCGGGAGAGGGGGGGGGGGGGAAAGGAGTGGAACGAAGTATGAATATGTAGAAGTGGTAGTGGGGGTATGTGTTATATGTCATGAAGCCAATTAACCCGTAAAAAAAAAGAAAGAAAAAAGAAAAAACTCCGCGCAAAGGCAACAAAAGAATCAGAGGAAGAAGGAGAAAAACGAAACTGGTTTGCGCCGCCTAGACCTTTCCCTCAACCTCCTCGCCGCTCAATCCTGTTCATACTCCAGTTCCGGACGGAACAGCTCAATAAACTATATCCGCCCCACCACATATTAGCATCCGCATCATCACTAATCATCACTCATAGAAAATCACTCACCACTTGATACTCCGTTTGCATCGTTACAAACTCCAGTACAATAGAGACCTTTAACATACAATCCACAAAGCCTCAACCCACTCACAACCCCCCGCCCTTCTCCCCTCTCACCAACAAACATCCAACCCCGGCCCGCTCACTCCTCCCACAGACTCACCATCCACATCCGCCATATTATAAGAGTGGGATAGCAACGATTTCTCTCCGCCTTGGAGAGACCGTGAACCCAGCCGGGCCCTTACCGGATAATAGTCTCCCTCTTTCTCCTTTATTGCTACGTCACTCTTATAATGGCATGATACGGATGATCGGTAGGAAAGGTGAGCTGGCTTTGGGGAGTGGGTGTGCTAGTGGGAGAGGGGGAGGACGGGAACGGAGCAGAGCGGAGGTTTATATGGATAGGTAGGTGTATGTGATATGCCGCGAAGCAGACCCGTAGAGAAAGCTCCCATCAAGAAAGAATAGAGAGATAAGTAAAAGAAAAAAACAGAATCAATTGTCAGCTAGATGATCAATTTATAGCACCTGTAGCCTTCTTAGGTCCTTCCCTTAACCACCTCGGCGCCCACTCCTCTTCGTAAGTCAGCTCCGGATTAAATAGCTCAATGAACTGCCATCCCCCACCACACATTAGCATCCACCCGCATCACCACCAATCACTCCCTCACAGGAAATCACTCACCTCTAAATCCGCCTCTCCTTTCTCACCCGCATATCTGCCATACTCCGCATGCGTTGCTGCAAGACTCCATCCCTGCAGCACCCGCCTCATGCACCCGACTAGCACCCCAGCCCGATGCTTCCCTTTATTCGAGTGAACAAGCACCGGATGGTTCCTGCGGTCGAGCAGGATGGTGAGTGCCTCGCTGATGTAGGTTGGGTCGTTGGAGACAAAGGGTTCACGAACGGCAGGCTGGCGGTAGTGGTACAGCTTGATGTTGTGAGACGAGCACCAGGCAAGGTTCTCAGGGAGGTAGTCCTGATCGCCGAGGTAGCTGCTGGGTTGTTAGTGGATGCGGGGAAGAGAAGATTGGAGGAAAGGGAGGTTGGTACATGATGGTCTTGAGGCAGAGGCGCTCGAGCATGGGAAAGTTGATCTCGAGAGGGTAGCCGCTGCGGTAGACGCCGGTTGCGACAAGCTGGAACGAGAGCGGGGGAACTATGAATTGTTTCTGGGGTGAACGACGTGGTGGCGCATCTTGGGTGTTATTGTGGTGGTGGTGGTGAGTGTGATTGCAGGTGCAGGGTTGTCTTGGGGCTATCACAGTGGTGGCCATCTTTGTTTGTGGTTGGTTTCGGTGTCGTCGATTCGATGAACTATGGTGGGAGACGTGGGTTGTGGTGTTGCGGATACCCTAGGTACTAAGTATACTCACTCATGTGTAATCGGTGCACGCTTGTATGGTATGACGTGGGTGCCAAGGGTGGCATGTAAGACAACAACATCGCGTGAAGACTCAAGAGTGTCTGTGATATATATACCTGACGATAAAATGCTGTAGCAGAGAAGAATAGACACTCGTTAGAAGAGAAGAAAGGAGCCAAAGAACTAGGAAACTCTCGCTAAAGTGTCACCCTAGTTAGCAGCTACATGCCTCTCCTTCCCTGCTCTCTTATATAACTTGGTCCCAAAACCCAGGGTACTATATCAATGATCATGATACCAGTTCCACCCTTCAAAACCTACCAATTGACAATTAAATAGCGTGTATGCACATAACCGCCCACTCTTCATGCTCCTCTTATCGCCAACTCTGTGATCCTACCCCGCCCGTGAAAAAAAACGATCTTCAAACTAGTTACGGCTATTCACTCCCCACGCGGTCCATGCGCGGCCAGTATCGTGGTGTTGCTACTGGATCGTCGGTTGTCCCGTGCATGGCCTTGTGCGTGGGACAAGGAAGGAGGGACAACAACGCCCCCAGCGCATACAGTAACCACGTATGAGGAACCGCCCACCGCACGACTCTACATACATAAGACTTCATTGACCACCACCACAACCACTACCACACTTTTTGACAATTCTGAGAGTCTCTGCGGTTACCCATCATTTTGTTTTTTTCGAATGAAAAGGCTGCAGCAATTGATTGATTGATTATTATCTCGAGATATCGTCTTATCAGCATATACGACCTGCACGCATATATATATCTGCACGAAGCTTCGAAGCTGCCTTCTTGATTTGATTATTTTCCTGCAATCATATCTATCAATTCGGGGGGTCTCTTAATTGACCACTACTATCCGGTACAGTTATCAATAACGTCCAGGTGTCCACCACTCAGGAATACTCATAATTCATCAATTACCCAACAGGTATCAAATTGATAATTATCGAGCTACCTGATTGCCTACACTTCCATACCTATCCATCAACCTGAACAAATAGTTTGCTCGAGCACACCTACACTCCGGGCCAATACCACCATCCCAATGTCCGAAATCTACAACCCCCACACCCGCACCTGGGAATATATCCCCTCCGAGCCTACCCACGGCCTCTATAGCGGCTCCCGAGGCCTTCAAACCTACTCGCCCCCGAGCCCCGCCGAGAGTGAGAGCGACCCCTACGCCGATGGCCTCGAGATGCGGTCAACCCGGCCAACCACCACCTCCTCAACCTTCGGCCTCAGCACACGGAAACCACGGCGCTCCCCTCCGCGAGCCCCCTTTGGAGGTTCCGAGACTGCTACCCACAATTCACACTCATCAGAGCAGAGCTGCTGTGGGTCTAGACACACCGAGGAGCACCTCCGGACACCACCCAAACCGGCGCCGCGGTATGATGAGGAGGGCCCGGAGATGCAGCACTCATTGTCCCCGCGGCCGAACGCCGCAAAGAGGAATAGTAGTGGGAGCTCGGCGGGACGGCCGGTCATGAAGAATACGAGGACTTCGTTTACAGCCAATGGGGACCGGGTCGAGGAGTATTCGGGGGAAGGAAGCTTGAGGATCGGGACACATTGGGTTGATGATCAGGATGAGGTTGCGGTGGAAGGGTTGGGGACAAGGCCGGGTGGTAGGAGAGGGAGTGGGTATGGGAGGAGTTTGTGGTAGGAAGGCACAAAACAAAAATTATGGGGGGTAATACTTATGCAGTAATCAAGGGACTTTGGGTATTTCCTTTGGGAGGAGTTTTTTATTTTTATTTTTTATTGGGTGGACGAGTAACGAAAAACGCAAAAACGAGTATACGAATTTACTTTTATTTATCAAAACACTAATTAATGGTTGCGATTGCGGTACGAGTGATACAAACCATACTCACGGTTACCTACTGCTTCTTGTGTATTGTACTACTGTCATGCAACTCCCTGATACGGCCCGTACTAACCAACAATCATTGACTGCCAGGGTCAATGATCGACCACAATATTCCAATGACAAACTCTCGCCAAGCTACTTTTAGCCAATCATTAATTTGACTAGCTTACTATTCAAGTACAAACCCGGACTATCTCGCCACTCTAGCCAAGTTTTTCAATAGTAGGTTATAATTATATTATTTGATACTTACATGTATCTACCAATGAAGTGTTGTAATTAGTAGGACAGCCAGGATCAGCGACATTGTCGATTGCAAGGATGATAGAATGAGAGAGTGGTACTAGGTATGTACTTAAGAAAAGCGTTGGTTTTGGCCTTAATTTTGGTTTCAGTCTTCGGTGTTATGTGTGTATTATGATGTTAATGTTTGTGTCAATTTTAGTACAGTTTTTAAACGTGAACTAGCACAATAATACATGTATTTATATACCTAGATGGTTGTTGGTATAAATGATATATAGAAAGAAAGAAAAAAAATTCAACCATAATAAGTAACTTTTCAAATAAACAAAGAAAACCCTTCAATGAGAAGAAATGTCCTTAAGTACATCCAGTCATATCAGATGTACCACCACACCGACATGACTTTGTTCTATCAACCCTGACAAGTATTTGATTTTACTCGCGAATTCATTCAGCCCATCCTGGTAAAGGGTTTTAAGTTAGTTCATTAAAGAAATAAAAAGGTTTTCAACATACCAATTTGGTTTAGGCCAGGGAAGTTGCGCGCCCGCTGATCCCAAATCCCAAGATTCTCCGTTATATTGATAGGATTCGCTCCCACTTTGAGTAGTGTCTGCTGTAGTCTCTTCCTGGTTGTCGGGAGTGTCAATGCTAAAGGTTTCTGTAGTTCTATATCCATTATACCGAGGTACGTTGACTTCTCTCCCGCCCCGGCCAGTGTTTGTTGTGGCTTCCTCTTGACTATTGCCTGCCTCAACAGTATAGGTTTGAATGACGTTATGGCTTGAGAAAGGATTTTCTTCCTGCATCTGTGAAGATGCATTCCTGGAACTTGTTTCTGTAAATGATTCAAAACCAAACAGCTCATTGTCGTCGCTCACTCCAATCCCCTGGTTTGCTTGTGGCTGAGACTGGCGGGCTTCTTCGAGAAACCTGTCATAATAGCTCTGGATATCAGTATTCCTTCCGAGCCATAGTATAAATTCGAAGATTTGAATCGGTTGGCTGGTGGCGATCCCGGATGTTCCAGATGTAGCGGGTGTCACGGCGGTAATGGGATCATCCCAGTCTGTTTCTTTCAGAGGATATTTCGAAGACATATGGGGATAAACTTACAAGGGCTTGGTACGTTGTTCTCACAATCAGGAAATAAGATCACATATATTCGTCTCCAAACCAAATTTCTTGTCTCGAGAGCTTTTGCTTTGGCAATATCCTCGCTTCCAACGGGGATGACTTCCCAGTTCTTTACGCAATCTGAAAATCTTGAATGTGCGTTTATCTGACCTTGGTCGCCAGCCCGAAAATTTCCGCATCGCTGACACTGGAGGGGTTTGATATGAACTCTCCTGCAATGCTCTCTTCAATAGAATACCAAGAAATCAAATTAGTTATATGTATATGTGAAGTCTAGGTTTATTGAATTGTATACGTACTTTACTCTGTGCACCTCCGGGGCGCTCCACCCCGCACAGCGCGGATGCGCCTGTGCGTTATTCTTATAGTAAGGACACGCATATAATCGAGGCGAATCATTGATGCCGTTTAAATTGGTTGTGACCGTGGGTGCTGAACCTCCATCCTTCCTTCTTCGTTTTCGGCCCAGTGCATCATCCAGACCCGTGCTCGAAATACCTAAAGGTGTACTCTCCTGTTTAGGGGCGTTTGCTTGTGAGTCGACAGCTTTTCGCTTCCCCTTATCATTATTGCCATTTGTGTAATGTACGATGTCCCAGCCTGAGCTGCGATCGGATGAGTTAGAGCACGAGTCCTCTTCCTCCTCTGTTATAAAAAACTCTTCCCCATCATTTGTATAGTATAGATTAACATTGTTACTAGTCTGGGTCGGAGCACGAGGTGTCGAACATGATTGAGTCGAGCAACTGGAAACAAAACTAGGCGACAGGCTGCATTCCGGATCGTCCCAACGTCGTGGGGGCCAATGATTGGGTTCGAGGTTTGTAGGCATAACATTTCCAACGTAGGGTATCAATGCAAGTGTCCTACACCGCTCAATTATTGGCTCATGATGTATATTTATCTGGGCATCGGTATGGTTCCATGGTAGTTCCCCAACGCTTGCCTCATTACCCTCCGCGAATGATGGGACTAATATCCATTCTTCATCGCCAACAGTAGCAGAAGTATTCTCGATGATATCCTTTGCAATATCGTGGTATCCCCTCGATACTGCCCAGCAAAGAGCTGCATTCCTGTTTATATCCAAAGCCAAGAGATTTCCTTTGTATTCGAGAAGGGTTCTGATCACTGATTCATGACCTGCAAATGCAGCCCCGTGAAGAGCTGTTTTCCCCTCTTTGTCGGGGGCCAAAGGATCTAGCCCCTTATCAAGTAGTAGCTGAACTATATCGGTATGACCTTCTGACGCTGCGATATGTAGTGCTGTTTGTCCTAGATCATCTTTTTCGAAAATGTCTTTATCGTCCTCCTTGATTAATAATCTTGCCACTGACTCGTTTTCTAGGTTTTTTTTAGCCAAACAAAGTACCTTCCACCCATTATTCTTGATTGTAAGGTTAGCACCCTCTAATAGTAACTGGACAACGGAAAGATTTCCTATGGAAGATGCCACATGTAAACGTAAATACTCTCCACGCTTACTGTTCCAGAATGTCCTTTTGCTACCCCGACTATCATATAGTCCTTTTTGAGTATATAAAAGCTTTAAATAGGCGGTTACATTTCTGGAATTCATAAGGAACTTTAGAATTGCCAAGGATAATATTGCAGAAGCGTCTGTCGAAGCAATATCATCGTAAGATTTGAGATGAGATGATAGATAACAGGCTGAATATTTAAAGAAAGGGCACAATTCTTGACCTTCTTTGAATGAAACTCTTGGATGAAAAGTGTCGAATGAGAGATATGTGGCGCACGTCAAAGCCAACTCGTATGCAGGATCCCCTGAGCTTGTAAGAATAGGATTTCTTAAGAGATACTCCAGTACAGTGTAATGGGTAAGCCGAACGGTGTTGCTGTATTCGCCTATGGTCACCAAGCTATCGCAAACTTCGAGTAGTTTGGCTCGGTCTGGTAAATCAGACTCGTTGAGTCGATATGTGTTCGGTTTTACTGATACTGCTATTCGAAGCTCATCCAAGGTGAGTGTCCGTCGTGTCCTAGCGAGCCATGAGAAGATCTTTGCTGCTAGATTCACGGAGCTTTTTCTTTGGTTATAGATATTCATCATGGCTCTATCATAGCTTTGATCCAAAAATCTCTCCGGAGTAGAAGATTTCTCGTCCCGAATTTTCTCAAGTGTAAATAGTATCTTTTCGGTGGATGTTTGTTTACAGATATGCATCAATTGGAGCCTGGCCCATAGGAACCTGGTTCTGGTTAGTTAATGAGTACACTAAAATAAAGGCTCTAAATACCACTTACACTCCCTTGGAACCATTGACAAGATGGGTGATAATTTCATCTCGGAAATTGCCTTGCCTTAAAAGAAGTTTTGCTCTCGGGTCCTCCTCAATCCTTTGTTGGATATACATGCCAATATCCTCCCTATTAGCCGATATCTCAATTTTCATGGTTAGATGGAGAGAGTCCCTGATATCTTCGTAAGGGCGGCTGGTCAGGAAAACGCCGAAGCAGTCTTCGCCCATGCGTTTGAATAAGGGAAGAAGAAACCTCCGCTGGCTTGGGTAGCACTCATCTAACGCGTCGAAAACGAGGAACGTTCGGTCGAAGTCCCTGGAAGCTTCAAGAAGGATATTATATAGCTCATTGATTGAGGGTTTTCGTCCCTTTATGTTTAGCTTATTCAAGTTGTTGGTAATTTCGATTTTTCTAGATAGGCTTGGGTGTTGGCGAAATAGTTGTTCAATCAAGCTAGCTAGAACGTATATAGGATCTTGCTGCTCCTGATCCTGATAGCTGAAATAAATGTAGGCTATGCCAAAGTTTTTCGCATAGGCTTGAGATTGTAGATGATCAATGACGATAGAGCTAGATTCGATATTGGTGTAAGTAAATAAGAATACATGAGTGCACCTCGCAAAGTAAGAGATAAGATATATACCTCAGAAACGTTTTGCCAGCTCCAGCTATGCACCCAGAGAACACCATCATTATTAACTGTATATAAAATCAACTGGTGGTGAAGCTTAAAATGCGTACCTAGCCCATGGCCCCAAACCAACCGAAAGTCCCTCTGTTCTCTCCATTTCTGGAACCTGATGTCCCTTAAAATCCAGATGCCAGTCTTCGCAATTCGTTGTTGACGTATATCAAGGTGCCTTTGGTAATCACCATGGCGTAGCCAACTGAAGACTTGCTTAAGGTTCTCATCTGATGGTTTTATATTAGTAATGTTTGGGTTGAATATGTGTGATTGTTCAATACCCTCACCCGTATCCGGGGTGATCTCCTTGTTTGAAGGTTCTAATATAGGAGACTCGGCTTGTAGAAGGCCCAGTGTATTCCCGAAGGCGTCCTTGGTAAGATGTCCTCTGTGGAATCGGAGTTGGATCTAGATCTAGCCATAAAAAAGTCAGTGTATTCAAATCGTATGTTGTTGGTTGGATCGATCTTACTCTTTATCGAAAATGATGATAGGAAGGTAAAACTTTCTTTGTTTTTGTATGTTAGACGTATGGTAGGGGGCCTCCTTCATGTTCGGCAGCCACTTCGTGCCTCCAAGCACGCTAGCAAACCTCGCACTTTTTGTCGGCTTTAGCCTTGAAGCAAGGCCCTGGAGGCATTCATTGGTTTTCCGGTTGAGGTCATTCAATTGCTGCAACCTTGATTGGATAGTACTAGTAACCGATGGCGACGATAACAGATTGCGTAGTTGCAATATCATAGTAAGTGTCTTTTCGAGTGCGCGAAGTTCGTCGAGGAGCGTCAATATATCAGGGGGCACACGTCTTAAATGGGCAGCATATGTATAAATAGATGACGCAATCTGTGCATTAAGTTGTATAAGGTATGTAATGCTTTTATATAAACTGGACAATCCAATATCTTCCGGCATGTAGATAGCTGGGGATGGTATATATATCTTTGTTTGACCAGAAAGTCAAGGTTCCTAGAAGGCTGCGTAGAATCAATATGTTTGGAGAACGAAGGCCCTAAACTAACACGCAAGATGAACGTTAAGAACCCGCAGTTTTAGAGCTATTTGCTAAAACCAAGAACTAGTATTCATGGATGTCACTTGACACATATATTTCTTATGTTACGTCTACGTATGGGTATCTAGTGCGGATTCAATAGTCGATCTAGCCCCGTCGTATGCATGTCAAAGCAACAATTGTCCGTCCTCTATTTTGTGCGCAAAATTGCGTGCAGTATTTTATAGATGATAAATGTACATGAAAGTTTATAAACAATTACGTGTTGCTATCTGTGGTAAAATACAATTTATGTGTGCTTCAATTAACGACGTCGGCAAGAATCGTGTGGACTGCATTCACATACAAGACGTATACAGCTGCGTGCGTATATTCATGAATTCATTTAAGTGGCCACATACATGCAATCATAACAGAAATAACTACGTATATCCTATCTATTGGTTCGGATATAAGCCGTGTAAACCAAGTAGAAAGGGAGGTTGTGATAAAAGAAACGCTCACGGGGAGGTGATGTAATACGGTAGCTCCCAAACAGATCTTGTGGATAGCTAATTAGATGACAGCAGTCTGTGAGAAGTTGTTGGTTTTGGTATTATAGATCCCTTAATGATCATGAGCTAATTGCAAGCTAATCATTCGCATCCGGCCTAAAGGATCGGTATCCTGAGAAAAACACTGTTCCAGCCTTTGCTGAGCGATAAATACGACTCCCGCAACTTTGCCTTGAAGCTGCGTAGATTCATGTTTCATAAACCCCGCACCTGCGCACAATCTTGCGAGTCATGAAAGTTCCGTGCGGGGTAGCCCTTATTTTTTTTTAATCCAGGGAACCGAAATGCTTTATACCGTGCCTGACATCCAGGGACACAAAATATCACTCGCATACAAGAGGCGTGGTTACTACCAAGCCAAATAATCTGGACTATCCTAAAGGCACAAATACCAAACCTGGGCATGTGAGATGTACGTATGTAGTACTGACCTCTCCTGATAGATGATCGCTCGCAATAGATGATCGCTCGCTGTTACACCACCACATGAGTGTCTCAAAACCTCCACATGTAGTAACTAGTATGAAGTTGGTGCCAAAGATGTGGTTCATGCTTATAATTCAATCTAATTCATAGACCTCTATTATTATAACCCGTCGGTTCTAGCCCCTTCCAGCAGAAATAATATAGGGACTTCTAGGACGGTTTCGTAGTCGATGGAGAACAGTGGAGTTCTCAATCATGTGGGACATGTTTTAAAATAGAGGCGTTCAAATGGACTTGCTCCCAGCCTTCGCTGAGATACATACAAGCCCTTTACCAACATGTACAACCATGGGCCAGTTTGATATATGTCTAAGACAGTAGTTACCTGGATGAATATGAAGAATTCAACTTTTGATCCGAGGCGACTACCAACCTGAAAGTCGCAATATATAACAGAAACATCGATTGACCACATGAATGTACTTTATGACCGCCTCTCCGAAAGTTAAACGGGTATTATCACAACGACTTCGAGGGCAGGCGGGTAGGAACTATAGTATAGGATAACAAAATCGAGCCGTACGAACATAATCGGATCACCGGTAGGCATTCTAGTTAATCAACGTGTACGTGTACGTGTACGACTCGAGAATTATGCGCACAAGGGGTGGAGCCGGCTAGTTGGAGATATCTTGCGTGAGTATTTGCGCACAGTACACTCTAAAGCCTCACCTAGCTATAGATAATTGTGTCACAAGAGACAGCGGGCTCATATTTTAGTAGAGTAGTAGTACTAGTGTGTCGCGTGGCATTCTGTTTTTGTATTTGTAAAAAGTACCCCTCAAAATCCCAATTTGTCCAGCCCTTTGAGAATATCATATATCGTCGGGGTTTAGAAGGCAGAGGCGAAAATTAAGTACACACCCAAGCTCCTCAAGCTGGTCTGCACGAGCCGAAACATCATAATGAGAACTGGTGGGAGGCAGGTGTGTAAACCGGAAAAACAAATTAAAAAGTGGAAGAATCTGTCCGACGTAAAACTACGCTGTGGTCTTAACATTGATATTCTGTGTGGCGTATGAGTGTTACTTGCGTGCGAATCGTATTGAAGGACGTTAATTACACACCTGCTCGGCCATCCTTTTTTTTTTTTTGTTTAATTCATTAATTGCATTACTCGGCCATCCTAGTCTACGTACAGCTGCAACTCGCTATGCTGATAGTAGGATCTTTTTCTCTTACAGTAAAATGAACTTGCAATGCTACTTTTCCGCATGATATTGAGTTGGTCTTGAAATTTTCAACCGGTGGATCAGACACCGATCTGGGAGCAAAACGAGTGCTATTTGGTGATTGACAGGGTTCTTTTGTTGGATTTCAACAAATCTACTCAAGCGCTTCCAAGTTAATTTTGCAGTAGACCTACTCTCCGTTGATTCTCTACGAATCTATGGGCTCTACTGGTAATATCTGTGTTGTTGAGAAATAGATTCGGCGTTCATGTCTGCTTTTACCGACCCCGCCCACGTGCACAAGTCGAGGACAGGACTGTGCTTTACGTGTGCTTTATATTGTATTGGTGGGCGGGGTTCTGTTTCTTTTTCTTTTTTCTTTTCTTTTTTATTTTTTTCCTTTCTTTGACGGACCGAAGGCCCATCCAAAATCTATCTCGAAATCTCTAACTAGTTATACTTAGGATACACTCTAGACTTTTGTTTCCTGTTGACTTTGAGTGACCCCAAACTGATGTTCTTTCTCATGCAGGGCCTGGGGGCAGTATGCATCAATATTATTGCACTTTGAAGCCTGGCTAAGAAAAAACCACAAACTTTTCAGTCCAAGAAATTATTATTTAACTTGAAATGAAAAGAAAAAAGTGAACAGTTGCCTGTTCTGCCCTTTCCTCGCAATCACCATAACATAACCGCCGCCGGAATACACCAAAACCATATCACGCCTTAAAAATATCAAAATAACAAATAAGAATCCCTTGGACAGTCAAATGGAAAACAAAAGAGAAAAAGACACCCAATAAACAGACGAAGAGAAAACCACGAAATAAACAAACCGACTAAACCCCAATACTCAAATGAAAATGACGGCACCATTCATTGTCCCCCTTAGACGAAAACATTACTCATATCATGCCCTAGTCGCTTATACCGTCTTTTATCGTAATATCTGCCCCTTTTCCTCAAATCCAGCTCCTCCCTGGCGTCTTCATCCTCTTCTTCTTCCATTGGCTCCTCGTCCGAGGATGTCGTTGATTCCGAATCATCATCTGAAGAGGCGATGAAAGCGCTTCTTTTGCGCCGCCTCTGCCTTACACGCTTCTCCGTGCGGTAACGCTGCTGTACCTTCTGGCAATGATAGTCTTCGTAATATACTGAACCTTTCGTCCTTGAAAATTCCATGATCCCACCAACAGACCGATCCGCGTTCGCGATGTAAAATTCTTCACCAGACGGGTCAAAGTCCATTCCTCCTACCTCACCCCAGAAATCAATCTGTTGTAATGAGTCCCACGAAACGGCATCCACTATCTGCACGACATCTGCGGGTTCCGCCATTGCCAACACCCGTTTACCTCCAGAACCAATAGGTGAAAATCGCAACGTCCTCACACCCGCCATTACGGCAGGTAAAACCTTTACAGTCTTGCTTAAGTTTCTTGCGTCCCAGATGCGTACAGTCTTATCCTGGTTTCCGGTAGCAACAGTGTACCCATCGTCGCTCCAAGCAGCCGCAAACCCGAAATCCCGGTGGCCTTTCAAAACAAATTCGGTTGTCCCTCGTTCTGCATCGCAAACCAAGACTTCGGTATCATCACCAACCACAATTCTAAGCCGCGAATCGGGACTAGTGACAGAGCAATTTACCGGCCACAAGTATTCGTGCTCGATGATAAATCTCATACCCTCTCCGCAGTTCAAAACCCGAATGTAGTGATCATTAGATGAGAACACTGCATTGGGTGTACCTGTAGTCCGGTTTCTAATCATCTGCACATGGTTCGTGATACCGCTTTCATTCTGCGTTACAATTCCCGTGATTGGTTTAGCATCGGCAGGTGCATGGAGTGGTTTCATCGCGTATTCCCCATAGAAGCACCCCGCAATCACAACACCATTAGACCCCCCGCAGGTACCAAGTGTCGAGATCCTTATCGGATTCCCAGTCCAACTGTCCGGTGTCCGTAGATCCATCATCGTTCTTGACTTACCCGTCAGCGGGTTGGTACGCACAACTATCCCATCGCCGGCGTAGAAGACATCATTTCTCGAGATGACACCAATAAGGTTTCTCAATTGGAAATGTATTAAACGACAACGTTGCTCGTTGTCCATTCGTCTGAAGTTGAAAAAATTACGGTTTTCCGGAATCCTTATCTACTCTATGAGTCAGTCACCAGCAACCTTCAAGCTAAAAAAAAAAGGAACGTTTGCGAGACAATGCAGTAGGGGAGATGTAAGGAAATGGGTGCAGAAAAAACGATTCTAAATCGGAAGGGGAAGGAAACATTTCCAACATACAGGGTTTTCCTCATACTCAAGACCTTTGATGTTTTCATAATTGTTGTACTCCTTCCTTCTAATTCCTCTCGCTACCTCACGACTGATCCCAAGACGGTCCCATGGGATCGCCTGATAATCCCACCCATTCTCTTCCATTTCGGTTCTCATCACTTGCTCGGGTCGCCGCAGGTTCTTGACGTCGGCTGCAGCTACTGATAGCTTTGGATACTTCGTAGGATTCATTCGGTGTCGGTAGTAAGCATGCAGACAGAATTTCGCAAAATCCTTGTTGTAGTTTTCAATGTCTTCGAGGAGCAGATTACGATCAAACGGATGATTAGTTATGTCATCAAAGTCACTTTCATCACTGGAGTCACCTTCACTGAGGTCCCCCGCCTCGTATTCATATACAGGAATTAAAGCGCCTGTTGAAACATGAAAAGGAAGGGACGGATCAAAAGGCAGTGGGGGGGGCAGTGTGGGTGAATGAAGTGAATCACGGACAGGAGGGGGAACAAATCCTCCAACACCAGCTGCTGCCGCCATGATCTCCGCCGCGGCGACTGCAAAAGTAGCCTGGGGTATGGGAACTGCGGCTGCTGTTGGAGGAGATTGAGAAGATGATTGAGAATGCATACTCTCTTGTAGGTTTGCCGAATGGTTCAACTCTGACTCGGCCTCCCCTGCAGCGATTTCAAGACCATCCGTGCCCCGGGAGACAGAAAGCTGGGCGTCAGGTGACGACGAATCGATGAGGATATCAGCGGGTGTGCTTGGAGTAGTGGGCGTCTGTAGATTGCTTTCTAGGAAAATCGATTGGACCGATGTTTCCTCGACGTTTGGTTGCGAATCAAAGTCATCATCTAGTGGGGGGTTCAGTTGCATGTGAAAGCTTGGGTCCCCCTCCAGTGGATTTTGATTTTCAAGAGAAGGGGAAGAAAATATATCCATGAAGAAAGAAGAGCCGGCACCCATCGGAGACGGTGGGCGGGTGACCAAGTTGTTCGGAGAAAAGTCGTCCTCGTCTTCATCCATGACTGTGGCGTGAAGAGCGGAGGATGAATAAATCACCTCAACAGGACCTGAAGAAGCCATGTCACAACCAAAAAGGTCTATGCCTCCGTCTGAATCTTCCTCGTTCTCGTCACACTCGTTGATAGCTAGAGTGTAGGGGACCCTATTCCTAGTGAAGCTGTTATCAGGTGGTGAGTGGTGTTTGTTTCGTAGTGTATCATCAACGCCTTCGGGAGTTATTAGGGCACCGCCGAACTCAGTGTCAGAGGATAGATTAGAGCTATGAGTGCTTGACAGAGAGCCGAATGAGGTAGCGGGAGAAGGACGATTGTTCCAGGTATCCGGTAGGGTCGATGCAAAAGAGAGGGAATCTTGGTCAGCAATAGCGGCGGCGGCGGGAGAAGACGCAATGGCTTGCTGTTGCGCGGAGGGACTACAATGGGGGTGATCTTCATAGTTTTGGGTGGGGTCCCAAGGATCCCACGGTGCGTAGAAGGGGAGTCCCGGGAGAGGGGTGGCCGCTCGAGGGGGAGCCAGACCGGTTGACAGGTCAAATTGGTGGAGGGGGTAGTGCTGCTGGTGCCGCTGGGGAGGGTGGTTGAGGAAGTGGAGGCGGCAGTCAAGATGATAATTTGGATCGCAGCTGTGGCTTGGTTCTGCAGCAGATTCGGTGTTGCAGGCATATCCCGTCAACCCAGGCAAATGATTATCATTTGATGGGGGGTGAGGTGTCAGGGAAGTAGAGGAAGTTGATGTTGACGAATTCGAAAAAGGGTATGGTGATCTCCGACTGGCGAAGGGCAGTTGCGGTGCTACATTCCTACTTCCATGACCGCCGCCACGGCCAGCAACCCCACCAAAGACGTCTGAATTATGCGAATCGGACATAATTATCGCATGCGTGTATCTGCACGAGTCCTTTCCTTTTTTTCTTTTTTCTCTTTCTAGGGAACCTGAATGTATGATGGGAGTTGATGGGTTGGAGAAAGACAGATGACAGCCGGTGCCAGTGTTTCTAACAACTGTTTTTGGCTGTTGTTGGCTTGGTGGAGGGTGGGGAACTGAGCAATAGCCGCCACCTCTTGAACTGCTGTTTGCAGCAGCTGCCTTTGCCTGCTCTTCCTACTATTACTGACTGCCGTCCTTTATCTTCTCTCAGCCAATCACTGCGGTCTCGAATCGACTTTCCTGAATCCGATATTGCTGTTCTTCTAGCCTTTCAGCTTTCTCTCTGATGCGGTTACGATCTACAACAGACCCTTGGTTAGTGGCACTACTATTTTCGTATTTATCAAAATTCCACGGGCTGCCGAGCGTGAGAAACATGCATACTCTTTACCGTTGGTAGGACGAAAGGGCGCAATACTGTATGTACTCACTTTAAGTATGCGCGTACTTATGTGTCTGTATGTAAATATTTACATACTCTAGCCTTATGTGTTAGGTATCGGTGGGTGGTGGGTGAAATGTGGTGGTGGGGTACATACCTCACTGTCTTTTGTCCTCTCTTCAAATCAGATAGGGCGATATATAACCTATTAAATGGGTGGTTAGCCTGCTCTGCGTGAAATGGCAAGTTAATATCAAAGCAGTCGATATGTTATTGTGTAGAATATTGTGGGATAACTACATATTATATAGGCTATGTAATCTTGATGAGGTGGCGATGTGCGAATATTGAAATCATAAACATCTGAAGAAGGAAAATCGTTAAGGCAACTTACAGGTATGGGCTGGAGTCTGTAACTGTAAAGTTTTGAGGATAAAGCACAGTAAAGTGCGGGGAGGAAGGAAAAGACGTCAAGTGAGGCTGGACTGGGGTCTAGGGAGGCTTATTCCTTATCGATTGCAACGACTTGTTTCGCCCTCCAGTTATAAGTATTAAAGACAGGCATTTTTTCTGGCCTTAATTCGAGGGTTAAGGTTGAGAGTCACGGGACCCGGAGACTTTGCGTCTTCACTAGTATTTACGATGTACCCGGGGGTACCGGAAAGTGATGCAGCGGTCAAATAGTCCACACTTCTCAACAACCAAACTAGCTAACAGAATGTGGAGCAAATCTATGGTAATTTAGAAGCTGGAGACCATAGTTATGGCGAGAGTTGATGTGGTTGACTGTTGCTTCTCCTTTTATTACTGTCTCTTGTCACAAGTTGTCCTTCCCCAGGCTAAAAACCCCAAACCAATGACCTGAAAAATTGCAGACTCTGTTCTAGGGACTCATTTATCATGGGTATGACTAAAATATCTATCCTGCCCAAGCATTGTGTTGTGTTAAAAGTTGAAGTTCTGAGTACATTTCGGCGTTGCTAGGTCAAGCGTTGCATCACTTTCCGGCACCCCCGGGTACACTGACGTCGCAAATGGTGGACCGCTACAACAATTATGAAAAGCTATACAGACGGCATCAAACCACGGGGCCAGAAGAAAAGAAGCTCTATGGCTAGCCTAGACTAAATTCCATGGACCCAACATCTTGAAAGAAGCAAAGATCAGTAAGTACGACGTGGCCAAGGGAGCTCAGACTTCAAACGCTACATGTACTTACATGTTATATAAACAAAAATAGGAGTAAAAGGTTTCCAATATTATTATCGGCAGGCAACAATTAAAATACATACATATATAATTCGCATTTACAATAGAGTACTCTCTCTACGTCCATACATACATACCTTGACGCCCAATTAAGTTCAAGTTTAGAATATCGGAATCTTTTCGCCTTCGCGGCTGGATAGCTGTGATGAGCTGAAAGTAGGAAGCAAAAGATTATTTCAGATATCCCTCGGGAATAATTTCTCTGTCTCACGGGAATTCAGTTAAGCAACAAAGTCCCCACGCTGCAGGCTCAAAGTCAAGCGCGTACTATTCCTGATATCAATCGAGCCGTAACTATAACCTTCCCCCCACACTGCACACTCCCGCAAGGAATATCCACCGCCTATTAAGGTTGAGTTTCTGATGAAACACAGCCGTTCTGGTGTGTATGTGGTTACGCTGATATTAGTAGAACCCGATCATCTCTCCCTCCTGCTCCCCGCGAGGGATCTAGAGCGCAAAAATTGAATCAGCGATAACGGTTACCCCTGTTTGTGTCCGATGAGATTCTTGGGAGTCTTTCTAGGCACGCGATGCCCTACTCCCCATGCTGCATAGGTACGTATACATGTATGTATGTAGTATCTACTGCGGTGGCTCTCGGACCAACAGCTGCTGTGAAAGAAAGCCTAGTGCCTCCAACAGTAACGCAGACTGCAACGCCATCTTTTTCTTTGTCTCGGTGGTAGTGCTAACTTGTGTGTAGTTAAATCCCAATGGGTTCTATACTCATCCCCTCCTCCATCTTTCCGAGGCCAATTGCATTGTTATTTCTTGCCCTTCGAAACCACCCATTGTATCTCCTTTCCTCCAGCCCTACAAGTAGAGATGCGCTGCTTCGCCAGAATGAATCACGGGGGGCGGCGTGTTGTCCTACGGGGAGCTTTAATTTAGTGCTTCTGATATATGTCCTTCCAGCTGGTTTCAAATCAAAGATTCAGCCCACCCAGTATGTAAACACTAGGGCCGATCTCCAATCTAATAAAAACAGGGTGAACATGGTAGGTATGCCATGTAGCTAGCCAGATATCAACGCGCTCAATCGCTCATCGTCCCTCCACCCCACTCGAGGATCTACCTTCGCCTAAGTTCAATCTAGGAAAAAAAATCCATAACTAGGCAGTATACAAATAATTTCCAGCATATCTAGGGTAATTGGGAAATAAGTTTCTCATGAAAGGAGAAAAAGATTTCCGTCGAATTAGTGTTTTCGACAAAGTTAATTCGATAAAATCGCAAACTAAGGATCGATAAACGAATTTTCGATAGGAATCACGATTCCTAATACGAATCCCAGAAAGGTTTGATAGGGCCGGGTCTATCCAGATGGAAGTGAACTCCATAATAAGCCTGCAGAAAACCCCCTCAACAGATACATGGTTACCAACATCACTACAAAACCTCGTTTTTAAATTACAACTCCTCCGCAGCATGTAGCGTTACAAAATGTTAACAGGTACACAGCGTGATACATATTTTGCCCCGTGTCTCCGGATCCCAGCACAACATCCTCTTTGCCGCCCTATCTCATCAAAAGAAGAAAATAAAACAAAACGAATACCACAAGAAAGATACAGAGAACAAAACAACCCGTTGCACAAAGCAAATAAGCAGCGATATAAAGACATAAGGAACAGACAAAAAGAACCCAGACAACTCGTGAATCTGACCACCGCCTGATTAACGGCAAAACATTTTGTTGCCGGCTAGATACCACCCATATCTACATCCTTTACAGAGTGGTTCCCTTCCTTCAAAAACCTGTCCCACTCCTCTTTCTTTCGATCCACCTCTTCCTTCTCTAGCCCTTTCATCCAAGCTGCATCTCCCAAAATTTTCTCCCTCCATCTCCTCTTCCTTTTCTCTTTTACCCTTTCCAACTGCTCTGACCCCATTGCCATCCGTTCCTTCCTTGTCCTTACTATGAAATCTTCGGTGTTCTGCATGAAGAAGAGACGATACGTGTTGACGCAAATCCGCACTTCCATATTCTCCTCATTGCATGCACCATCTGCAATGGCATTATTGGCGGCCTCACGAGGAGACCCAGTTGACTCTGGGAGATCTTCTTCTGAGGGGTGGTTGCGACGGAGGAACACCTTTTTACATTTCTCAAGCGGAATTCCCTCCGTGGGAGAAACCATCATATAGGTTTGGATGTAGTAGTTCCAGCGCTCATCTTTGTCAAGATCATTGTTGACCGTAACTTCGTTCCGGGGGACGAAGCGGATCGTTGCTTCTTTTGTATCCTCATGCTTTTTAGGTGTCAGTATTTATTCCAAACTCTATTATATAGGGAAGGAAAAACACATACCCAATCAATTCGGTAAACATTATCATCTGGGCCAAGCATCCCCTCAATATTACGTCTATAAGCAATCAACTCCTGGTATTCCCTTTCTCCTTGGTAAATTCCCTGCGCTCTCTATCCCGCTGAAATCTCAATATTATGTCCGCATTCTTTTCTTTTTCTGGGTTCTTCTCCTTCGTATCATTTGGCACAATAGTTTGAATAAACTTCAGTATAGCAAGAAGCAATTTGTCGATTGTGTAAAGCTGCCATCCTCTTTGGACATACACTGATCTGAGCCCTTCCTCGAAAGTATTGGAGTCGATGTCACCCTCAATGAATTTCTCACACATATCCAGAACCTGGGAGTAATAATTTGCGTTTGGACCAGTGTCTGCGAATAGATCCTCAATACGCTGGTTCGCAATATTGAGCTCATTTGCAACCTTATGATGCTTGCGAATTTCAATGTCTTTTCGGATGTCTGCCTCCGACGCTTTGATGTCGGCTAAACGGCTACAAAGGATCTGAAAGGTTCTAAAGAATCCATAAATGGTTGTGTTGCAGTAAAGTGAGTAGATGTTTCTTTTGATAGGCAACATCGGCTCATCAGCATGAGAGGTAGGGGTTCCGGGCTTCATATCGGGGAGATGCTTTAACGGCCTTGCAATCCAATTTCCTTCCTCCTTAATCGGGCGATCTGCGGGTCCGTCAATGCTCATCTCGATGTCCGCATCATGCTGTCCAATCTCCGGAGTAGATTCTTTACTTCCGCGCGAGGGCACACTCCCTTCTTTCTCTTTCCTGGAAGCTTTGCCATTCTTTCCCCGCTTAAGAACATCTCTAAGAAGGTCTTGATCTTGTCTTTGAGCACGTCGACCGCTGCGGGTTGAGGTACCTTCACCAGCTGCCGGAGAATGTGCATCGTCTTGGTCTTCATCCGGCGTTTTCCGGGCGATGCTATTGACGGTGTCTTCCACATCCCGCGAATTCATACCAAAGAAAAGGGGAATGAAGGATTTGATGAAGCCGTCGATTTTTTCGCGATCGTTTAGGCTGAAGATGTTATTGTGCTCCAATGAAACAGCCAGCAACCTGCTAGCGTCTAAGATGATGCCAAAGTCGGAAAAAGAATATTGGAACTGGTACTCGGGTATAGGTGTTGTGGCACTAACCCGCTTGTTCACCTGTTCTCTGTGCTTGGCCTGAATCTCGTTTACCAAGGACTTAATCGTGAACGCTTTCTTATCGTTACCCTTGATCGTAATTCCTTGGTGGTCTAAGCTCTTCCAGAATACCCTTGCAGTTTGGTCTCGCCAGACTTTCTGCCATTCGCGCTGAGCAGCCTTCCATTCTTCATCCTTCGATTTCAGGCGTTTCAACACAATTGGAACAGTGGCAACTGGGTTATTGTGTAACATTTCGATTACTTCGAGACCCTTCTCTTTATCGTAAACTTTCTTGATTATCCGTTGGTAAATCGTCTTGCTCTGACCGCCAAGGCCCGACTGCAGTTTATAAGTCGCCTTTTCCTCCGGCGTCATTCCCGCAATTCTCTGAGCAATCGGCTCAAGGAGTTGAATTGTTCGAAGGTTAGCCTCAATGTTGAAATCATAATCGTGGCGTTCTTCCTCAATACGATGGAGGATGTCTTCGTATTGATTTTTCTTGTGCGCAACGAATCCGGAATCCTCAGATGCCCAGGTGGGATGTGATGCCCATTGATCATTAAGGACTTCCCAACACATTTCATCTCGCCCACTGCAAGGTTTCTGAGCCTCCTAATTGCAAAGAAAAAGAAAAGAAACTCATTAATTCCTGATTATCAAATATAGGCAGCTGTACTTACTAGCTTAGGCAATAAACGATAACTTGGTCCCAGTCCACGACAAACGCTCAGTCTAACTTTACTGAGAGATCGTGGGATATTGTCTATCATTTCTTCTCTACTCTCCCATCCCACAAATCGCTTAAACCAGTCCATTAATTCCTTGTTGCCACCAATGAAGTTTGCTACTTTATCAACAAGCATATCTTTACCGATAAGGTCTTGCGAGAACAAATTGAGCAATTTCAGGAACTCGTTATAAGTTTGCTTATTACCAATAAACTTTTTTACGCGGTCAAAGAATGCCAACTCCTCGGTCGATGCCATAGGTTGTGGCGATGGCCCTAATGGTTCAGGTTGAAATGGAATTAGAGTTGGCGAAACGGCTGCCAATTGTTCTGTTACTGAAGGTTTATTTACGCCAGTTTTATGCCTCTAAATATGACGAGTTTGTTAGCAATGAGCTTTCTTCACGGGCTAGACCAAAACCCAGGGTTATCACACTCAGGATTCGCTCCATATGCATGTCTTCTCGAAAGGGATTTATGCGGGGCACGGGATTGGAATATTGAGAATGTGAAATATCTTAATCTACCTTGGCCGCGCCTCTACTTGTCAAAACACTACTGCCAGCTGCAGCTGCGTCAGTTTTCTGTTCCTGGATTGGGACCTGTGGGCCTCTTTTCTTCCCTTTGTTTTCTTTCCCAACGCTCGGTGGCGGTGCAAAATTTCCGACAGGTGGTAACCTAGTTTGTGCTGCCGCTGTAGGTCCCGTCGGCCCTAAACCTCCAGATGGATATACTGCGTCTTGCTCTGCAAGCGCTGCCTTCGCTGCGGCTGCTGCCCGAGCTTGAGCAGCAGATTCAGGAAGGAATTGCTTAAAATCCTCAAGAAGATCTTGAGCAGTCTTGAAAAGCTCTGTAACCTGCGAATAAACATCTTGGATTGGCTTTGACTCCCGTTGGTATGTCTGAAGAATTTCAAGAAATTGCTTATAGATTTCCGGTTGTTGTGCAAATCGATTCTAGGAAGCTGTGAGTGGATTTTTCACAAGAGGAGTGAATTTAACCAAATTTAACATGTGAAGCGAGAAAGGTTTACCTTGATCTTGTTCACGTAGCTAATGGCATGGTTGAACTCGACGGGACCTTTTCCTGCTTTGGCATCGCTAGCACCAGAAGGTGTTCCGGGACCTTGAGGGACAATTAATCCAGCCGGCACCTTTACAGTGGCCCCATTAGTATGAGCAGCTGCGGATTGTAGTTGATTTACACCTTGTTGCACACTAGCTTGGTGCTGCGCCTGTCGCTGTTGCGCTTGCTGCTGTGCCTGCGCATGTTGCGCCAACTGTTGTTGGTGCAGTTGATGTGCTGAAAGTGGCTCTGACTGCTGAGGCGGCTGTTGTTGCTGCTGTTGCTGCTGTTGTTGCTGTTGTTGCTGCTGCTGCCCAGGACCAGGAACCCCGGGACCGTAGGAACCGTACATGACATTATCCACACCACCACCGCCCCATCTACTGCCTTGCTGTTCGTAAAATCGTGAGTGAGCAGGTTGTCCGGGGCCATTCCCATTACCATTGAGGGAAGCGCTAGACAAGGGTATCCCATTTCCACCGCCAATTGAGACTTCACCCCCCGATGAGGCGTGATGAATTCCAGATGGGGTGGTAACAGTTATTTTAGTGTCCCTTGGGTCTTGGGAGCACTCGATACGGTACCCAGGAGGTAAAAAGGTATTAAAACCCTGTATCAGGCTCGGATGACCGCTAAATAGGGTAGAAACACGGTCAATAACCCCAGGGGTATCGATTCTAGAAGACCAACTTTGTCAACATCACCAACTTTTCAATTACCATTGTGTTCCTTTCTCCACAAGTAGAAAGGGAAGAAAATTAAGAGACGTTTGGGGTTACATACGCCTGACTCTTGAAATCTTTCATGATATCCAGAAAGTTGTTATACACATCCGGCTCTTCCTGGAATTGATATTTGACCTGATCGAGATATGACAAAGCATCCTTCACATTCAACTGACCATGAGTACCCTGCAAAGCTAAAGAAGACGAAGAGGAAGACATCCTGCGGCGGTCCACATCGTGCGCCGCAACGGTGCTATAGGGAAGGGGAGCGAAAGAACGGGGAGGAGTAAGGGCTGTTGGTAGGGGGCCTCCTACATTAAGAATAGGGCCCCCGGGCCCATTTCCGGGTCCGGTTGCGGATGGGGGCATTTGAGAGGCCGCCGCCTGGGCTTGACTCTGAGCCTGATTAACCGCCTGATTCATTCCTCCTTGGTGCTGTTGCTGTTGTTGTTGTTGCACGGAGATAGAATTCTGAATGCTTGATAATGCGTGAGTGGGAGGTCCCCCGGGGCCTTGTTGTTGCTGCTGCTGTTGACCTAGATGAGGTCCCTGGGACGAATTCAAAAGAGGCATTTGTGTAACTACCGGTGGAGATGTCTGCATGACGAGTGCAGTCTGTGCAGGGCTATTTGAAGGCAATCCAGAGCGTTGTAGTTGCTGTTGCTGTTGCTGTTGAGCTTGCTGCTGTTGTTGTTGCTGTTGCTGCGAATTTTGAGGCTGCTGTGGGGGCCCCTGGGAGGCTTGTTGGGACTCCCTTTGCTGTTGGGGGCCCATATTACCTCCGGAAGGCGGTGGTCCAGACATCGATTGCATAGATGGTAAAGAATAAGACGGGTGAGAACCTGTTGATAATGTAGGAAGTGACATAGGATGCGATGCTGCTTGATTAAAAAAAGTTGCTATCATCCCAACGCACATCAGAATTTAAGCCCTTCTAGTTCAATGGAAAGGGAAACTTACACCCGCCCGAGCTCATGGAAGGAGGAGGGGGTAAAACAGGAGGTTGTGTCTGTCCAGCTCCACTTCTAGAATCAAGCGCGTCAGTCTCCAGTATACACACGCACACCAACAGTTCATCTGGCGAAGTATCCCCGGAAGTGAAGAAGACGAGCAAAAACAATACTTACGTATATGGATGAGGTCTATGTTGCTGCTGTTGGGATGATGATGATGGAGGAAGAGGCCCGCCCGAGGGCTGCTGCTGAGGCTGCTGCTGTTGAGAGGACTGTTGCTGAGGCTGTTCTTGCGGTGGGGGAGGGGGCCAGCTATCTTTGCTAGACATGACGGCGAGTGCTGATTGTTCTCCTAATATGCTTGAGTAAAAGGCCAAATCAACACCACGCCGACCGCGACACCTTTTAAGATAAGATCTGAGGGATAATCAACCTATTCGACGGCACGCAATAATAGGTCGAAGTGCGCCGATGCGCACTCTGTCACGACGAAAATACGGCAAATACGGGATTCCCCTTTCGTGTTGACCTCGTGTACTATAGATATCGCAGGTAGCAGCAGCAATAAAGGTAAGGCTGATGGGCAGGACAGAAAACACACACAAAATAGCGCGACTGGTAGAGTAGTTGGCTGTGATAGATGACGTCTAGCGACTGGTGTGCTGCAGCTGGGGAGGATGTATCGAACGAGGCGGGAAGGAAGAAAAAGAGAGACTCTGTTGATGGGGCAGAGGGCAAGCCATAAGAACCACGCCGAGCAACTCTGTTTCGCGCTATGGATGCATGTGCCCAACATGGTAACTAAACCGACACATGATGATTTGCAGCCTCATCGCACATACAATCCTATTGTATAGTTCTGCTATTCTCAACCCACGCATATTACATGTATGTATAATATGCACCCGAATCATATATTAGTTAGACATATCAATCCACTTTATGTAATAATGAAAATTTATGAGATATCTACGGTACGCATGATGGGATGCAATAGAAAATGTACCTGCATCTACCTTATCAATCTAATATTGTACGTACATACACGTACAATAGAGTCAAGATGCAACAACAGCTGCATATATGTATTCCTCCAGATGTAGCCCTGGGGTCATTTTTATTGAATTTCTGGAGACTGGGAATATCCCGGGCTCAATGGTAAAGCTTTAATTATAGTTCCGGAAGCACCGGATGTCATTTGGGATGTGTTGTGCGCGAGTGTTGCATTAAGTTGGAATATTGCTCTTCGACGAGTGATCTTTTGTGATCTCTGCCATTGATCTAAAGCTTGGCTGTGTTGGAATACAATGTATATATATACCGCTACTAATGCCATCAGGCACATACCGCAAGGAGCACTACCTGTGGTAACAACCGTACCCTAGATCAAATATTTGATAACACAGTTCACAATCACAGTTCCGGGTGCATGTAATTATCATATTGTCAAGAAAAGATGATTTTCTTGAGACTCTTCTGTTCACCTGACGGTTGCCCTATACCCCGAACAAAAATAAACAGCAGCAGCACGAAATCATGTAGTAACATTAGAAGCAGACAAAAATAAAATGGGGGTATAAAGTAAAAAGTCCGTTGCAAGTACAAAAACCCAATCATCAGCTACATGTAAGCAACAACGCCAATCACCCATGATAAAAAGAGACTAAATGAACACCAAACCCCAAAGAAACTTGTTTACGCCTCTCCCAGTACAATTAAAGGTTTTCCCTCGATAACATCATAATTTCTAGGGAATTTCCCTGTGTTTGTCCAGCTGGTGAATATTTCGCTGAGATACTCCAACTTCTCCCGTAATCCAAACTCCAAGAGTACTCTATTTCTGACGATGAACACCTCTCTGTGTGCTTCTTCGAGGGACATGACGATAAATTGATGATGTTTGGTGATCATTCTGAGCGTTCTCCCCCCAGATGAGACCATCAATTTTGAGTGGTCGATAAAGTTAAGCTATGTAAAATCTTAGTATATGCCCGGAAGACAACCGAGGTGTAAACCAACCTGAAAGCCACCATCCGAGAAACGGAACATAGCACATCGTCTTAATCTGGCATAGTGTGTAACAAATACCATACCTCCTTCGGGATCCTGTGCGCTTTGCTCGCTGTGATCCCGTTCCCTTGTGAAAGACCATTCTGCTTCCGACCCAAGATTGGTTTTCATATAATTTCCAAACCTTTTCCACATTGTAACTTTGCTCGCCAAACCTCTGCTCGATTTCTTTTTCTGGTTCATTATTGTCATCGTAGTTGATAATCTCCTGTAAGTCACTTCTTGTTTATTATTTCTTCGACTCGTAGGAACGTCGACAATTGACTGGGTGATAAACTCCACCCTTTGCCCACCGACACTGTCTACAACTAACGATGTGTTGTCGTTGTACATGGCGACACAGGTACCATCAGTAAGAATATAAGCAACTCCATACTTGTTTGTGTAGTCCACCCACTTGGTGATAAATAAACTGGTGTTCTTTTCGCCCCTTTTAAATGATCTGACAGCCTCAATAGTGGCCGGAGGTTGGGGGGGGAGAAGATGCAGCTTCCCGGCCGTGAAGGCGCTAAAATTTTGAATATAAGGTTGCAGCGATGCAATTATTGCGGACGTTGTAGTCGAAGGGATGGAATTGCCAATCTTGGAGTTGAGAACTGGCGTAAAGGGTATTACCGGACCAGTGCTCTCCGAAGCCGGCTCCTTTACGTCTTCTTTTGGAGTCTTCTCTCGAAATTCTGCGGATGACACTAGACGTTCAGGCCGCGCTTCTAGAGTCGTTTGTTTTCTGGGAAGAGCAGCCATGGTCGGTGGTGGTGGTGGTGGTACAGGTTTATCTGCCTCTAGACCTGCGCAAGCAGCACGCATCTCCGCGGCATGGGATCTCACCAATCCTCTTCTTGCTGGAAATACACTCCTGGCTGGTGCTGGCGCGAGCGTGGGCGTTGGTGCATTTATCGTTGAAGTAGTCGTAGTAGTTGCGGTGGCAGCCGCAGCGGCAGCAATAGCCGCACTTCTACGTATTGGTTGCTGTCGCAATTGCCTGGGCGGAGGACGTGCGGGCTCTTCGTCCTCACTCACCTCTTCTTCCTCCTCCACCTCCTCCTCATCCTCTTCCTCGACGTCGTCCATTGGTTTTTGCGCCGCAATAGACCCCGATCCCAAGAGCCCGCCTCTCGAAGGCCCTAGAATGCTTGGAATTTTCTTTAAAACACCCACACCTCTCATTCGAGCATGGCCGTCTCTGGGACTCAATGTCTCGGGGAGGAGATATGCCTTCTCCTTTACTGACTTTTTTTTTTCTTCGACATCTTCTTCCACAGCTTCCACTTTCTCTGGGGCTTTGTTGTTTTGATTCGAAGCGGCGGATGCCGGTCTAGAGGTGGGAAGTGTCAAAAGATCCACAACTTCTCCAGGATGGTCACCCACAGGACTATACCGCCCCTCAGATATTTTCCCAATTCCACAGATCCTAGCAACCTCCTCGTAGTTTCTGATCCAGTCCTCTCGATTCGTAGTTAGAGTTCCTACGCCTTGCCCGGTTGTTCCTCGCCATATAGGCTCCTGCTTGGTTGCACTCGACGGAATAGACCTGGGGAAGAAACCAGATTTGAAGAATCGGTGATTTGCAACATCGTCTAGGGAAGGACGAGCCTCTGGGTCGTGTTCCAAAATGGAGTTTACAAGTGATTTCGCTGCGGAGCTCACGGGTACATCTTCTGGCCATGTGAAGGTATTATGCCGGATTTTTCTGATCGAAAGTCAACATTTGTGGTAACCTTGCATTGATATTCTCACATACCTATAGATAGAATCCACATCATTGGCTTGAAATGGGGTTCTCCCAACGAGCATGGCATACCTAACCCAATCAGATCCAGCGTTCATCGTGAGTTGTTGGAACTTACATAATAACTCCAACGCCCCAAAGGTCTACCTCAAAACTATGCCCTTGACCTTCTTTTCCACCCCCAAACAAAACTTCCGGGGCAATATAGTTTGGCGTTCCGCAGATTGTTTTTTTGCGATCGTTTTCATCAACCAAGAGGGCTGCTAAACCAAAATCTCCAAGCTTAACGTTCATGTTCTCATCTAGGAAAATATTTCCAAGTTTCAGGTCACGATGGATGACTCTTTTTCCATGCATGTATTTCAAAGCTCCTAGAAGCTGTAAAACGAAGAAACGTGTCTCGGGTTCTGTAAACCTTTTCCGAGCGCGTAACATGTCCATCAGGGATTTGTTAGGGCAGAGTTCCAGAATCATGTAGATATTATCCGGGTCCTCGAAGCACTCTATAAACTTAACGATGTTAGGATGGATCATAGTTTTATGGACTTGAATCTCCCCAAAGAACTGTAAATTTTCGAATCAGTCATTTCTTGAAACAAATACAATAGCGGGAGGGGGGCGGAAGAACCTTTGCTCTTTTCTTCTGGCTCTGCAAACTCTTCTTAGCTACAGTCTTTGCAGCGAACAACCCGCCCTCTTTGTTCTGTACCAAAAAACATCTTGCGAAACCCCCTTCGCCGAGTTGGCGCCCTCGACCATACTCGGTCTTCCCTCTAGTATCCTGGAGCACTGTGGGCGGGGTAGCGCAAAGGAACTTCTTGTTCCGTTCTTTGCTTGTTTGCTTGGGTGTCTTTGGCGCACCTGTATGTTGCGACCTTTTAGATGGGCCGGCAAGTGCCGACGGGACTAGCGATTTTGTGGCAGCAGCCTTCAGAGGGGCGACGAGGTGATAGTCGGATTGTTTCTTCAGGGGAGATGGTGCTGTTAATTTAAGGGCAGCTGTCCGTTGCCTTCGAGCCGGGCGTTGATTGGGGTCCATTGATGCTAGTATTTTAGTTCCACCTTGAATATTTTCCATTAGATACAAGGAAGATTTCTCTTCGTCCTTTGTTGAAGAATCGCAAACACGTGGACAAGGGGCCGGAATTGCAAATATAAAGGTTTAGTGGGTTGATATATTCTAGACTCCTGCGCCCGCCAGTTATACTGGTATAGTGGCACAGCCTATTGACCGGAAGTTGTTGTTGGTGTTTGGAGGGATTGAAGGGAAAGGGGATGTACCAAGAAGGTAGATACACGCCAACTTCGTGGTGAGAATGTGGTGGTCCGTGCGGGAGATAAACATTGTGTTGCTACGACAACCGTTATTTCGCCAGCAACCTGGAACATCACGATCATTTGTATGAGGTGCATACATGTATATGATGATATATCTCGAACTGCCATGAGGTTCATACACACATGTATGTACCTTGTTGCTCATCGTCGCCAATAAGCCCGAGCTTACATATATACTTATGTAAAGAATATATCCGTACATACATGCTATCTGCCCAATTAATCTTTATCTTACTCTATGAGTCGGCCTGAGGCTTAGCTTCAATCTAGACCACAATATTTAATGACTTCATAGATCAGACCTCTCCTCCCATTCCCTCCCCTTAACTACAGGACCTCGGAGGCCGTCCATCTAAATGTATGTTATGTTTCTTTATAGCTACAGTAACTAACTTATGGTACCTACATGTATCTACCATTCTTTTCCCGAAACAAATTGCAAGACAGCTAACGCGGGGTCGTGGGGTAGTTTCAGCGTAAGAAGCTATGTCAACAACAGCGATTAAACTTGGCTCTTTAGCCATAAAAACACTGGCCAAGCCTATGGCTGTAATTATCTCTCTTCTTCTCTTCTCTTCTATAAAATTTACTAACTATCCAAATTAAACAGAGTAAAATCAAACAACAGGCCCGCGATCACCCCCGCTTTCGCAAAATCTGCGTTTCAATCGCCCAATCAATCCATCAAGTCGATGTTCGTTTACGCCTTGGTCTCCTCCAGGACACTGCAGCATTCATAAAAGCCGAACAGGCTGATCGTGAAGCTGCTCGTCAAGCTGCGAAAAAACTATCGGAAGGAGCCGCAAATTTCCCCTCCGACCTCAGCACCGTCTCTTCGGCCAAGGCTGTCCCTCCACCGGCCGCATTTGGTTCCCCAAAGCCTGGCGCACAGAAACCGCATTCACAGAAACCGCATGCTCATTTTACCCCTACTCCTGTTGCACGTCCGCGTGTCCGACCACTCTCGGAAGCAAAAGCAATTGAGAGCGGTGCAAATTTCATTAGCGAGCTGTTTCTTTTTATTGTAGCAGGGTCACTCATTCTTGCTGAACAGATAAGGTCTAGGCGGAAGGAGGCAGGCAGGCGTGATGTGATAGCGGAACGCCTGGATCTTTTAGAAGTCAGAATGAGACAGGATGAAGAGCGCCTGGCACAACTGGAGGAACATGGTTCCCTTGATGAGAAGAGAATCATAGCATTGGAGGAAGAAATCTGGAAGCTAGGGGGTGGAAAGGGTGTCTATCCAGGACACCGTGGGGAAAGAAAAGAACGAAAGATTATTGAACCAACGCCATTATGGGAATCCGTGTCGGATACAGGGACGAGTCTCTGGGGAAAATTATGGCCTTTTGGTGTTAGCGGCGAGGAAGACACTGCCAATGCTGAGGTAGACAAGAACATCGAAGCTGGAGTGTCTACGAAAACGAGATCAATGTCAAATTCGTCGCAACTAGCTGAAATTCCTGTGAGGACACCCCCAGCTCTGTCGGAAAAAACATCATAAATTCTCTTTATACAGAATTCGGTACTATCTATCCATAAACTCTTGCTCATCCGCTCTCTAGGTTCATTTTTCCGAGGGTTTTCTTGTACTTTTTCGTTGATATCTGTGTTTTTGTATTTGGACAATAAGCGCAGGGATTTTTATTCTGTACATATCACCTGGCGCATGTGCCAGTTTTCGGAGAGTGTCTAAAGGAGAATAATTCCACTCTGTTTTTATTTTCGGGGTCGAGTGATTTTTCATGTTCCATATCATCTGAAACATGTGTAAACGCGGTAGGGACGTCATCCTCCCAGCACCCTGTATCTTCGTACCTGCACTTTGACTACATATCCACCCCATCTCATCCACACCTACATCAGTTACCACGAGATTGCCTTTTTTTTTTTTTTTTTTTTTCCCAAAGCACACAGCAGGAAGCCTAATGTCCGCTGCTCATGTCCTTAGACCCAAGACTCCTGGACCAATGGGTATGTTTACTAGCCAAATATGCCTATTCCCCTATGATGAGTTGCTCATTCTAATATTGGCCAAACATGGTAAAGAGCAGGGGAGAAGACTCGCAAACACTTTTATCTATATACCGTCTATGGAATCTATCCGCGATTCGCCAGATTTTCGTGTTTACAAGTATTCCTGTCATACTTGCAATTTCCATTTCCCAACAGAGATACGCTTTGAAAAACACATCCTTGAAAGCGATGTTCATAAATCTTTCAAACTTACCTCTGAAACTGCCGATGATCTCGGTTATCTTTCTATCTCGGATACCGAGACTCGACCGGATATTCACCAAAGATATTCTAGTCATCAGCCCCGAGCCACCGAATTCTATCAATGTATAAAGTTCGATTGCACATGCCCACAGTTCGAGTTTTTCAACCCAACGCAACGTCCACTCGCCTCTACTACAGGTGAACTTTCTGAATATCTTCTTCTCGATGGCTCTGCCGGAAGTTCGCTGAAGGCGGAAGCGATAGACGACGGTGGAGAAGAAGAAAATCTCAGAATCGTGTTTCCCGCTGCAAACTGGCCTCGTTCCCCCAGCGAAGAAGACGATGGGCCTTCTAGCCTTCCTCCCGACCGTGGTAACGAACAAGGGGGGGTAGCTGCAGGCCGAGAGCGGAGAGATGAGGCCGCTGCTGTTGCTGAGGCCCAGAGACGCCTTAAGATACAGGATGAAATCAATCAAAAGAAACGCTTTAACAAGGGGAAGACCCGTAAAACTGCTCGGATAATGAGGGAGGCGGCCAATCGTGCGAGGTTTGAGGAGATTTTGGCGCAAAAGGTCCCCAACCAAATCAAAGAAGAAGTCAAAGAGGACATCAAAATAAAACTCACCAAACCAACCCCTTTAGAAATTGCACAGGTTGTGAGACGGGAGAAAGAGAGTGTTGCAAATTGGCGTAGGAAAATGGGTATAAGTGATTATAAGGTTGAGGAGAAAAAGCGCTTGAACGAACTAGCTAAGCAAATCCATGCTCTCATCAGAAACACCTTACTCGAGATTGCTTTGCAACGAAAAAATGTACAGCGCGAAAAGGAAGACATCCGGTATAAGAATGCGCTATTTTTCGAGGATGAATACGAAAATGTCGCCATCGACCACGAGTTCAGCGTTGAGGACAGGGCCCTAGAGCACCTCCGGAGGATCAGGGGGAAAGAGTCAGTAAAGTTGCGAAACATCGAAAAAATGGATGATAAAGTGGATGATCTGGCTTTGGATCATGTTCAGGACATTGGAGAAAGGGGAGAAGAAAGATACCGGCAGATGGTAGGAAAGAAACAGACAAAGTTTTTGAATTGTCTGAAGATTGATGACACTGTTGATGATGTCGCTTTAGACCACCACCAAGAGATCGGTGAAAGGAAAGAGGAAACCCATAGAAGAGCCATGGGAAGATCTCAGACGAAAAAAATAGCCGAACTTCACATGGACGATACAGTCGACAATATTGCACTGGATCACGGCCAGGAATTAGGGGAAAGGGGAGAGGAGCAGTATCGGAGGACCATTGGTAGAGTACAAACCAAGAGGATCAATGACCTACAGATGGATGATACAGTCGACAACATTGCACTGGATCACGGCCAAGAACTGGAGGAAAGGGGAGGAGAACGGTATCGAAGGACCATTGGTAGAATACAAACCAAGGAGGTCAATGATTTACAGATGGACGATACAGTTGATAATCTGGCACTGGACCATGGCCAGGAGCTGGGAGAGAGGGAAGGAGAACAGTATCGAAGGATCACTGGTAGAATCCAGACCAAGAAAATCAATAACCTACAGATGGATGATACAGTTGACAATATTGCGCTGGATCACAACCAGGAATTAGGAAATATGGTTGAGGAGCAATGTCGACGGACCGTTGGTAAAGCCCAAACGAAAAACCTACTTGACCTTCCAGCTCGAATGGATGACATAGTTGACAGCATGGTAATGGACCATGACCAGGAATTAGGGGAAAGGGGAGAGGATGTATCTCGGAGGACCATTGGTAAAACCCAAACCAGGAGAATCAATGATCTCCGGAGGGATGATATGGTTGATGAAATGGCAATCGATCACAATCAGGAAATAGGAGAAATGGTTGAAGAGCAAGGTCGAAGGGCTATTGGCAAAGTCCAAACCAAAAATCTGTCTGATCGGCCTGCCCGAATGAATGAAATTGTCGACAACCTGGCAATGGACTATGACCAAGAGCTGGAAGAGAGAGGGAAAGAGCAGCTTCGGAGGTCTGCTGGCATGGCTCTATCCAAGAAGAGGGCCGATGTTGCGGCAGACGACACGGTTGATAATATGGTGGTAGATCATGGTCAAGAGCTAGGGGAAAGAGGAGAAGAGCGGCGTCGGGTTCTCTGCGGCAGGGCTCAGAACAAGGAGCTGACAGGAGTCCTCGTAAACGATGCAGTTGATCACATCGCGCTTGATCATCACCAAGAGCTGGGAGAAAAGGGGGACGAGCAGCGCCGAAAGGCCACAGGAAAGGCTCAGAACAACAAGATACAAGCCTTGAAGAGAGACGATGTCGTTACTAACGTTTCACTAACCCACGATCAAGAAATCACCGAAAGATCTCAAGAGCACGTACGAAAAGCCGATAGCCAAAGAAGCAACAAGAGGCTAAAGGTGATGGAGGGGTATGAGGAGCGCGCCATAGTCGACATCGCAATGGGCCACTTGCAAGAGGTCGGCGAGAAGACAACTCAAAGCCAGCGGAGAACCCTCGGCTTGCAGCAAAGCACACAACTCAGCGCCTCCCGAAACAACGATGTGGTGGAAGACCTCGCCATGGACTACAACCACGGCCTTGGCGAGAGGGACCAGCAGCACTTGAGAAAGGCCATTGGCAGGCAGCAGACCAGAACCCTGGGGGCAGCAGGCTTCCTGGCGAAGTATACGTCTTTTAGCCAAAACTTGAACACCAATACCTCCGCCACCGCCGCCGATAGGGCGGTAACCCCGTCTGGGAACGTTGGAGAAAACGAGGACGGTGGTGTGAGAGACCAAAGAGAGCCGGCTGACAATAGTGATGGTGAGAGCACTGTCATCGCCACTCCTCAGTTGACGATCCAGCAGAAGCGCGCAGCGGCGCAGGCAAGGTATGATGCGATTGTGAATGAGATGGTGGGGTCTGTGGCGCTGTGAAGGACAGTTGACCCGCAATAATACTGGGCGACATATGTTAGTTGAATTTTAGGTATTACTACAAGGAAGTATCATGGTAATTTGTAGCAATAAATTACTCGTCAGAGCCCATAGATAAATAAGCAAGTACTGCGTTCTAAGCCATTACTTCTCTTCCTTTTTCTTCCCGCCATCCTCCAAGACCCGCAATGGCTTCATGTATGTAACTATCTCGCCCGTCCCATCCCTCCTCTACGCTCTACCCCCCTCCTCCTCCAAAAAACAAACACGAACGTAGCAACAGCCTCCACATGCCCCAAGGATCCCCTACACCATACCCGCCCATTCTCCTTAATTAAACCAAACGAACGCCAAGCCACAAATCACTCGAGTGATAACCCATGACTACAATTCCATTAACGCCCGCCAGCCGGCAAATCCAATACCACACGTAACCACCCAGAGTGTGTGATAAGCTTTTGTGTGTGTATTTCCACTTGCAATAGAGACTTGTTCGTCTTCCTTCTGTGGGGCACGGTAGGAGGTGTGATTGGTGGATGGATGGGATCACTGCCGTATATGCATGCATGTACCGGGGGTTAAGGGTAAGTACTGAGAACCCCATTTTGGGCTGTAAGGGCCAGTGGGCGTCTGCTATTGGTCGATTCAAAAAAAAAGGACACTTGGCGGGCAAGAGGTTATTTGAATTGTGTGTGTTGCAGCTTTTGCAACGCAACCTCCATCCCCTCTTTTCCACTGATGCTCTTTCCGAACTCCACGAAAAACATGTTTGAAAGTTTAGGATTGCTATTAAGGTGATGGCCAGAGCAAGGGCTATCATTTGGTTATTTTTTTTTTATTTTTAGGAAAATATTTAGATTTTTGAGTGAGTATATATGAAGTGTCTTCATACTTTTTTCCCCCACACAAATTTCAGGGCCAAGACCAAAATTCATTGGCTGCTTTTTGGTTGCCATGGGCGGTTCCCATACAAAAATCCAAGGCGTCTCGGTATTTAAGGTGAACCCCCGGTACATACAGAGAGTAACGCTCCGGCCCTGCACAAACACATCCAGAGCTCCAACTCCAACTCTCCCTTGATCTAGCAGCAGTTTTTCAGTATACTTATAGCCATAAGCTTCAATCCCAGTCTACAACCCCGGAAATTCACCTTATCTTGGCACGAACCACGCACATCACAGCTTCTCACTCGCCCCCCCCCCCCCCCCCCCCGGACAACAAAAAAAAAGAGGACTACCATTTCCATTTCACGCCACGCCACGCCACGGATGTAATGTAACAGACCAGACACAGACTCAGACACGGAAAATCACAGACACGCCTAATGCTTGGTAATAGAAGACATAAACAATAAAGAATAGAGAATAGAGGAATAAAGAATAAAAAGGGTTGTAAGAGGAGCGGGAGAGGAGAAGGAAGGAGTATTTTTGGTAGGTGGGGTGGGTTGGGTAGACGTATAGTATGAACTGCTCTGGCCAAGAAGCGGCATGCAGTAGCAGTATGCGCTGTGGGTGGTCGGCCATGCAGCTGCTATAAAAAGAGCTCGATGTATACGAGCTTCCAAATAAAAATAACCAGAAGAAAAGAAGAGAGAAAAAACGAGGAAAGAAAAGAAGGAAAAACTACAAACACAAAAAACACCACATGACGCAATCACAAACAAAAAAAAAAAAAAAACCAATTCATCCACAAGAAAAACAAGAAAACAAGAGAACAAAAAAAACGCATCCCAAATTATCCGGCCTCCCTCTTCACATTATCACACACTCCTTCTCCTCGCCGTCATGGTGCTGCTTCTTCTCCAGCACCCTCGGCCTCTCCCTGTCCCTGTCCCTGTCCCTGTCACTCTCCCTCTCCCTGTCCTTCTCCTTCTCCTTCTCCTTCTCCTTGCCCTTATCCTTCTTCTTCCCCTTCTTCGCCGGCGACGCCCCACTGCCGCCTGATGCGGCCTCATGGATAACCTTCAGCCGCGCCACGGCGCGCTGGTCGCCGTGTTCGGCCGCCTTGACGTACCAGACATTTGCCTCGAGGGGGTCGCGCCGGCAGCCGATCCCCATCTCGGTGAAGTATCCGACTGCATACTCTGCTTTCGGGAGCCCTATATCACAATCCACGCATTAGCCATCATCACCACCACCACCACCACCACCACCACCACCACCACCACCATCACCGCCTCTCCGTTCCCCGGGGGGGGGGGAAGACAAACCACTCTCCGAAGCCTTAAACGCCCACTGATACGCCTCATCCTCATTCTTCTCCAGCACGGGCTCGGCGCCCACCAGATACCACGCACACAGCGCCATCATCGCCACCGGCAGCCCCCTCTGCGCAGCCCCCGTATAGAAATGCACACTCAGCGCCGCATCCCGCGGACACCCGAGCTTCCCATGCTCATACGCATCGCCCATCCTCCAGTACGCCTGCGCATGCCCCAGCTCGGCCGCCATCGTGAACAGCTGCGCGGCGTACGCCCCGTCCTGGAAGACGTCGTCGCCGTACCCCGTCTCGTGCAGACACGCGAGCTCGTACGGCGCGTTCGGGTACTGCTCGTCGGCCACGTCCGTCGCGCGCTTCAGCCACTTGACGCCCTCCTTGTAGCGGCCGGTGAGGCCGAGGTCGCTGCGCAGGCAGGCCATCCCCAGCCGGGTCATGGCGCCGGGGTGGTTCTTGCTCGCGCTCTGCCGGTAGAATTGGACGGATTTGGCGGGGTCTTTGCGGCAGCCCCAGCCAAACTCGTAGCAGAGGGCGGCGCGGTAGCCAGCCTCAGCGTGCCCGTGCTTGGAGGCGGCGACGAAGAGAGGGAACGCCTTGTCGTTCTCTTCTTTCCCGCGTGTGAACAGGCCTGAGGCGTAGGCGTCGGCCAGGTAGTATTGGGCTTGCGCCATCTTGCCGGACAGGCGCTCGAGGATTGAGCGTGCCTCGCGGAGGAGCTCGTTGCGCGATGCGTGGCTGTCGCTGCCGCTGCCGCTGCTGGCGGTGTAGGGACTCTCTCGGCCCGCGGACCCGCCGGAGCCCCGTGGAGACGGGGACGGCGCGGCATCTTGCAGCTGCGCGGCCTGGATCATGAACACGGCGAGCTCGTACTGGAGGCGCGGGTCCTGCGACTTCTTGGCGTTTGTACGGTACATCTCGAGGGTCTGGCGGTTCGTGAGCAGCGAGGCATTGACGCCGACCTGGCCGCGCAGGTGCGAGTTGTCGAGCGACGCCACGGGGGCGGGTGTCTGGTGGTGCGCGGGCTGCGTGAGGTCCGTGTAGGATGAGAGGCGGCTGTCATAGGAATTGCTGCTGACGGCGCGCTGGTGCGGCGAGCCCGAGCCGGGTGTGCGCAGGCGCCCGTCGGTCGAGAGCGTTGAGTACATTGAGGAGGGCCGCGAGACGCCGAGGTACTGCTGCGCGGAGGGCGCCTGGAGGTGCCGGCTGCTGCTGGAGCGGTGCCCGCTGTTGTCGTAGAGGACCGGGGAGGCGGAGTTGCGGCGGGTGTACTGTGGCTGTCCAGCGGCGGTGGTGGTGAGGAGGGGCCCGCTGGCGTTGCGTTCCTGGTAGACGGGTGCTCCGAGGAGCGGGCCGCTGCTGTTGCGCTCGGCGTAGTAGTGGTTATGCGGCACGCTGGCGTTGCGCTCCCTGAACAGTGAAGGCCCGCTGCCATTGCGCTCGCGGTACTGGTGCTCGTTCTGGGCGTAGCCGCCGTAGCTGCCGTTCTGGTGCGGGTTCTGGTTCTGACCGCCATAATACTGTCCCGGATTCACTCTGCCACCGCTGGAGGACCCAGACGACGGGCTGATGGGGCTCTGCAGGCTGCTGCAGCTGTTGTTGGGCTCGTAGTCGGACGACGAGCACAGGCTCTCGCCCGAGCTGATGACGGCGGTGTGGGGCTGCGGCATGGGCCCGTTCTGGTGGTGCGTGCTCTGCGAGCGCGTGATTGGCGATGCGAGCGGCGGGTGGATGGGCGGATCGAGCTCGCGGCGGCGGAGGTCGAGGTCGGGAGAGGGCGTTTGCAGGTCGCGGGTGGAGGAGGAGTCGAGGGACTGGACGGATTGCACGCGGCCGTGGAAGGTGGGGAGGCGCTGCTGGTAGTGGTGGGCGGGCCCTTGCGTGGGGTTTGGGGTTGTGGTGGTGGTGATATGTGAGGGGGAGGAGGCAGAGGGGGAGAGGAGAGAGGGATGCTTCTTGTCTCCTGCTGATGATGATGATGCCTGGTGGTGGTGGTGGTGGTGATGTTTGGGAGGGTCATTGTGAGGATATGTAGAGGAGGGAGAAGAGGAGGAGGTCGTGCCTGTCCCTGTGGGTTTCCGTGAGCTGTAGACACTGCTAGGAGACGCCGGTGTCGAAAGGGGCGCGCCCATGGCGGGCATTCCGCTGTGCGAGAGTGCTGCGGTCGCCATTCTTGGGGTCTTCTTCTTATTTCTCTCCCCCTCTTATTGTTCTCCTTAAGTCTTAAGATCTTCTCTGCTCCCCTTCTTCTTCTTCTTCTTCCTAATTCTGCAGACCTTGCGTTAATACTCCAATATTATATTCCTATCTCGATCCTTTCTTTCTTTCTTTCTTTCTTCCCAAACAAACCACAAAAAAAAGCAAGAAAAATAAAAGCCAATAAGCACTCCCACACCGCGATGAGCAAAGCTGTATGTAAGTAGGCCGGTTGTGACAGTGCAGTGCAGCGCGGTCACTCACTCAAACTGTTACCACAGGACGCCGTGTCTCAGTACTGCTGCAAAGGGAGGGCAGGCGCGTGTAATTGGCTGTCCCCGACTGCAACTAACGAACTGCAACGGAACCCTGGGGGACTCGGGGGACTGGGGGGAGGGTTCAATGTCAGCTAGTCTGGCCGTTATAACGTTCGTTCTTAGACAGACAGACAGACAGAGCAGAGCAGAGTAACGTACCGGCGGTGGTTACTTGTAGTTATGTAGGTGGTAGTAATAATGTGACAGTGGGTAGGTAGGTGTCAGCTCAACCTAAAAAACTGGACTGAACTGGACTGGAAGGCGAATCAAGGCGAATCAAAGATAACTGTAGCTGCTGGGAGGTGCGTAGCTAGTAGCCGAAATACTCTCTGTACGTAGGTCTGTCTGTCTGTCTGTATATACCCCCCCCGCAAAAGGTACAGTACAGTACGTAGGTAGTCTGGATAGAACACCCAATCGAGCCGTGCAAACCGTGCAAACCCTCTTCACACGTACTACTCCACTTACTCCACAATCGCAGCGCAGCCGGCCTGAGGGGGAACAATATCTACACCCCCCCGACTTATCCCTCCTTCCTGACTGTATACTACCCTACTACCCTCGTCCTCGTCAAAGCCCAAGTAGCACCAGGTAGGGGACCCCCCAACCAAATCAACTTCCCCAGACCGCTAAAAAAAAAAAAAAAAAAAAAAAAAAAAAGCAACAACAACCCGGCAAGTTACGTGCGCGATTCGATTCGATTGATCGTGTAACTGACTAATAAGCTCAGGCGTGCAAAAACGAACGAACGGACGAACGAACGAACGTGGATCAGCGAGCGAGTGCAATAACTTGGTGAGCGAGCGAGCGAGCGAGTCCGTCCGTAGGTGCAGGCAGTGATAGCAGCAACACCTTTTTTAGTTTTTCCAGATCCTCCTCCCAAAGCGAATGTATAATAACAATAATAATAATAAATATGGGAAACCTCAAACGAGCGGATATTTCCAGGACATACGTGGAAGAGAGAGAGAAAGAGAGAGAGAGAGAAAGAGAGAGAGAGAGAGGAAAAGAAACAGGAGGATCCGGAGGAGCCGGAGGGAAAAAAACGAATACCACCGCACAGACAGACTACTAACTAATTACCTGGTCTACGTACAGCAGCAGGTCAGATGGTTTTCACACCCTCACAGTGTTCGCTCCCACTCTCACCCCACCCCCTAGTCTAGACTCTAGATGTATGTAAAGTAGCCGAGAGAACCTCCCTCCCTCCCTCACACTGAACACTACATGTAGGTAGGTAACGTCGGTACAAACACGAGCCTGGAGTACATACATGCTCGAGTTACACATTTTTTTTTTCTCTCCCCCAGCTTGCATCTTCCATATGGGGGGGTGGATATGACAAAAGGGGATCCGGGTGTCGATCCGTCCATCCCATCCAGGGCTTTCCCCATATGTGCCTACTCTATGCATCCCATCCGGATCCCTTCACCAGGCCATGGACCCCCCATTGTATCATACATACATACCGCCAAACATTTAAACCCACAGATTGATATCGATATCGATATTTGAAATTGATATGCAATTGCAAACCCGGGAGTGAGGGGCCTCAATGACTCCAGGTTTTTCGTTTTTTTTTGTCTCTCCTAGCTAGGCCCCTGAATTCGGTGGATGGGCCATGGTGCACCACTCTATTTTAGGCACAACCCACAACCACCTCCAGGCAAAAACAAAAAAGCAAAACCAAAAGAGTACCCGGCAAAAAAAAGTGGGGTCTGGCAGCTCGCCGAACTCGACCGTTTCTGGGGGGAGTGAGAGTGGGAGTGAGGTTGGAATTGGACCCTGTGACATGACGCCTCACGTATGTACGAGTCAGTCAGTCAGTCAGTCAGTCTCGGGAGGGATGCGATGCGATGCGAAGGGTCTCTAGCTCGGCAGGGACAGACTGTCTTGACTAGCCCTGTTGCGGGCCTGATCTTAGCTGCGGCGGTAGTGCCAAGGACTGGGGCACCTTCAATTCAGCTTGGAGGCAACTTTTCAATTGAGGCCGGTAGTGAAAGTGAAGATATATGCATTGGGAATGAAGACTTGATACGTGTCGAGCTTCAATTAACTTAACCTTACTCTTGTTACGCAGGTAGTCGAAGAGTGTGAGACGCGGAGTATATACAGGTCTCCATACACTACCAGGTTGAAATTCCTCGTCTCGTCTCGTCTGACTACATGTATGAATGATACAATACCTATCTCCACGAATAGATAGAGACCTGCCCTTAGAATAATCCAACTGACCAGAATATAATCTCACTGACGTACGACAAACCGCACTTGCACTTGCACCTTACTCTTACCTTGCACAATCCTCGATCCGCACCAGCCAGCAGCAAAAGTAAAAGAGCAAGAATCGATCTCCCGGGTCCCGCGAGGTAGCGGTTCCGATTCGGTGCGACGGATCAAGACGGACGGACCGGGACCGTAGCGGTGGGTTTGGCTCCAACCCTATATAGATACATGTAGGATGATTCTATTATGGAGGAGGAGGACTAAAACTTATCTACACGTGGGTATTGTATATATATAAAGGTGACACGTATAATAGTCGACGTCAGGCTAGAATATGGACAGAGACCATGACCACTTTACTCTACGCTGGAGTGGAGTGCAGCTCTAATAGGGTGTCTTTTTTAACTACCTAGCCTAGACAAGTATTTACATGTATGCACTTACATACTCTACGTAAGGCATTCACAATCGATACCCTATATACCCTACATGTACCTGTATGACCTCGGCGAGAAAATAGTCCCAAAACTACGCCGCGGATTGTGCCTCTCTACTTTGTCTCTTGTGCGACTGCTACATACATGTAGGTACATACATGTAGGTACTTACATGTAGGTACTTACTTAGGCTGTACTCTAGAGATGTAGGTGCGACAGAGGACTTTTGTCCTGTTGTTGCACTCTCTCTCATACACACTTCCTTCGCACACTCACTCACTCATAGGTACTCGTAGGTACTCACGCTCTCGGAGGCCGGAATTTGGTTGTTCCAGCTACTAGCTAGAGTATGCTAAACTGGGAATACTAATCCACTCCACGGATCGCATCCGAGTGAGCGAGGTGGGGTGGGGTGACCAGTACTCTATGTAGTGAGCTTATTTTGCCCTTTTGCACACACACACTCTCTCTTTAGATACACACATGTATCTACGTGGTGGTGGCAAGTATGGATTGTATTTATTTATAGCACCCCAAAATGTGACATCTGGCTAGCCGTCGAGATGTCGAAATGGCTGTCAGATATGAAGTCAAAAAAGCATCTATGACGCGCACCGGCGCACGCACCAGAGCGAAAAAAGACCATTCCCGGGTCCTGGGGGCGTCCGAGCCTCATGGTGTGTGGTGTGCGGGGAAACATCCTCTAGCTGGGTCCATGGTCATGGAGAAACAGCTTGGTGTGTGTTTGGCGAAGAAAGAAAGGGGGAAAAAACGTGCGGGCAGCACCACATCTCATTCGACCCCGCCCTCGATCCCGCCTCGATCCCGCCCCCAAGATGACCGAAACAAAACGGCAAGCCGTCACCGTTAGCTGCCAACCCCATAGGCGAAACGGCGAAAACTTGACGTGCTGCAAATCGCGACTCAATCCCTACTCTACCACTCTTCCACTCTACTCCACTCTACAGCCAGCGCAATGACCATCCCGCGTCTCCTCATCCCTAGAGTAAGTGCCTAGCCGATGTCTAAGATTACCCAAGCAAAGCAAAGCAAATCCGCATCACGGCCCATGACTCGCACCTTCCGCATCCGCCCGCGCCCGCCCCATGCAGGGTCCTACTCTACTCTACCTCGCCTCAGGCACTAGCCGAGGGTTGTTTAACGAGGCGCTAGCCTTATTTCTCCCCGCTTAAATTGTGCTCTAGAGTACTCTAGCTTACCAGGGGGAGGGAGAGGGGGAGAGGGGTGTTCGGAGAGGAGAGGGTGTTGTTCGGAGAGGAGAGGGTGTTGTTCGGAGGAGAGCAAGATGGAAGAAGCGGTGTGCTCGGGATGCCGACCGAGTGAGAAATGTGCAGTGCAGTGCGTTCATTCCGGGGGATCTACTCTAGTGCGGCTCATCCTTGCCGAGGAAGGAAGGGACGGTTCCCGTGGCAACCATCTATAAATAGCAACACACACACGTCAAAAACCCCTTTTTACGTTCTCCAGGGTGTGGGCGGGCATGTGCGTCTAATGGGGAAGGTTGCGCTTTGAGAGGGAGGGGGAGTGTAAATGTAAAATGGGAATGGGAGGGGGAGTGTAAATGTAAAATGAGAATGAGAGGAAAAGTGCACTCGGAAGACCGCATGTTTGTGTCTGCTGATTAATATCTGGGTTGTTTGTTGATGTCGCTGTGTGTTCCTATTGACTGCTGCTTGGCTGGTGGACATGAACCTCACACTCCGACTGGCTGATTATCTACCATCCAACCCACTCCCACTCACCCCAACCTCCCAATCCTCATCCCCACCCCAGGGGCGGCATTCCATTCGCTCAACTCGCTCATCGCTTCTCACTCGCTTGCTTGTTGTTTTGGACTCGTGTTGTTTGTTTGCTCGCTCGATCGTGTAGGGGTCTGGCTATCTATCTATCTAGTGTTTTGTCTGGTACAGTCTGTGCTGTGCTGTGCCCCTGCCTGCCTGCCTGCCCCCGGGGATTAATTTCACCTCACTCACCCTCCGATCACTTACTCACCCCTCCGTGCACCTCTCTCTTTCTTTCTCTCCTCTTCCTTCTTCTCCTTGTCTTGCTTTCCTACTCTTGCTCTGAGTGACCGAGTGGGTTGTATAATTACCATTCCTGTGCAGCAGCAGCGTAAGGGTTGATTATCGCTATTACGCCATAGACCCTATCTATCTATCTCTATCTGCCTCCGGTCTGTGGGTGGATAGACACTGCTCGATCTGTCTGTTTACCTCACCTCCCGGGACCTCTTGGGCGCCCGCAACAGCCAGCTAAGCTAGTCCGTACCCCCCCCCCCCATCTGCAAGCTCTACCTACATCCACTAACACCCCCCACCCCACAGACCACAATGTCGCTCCCCCAACGCCCCACGCCAATCTCGCCCTCCCGCCGCCCGCACCGGCGCACAGCCGACATCGAAGCGCCCCTCTACCACAGCGACAACACCACCACCACCCGCCGCGCCGCGCACCCGCCCCTCCCGCCGCCGCCCCCCCCGTCGACCCCTACACCGGCAGCCCCTCGCACACGCCCAACAGCGCAGACTTTGCCCGCAAGCGCAGCCTCATCCGGCCCGAGCGCACGCGCATCAACCGCGACCACCCAAACTACCACTACCGCCAGCATGCGCAGCAGCAGCAGATGAACGTGCTCCCCTCGACCACGGGGAATGATCCCATCATCGAGGACCGCGGCGAGGCGGCCAGTCATGCGTCGACTGACTCGTCGGACTTGAAGTCGCTGACGCGGCCGTCGCGGTCGAATCCGCGGTACTCTGAGGACGAAGCCGCAGCGGGCGGGGGAGGTGGCGGGGGAGGAGGGGAGCCGCGGCGAAGGGCGAGTAAGAAGCTGGCGAGAGCGCACACGCGGCAGGCGTCGGCGGACGAGAAGGCGAGGCTCAAGAAGATGCAGGAGATGGAGACGATCAGTCCGCCGAGCTTGTGGAACGTGTACTGCGCGATCGTGACGTTCTGGTGCCCGGGGGCCGTGCTGCGGTGCTTTGGCAAGCCGGCGAAGGCGCAGCAGCGGGCGTGGCGGGAGAAGATGGGGCTGATCTCCATCATTGTGCTGATCTGCGCGTTTGTGGGCTTCTTGACGTTTGGGTTCACGGAGGCCGTGTGTGGCAGCCCGACGCCGAGGTTGAAGATTAATCAGGTGGATACGGGGTATTTGATCGTTAATGGGCGGGCGTATAACCTGCTGGGGAGTAAGCATCCGCGCGCGATTGGCATCAGGCAGGATGCGGATATCTTGTATGATCTGTCGGAGCCATATGGTGGAAAGGATGCGTCGTTCATGTTCCAGAACGTGAACGGGCAATGCAAAGGTCTCATCACGCCCTCGGACAACTCGTCGATCCCCACAGACTCCAGCGGGGGCATGGCCTACTACTTCCCGTGCAAGGCCTTCAGGCAGGACGGGTCCACAGAGCCCGACTTCACGGAGCAGTACTACGCCGGGTACGCCTGCCACACGTCCGGCACGGCCAGAGAGGCCTACTACAACCTGCACGTCGAGGGCGAGGTCTACTTCAGCTGGGACGACGTCAAGAACTCGTCGCGCAACCTGCTCGTGTACTCCAACAGCGTGCTCGACCTCGACCTGCTCAAGTGGCTCGACCCCAGCCAGGTAAAGTATCCCTCGCAGTTTGACGACTTCGGGCTCGACAGCCAGCTGCGCGGCAAGGACGTCACACACCTCTTCCAGGCGCCCGCAGAGAAGAAGCTCGCCCGCTGCCTCTCCGAGATCATCCGCGTCGGCAGCATCGACACCGAGACCGTCGGCTGCATCGCGTCAAAGGTCGTCCTCTACGTCTCGCTCGTCTTCATCGTCAGCATCGTGCTCATAAAGTTCTTCCTCGCCCTCTTCTTTGGCTGGTTCCTCAGCTGGCGCCTCGGCGCCACGCGAACAAGCGACCTCAAGGACGATGCGAAGCGCCGCAGAAACGAGATCGAGGACTGGTCGGACGATATCTACCGCCCGCCGCCAAAGCTGAAGGATGCCAGCGGCGGCGGCAGCGGCACCGGCAGCCCGTCAAAGAGGGGAAGCTTCCTCCCCACAACGAGTAGGTTCACGAGCCCGTATGCGCAGGAGAGGCCGACCAGCAAGCATAAGCCCGTGCCGACGACGATGGGGTCGCAGAGCTCCACCGCGAGGCTGCTGGCCCCGGGACAAATGTACCAGCAGGGCGCAAACAGCGGGTCGAAGGGGAGCCTGAGCGGCATGATGTCCGAGTCGACGTCGAACCCGAATCTGCTGAACCCGCATGGCCCGCCTGGGCAGCAGGAGAGGTACAGCATGTATTCCGAGGACGGCCCCGGCCCCGCCGGATTCATCCACGAGGCTGTGGTGCCGCAGCCGCCGCCGGAGTACCAGCCGTCTGGCTTCCCGCTCGCACATGCGCTCTGTCTTATCACTTGTTATTCTGAGGGCGAGCAGGGGATCCGCACGACACTGGACTCAATCGCCACTACCGACTACCCCAACTCGCACAAGCTCATGCTCATCATCTGCGACGGCATGATCAAGGGCCACGGCGAGACAAAGACCACGCCCGAGATCATCCTCTCCATGATGAAAGACCACGCGCTGCACCCCTCCGCCGTCGAGGCCTTCTCCTACGTCGCCGTCGCCTCGGGCTCCAAGCGCCACAACATGGCCAAAGTCTACGCGGGCTTCTACGACTACGGCGCCGCCAGCCAGATCCCGCCCGAGAAGCAGCAGCGCGTGCCCATGCTCGTCGTCGTCAAGTGCGGCACGCCCGACGAGCACTCTGGCGGCAAGGCCGGCAACCGCGGCAAGCGCGACTCCCAGATCATCCTCATGAGCTTCCTCCAAAAGGTCATGTTCGACGAGCGCATGACGGAGCTCGAGTTTGAGATGTTCAACGGCATCTGGAAGATCACGGGCATCTCGCCGGACTACTACGAGATTGTGCTCATGGTCGACGCGGACACAAAGGTCTTTCCAGACTCGCTGACGCACATGATTGCGGCGATGGTGCACGACCCGGACATCATGGGGCTGTGCGGCGAGACAAAGATTGCGAATAAGACGGCGTCGTGGGTGTCCATGATCCAGGTGTTTGAGTACTTCATCTCGCACCACCTCACAAAGGCGTTCGAGTCCGTCTTTGGCGGCGTTACCTGTCTCCCGGGCTGCTTCTGCATGTACCGCATCAAGACGCCGAAGGGCGGGCAGAACTACTGGGTCCCCATCCTGGCCAACCCCGACGTGGTCGAGCACTACTCGGAGAACGTGGTCGACACGCTGCACACAAAGAACCTGCTGCTGCTCGGCGAGGACCGCTATCTGAGCACGCTCATGCTCAAGACGTTTCCCAAGCGGAAGCAGATCTTTGTGCCGCAGGCGGTGTGCAAGACGGTCGTGCCCGACGAGTTTAAGGTGCTGCTGTCCCAGCGCAGACGCTGGATTAACAGTACGGTGCATAACCTGATGGAGCTGGTGCTGGTGCGCGATCTGTGCGGGACGTTCTGCTTCAGTATGCAGTTTGTGGTGTTTATTGAGCTTATTGGGACGGTGGTGCTGCCGGCGGCGATTGCGTTTACTTTCTACCTCAGTAATCCCCCCCCCCCCCCTCTTTCCTTCCTGCACTTTAGAAAAAGCTAACACTACCACCCCGCCAGTCGTAATCTCCTTCGTCAAAAAACCCGTCCCCGTGATCCCTCTCATCCTACTGGCATTAATCCTCGGTCTGCCCGCTGTTCTCATCGTGCTGACGGCGCACCGGTGGTCCTACGTGCTCTGGATGCTGATCTACCTCCTCTCGCTGCCCGTGTGGAACCTTGTTCTGCCGACGTACGCGTTCTGGAAGTTTGACGACTTTTCGTGGGGCGACACGCGCAAGGTCAGTGGCGAGGCCGTTAAGAAGGCGGGCTATGAGTATGAGGGCGAGTTTGACAGTAGCAAGATTGTCATGAAGAGGTGGGCGGACTTTGAGAGGGAGCGCAGGATGCGGCTGCCGGTGAGTGGGTGGGCGCCGCAGCCGCAGGGGGGTGGGAGGAGGAGTTGTAGTGGGGTGCTTTGGGGGGGGGGGGGGTAGTGGGTAGTGGGTAGTGGGTTCTTTGAGTTAGGAATGTGTTGAGTGGTTTTTTTTACTTCTTCTTCTTTTCTTTTCTTCGAGCTTTGAGTTTCAGGCTTCGAGCTGTGATCTTTCATCTTTGATCTTTGTGCGTGGGTTTTTATGCCGTGATGTAGTGTGGTGATGTGAGATGTAGTAGTGCCTTCGTGATATCCTCCCTTTAGTTCTCCCTTCTACCCTTTTTTTCTTTTTCAAAACTTCTTTTGGCTTTTTTTTTTTTGTATGGTTATATATTACACCTGGGGTATCTGGTTAGCTGGCCGGCTGGTGGTGGGTTAGTGGTAGTAGTAGGAGGAGGAGAAAACGGGAGGGATAGTACAAGTACAAGTACAAGTAGCTAGCTCATGTCATGTTAGTATTTACAAATAGTATAGTAGGCTAGGTAACTACATAAGCATAGGACCAGCAATGCAATGCAATCATGTGTATGTGATACGGACGTGTATGTAGTGAGTGGTATGAGTATGACGGACGGCCGGTGGGGTTGGATTGAATTGAGTTGTAGTTAAGTACGGTTTCAATGTTGATGTTGATGTGCAGTGTATGGTAGAGTGCGGTGCGGTGTATGACATCATCTACGGTCGGCATGCTAATACGAAGGAGCAAAGACACTAAGGCGCAGACCAGGGGATTAGTAATGTGGGTGGATCATGGGGTTATCACTCGGCGGTCTTTGTACTAGTAGGTGCGATTGGTTGGTTGGTTGGTGGCTGCGGGCCTGGGTGGGTGGGTGGGTGGGTGGGTAATGATTGATCGATTATTTGCTGTTAGTAGCTTCCAATTGATGAATGCACAGATATCCTCAGCGAGCCTCGGGAGCCAACTGATCAGATGCTATTTATCGGTATAGGAATTCGGAAAATGGCTTTGATTGTTATCAATCGATCAATCTGCTTGTCACAATACTAATGACGATGGCTTCGCATCTCGAGTGGTATTTCCCAGCTAGATAGCCCTGTATCTCTGTAAACCAAGCTACAAGCCCCCTACCATCTCAACCACAACACAAGCACCTAACCATCCATAAAACCCCCAAGCCACCCCTACAGGCCACACCAGCAACTACCCCAGCAGCCCTCCCCTCTCGTCCACCCACTACCCACTACCCACCAACCACAAACTCCACCTCCAAGAACTCCACCACCCCCCTCCCCTCCCCGCCCTCCAGCACCTCCAGCACCTCCACACCCGCCCCCATCGCCAGCTCCCTCAGCGACGAAAACATCGAGTGCAGCACCAGCGTCGCTATCCCTCCCCGCTTCATTAGCAACCCAGCCTCCCGTAGTATAAAAGGGGAATTGGGAGGGAGGGAGGGGGGGGGGGTAGAACGTACAATGCACCGACAACAACCCCCCATCCACCGCCATCAGCGACAGCATCCTCGCAGGCGTCCATCCATCCTATAGTACTCCACCATTATGTTACCCCACTTCCCACCACCACCACCACCACCACTGTAACAAAAGAAAGATTCCGGGGGGGGAGGGGGGGGGCAATACCTGTCGCCCCACCGGCAGCGGCACCGCAGAATACCCCTCCACCAGCCCCGCCAGTACCCCCGGCAGATCCACCACCGCAAAGAGCGGCACCACATACACCGTCTCCCTAAACGTCTGATCAAGCCTACATCCCCACCACCGCATCAGCATGCGCACTCTCAAAGCGTCCAGCATCCACTCCGCAGACAACCCACAGCAGCTGAAACCCCCACACGCCCGTCCCCAAGAACACCACCACCACTGCCGTGGCCGCTGTTTGTAGCGCCCTTTCGACCCTCCTGGCTGTGGCTGTGGGGTCGTCGTCGTCGGTGGTGAGGAGCACTGCGAGCCCGCCGGCGAATGTGATGTCGGCTGTGGTGGTGTGCGCGAGGGTGCGGGACTCGATGATGTTGTTTTGGAGGAGCGATGGGATGATGGGGGCCCATGGGGCGTGGGTGCGGAGACTTGATGAGAACATGTTTGGTGGTGGGTCATGGGCGGTCACTCGGGTGGTGGCGGTTGTGGTTTGGTGATGGCTGTCACTCTTTTGCAGTGCGCTGGTTAGTAACGCTTTTTCTTGTTGGGCGTAGGTACGTGGGCGTTGGTTTTATATTTCACTAGTGAAATAGTAATGCAGTGCGGCAGAAGGCTGGAAGCGAAACCATGGTAAGAGCATTCATGTGTTAAAAACATACATTCTTATCCGGCCGCGCATTTACACCATCTCTTTCCCCTCTGCCCGCACATACTCGCGCAGATTCTTACTCCCCCATGGCACGCTCTAAATCAGTCATTCCCGCAATTCTATATCAACACATGAAAAGAAACACGCAGCTGGATAAAATAAAATGAAAAATAAACATCGAGCGTCATCACTTTTATCTAAAGGACAAGGCAAAGCACTAGTAGAAATAAAATAAAATCAATGCGTAGAAAATCCAAGTTTACGATTACCACTCTGCATGCTTCGCACCCAACCAACAAAAAACCAAAGAAAACAACACTTCTCCAGTCTATCGTTTATCTTCTACCACTCATCATCGTCGTCCTTCTTCCCTCGCATTGCTTGCTGCCTATCCATCAACTAGAATAAACCCTAATATTAGCGGGAATCCCATAGCGAAAAGAGCAAAAGAACTTACAGCTTGGGCTAATCCTCCCGCAAAACTTGTGGTAGAGCTCCCAGCCCCACTGCTCCCACTCGCCGTACTATCCGTCAAACTCGATCTATCCGCCCCTTCTGTTACAGGTGCTGGCTTCCTCCCAACGTTTGGTCGCTTTGCCGGCGGTGCGGGAGGCGCCGGCTTTTTAGCTTTGCTGGGCGGGACAGGGCTATTTCTTCCATTTATTGGTGGCGGTGGTGGAACTGCTCTACTGACAGCTGGCGGGGGAGCTCTTGGTAACTCTTCAAGGTATGCAGCTGGTGCCCAACCTTGCTCTGTACCAGTCATTCTCTTAACGAGCCACCATCCTTCCTCTCCCTTCGAAATGATAATAACGACATCATTTTTAGCAAGGGACAGCTCCCGAGCGGATTGCCCTTGGAAGTCATACATTGCCTTGCATGTCGGTTCGTCTGAAACCGGGGGCGGCGGCGGTGGCGGTGGTGGTGCGCGGATAGAGTGGGTAGACGGCTGTCGAGTATGGCTTTCTTTGTTGCTGTTACTGATGATTGCTGCAACTGGGTGAGGTACTGGGTGAGGTACTGGATGAGGCGCCGGTTGCGAACTAGCACTGGGCTGTGGCGTGACAGTCTTTTGGGCTCGTGGGACTGATCTACCTGCGTGGGCGCCTGTCTTTGGCCCGCCAGGTTTCAGTAGCCCACCCTTTGTAATCGGTTTAGCAGCAACAGGTCTACCCTTTGGTGTAGCTTTTGAGATGCTACTTGGCGGTTCCCCAGGCCCTACGTGAATGGTACTACTCTTATACAGATCCCCTCTTTGCACGCTAGGATCCTTGACAGTCTTGACGACTGCTAATTTGCCTGGCTTTTTCGAATATTCTATCGTAGGTCCAACCCGTACATCGACACCACCGGGCATAGCGGTTCGTAAGTGAGTTACGAACTCCGTCTTGAAGATGCAGGTCAGGAGTGGATCCGCTTCTTGGGGCGAGCCGACTCCAAGTGAGAACCAGTCATCACATAGGTTTGACATGCCAACGAATTTGATGGAGCTCAAGACAATGGTCCTTTCTGCGGTAATAGACAGTTGACCATTGACCATTGCCTGGAGGATAATGTAAATGGCTCTATTCGTCTTTTTCATAAAAGGTCAGCAGGAATGATTTTGTGCATTATTCATAGTAGGCTTACCATAACAATCATCCTCGGGCTTGGTTTACTACTCCTTCCTAATTTCGAAACCAGAAGCTCGCCCCTGCAGCTGAACAAGACGAGCTCATTCGCACTGATACCAACAGAATTTCTGATCATCTCACCTGGTCCTCCTTTATTTCCAATACCTAGGTAGTCGCCCATAAATCTTCTGCTTCCCAGCAGACTCATCCTCCTCCTCTCTTTCCTCCCTGCAAGTATCCTGTGGCCTTCGTCTCTGACCTTCAAAAAAGCCTCCCCACCCCTCTTCTTCCTCCAAGCCCTTTGGATTCTCGTTGCGCACTCGGCTCTGTATCGGAGATAGTTCCTCCATGCTCGTTGAATCCTGATGGCCATATTATGCCAGTACCGGTCCCTCATGGTTTCAAGAGCAAACAGAGTTTCGGGGGTCTTGATGAATGCCTTCGTCACTCCCATTTGATACTCCTCTTTTGGAATAGAAGTGTCCTTGAGAATCTGCATCGTACCAGACTTGGCGTCGCCTGTCCATGTATAGTCACCAGCATATGAGGTCTTGGGAGACAATAGGTAGAACCGTTCAACGAATTTCTCGAATGTCTGCCTGTAAGCAAAACCTGCTCGTCGAATACGGACGTTCTCCTGTAGACCTAGATACTTGACTTGATGCAAAACAGCTGGGGTATCATACTCCGTTGGACTCTTGTTCTGGTTGGGCTTGATGGTTCGGATATAACTAGGTTGAGCTTTCATCAACGTGGTCACAAGGTCATTTGCGGATAACTTAATCTTGTCGCTTGCTGTCGGGGGCCTTCTCTTTGAGTCTCGGTCGATCTGATCAGGGAAAATTGTTTTTAGGAAGCCATTGCTACTTCCTCCTACTAGATCCAAAAGATCTTTCAACAATTGGTCCTTGTTCTTCTCGGTCATTCCGGCAACAGTGTACATGACATCTCCAGCGTAGTGCTTGATGAGGAATTGTCCTTGGCGGTTTTCAAAGTGTGCGTTGGAAGACAACGCATTGAGCCTCTGAACAAAAGTTCCGTCTGCAGCCGTAGGATCAGCATGTGCTGTTGCACAGGCGTCATTTAATGCAGCAAATACTCCGGGTGGTCGTTTCTCCTCAATCAAATCACAGACAATCTTGTTGTCAAAATACTTGATGGGGGTCCAGGTAATTTGCTCCCTTGCATATTCCTCTTGCTCTGTCCGTAGGGTGAGTTGGATAAAGATTTGTTGCAATTTCTCATTGACGTAGTTGATGCAAATCTGCTCGAACGAATTATTCTCAAAAATTTCGAATCCGTAGATATCAAGAATTCCTATCGTATGAGCAACGGGTCCGCGGGTCCTCATCGAAAGATTGACACGGTCTACAATCCATTCAAATAAGTTATTGTAGATAGCCTTTCCGAGGGCATCCCGCACAGCTGTCGCTTGAGTCACATTGAGAGGCACCTCGTAAACCGATCCTCTTCTTCCGCCCCTTCCTCCAGTTTCCATCATTCTAATAGTCAGGGCTTTATGTACGGCCGGCCCGTCTACCTCCAATAGATAGGCGACAAAATCCGTGACGCTGGAGTCCGAAATTGCCCCATTGCCTTGCTCGTCCTCAACAAACTGGATGTTGCCCAACCATAAAATAACTGAAAGCATACGGAAAATATTGTCTTGTTCTTCCTGTGAAAGTCCGATTACTCGCATAGCGTTCATGGTATCCGCAAATTCCGCAACATCGTCAATCCCGGGTACATCAAGGCACTTTGATTTAGAGGTGTATAAGTAGGTATCAGGAGTCTGAATCCCAAAAATTTCTATTCTCGGCGAGATAAAATCAGCCCCTTATTACTCTCTCACTTTGCCCCCTAGAATCCAGGTTGAACTCACCTCTGTATGTCTGAGGGGCCGCTTTTGTATATTGGTAAAAAATATGAAAATTTCTTTCATCTTTGATCTGTCCAACAACTCGATTCTTTTCTAATAAATAATTCGTAATGTTCGCTCCTACCGGCTCTCCTTGATCATTGAATTGAATCTCCAGATATTTCCCATGTCTACTAGAATTATTGTTCCGTAGAGTCTTGGCACACCCGAATGATTCCAAAAGTGGGTTGGTAGCTAAGACCATATCTTTGATCTCCTGAATAGTAGTCGATGATGTCGAAGACGCTGCAGCGATGTACTGCATAATCCGCTTTGCCGCTTCCGTCTTACCAGCACCCGATTCGCCAGAAATAATAATACACTGACTCTCCTTGTATCCATTCATGTTGTAATACGCACTCTCCGCAACAGCAAACACATGCGGCGGTACCTCAAGCCGATTCTTCCCCCTGTAGCTTGAAAGCACCTCATCGGTATAGATTCCGAGGTCTCTGAAAGGATTGACAGAGATGAGCACATGACCGATATATGTCTAATTGAATTATTAGTAAAGCTCCAATAGACCTACCCTGAAGAGCTAACTTACATAGATCTCACGATTATCGAATCTCTTCTTCAAATTCTCGTTTATGGCTTCGTTCGATATCTTTGATATGAGTGTAAGATCTGTAACCCCTACTTCCTTCTTCTTTTGAGTTTCGAAGACCGCCTTCTTGACCTTCTGTTTCCCACCGGAGGAGCCGGAAGGGGCGTCGTCCTTATTCTTAGCCTTACGGCCTGCGCGTTTAGTTACGGCCTAAACAAGAGAATATTCGTCAGTATATTCGTGAGCTTTACCTCGTCCATGGAACAAGTTGGGAATGCATACCATCAATCAGGGGGCGGGGGGGGGGGGAGACAAGCGCGGGGGAGGGATGAGGGGTTGAATTCGCGGACTTTAAGCCTGATGGAGGACGATGATAGAATGCGCGGAATGCAGACAGTAGACGTTGAAAGTGAAAGGACTGAGAAAGGGTACTTGGAGATGGAGACTTGAGCTGGTCAAGATAGAGGAGTGATTTGTGATCTGTGATGGGCGGTGATTCCGGGGATAGATGGCCGAATGGGGAGACCGGATAAGGTTACGTACCGGAGCCACTTCTGAGCTTCCATGACTCAGCCATTGCCAAGACATGCACAGCCTCAACACGTAAGATAGGATGCAGAACCAGCATTCAACGCTCTTCGAAGGACTGAAAAGAGCTTCGGGACGCGTATCTCGAGCTCTCATGCCTTGTAGAGCTATTCATCTAGGTTGTAGGCCAGAATGTCCATGTACAGGTCTATCGCTGTAGCTAGTGGTGGCCGCTCGAATTAACGCAGCATATGGATTAATTCATTATTTTACGCTTTCTCTTTGAAATCGTAGATACAGAGTGCGCCAAGCCAATTTAGGTACTGCACGGTTTCAAACTGGCATTGACAGCTCGCCTTGGCGGGAGGGTCCTAAGGGTGGGTGTCAATGACGACGACGTCGATAACCATATATCTTCTAAAGTAAGCTCCCCTCTAGCTCTTTAAATCATCTTACGTCCTCGCCATACGTATACCACCTTAAGTACAGTAGCAGCGCCACATATATCAAGTAAGCATAAATACGAAAAAACCATATCTTAACATATGACATTTAAGGATTTAAGCATTTAATTAAGCAATATTGGCCATGATGTGTGTACATCCTAGGATTAAAACTCTAAAATCACGAGCTATATTTCGTAAACTGTGACATAAGCCTGAACTCCCGTATAAGAGGCGCAGACAGATACATGTGCAAGTTACCAGTGCGCAAGTACTTACATACATGTACTTAAGTACATGATGTTCGTGAACCCTCATGAGGATTACATGTAGGTGATGAGATGTATAGTTCTAGGCCATAAATCATGGGAAGGCGCGGCGTAGCAACCTCCCGGGCCACCACGACTACCCACCCAGCAACCACAATTGATCCTTTGGAGAGCTGGTTTTTTGTATAGTTGTTAAATAGTAGCTAAATAAAAATAATTTGACATTTAATATCTTGTGTACCAACCCCTTGCCTTTATAACAGCTCTATTCTCCTAGGCATGCTCTCAACTAGCTACCAAAGTAATCATCAGGTAATAGTTCCCAGCAATGAATTAGACCTTCCTCCACGTGGGGCTTTAATACTTAAGGTGATCTAGTACCATATGCCAAATGGGGGTACTGTTGATGGTAAAGTTTCTTGAGGTGTACCCAAACATGTTCAATGGGATGGAATAGGCAAGCCAGTCCTCCAGAACATCTACCCTATTCTCCTCCAACCAGAGTTGTAAGACTCCGGTTTTTTGCCACAGCAGGGAGGCTGGTCATTTCCTCCTAGCTGTCTGGTGGGGTACATGGTCTCTGGGCGCCATTGGTGGTGGTGAAAGATTTTGTGTTCAGGCATTGCGACCTCGCGCCTTCCCATGACTTATGGCATGGCGCTGTACAAATACTTGTACGTAAGTATATTAAGCATACGTATACGTACATATAGGCTCCGCGTACTCACCCTGACTCTTAAACTCCACTAAGGAACTCGGGGTGGGCAATAAGTGCTTGCTGCATGCAAGCTACATGTACATACATGTAGCCATTAGCATCGAAAGTCATTTTCAGGTTAGTACCTACTCAGAGTATACGTGAAGCGGTTGAGTTCATGTATACATACATAGTCATCACCCTCCCACTCCGTGTACCCTCTCTCTGTCGAGCTCTACTACCTCTCAATATGTAAATCTCACCCACTTTATGATTTTTACAATAGACTGTTGATACAATGCGATGCTTATTTCTACAGATGCTCTGCTTATTAAGGTCAGGCCTTGATAACAGCTTTTTATAGCTGTACTTTCGAAAAACTAGGTTCAAGGCTTCAATCAAATTGACTTCCACCACAGCTCGCCATAACCGACCTCAACTAAAAGCGATCTCCACCAGAATAACTGGGATAATAACCTCCTAGACAGAGTTTTACCATGAGAATCTCTCGCTCAGAAGGGTCTCGAATGATAAAGAGACATCATTGGCCGTCGAGTATTCCTTTTTTTTCGGTATCACTGCACCAGCAGAATGGCATAGCTAGGTAATGTTAACCCACAAATTACCGTTCAAACCTACTCAATATAATATAATCCCTCTATTTTTGCTTGATATATAGGCAAGAGAAAAAGCGTCTACAGTTTTTTCTTTTCAAAAAAAATAAAAAATAAAAATAAACGCATAATCGTCTCGCTTTTATTCAAGGGCCAAAAGATCACAGTGATATGATTTGGTAAGCGTTACCATCAAATTCCGCGATCGATCATGGCCTATTAGACTAACAAATCATGATATCAGACACCATAACATGACCGTAAAAATACGTTATGCGCTTTGGAATTTAATAGGGTCTTATTCGAGTTTCTATGAACAAAAATCAATATACCAGGCAAACTATTCTGCTCAATGAGTTGGATTATTCGTTCCCCAAATCGGGCCCTTAATACAAACCAGGAATGAATAATTAAATCAATTAATCAACACTTACGTAACGTATGTCAAACCGAGTGATATCCTATGAATATATATATACACTGTCTGATCTAACGAATCTTGTTTCGGCTAAAGGGCGCTCAGACTCCAGGATCAATGCCGCTCCAACGATCTCGAACATTCTTATGTCAAAAAAGAATCTCCCTACAAAACGTAGACTGAGAAATCGAGATCAAAGGTCCTACCTAGTGTGGTCGACGAGACCCGTTAACTCGAGTCCTCGACCCGAGCCCAAAGCTCGAGCAGCGACCTCGAGCTCTTTCTGCTGCTCGACTTGAAACGTTCGAGCTTTTCGAGTGTTATCTCTGAATATCCACGCCTGAAAACGCCCATATTATCCTTCCGCTGCACTGAGCCCTAACCCTAACAGCATATGTTTGCACAGAGAGAGCTGGAATGACAGCTTCTAGAACTCCTATCTGGGGCCACTGAAAAGCCCGAGCTCAGTTCGAGCCACTCGAGCTTTTACAAGTCGAGACAATTCGAGACAAGTCGGGCAACTCCTATCACGTGTCAAGTCAAGCTTTTCCTCCTGCTCGTCTCGAGCCGGCTTGTCGAGCGCACTAATGATCCTACCGTTGCATGCAATAATGGCCCAAAATTCAACTAGGCAATGGCGCATTTCCTCCAACGACTCGATCAATCAGAGTATTGCACTAAGCCATTAAGATGTTATTATTTCAAGAGAACCCTGGATATTTCCCCGTATACAGCAGCTAGCGGGGGGGAGGGTATATCTTCTCTGGCTCTTTGATATATCCACCACTATTATTTCGGGCACATATTCAGACGCGGCGCCAAAAGATCGTGAAAGGAGATGCTGATACCAATAGGTTAATTAGTCCAAAGTATCTTTCATAATGCTTTAGAACTATATTCGCATCATGCATAACCGAAACTCTTATCCTCAAGCGCGATTAACATACATCTCCTAATATATAAAAAGTCAGGACGAAAAGAAATCTCGCAAATGACAGGTGATGATTGACCTAGGGCCCAATCCTACACATATGCTCCCTACATACAACGTTAAGGGTGTACCTAGAATATGCCGGAACAACCCTTCAATAAAATGATTGTTCAGTTTACTCTGCCCGGGAAAGTACTTCTAAAGGCAAAGTGATTCCGGTTGGTAACAAACGGGAGGACCTCTAGTCTATACTATCTACTATACTATAAGAGAATATGTACCGAAAAAGTTTCGCTAAAACCTAGCCCTGGATCTGGCGCCCTCAACATTAAATGGAATACAGCAGATATCAATTTCATAGCTAACAAAGAGATAGATGAGGTGGTCCTCAAATCTGATGGGAGGTTCTGCTATCTGTACTCGGGCCGTAGGAGATTAGTCATAGGTGCTAGAAGAGCCTGAGTTCTACTACATGTACCCACATACCAGTAACCCGGGGGTACCTCTAGTATCTCAATAATATATATTGCTGACATGGAAAAGTCCACCAAGAGGGCTAGGGACATATTTTCGGACCAAAGCTTAAGCTTACTACCGCCAAGACTAAAACCTTTTACTTCTACAGGATATCCCAATCTCTACTTTTCTAGTTGGAGCCGACAGAAGTAAACGCCTCATGTTCGATGGTTGACTCATAACTAAATATATGTCGATCAGCACCTTTATAAACATTTTCAAAGTATAGATACATGTACCTGTAAAGGTATTGCCAGAAACGTTTAAACACTATAAACTATACACAGTAAGACATTTCAGACCACAATATCGGCGATAGTATGGTCAGAGACTGCGTGCGGTTTGGACTGACATGAACATCAAAAACAGTAACGTCAGTTTCGGTGATAAATTCACGAGACCAGTAAATCACGTCTACGATATATTCAACTTTACTCTCACATAAAGACGAAACAACAAGCTCTACCTAACCAAGTGCATCAATTGCTAGCGTAGTAGGGTGACGTGTTTGTTTCAATAGGAATCGAGTGATACGCTATGATGAGTGCCACTATATCGCATTTTATTACGGCCCTGAAGACTGGTACGGATATCTGAATTGATACATAAGAGGGCGTCCAGAGGTTCATCAATTATGGGGCTGATTAGTACCAGGTCATAAAGACGCTAAAGCCAGTTTTGCATTATGTAGGTTGTGAGCTCTTACTCGTACACGATTCTTAGATGTTAACGCTGAGAATACGCTTGCCAAGGTGGGTGCGTAAAGGTTCCGGTACACAGACCCACGAGTTTCGTCTGAACGTCGGTAAAGTAGCGAGTACTGCTAGTATCGTGGAATGAAACCGACGGCTTTAAAACTTCATAAACACGAGCGGTTGCCGGTTGAGACTGTGATCAAGAGGTGGGCAAGTTCACAATTCTTTCGTCACTAGATCTTGTATTATAAATTCACAGAATCAACTTCTTGAAGATACCCCTCTGGAGGTACTTTAATTGAACCGATCCAAAACCACAGAAACAACTTGCCCATTCGGTTCTGACCTTGCAAACAAGTGTCTCCAGCTAAAAAACGACCTTGTAGTACGTCAGCTCAATTAGTAGAAACGGCCCGAGACCATAGGTTACAAAGTATGCACTTGAGACTCCAATTATCATCGCCGATCGAATCTCATCGAAAAAAAAAATGGATTTATATTTTTTTGCGTCCCGATCTTTCGAAACAGGAAATTTATGTCATTGCCCTATGGAGAAGGCCGTGCCTTGCCCTATATCCCCCCCCGCTCTGCCGTTTATGTGCAACGTGCTGAATGCTTTTCCTGTACGACGCGGCCCGGCAATTGATGTTCATTCGACCTGGTTTGGTACCACCTTATCGATACTCGTGGGGGAGCTGGCCCGTTTCGATGGCCGACAGAAAATGTGCGTTTATTGCACAAAAAGGTTTCATCTTGCTTAAAAAATCTATTTTAACACAATCGCATCGGCATCACTTCGGAATCTTTGTGATATCCCAAGTGGGACTGCAAACGATCATATCATGATATCGCAGTAGGCATGTATCTAGGAAATAATATTGTTGTGCGTTTTTGTCTACAGGGAAAAAAAAATGAATGGTACGTGTCACAAAATCCGATCTAGATGACTCCCGGTACGGATAATTACACTACAAGAATTAGCGAGTGATAATCAATGTTGAACGGGGGTTTCTCACCGAAGAGTGACTATGAGCTACCAATCACTTAAAGTAAATGGCAATGGATCGTACGTATATCCTATTCTACGTATCGTATCTGTCCCTTCTCCTTGAGCCGCACTCGAATCTCAAGAACGGTAAATTTGAGATCGATATGGACGGCTCGGTCACTGATACATCTAGTTTCAAGTACAACTGCATTAAACTCGACTGCATTGTCTGCATAATCTGCATCATCAACATCACCGTCATCTAAAGATGCTACCCTACCTAGATCTTTCCTGAAATAATCTATTCTCTCCGGCCAAAACGTCCCACCTTTCTCCGCGGATCACCCAACCTGGGGGTTGGCGCGGATTATTGGTGTGACATGCCTTATGAAAAAGAAAGGAAAACAAAACCGTCAGATAGGTGCAGAGGATGGGGTTGTACTTTAAAACGGGTCAGATTGGACTGATGGCTGGGTCTGAAACGGATCTTTTAAAATCAGACGAAGACGGGCGAGGCACAAGGTCTCTCCTCCTCCTCCCCTCTTTTCTTTTTGTGAACCTGACCTGCGCATGTAGCAGCACGAGGGACCTGTGGGGATCTTGACTCTTGAATATGAAAAAAAGAATGTCTCCTTTTGTGACTAGCGAAGACTCGCTCAATTCAGACAAAAGCATCAGATCTTGAAGCCAAGTCGGGCTAGCTAGCTAGATCCGGACCCTACATACTCCCACCAGCAGTAGACATCACAGGGCCTATTAGAACATGCCTCTATATTGATGCGGCCCGAAGCCACCTGCCGGAAATGATACTTTACCTTGCTTTACCAAGAATAAAAGCAAAAAAGGGGAACAGCCTATCATTGATACCCTCATTCACAAAAAAAAGTACCTGTAACAAACACATCATACACAACGAGTTTAGATGTATAAATCCATGGTAACTAGGTACCTATGTTATTTTAGGAAAAAAGGGGGATCGCCTCGCTACCAGTCTGTCGGTGCACTGTAGGGGTTAGTAGTGTGATGGATGAAACTTTGATCAGATCATGATCAGGGATATATCCGGCCGCACTTTCAAAACTGAGGAGCCCGCACATACACGCGGGCATGTGGGCCAGAAAGTGCTGTGCCTGAAGGAAACTTTGGATATTCCGTAATTATGATTCAAATACCCGAACCATCAACGCTGACACCGACGCATACACTTACGCAACTGCTGCTGCTGGCTACTTAGTATTGCCACTCACCGAAAGCACACTAAGAAGACGGGGAAAGGGGGAAAGAACTTCCGCCGCGTATGTATGTAGGCCCGTGATTCGAGATATCCTGTATATGTAGGAAGAGGTAAGAGTAAGAAGTATGTGTACGGCGGGCATAGGCAGGCCTGTAGGCGAAAAGAAACCTGTACACAGCTGCTTAGCCCAAAAGAAAGGAAAGTAAAGAGTAATAGGAAATGTATGTACGTCGGCTCCGTGGCATGATTTATTGATTTTGTTTAATTGTTTGATTACCTACTCTATTTTACTGAACCCCCCTTCGGCTAAACACTCGTTTGGCCCTACAGTGACGCGCCGGCGTGTAATGATGGGTACCGGGTGTGTCATGGTGGTTCCTGTAGCATTGGTGAGTGGAATCCTTGTCAGTAGAAGCCAGCCTATAAGACCCCTAGGAGCCGGAGTCCCAGTAACGGAGGGGGGGAATGATAATTTTCCCGCCGCCACGTCCCCAAATTTGTATGGGTGGTTAAGAATTTAAAGTGCTGTTGCCTTCTTCGCGAATGGGTTTTGTTGTGGGATGTTCCAATTAGCGTGGGGAGGTACATGCTTTTGTCCACTGGCTTATGTCGTCCAGGGAAAAAAGAAACATGATCTGCATGCTGCTGCTGTTAAGATTGGCGAATAACGATCGTTCCTGCACACAATAGGTACCTCTCGTTAAAGCAAAACATCACGCGGTCCTCTCGACCCCTCTGATCCATTGTTTCGACATGCTAAACCTTTACCTAGCTACATAAGTGCTTGCATGTTCTTAGTGTATGTTAGTACAGCATTTTTATTTTTTTTATTTTTTTTATTTTTCCCACTTCGCTAAATGAATTTATTTTACGTTTTTCTGAATAGCGGTGAAGATCTGTTACAATGTCTCTCGAGCGAGGATCTGTACACACATATGTACATGTATGTGCATCATTGACACGCACATCAAACAAAAGACCGTTCACGATATCGTATGCAACCAATCGGCTGTCTAGGGTTACTAACTCTGATCACTGTTTTCCTCAAATTTCTGTGAGAAGCAAGTGCTCGCGTGCAAAAAAAAAATTAATGTACAAAACACGACCAACGCGGGGTCGACTGCATGCAAGGAGACAATTGCCTTCATGGTAGGGGGCCGGGGGCACAAGAAACTATCCGAGAACTTGGACAATGTTATAAGGCTTCCAATGGGATTTGTTGTGGGGTAAAATCCCAGTTGAGCATAGGTTCGCGCGGTCCACGAGATAGATCTGATGACAAAGTATTGACTCGAGATGCTAAGGAGGTAAATGAGACCGACTTTGTACCTCTTCAGTGGCTTCACACCAAAGACAGATGCCACTAGCGAGCTTTAGTTACCTCGGACTCATGCCTAGAGACATAAACGTACGTGCGGCGATAAAGCAGGGTATCATTTTTTTGTAGCCTCTTTTCCAACCCAACCAGGACTGACGTAGTGAAGCTCGCCCCTGACAGCAGTCAGAGTAGAGAGAAAAAAAAAATCCCACAGCGGTCAAATGAATGCAGTTGATGGAGCATCACCTCATATGAGAACGTAACAAGAGGCCGCCGCTCTATTGCACGGGTAGTTAGTTGCCATTTGGCACTGCAAAGTGTCATTGCGGGCATCGAATTCACTGGCTGACTGGTTTGAAAACGTGAATTTTGTTGCGCGATTTTGTGGACCTTGCATCTCTTGATCGGTCAGTATTCAAATCCTACAACGTACGCACCACAGACAGGCGTACATGCTGTATATTCGGATAACCTGAAATTGTTCGTTCCTCTTAAGTCCTAAAGTTCCCCGCAATCCGAGGAAGTGAGATATGTTCTTCAACGCCTTCAGCGTAGGCACAGGTAAACTTACATCCCTAGCGCCCACCTATTCGAGTCTAGGAATACAGCACCAAGTTAAAAGAGCCCTACCCCCCCCCCCCCCCAAGTACATAACACACGTGGAAAAAGAACCGAAACCGCATAGAATAATCAGCCTACTTGTAATAAAATTTGTCAAGAGAAATGTTTACATCCACTCACTCGTTGGGCAAGAAAGCAGAGCCTCTGTGAGAGCTTTCCAGCTGAGATCAGTCGTGTCGACCATTTTCCTTCCCTTTAAACACAAAGATTGAAGTCCTATCTAAATGTGACACATCTAGGCTTTCTAAACGAGACGTCTCAACAAAGTTCCAGAAGATTACCAGATTCATTGGTCATTGGGTAGGCTGCCACTACTAGTGGCAGCATGAGAGATCCGGTTCTCCTCGCTAACTTGCCGTATGGTGTGGCTATGATCGATGACATTATAGCAAAAGGTACTTATACACAGCTGAAAGAATGTGTTAATGTATAACTAAGCCCGTTATAAGATACCACTCAGCGGTTGCGAAGATGGGAGGTGTCCATAAGACGAAGGATAGGGCGAATGTACCTACATGTAGCTTCTCAATTTTAATTCCCTAACCCTAACATGTAACCCTATCTAACTTTCAACTGCTACAACATTTTCAGATCTAACGTTGCCAAGAATTATATACCATCCTCGCGCTAAGTCCAAAAACGATATATTATTAGCTTGTACCACAACGACGAGCATACTCTTAGTAATCGTGGCTTGGAAAGAAGCACAGATATGCAGAACAGCGAAGATAGATTCTCCGGGTTCTCCGACCGGCAATTAATGTGAACGTGGGGAACGGATGGATCTCGGCAATTGGTGGATGGTGCGGAGAGGTTCCGCTGAGGCTGATCATAGAAGGCCAAGGACCGCACTGCGCTGTATGAATGTAAAAGGAAAAAGAAAAAGAAAAGTAAAAAAAAAAAAGGGCAGCATGTATTACCAGCTGACATATGCAAAGGAGTGTCAACGTTGAAAGGTACTCTAGTCAAAAATTTCTAGTAGGTAATGGTACAGTTAGCTACTGTAGCTACATGTACTCTACCTAGGTAGAATGCCTACCTACGTACTTACATGTAGCTAGACGTATGCAATATTTGCGCCATGATAGCTGTTTTGCTTCTTCTTTTTCTTTGACACTTTTATCATGCGTCTATCTGTCATGTCTTAGGTCTTGTGCTTTTCTAGCTTCACGATAATCGATAAAGAAGAATGTAGGGGATTTCCGCAGAGTGGGAGGCGGTGGGGATAAGATTTCCTGAAAGAGGGACCGGCGCGGCCGGTACCCTATCAGCTGCGGCGAAAAAAAAAAAAGAGACATCCCGCGGGGGCATGCGCCAGCGGACAGGGTAACCCCATCTTCTATTATTCCCGGAATAGCCCAGCTAACTGCACTTTAATTAGCTTGAGCTAAGCTTATAAGTACATGTATTGAGTGCATGTCACGCCTAACTGTCGGGAATCTTCTTCACTCCCGAGCTTCCTGTTTTTTTTGTTCTCTCTCCGTCTATTTCCTTTTTTTGAAGGACTTGTTTCTTTTTTTGATATCGCCGTCAAGCGATCACCCGATCTCTAAACCCTGAGACGTACTCTATATACCCGGATGAATTCACTAGAGTTGGCTAGTTTAGTAACTACGGAGAAAGGGTGGTGGGCAATGTGGGGAACTTTATCAATATATGTTTATTCAACTATTTATCAGTCGTTCATGTTAGTACATTCATTGACAATTACCACAGACAGCCAGAAGTTATTTAATACTTAATTATAATCCTCGAAATTAAGGATTTATTATGCTAGTTTACGAGAAATAGCCATTGTAGAAAACCTTGAAAGTTATTTATAGCTATATACTATGGGGCGGTAAATGTGTCAAAAGCAATTTTACCACCGGTGGTATAAGCATTGAATTTCAGCCCTTGTGCCAGTATCAACACTGAATTTCAGTCTTTATACTGCGCTATACTACATAAGTAAATGTTCAAAAAACTTATGAAAATTTCCCACTGATGGTGAAATTCCCCACCGGTGGACAATGTTCATATATAGTGGCATTATATGGTCCCTTCTGGCCATATATTGGCATTCTATGGCCCATTTTGGCCATATATTGGCGTTCTATGGCCCCTTTTGGCCAAAAGGTCTGTGCTTTTATCATAAAAGTTTGTATTATTTTCACCACCGGTGGTAAGATAATTTACTATTGTTGGTAAAATTACTTTTGACGCATTTACCGCTCCATAATATACATGTGTATTCTGGGTTCTCAAGTTTTCTAAGCTTATATTTGCATTCATCAATCGATCAAATGTTGGTTAGACTACGAATTGGAGAGTAGTCACGTGAAGGTTCATCCGAACTTATGAGTTGTATCAAAAACGAATCAACCGAAATTCTTATTGGCATATCAAACCCCAATTTCATCCGGCTCCAAGGAAACAAACAAACAAACAAATGCATGACCAAAAACTGCACATCGTAACCAAAGAGAAACACTCCCAAGAACAATCTTCAAAAACGGAAAAAGTAAAAACGAAAAATGAAACCCTGCATGAAGTGTTGCGGACCATATCTAGTGGCTATCCCGTCCGTATCTACACTTCATGATACCCCAACCAACCAACCAGCCACCATAGGCATATGCAACCCCCGAACCAAATAAAAAGAAACTCGTGAAGAACTCCCAAAAAAGCTATGAACACCGAAAGGAAATAGATACCACGAAACTAAGTTGTTTCAATAAATACCCAAAAACCCAACTAATGCCCACTTAGATAAGCATGCGTTCAAGATCAACGAGCTGCGGGTACTCGTTTTTCTTGTCGTAATGGATGTCCTCCTCGCGGCTACCGTTGCACAAAAACTCTTCGAGTAGCAACAACTCTTCAAAGTCGGCCTTATACTCCGCAGCTCTCTCCGCACTTGGTCGAGGAAGTGGTGCCCGCCCGTATCCTCCGTATCCGAAGTGAGCTTGCAGACAAGCCTTCGTCCCAACAACACCTCCCTTGATTGCACCCCAATCACCTCTTCCGACTACTGCTTGCATCTTCTCCGCCTCGTCCATTCTGCCAGCAGCGTAGAGATTGAAGACGTCAACGCAAGCTCTTGGTGCAATGTTCACGAGTCCGCCAATGACACCCTTGCCGCCAGCGATCAAGGTTTGCAAAGTGAAGTCTGACGATCCGCCAAGAGTCATGAACCCGCTTGGCGCTGCATTTGCGACTCTCCCAAGCTTTCCAGTGTTGCCGCAAGTGAGCTTACATCCGACGATATTAGGGTGTTTTGAGAGCTTGGTGACAACGTCCGAATCAAGATCAATGCCCGAAACGGCGCCGGGGTAGTTATAGATCAGGATGGGAACTGGGGATTCATTGGCGACAGTGGTGAAAAATTCGAATTGCGACTGGGCCGTGTAGAGGGACTTGTAGTACGAAGGCGGTAGGATCATAGCATAGTCACCACCAGAGACCAGAGCGTCGTGGCATAGCTCGATTGTTTCACGGACGGATTGCGCGCCACATCCAACGATCACGGGCATATCCCTAAAGCCAGCATCATCCAAAGCCTCGCGAGTTGCCGCAGTAACAATTCTCCGCTCCGCATGGCTTAGATGCACTGCTTCTCCATTAGAACCCTGGGTAACGAGTCCAACAATTCCGCCTTGTGCAAGACGAACTGCATGCTTTCGGGTTGTAGGGAGATCGAGCTCTTCGGTGGTGGGGTCAAAGAAGGCGGGTGTCGGGGCGTAAATTCCTGCACGAAGGGGGCGGTCGGTACAAGACTGGAAGTTCCCACTTCCGCTAGTTTTGGTGTTCGAGTATAAGGCTGAATACCCACTCTTGTTGTGAACGTTTGAGACGCTCCCGTGGCGCCCACTGCTAGCAACGTGAGGAGCGCCGGCTTCACTGTGAAGGGCCAAACCGCTCAAAGCAGAAGTCATTTCGTTTGTTTCAGGAGAAGAGGAGAGCTCGTTGGTGTGAGGCATTTAATAATTGACGTTTTCGGTGATATATGGGCGAGAAGATTGATCCTATGTGATATAAAAAGCTCTAGATAATGATGAGGGATTGAAGCTGGTAGTTGAGGGAGACGGAGCAGTGGTGGTTATAGACAATGTATGATGAGGGAGTAAGTCTGAATGAGAAGGGGACTGATTGACTTTAAATAATAGTAGGTAGATGAAGAAGACTAGAGTGGGGCGGAGGCTTGAGAGGGAACCTGTATGTATGATGAGCTCTTTGGTGTAAGCCCTGCGTGATGAGGCGAGCTAACTCTTGATCCTCTCACCTAGGAGGACCCCTTCAACACCCCCTCCCCCTCTTACCTTCCATTCACTCATCCCCTTCCATCCAAAACCTTTGAAGAGGGTAGTGCACGAGCCAATGTCATTTGAACTTCAATTGGCTCCTGCGTTACTTCTTCAAAGGGTTTGGATGGAAGCCTCAGGCAAGGTATCCACTTGACGTCCGAAGCCTCCTTCGCCGAGACATGCCAACCCAGTAAAAGCCCTGGCCAGTGGGGATGCAGAGAAAATTTGGTGGCTCTAACATCCAAAGCATGCAAACGTCACGAGCGTAGAGATGAAATGGAGGGGTGGTGAAAAAGAAGGTTCATGGTCGACGACAGTAGAGCAAAACTCAACGAAACGCCTGACGAACAGCATACATACCAGCGGTATTGAAGGTACAAAATTTGACCCGTACTTTTGGAATGTAGTCTGGTCCTATCCGATTGTCTTGATCTTTTCTTTTTCTATCTATTCACTTCGGTATCCCTGCAGCGGACCACAGCTGATTCACAAAGATAAATGAGCGGTGGGTGGCAGAGCTAGAGTGTGAGCGAGTGTGACATAGGGACGGCGACAGACACGAGTGCGCGTGCCCGGCATCGAGTACATGAAGGTGAAGCTAGGTGTTGGACCTGAGGAGTAATGAACGACCCAGCACTGTGGGTTGGTGATGGTGCGTGCTGGCGTGGGGGGTTACTGTGGGGCGTTCTGCGGCGCCAGTGAAACATGCTTCTTCCTCTTTTGGGGGGTAGTTGCCTTCACGTCCTTGTAAACTTCAAGAAAGGGTAAGAGATAATTCCCAATACCTATGTTGCTCGGATGTCTACAAGTCTATTCTATGATTCCCTATGTAGTTCTCTCGTTGGTTTAATACTGTGACTATCTAGGTACATGTACTTGTATCTATAGAGTGCCTACTGCCAACATAAATTGTACATAGATCAAGTAGGTATTGGGTTTGTATTGACGACCTAGACCTAGACCTAGGCATTACTTTGCTCCTTTTCTTACCTTACCTATCCTTCTCTTTCTTCCCTGAGACTTTAGGAGGGTATCTTGTACCGAAATAAACGAGGGTAGGTAAGTGTGAAAGAACCATAGGCGGGGTGTCACGCAGCACGGCGTGCATCCAACCGCATCTGCGAGTTGATTCGTCACAGCCGTCGTCAAGTACTTCCGTGTTCAAGTAAATAAAATAAAAAAAGGGGGGGGGGGGGGGAGGAAGAGCAGCCACCAGACGAACACAGCAGTGGGAGACAACCTGCATGGAATGTAGAGTACATGTACCTACATGTACCTACAGAATTGAAAACTTGAGTCGGGTCTACTGCAGCAGTCTGACAGGTGCACATCAACCTCTCATACTGGCCGCGTTCGAGACTACATACTCTACAACCACACATCTACTTTCTCGAGTATGTATGTAGGTACAACATACACTCTAGAGTACTTGAATGCCGCTTACGCAAGGACACACATACATGGACAGCAATAGAAATGGTGAGTCTACCTCAGCAAAGTAGCAAATGAACCCCCCCGTCAAGGTACACAACAGGATGCACCCCGCAGTTCAAGGGACAGCGTAACTCGCCGCGGATCAGGCCCGTGCTTGCGGACCTCCCTTGTCGCTACAAACCTCTCAATAGAGTACATGTAGTTAAGTAAGTACATGCATGTATCTACCATACATAATCTTTGAGGCTCGTGATTCATGTGTTCCTGATGACGTTTTTTAACAAAGCAATATGGAGCAGGCCAAGACGCGCAGTCACGAAGATCTAGAACTTTTTCGTCTGTGGAAACATATTTCTTTTTCCAACTAATCATACTCTAGTGAACCATAGAAACCCTATTCAGAAACCACATTCAGCTCTTTTAATCACCTTGCATTCATGCGCAATCTTAGAATCAGAAATTATTCTCGAATTTAGATCTTCAGGCTACCCTTACTGAGAGTGAGATTGCACATAACCAATGCAGGATCGATTCTAATTCGCCCTCAACGAGACATATCAATCCCAACGGAATCTAAATAAGATGGCCGTTTGATATCATGGCCCATGCTTTCCTCAAATCCCTTATTAAAATTAAAAAAATGCATCAATATGCCAATTCGAACAGTTGTACGCTTATCGATTGACAACTGGCATTGAATGACACATGAATAAAAAGAATACCACTCTCGTTTTTGTTTCTAACTGCACGGGGCTAAAGTCCGATACCTATTTTCCGGGCTGTAGTGCCGGTTCTAGAAGTTGTTAAGTGTTGTATGTGAGACCGAACTCGTAGGAGCTACATATGTGCGTTACTATGTGGTGGATTGTCGATAATAAGGCTGAAGGTGAAGTCATTCTAGCTGAGAGTGAAATAAGTTACAATCTGAACCCTCCTTCGCTGGGTTTTTACGGTGGATGTGACTTTGATAACCATCGTCCTTGATGCGATGTCGGAAGGCTACCTCACATGACCGATGACATGGCTGTATGAAACCCCAAGGAAAGGGTTTTTCCGATCTTCACAGCATCTATGATTAGCTTCGATGTTTTTTTTTCCCTATTCTTTTTTAGGTGGTTCAAATTTTTTCTTTTTCTCCTTTCCTTTCTTTTCCTCCTTGGACAGCAAAAGAAATCCCCCCCACACGCCGTTAACGCGTCTAAAGGTTCGGTTCCTGAGAACGTTTGTCGAGGATCTAGGGCATTGACTAACAGGGTTTCCTGCTCACACCTTTATCCCATATATATATGCCTGAAATCTTGGACAAAGGGTCCAATGACGGGCCTAGGCCTAACCTATTTTCCGAGTGTAATCAGCATCGAATTCGTAAACAGAGCCTCCTCTAACCCCCTTGTTTACCGTGTACCGTCATACAATTCAAGGGGTTTTTTTTTTCCTTCAACCCCCACACAAAATTCCGTCCGGGACCAACGATGTTGACAGATCTGTGAACGTCATCCCGGCCGCCCTTGAAATATTGCCAAGACAAGCTCATGATTAACCAAGTAGGCACAGTGCCATAGGACGTACTGAGCAACAGATATCCGGACCAAAAAGAACAAAATCTCTGTCTTGAAACATTCCGGAAGAGTAAGTATTCACATGTGCGGGATTCGCCAATCGCGGCAGCTCTCGCTCAATTCCAGTTCCCCGGGTTTTCTGTTCCCAAGATTTTTGACACCAACCAATGCTATTGCCTTGCTCGAGGCAAGCCGCCCTAGCTGCAATGCAATTTAAAGAAGCAAGACTGAGCACACAGCCTTGTCCTCCCACGCTGGAGCTGCCTTATCAAAAGTCCTTCCAACAGTAAAAGTACTGCCTTAACGACGATGTTGCTTGATAATCTACGGTCGACTCGGGTTTCCGGAAGAGCTCGTTCGGGTCCGCATGATAGAATCCGGAAAGGGGAGGGGAAAAGAAAGGAGACAAAGGTCACGGAGACTCTACTAGATAAGAAAAAGAAAAAAATGAAATGTTTTGGGGAATTCACCAATAAACACTTCGTTCTGACTTTCTACATGGGGAGACAGTCCGGGGGGCCACTTGACGTTCAATGTGAGACCTATCCGCACCTAACCAAGTGAGCGGGAAAGTGGCTAGACTCTTATTTCCTTATTATGATGTCACTTCGCCTAAGCCTCAATTCTTATTAGCAAAGTTGAGCCGCAGCTTGGATCCCGCATGTTGGGATTCGAATGATTTACAACCACCAACCACCTTCACTGGAACTCCGACTCCAACTTGACTACATCACCATGCAAGGGTTAGCAATAATCGCCTCGACTCTTGAGCAATGGGACTGGAGGGAAATGGCTCTCCGGATCGACTGATGTCCTTGTATAATGCCCTTGCATGCACATGTAGGTATGTATCTTCCTTTTTCCTACTTAATTCTCACCTCACGAGCTAGGGAATCTTATTGAGAAATAGATATTGCTTATCTCCTTATTGCCACGGTACTTTCTGTCAGTAAGAAGATCATTAATTAGTGGCCTCCCTTTTTGATTCTATTACTAATTTACTATTTAAGGGAACACGGCAAATATTTGAGTAATCTACTAAAATCAGAAAGCGTGGGGGCACACAGACGGATGAATGCTCCACGCCCATAGAACCAAGTAGGTGATAAGCTAGACTCGACTAGATCATATATTATTAACTAAGTAGTATTCAATAATTCAGTAAGCTTTCCAAAAAGGGATCAAGACACAGACATCCTCGGACACTTACCTTGGATTCACTTTTCAAAAACAACGTGTGAGATCTTGTGCTCTTTAGACAAATCTTCACTTTCTTACTACCTATGTAGCATCCCGCTGATCCTGGTGAACTTGGGGCAGTTTTATTCCCAATTGAACTATTTTGATCTCGACGATGACCGTGCTGACGGAAATTCGTAGAGAAATAAATGGGGGAGGAGGACCGTGCTGCACAGTGAATATAATAGTAGCGTTATGGACAGTTTTTTTTTGGTCGTACTACTCCACTACTACATCTGTGTTATTTACTCGACGATAGACACCTTGAGCATGATCGTGACCTTTAATCCAATGCACAGTAGTGACACAACAGCTCCCAAAGCAATTTACTGCAATTGAACATCCGAGGGGTCCTGGAATCGGTATTATTTTCTGTGGTCCAATGACAATACGCCCTAAACATCCATCTCTTTTCATCACAAATACTAATACGGGTACATGCTCTAGCTACATGCTGCACCCCAGAAAACATCACGGGTTTTCTCGGCTCATCGTAACATCAGTCGACCATGTGGACAAATCGTATGAATTCGGTATGTTATTACTAACTATTCCATATCCTTGTCAATGGTCAAATATCGGGGATTAACCTTGAGAGTATAGTTGCCCTTTTACGTACTGTATAAGCATCTCTGCATGAAACTCTTGGATTAGCCACTGGATCTTTCATCTACAAACCACGATATCTCTCATACATAGAGTATATCGAATCTGAATATCCACGGGGACATCCCCGGGGTGACCGACCGGTGATACTCATATCAACAAGTGGCGCTCTGTATACAACATTCCTTCCTTTGGAAATGAACTATTCCCGTACTTGAGGTATTTTGTCTGTTTGCAAGCTGAAATGTTGCAGGGAGAGATTTGTCGATACGGCTGGTAGGTATATCATGTACCTACGGAGGCGGATTTTTCCCACATCGAAGCAGTATCACGCCGATCATCCTCAAAGATTGCTCCCCACGCCTTTGTGTGGCTACCTATTCTTACGTTTCGGAAACAAGGGGGCGCTGGCTAGGCGGGATTATATAGGAACTATTACTACATACACATCGACATCAAAGCGTTGCAGGAAAGGCGTCTTTTTTAACTGGTTTTCGGACGGGTCCCACTTCGACGGATATATACCTTGGCAAATCCGGGGAACTCATGCATGGGTTTTCGGTATTCGGGCTAATTGGATGGGGGTACATCTTGTAGGGCGCTAAGGTGAGGGAGGCGGAAATGATTATCATCGAGGAAAGTACACACCAGAGGATCGTGAGTACAACATACATATCGACCTATACTTTACTACATCGATGGGGGCGTGATTTTTGCGAAAGGTTGTATTGAACGAATATTAGGAGTTTGATCTCGCGAGCTCGGTAAAACGGGTAGAAACGAATGGACAACTCTACGCATCTCGAAGAAGGCGGAAACACATACATATAGGTGACCATCGATCAGGCCTATCCTGATACGACAAAAGTTCACAAATTGTCTTGCTCCCGGATCCAAGTTCCCTGTACGTCTTTAACGCCATCCAATTCGTGGAGGTGATCTTTACCTGGCGCGTCGAATCGCCGTACTGGCTTCGATGGGGTTTGGGGCCGTTTTGGCCGCCCTCCTTTTTTGATCGAACGTCAAACGTGGGGGGCAGATATTGAAATAAGTCTTTCGTTTTGAACGGGCATCCTTGAGCGTTTTGGCTAGTTCCACGCATGGAGACTTTGTTGATCTTACTGGGTATCGACATTATTGCGGTGTTTTACCCGGTGCCTCTTGTGGCTATGAGAAAGCGGGAAAGAGCAAAAAGGTTTGCAAATTTGATTCAGCAAGCCCAATAGATATTACATTCAGATAACCCGGCTTAGGTTCATATCAAAAAATATCTAATACCTAGTCCCATCATCGAGGATGTCGGTCATAATGGTTTGAAACGCACAGAAACCTACAAAATTTAAAAAGGAATTAGAGCCACAAGTCCTTGTTACTTCAATTGAAGGCTGTTCTTGCGCGTTTATTGCACCCAGGCTAAATAATAGTCAATAGGTCGATCTTTGACTCAGGCCGTACACCTGGACCATGGAGCTCAAGTAGGTACAAAGTTGTATCCGTGGGTTACCCAACAGTTGCGGCCAAGCGACGAACTTCCTCGCCACTTCTCCGCATATTTCTCAAGTCGGCAACCAATCTTGCTATATGATCAGAAGATGTCTGACGGGTAGGTATGGTACAGACATGGTCGTGCCCAAGATTTAAGTTTGGGGGTCACCTGTATGAATTGTCTCCGATGGTTTTTGCCTTATCTTACCTCGCATAAGCTGGGTCTCTCTATCGCGATAACGTTGAAATAGCCGGTCACCTATCCTGATTAGGTCACGATACCATAAGTACTCGACGTGAATTTTGGCCTTGGCGCCCAGACTAACATCTGATCGCGACTCGAATGATACCAATCTCTAGGCGCGAAGACTTCAATCTAAGGATGCCCTTGAGAGGCGATGTATGTAAATTGACGATCGGCACTGAAAGCTGAGAACTTTTGGCAACAAACTAATGCATCACCCAAGTCTGTGCTCAGGCCCTGCACACCTACATATGTAACCTTTTAAAAACCCTGTGCAGAATTGCTATACGTGTTCAGCTACGTTCAACGGAGTTTTACTGAGGTTGTTTGTTGGCTTGCAAACAAGGCCGTGAGACGTCATGGCTAAAAGCTGGAATACTTCTATAATATCCTATAACTGGTACGTTCGATAGATTTAATCACCGACAAGGTAGGGATATTATATTATGTAGTCCTTTTCCTAATGCTCTACATGTATACAACTAACGTGCTGCAAATCATAAGACATCACTCGGAGATCCTGGTGCTATGACAGCCACTGCACCCGTGACAACCCTTCACATAACCAATGAGTCGCAATGACAGCAAGAGACCGGTTCCCGATAAAGATATATTTCTCATCTTTATATCGGGTTTAAGTTAAGGGGTAGAGTGGCCACAATGTGGCACTCAACCTCTCTTATGATTGTTTAACATACATATATATCACTCACCCATGCACTGTCCCAATAAGAATTTTTCCCGAAATCACCCCGAACTCGCGCTTAGTAGATAAACCTCATTTCTAGATTGAACCCAAGAAGATCACGGCATTGATTGTCCCGCTATCGAAGATAAAGCACTCTGACTACTCTAGTACAAGTGCATCTAGCTGTGCTCAAGCACATACATGTAGTCACGAACTACATGTACCTTAGCGAACCATGGAAGTGCACATTCCCACATTAGCTTAGCTCGACATCTAGTGATCCTGACCCCCACGAGCCCCGTCTTCGACACCTGTATTCCCGGATCGACGCACCATAAATCCATGACCTGCGATCGAAGTGCGCTGTTATAAAAGAGTTTTTATGAGAAAGATCTTTGTGGTGGGGTTGAAACCCCGGTTATGGGTAGCATAGAAGACTACATGTAACTACATGTAAATAGCCTCGGTGTCACAACAACTGTACGTACATTTGTCCGAGATTATAGACCTAGGACAGTAGGATCCGAGTTCTATAAGTTTCATATTACTGATGCAACACTACTATATTGGTATTTCCTTGCTTCATGATCAGGTCGTATGTTTTTATTTATTAAATTGTTCTAGTTGGTGAGTGTACTACAATAACTATCCCCGAGGGGAGTAAATCCCAAGAATCAATTTCTATGACCTATCATTTCCATGCAAGACTACCATTGAAGCGGGTGCTCTAGAAGACATTGCAGTCGATCTGTGCAGCTGGGTATGACGCTCATCTCATACTATATTTACTTTTGCACATTCCAGAAGTAAGTGTCAAATGACTTTATGGAGGGTCCTATATGTAAAAGAATAATTAATCAATGCGAAGGCTTCCGATCTTATAGTAAATATCCGATCATCATTCTCCGCAGGTTGTTTGAGGTTACAATTAATTTGCAATAAATTCCTGTGTCGAGTGCTTAGACGTGACGCACACAGGCCTAGCGGCCCACTCCTCAGCGCATGGTAACCGCACAGCTTCCCATGCGCTATGCATGCATGCATGCAATGAATGTTTTGAAACAATGTGCATCTCCTCAGCTCCAATCAATCTGCTGTTAATACCCCCACTTGTTCATCCTCAATAATCATGTCATACTCTTCACACATGTGCTCACCCCCACATCGCCCCCTCATCATCATCATTATCATAGAAAGGGGAGCACGTGGTTTGGAGGAACTCAATTATCAACAGGGCTATTACACCATCCCTTCTTCCTATCCTTTGGACTTACTACTTGGGCGATCGATGCGATGATGCTTACTTTCGGTTCTTTCATGGAAGACAGGACTAGCTATGCAGTTATAGCTACATGTAGCTAACCGCTCCTTCCATGCTCTTTATTTCATGTCAAAACCAATCAATGATTCCTTAGCACTACTTAGAAAATTCAAAGCCGGATTTCCACCATCATCTATCGTATTCCGGAATCTAGGCAATACATTTCAGTTGATATTTCAATGGCGTACGTAGATACATATTCACATGGATTCATTATAATCCAAAACAGTGACCCTGTGAATTGGCTTAGTTGCGGCATATACGGTGGGTTACTTTCGATTAAACACCCACATAGGAATCTATACAGTACCAAAAGCAGCTCGCAAAAGTAACACCTGCACAGAGATGTCTAATGTTGCGGCTCATCTATGGAGGAATCGATGTCTGGCTGTTACTCGGTCGTCTCGTGTTGTGATATGTCTATCGGAGTGAGAAATTCATCCCACCTAGCTCAGCGTGGGGAAAGGCGCCCAGTGCTATGTATCTTATTTAATATAAACCATTTTCTTGCGGCCCATATTCGAATGTTCGTTGTAAACCATGCATTATTTTACTTGTCCCCTTCGTGCCCGCTTTCCTATTCATACCATCCTTTGTCATTACTACAAGCCCTATCATCACTGGTAGTGCTAGGAGTGATACATGTTAGTACACTCACTCAAGGGGTGAAGGCGGATCCTGTCTGATAGCGGTCAGGGATTTGAGGCCAATAAAAGGGTTAGGTTATGGACGCTAAGGGCAAATCACTGCAAACAGAACCATCAGACAGGATCAGCCGTCAGTAGGTGAGCGACTGTAGTTATCAATCAAGCTTATAGAACAGCTTCTGGAAATATGGAGGTTTGGAATTCACTGCGTGATGCGTGTTTGAGTTAGCTATTGATTGTACGCAGATCTAAGCCTACGATGCAATATCTGATATTTTATCCCCAAAACGCCCCTCAACCACCGCGATTATTACACCGACCCAGAAGGTAAAAAATGAAGAAAACAAATATGAATATTCCAATACAATTTTGGCTGTCTCTCTCCTCCTATCATCCATTAATATTTGGCCACGTATAACTCACCCGAGTCTGAATTTTTTAGGATGTATGTACCTGTGAACAGTTTCTCTTTCAACTTAATCACTCCCATCTCTCTCTTCTCGATGTCTTCTAACTCGTTGTCAGTGTATCCCGATTCCTCCTGTGGAATTCGCCGATTGGTAGTAAATGGTTTAGATTATTAATCCTGACTACATTTGTGGCTACGTAGGTACAAACTTGGACCTAGTGAGACATGCAGACACAGGACCCAAGGTAGGTAGGTTTAGGCAATAGCCCGGTGACTTTACGCCTTCCATGGCGGCGTAGGTACATGGTTGATCGATCAGTCATGCATATATACACAAACTTCACATATACCTGGGGGTGCCAGAAAGTGATGCAACTCTTGACCTAGCAACGCCGAAATGTACCCAGAACTTCAGGATAGATATTTTAGTCATACCCATGATAAATGAGTCTCTAGAACAGAGTCTGCAATTTTTCAGGTCATTGGTTTGGGGTTTTTAGCCTGGGGAAGGACAACTTGTGACAAGAGACAGTAATAAAAGGAGAAGCAACAGTCAACCACACCAACTCTCACCATAACTATGGTCTCCAGCTTCTAAATTACCATAGATTTGCTCCACATTCTGTTAGCTAGTTTGGTTGTTGAGAAGTATGGATTATTTGATCGTTATATTACTTTCCGGTACTCCTGGGTACAATCACTAGCTGGTCACAACAGATATGTATATGCATCAACATGTGGGGTCCGATAGGTTAAAGTCAGAGTAAGCCTTTTATATAAGGAGGCTTGATTAGGATACTAGGTGTGTCGGTTTACAGCAGAATGAGCCCAAGTACACTGTGTTTTGATATTGCATTAATGATTTAGATCATAAACGATCACTCGCAGTATTCCAAAAAAAATTTTTTTTTTACTTTTTTTCCTCTTCTTTTTTTGTTTAATTCATTAATTGCATGCATTCAAAAAAAAGTCTGTGCCCATAGTCATTTACATATTTACAGAGATTCGACGTACTGATTATATGAGATACCCGTTTAAGTATCTGAATTTAAACTTTCGGCCGGATTCCCTATTGAAGCTATGGGAATTATATACCTAGAGAGATAATGGACTGAACAGCCGCACTATGTGTTACGGCGCTTGCTTGGGTCTAATATTGTGCGAACAGCTGCGGGGGGGGAGAACAAAGGAAGGGAGTCTTACTCGATCGAGCCAAACGAAGACTACATGTATACACGTAGGAATCAACCTCCATATGTGGATTCTTATTAGCATGTCACGTGGGTTCGTATTATATTAGTGGGTTGGTACTTAGGGGGTGATTCACCAAATCCATCTGGGCCGTTGACTAAACGGGTTACGACAACAAATAGGCGCTAATCACTTGTACTCTTGGTCTGCATAAGATTTATCAATGCATTAAATAATATTACGATAAATAATCAGAAAGACAGTTCTAATCAATTTTGGCCTAGTACAGCGCTAGTTTTGGTGTTCTAACGTTCGGCATTACGACCTGAATTGACAAGTGTTATATTTCAAAAACTAAGAACTAGATGTAAGGTACCAGCAACACAGATATATCTCTCATATACTGTCAAAATCTTGAAAAACGAAAGGATTCTGCCTAAAGTTGGTATACACTTCTCCACCTGGGCCTTTAAATCCAATCATGGGATATAGTTGACCTGCGATATCTTCCGCAGAATAATCTGATGAAACCTCATTATGTTAATGATGCTTCGGCTTTGCTTTATCCATAGAGCTAGAATCAAACGGTCGGAGGTTCATAGATTCAAAGTCTGGCGTACCTAATAAAAGTTTACCATTTTTGGTAAAGAAGATCCTTGACCGGTCGAAATTCACACCGCATCCGACTACATCACCACTCGAAAAGGTCGCATATTGCTCACTGTTGGCCGTAGGAGTGACTTTGCGCGCGAAAAGAAAACCCTCGTGCCCGTGGTAGCCATATGATCCAGAATGCCAGCCCGGCATGCTTTCGAGGATGAGATAATCGCTCGAAACCCTGATGCAGATTTTACTAAGCGAGTGTTAGAAGATTATATACCTGCACATCGAGAATCAGTCTTAAATATATATACCCGGCTGCCCCTTCGATTATTTTGACCTCATAATAGCAGTTATCCTTCTCTGCTGGCATACAAAAATTACTTCTTACTGCCGTAATCCCATTCAATCTTGCTATGTCTTCTTGAAACATTAGAGACGCCACGTCATTGCTAGACCAATGATAGTTCTTACCTGAAACTCTTACATGAAGATTACCATCCGAAAGATCAACGTGTATAGATTTGTCTTCTGGGCTCCAATGTGTGGGTGCCTGAATAACGATTTGATGATCGTCGGGAGAGGAGGTTTGTAATTGAGATAATCGCTCAATTACTTGGGATTTTCGGCTTTTCCGGGCACAATCGATTGGTGACCATCCCTGTACGTCTCTCATGTGGGGATCCGCTCTATGCCCTAACAAAATTTCAACGATGTCTAAATGTCCACAGGAAGCAGCTACATGGAGTGCAGTACAACCCCGCTGAGTGACTATATTGACATCTATCTCATGATCTAGAAGTAACCTAAAGATTTTGCGATTCGCTCTCAGGATGGCCAGCTGTAGAATACCTGAAGAGACACTGAACGCGGACTCCAAGGTGGCTTTGTTTGATCTTGCTAGATTATCAAGGATGGAGCTGACAACGTCATGGCTATCATATGATACTGCGAGGTTTAGGAGTTTTGATAATTTCTGTGGATTACTTTTGATATGTGCCCCCCTATCGAGAAATAGACTGACAACTTGGGCGTGGCCCTTATATGCAGCTATATGTAGGGGAGCGAAATCATTCAGATTGAGCCTGGCTTCGATGTCTGCTCCACTATCGAGAAGTAGACTGACAACTTGGGCGTGGCCCTGACCCGCAGCTAGGTATATGGCAGTTGCACCACCTCTTTTGGTTTTAACGTCTGCTCCCCTATCGAGAAGTAGACTGACAACTTGGATGTGGCCCTCATATGCAGCTATATGTAGGGCAGTGGGGTCGTTTTCTAGGGCCTCCAACATCCAATCGTAGATACCATCTAACCCTTTGGGCAAGCCTTCCATGAGGGCTTCTAGCTTTTGGGCGGTCAAACCTTGTGCGCTGTCCAACTGCTTAATTACCAATAATACTCAGAGAAACGTTCCTTCCGAGCGCTCCACCAACATATTCCAAAGTCTGTCCTTGACATCCTCCTTCAAGCGCAATCGTCTTTGCAATCTCTCCATTCCATCATCAACCACTTTTTCGATGTCTGTCTTGACAATTTCTGGAGTAAGGTAGATAACTCGGGCAGTCGCCAAATCCTCCTTTAAACTCTGAAAAGGCCGGCTTGTTAAGTAGAATTTAATTTTGGAGAGTCCTCTGATTCCTTGGGTGCCTCGGTCATTTTTGTGATTAATAGAGACAACTCGGAGATTGATTCTGCCTCGCACTCATCGAGGGCATCTAATATGCAGAAGATAACATTTAGGTGAGAGGCTGCCACCATAATAGTAAATATGTCCCAAAGTGATTCTAATGGCCATAGAACGACCTCTGAGCTGGATTTATGAAGGTTTGCCTTTTTGGCGATATGAGAGAACAAGGAAGGTATCTGGGAAAGGAGCTGGTGAACTATAGCTGCAAGAACATCGGTCGCAGTAAGGTTAGGATTATCTCTGTTGTTGCAAAAATAGTAAAGAACCCGTGTGTTTTGGGGGCTTGAGCTGGAATCCGGCAGACCTTCTAGAAAATGCCTAGAAAGGACAGTTTTCCCCGATCCAGGCTTTCCAATAGAATACAAGACAGATGTGTCCTGGCCTGTACACCAAGCTAGGTACTGAGAATGGGTGAAGATCCATTCGCAAGTTCCGGGCTGCGGAACTTTTATTTTTCCTTTTTCGCTGTAGTAGTCCGGGTGTTTTAAAGACAGCAGAAAAACTTTAATTATATCAGTTCAAGTCCTATATAGTGTATGCGGGTACAGATAGGTATATAGGACCCTTTTCAAATACCTTCGCGTTCTCAATCATGGACCATCGCTATAATATAAAAGTTTAAGAGATCTTATACATATCAGGAATAATTATATATTCATTCATACCTTGAAGTTTTCGGGCCGAACTTAAATTTGTTGCCCATAAATTATCAAACTCTACGCTTTCAAGCCTCAAGAAACCAATATCCGTCTCGGGCACTTGCATAAATTCTTCTTGAACCTTTCGTATAGTTCGAGAGATGATTTCCTCTAGATTCGTCGTAGAGATCTGGCTAATCACATCTTTGCTGGTAGATGATTTAAGCGAACTGCTTGTATCCCTTTCCAAAAGCTTGGGTTCCCATCTCCGATACTGTGGATGGTTAATTCATCAATAATCATTTTTGAATCCAAGCAAGGTCATGAGGATATGCCAAACCTTTTGGACGTATCCACGATCAATACTAAGCAGATAGATAGCTTCCGTGACTGCAGCGCAGTTACCGCTTCTCTAATATCATCGTCTTTGAAGAGCGCCTTAGTCTCTTGGATTCCCCGACGGTGTAGTCTGCTGTTACCACCACATTGCTTTGAGGTAAGCGGTTCAAGGGGTGTTTTAAGTCGTTTTAATTCAGCCCCGCAGGTGTTAACGGCATCTACCAGAGGGCTCTAGTCGGAATTGATCTTTTGGTCATATTTGGCTTGGTTTAACTGTGTGAGTATGAGTTCTAGGTCCTGGAGCTCCTGATGTAGCCTTCGGAGAGTGTGAGGAGCGTCAACAATTTGTCCTATCAAGCTCGATATGGATTTAGCAGCTTGTAGAGTTACCGCGATAATCCCAAGAGCGCCAGAAACTGCGCCCAAAACCTCCATTGTGAGTGTCGAAATTGCCGCCTATTGATGTTCGAACGTTCCTAGTGCGGGGCAGGTATCATAGAACCGACAGATGCAGCAAGCTTAGGCTCTTCTTGTGTAACACAGCCGCAGATGGGAGTCGAGAACTAGGAGACATCCCGGTATGGAAATGTAAATCTACCGCATATGTGTGATACTTAAAACCAGGGCCAGACGTTACAACAGGTACAGGAGCATTAGCTTCTAGGAATATGTGCCTTTATAATAACGCTGCATTATAGCTGCTTAAGAACACGTATTTGAAGAAGTTAATATCCCAAATGAAGTACATATCTACTATACATAATTTTAAAACGGACATATATGTATACTTGTAATTAACCTCTATCCCTCAATTCATTTTTACGGTAAAACGCTATTGAGGTATATATCACGCCAATGAATCTAGCGACTTTGAATTATATAAAGTAAGTGCATTTACTACCTAAGTACTTAAATTAAATCAATAACATAAAATGCTCTCGTTCTGGCAAACATACATGAGATCGAGAACATCCGATAAGATATAGCTAATGCGGTATTTTCATCGTGGTTGGAGTATAATGGAATACGGTGGAAGAACTCTTGTCCTTTCCTTTAATGCAGCGGGCCCGTCATGTTACTTGATGGTGCGTCCCTATCTGATTTGTCTACTGTTCACTTTAGGATTAGGATCGTACTTTCAATGATATACATGTATGTATAATACCTGGATTCGCTACGTTGTTCCCGTTAATGCGCTAGTAATGTAGCAAGAATACGGTATTACTACGATATTTTTTTTTTAATGCCGTATTATTTACTAAATCCCATAGTTATATAGTACTCATATAAAGGTGATGAATTGACCGGTACGCTATTCAGATTTTTGAAAAATCTAGTGTCATAAGCGGCGTTTTAATGCAGCATTATAAAGGCACATATTTCTAGAAGTGAATAGTACCCCTACTGACTACAATCAACACTTATTCATAGTGTACTACTCGGTTGGCTTTGCTTTTTCTCTTTTATTTCAGCCCCACCCCTCACATAAGATCGTGTAGTTAGCTGCCAAGTTTTGCCAACCCGTAGCCCTACTTCTCAGCTGAATTTCATCTGACCCATCTATTCTTTCACTATGTTTCGCCCTAGGACGTAAGCTTTTCAACTTGCCTCTCTAGCAAATTTTAATTGCGGGGAGATTCTAGACTACAAAATCAGGTACTCTCCATATCTAAACCTCTCTAGTTTTGAACTACCACTCTTTAATTCAAAACCGGTCAAAATCTAGATTGGTGCTTATTCTCCCAGAAACCAGAACCAATCACCTCGACGATCATAGATTCAACCGAAATGTTCTTTACCCACAAGTACCAGCGTGCTCAAGATCTTCAATCCCAACTCCCACCTATCACACTAACACGGATATCCCCACAAGAGCGGAGAAAAAAGATAATAATAGTGTTCGCGGTGGTAGTCTGCTTTGCGACATTATTCATCGTCTCTGGCGTGATCCTTCTGACCCAAGGCCAAAGCTTCAGCAGAGATCTCTGCCCTGGGTCTGGGACGCCTGTGAACTACAATGCAGGACAGCAGACAGCTCGTGGTAGACACTATTCCCCACTAGGAAAGGGGATCACCATCGACCTCTCATTTGGAAGCCTGGATTTCACAGTGGCCAAGTCGATTGACATCGCCTGGGACATCATTGTTGGGCGCGGGGGGCAGTTGTTGCTTCTCTGGATTGCGCACAAAGTATATGTTGCTACCCTCGACCATGTTACCGAAACCTCCGCTGTCGGGTACGATTTCTATCTTGCACTTGCATTCGATATAGGTCCCTGGGCCATGGTTCTAGCCATTAGGAACCAGATCCTGGCCACAAGGAAACATGTGATCAAGGTCTTATTCATTCTATACTCGGTGGCATATATCGCCATGTTTCCAACACTGATGTCAGCCATGACCGGCTACACCAACTACACATCTCCCTACATCGTCTTTGAGGACCAGTCCATGATCCCCCTGGAGGACTTTATGGGCTCTGCCGAGAGGTACGGCGATACGTTGGTATTGAACGGAACATGGTACCCTCTTGATTACGACATGACCAATTGCCTCGACCACCCCTCTGGTCATTACTCGTACGGGTTCTCGAAGCTTGTGTGGAAGCTTGTTTGTGGCCTGCACCTATACTGGGTGCTCGGCATGTTCTTTCTCTGGCTGGACGCATGTCTCCACTCCCAGCTGTACCAAGCCGGCCACCGGATCGGCAAGATCAGAGCCATCCTCGACGTTGCTGAGTCTCTCAAGGAAGACCTAGGCCCGGATACATGTGCATACACTGGGGCTCAGTTGAAGAAGGAGCTCCAGAAACGGAACCCCAGACTCACGTACTACCAGACACGCAAAGGAATCCCACTACAGATTGGACTATCTTCGCAGTCGAGGGGCGGGCCTATCGATCTCGATGCCGCCAGGGGTTGTTTGTTTGGGAAACAGCCGGAGATCATGAAACATGCTATTTGGGATAGAGATACGGCATCGGAGTTTGGAGGAAGTCCGGCACTCACGAGGGATGCGCAGTTTGGGAGAATGGGCGGTTCGGATTTTGGGAGTCCTGCGTTGACTAGGGATGCGGAGTTTGGAAGATTAGATAATTTTGAAACTGTTGATACCGGCGACGAGGATCCCCGTGAGGGTGACCTTTCGTATAGTAGACAATAGTTGCAGGGATGATAGAGGGTCCGTTTCTTCTTCCTTCTTTTTCCTTGGTATGTTCTATCATTTCCCTTCCATTGTTGGATGGTGGACAAAAACAGTGACGAGCTAGGCGGGCAGTAAGAAAAGAAACTTAATGTTATTTCATTTGTTGGTGTACCATTATAGGGGTTGTGTCAGGCTAGTATTGGGCGTTGAAGGTGTTTAAATTGTAATTGTATCGGGGGACAGCTTCTTTAGGCTTTACTATGACACATTTGTTTCTTTCACCCTCTCTTTTTTATTGGGAAAAGGTCTAAATGACACAGTTTTCTCTACATTAACGTGCTCTGTAATAACACATGACGGGTACATGTATTATACTTTTATGGGTGGCTAAGAAAGGTTAGGGTTTCTGCTTCACCTTAGCATGTGCACACTGCTAATGCTAACTAGTACTACTACCCCAGCACAGAATCAACCATGGGCAAGCGCTCTAGTGGGTAGACACGATAAGTGTGGGGGAGGTCCAATTAAGGTTCAAGCCAGGGGTGGGGATAGTTTCGAACACTTATATCCATAAGTCGACGTACTCTATCTTTTGTTTTGTTTTTGTAGTGAAATAGATTAGGAAGCTGTTTGAATTTTTGATTTCTCTGGCTGGGCGCGGAATGGGTGAGTGAGTGAGGTCGAATATACTCCCCAATTTTTGATCATAGCGAACTGCGGCATTTTGTATCATGTGTTATTGCAGAGCACGTATAGGGAAAGCTGTGTCATTTTAAACCTTTCCTACTTTTTTTTCATCCCACATGGTACTTCCAGATTCTGATTTTCCTTCTATTCTTTGTTCGGATTGAATTGTTCCGGAAGGTCAATGAACATGAAATACTCTGACGTTAGGGACATGAAGGTCCGAGACCCCGAGACCTATTCCTTGCAGATACAAAAAAGAATTGTTAGTTGAACCCCCGTGACAGAATTTTTAGTCAGAGAATTGAACTCAACACCGCACGCTCCCCTTCATAGATTTCGACCAGCGAACTGGAAAAGCTATATAGCAAAGACAAAGGAAAAACGCTCGATCCCCATCATGCCTCCACGATCATAGAAGATATTGGTAGCAAGCTGTTTATGTACTCATATCATCTTGAAGCCTAAGGGCCCGTTCGGACAACCCAATAATCTAGATTATTGGCGATAATCTGACGGATTATCGACTTTTGGATTATCACAATAATCTATGCTGTTCGTGCAATTGAATAATCCAACATTCGGAACTCCTGATTATCCCAATAATCCGCTAAGGAAACAATCACTTTCGGAGGTAATTATTCTTACACAACACAGATATCCTGAGAGCTAACGTTATCCGGACATGTAGATTATCCACTTATTATGAGTATTATGATTATCACTCCCGCTACCTGATAATCCAGTCTGTCCAATAACCCGAAGAAATAATCTAAGGTTGTCCGAACGGGCCCTAAGTCTGTAACAAAATCAAAGCTGCGGGTGGAGCTTTCACCATTCCAGTAGCTTTCAAAATCAGTAGAAATAACTACATGTAGCTAGCTAGCTACATGTAAGTAAGTATATATGTAAGTCCAGTTGTGTGTACATGTAGGTTTATTTAGCTGGCGCTAAGAGTCCTAATGTTTCGCACAGTAGTAGTGGAACCACGATCCTCGTTTCGTCGATTGATTATTAGCCTAGCTAGCTAGCTAGACCACTACTCTAGCTAGCTCACCAGGCCTAGGACTGACCGGGAAACTTCCATTACGATATCAGAACTGCTGTTATTTACATTTAGTAATCCAGCATACATTGCCAATTGGAATAAGTGGATCTCGATAGATTCCACAATGTCTGTGTCTACATGTAGAGTTGTAGAGTAGGCACTCGAGTAGAGTACTCGTGAGGACATACGGATACTCGAGCTAGCTGCATCCCTGCCAGCTTTTATTGTGCTAGCCAGCCAGCTTGCTGTCACGAATCAAAGCTAACTACAAGCCATGCCGTGCCAAGGCTGAGAAGCCCAAACGGGAACGATTACTTGAAGGATAGTCGGATGCGGCAGGGTCCACCCTACCCTCGCTCAATTCTAAATAAACCTTTGTGTCAGCTCTGTTTTGTTTCTGTCCCTTACAGTAGCTACTCTACTAGCTATACACCGCGATGAATGGGCCGGGTCATAAAAATCAGCCTGGCCAACGGAGGAATCATATTTTTCGCAAGTGCCGTCTGTCTGTTACTAATTGCTACGCATCTGTGAAGTAAATGACCTCTACATCCGGCGGAAGGGTGCTCCTCGACCCTGCCCAGCATGCAGAATAGTAAGTTGTAGCCCCAGGTGGCCAGCTAGCTATGTGTGGATGATATTTGAATCTCATCGTGAGGTGAGCCACGACCCGGATCCGTGGAAGTGGATTCGCTGTTTCTCCACGATGCTTTAAGGTGCGTCTCCCCTGTTGATCCTGGCTTGACATGACTGTGCCTACTCTAGAGTCTAGAGCCCTAGCACTCTAGAGCACAATTGTCTCCTCTTTCTTCCCGCCCTCCGTCTGTAGAGTTGAGTGGGTACATAATGACCAATGCCAACAACATGCTGTGAGCGAATAACCCCCCAATTCGCCTGTTCCCATTTCCCCTCCATGGATACATCCGCATCCATTCCCCCATCCATCCACGCACGCACGCACGCACGCATCCATCCATCCATCATGATCACCTCGGAAGTTCAGTATCGACGAACTGCAAGGACCCATCTGTAGCACTTCCTAAAAGCCGACGAGTGCCGAAGTTCTTTACGTATAGAGACGTAATACTAACACCGACCTACATGCGTACATATTTTGTGGTTTCTTCCTCGAGGTCTCTCTCCCGGTACCTACCAATCTAGGCAAGTTGTTAGAGAATATCCACTCCAGCAAGAATGGGGAGCTAGGGGAAAGAAAAGAAAAAAGTAGAATCCCAGTTCATCGATTTCGTAAGAAAAACCAGGCGGCGATATTATCCCCTCCCCCGGACAGCTGTGCCCGTGCACAGGCCAGCCAGCCAGCCAGTATTTCTTCCTGCACCCCGGAATTTTTGACCCTGCCGTAGCCGGGCCACCGAATGGCAGTGATGGATCCGGGTGGGTGTGTCGAATACCAGGTACGAGTGGGAGGAAGGAACCGAAGGATAGCATGTTTTCAGTCAGGCAGTTATCGTGACGCATTGTGATTGTGATGATTAGTATGGAGAGGACCTTGGTGGGGAGTATGTAGTTAGTTGAGGGAAAGAGATGTAGACGTGTACAATTGATTGATTGCGTGGATGGATGGATTAAATTAGGAGGAGTATGACTTTGAAATATCCGCTCGAATTGCGCTCTAGAGTACGTAAATATTCCCCACGGCGTCAAATAAGTATCACCTTCATCCGCTGTGACTGAGCATCAATAACAGGACAGAGCGTGCATGAGGGACTATGGATATCTGTAACAGCGTATAAACACTCTCTTAAACTTGACTGCGGATCAATCCAACCAGCGCACATAAACAATGCCTACGTACCAAAGAGCACAATCTGGATCATTGGTTTCTCTTTCAAACACATACAGCAAGCTGTGTCCGTTAATCGATACATGCAGCACAGCACAACTCCCCGAAAGCTATAGGAAAAGCAAAACAAAAATCCACCAGTCCATTAAGCTACCGTAAGCTTAACCCCGCAGAATACAACCAGAAGGGAAGGAAAGAAAGAAAAAAAGGAAAAATCAACAACACTCACTCACACAAATCAAGCTAAGGACAAAAAGTTATTCGATGCTTCACGATAAATAATCTATAAACAGTCGCCTGGTTATAATATAAAAGAACCCAACTTTCTAAGAAAGAAGAGTAGGAATCGAGAAAAGAAGAAAATAGGAAGCTTAAGACAGACAGACACTGCCGAATTCGAACGCACATCCCTGGATGATGTGATCATCTTCCCCTTACCCAAAAAAAATCCAAGCTTTTACCCGAAAGAAAAAACAAATCTGCTCATGGTAAAGATCGGAAGAAAGAAAAAGTAAACAGGAAAAAGAAAAAAGAACCATCTGAGGAAAATTTCGCCATACACCATCCCTTTCACCAATCCAACGCTCCTGCGAGCCTCACATGAGTGTTTGCGCGTCTGAGGCCATTCCCTCGTCAAGTGTCATCATCCACCCATGCTACCAAGAAGCTCTGCCACTAAACCCAAAATGCTCATACCATGCCAAAATAAGAGCACAGTTGACCATCTCCGCGGAAAGGCTCGCGAGATGTTAAGGACACCAGTCTCCGCTCTTTCTTCTCTTCCCTCCTCTCTTGTTTCTCGTTTCACTTTCTTTTTTGATTTTTTAGTTTCTACACACCAGTATAGGCCTAACCGAGGATTGCACCGGAAAAGCCACCCATCTTAGTTACCCACGGAGTGTTGCTCCTAAACAGCGGGGTAGGAAGAACTTAATCATCCCCGTCTCTTCGACTATGCCACCCCGCCGTGGTCGCCAGGAAATCCAGCTCCCCACCTCCACCTCCGACAGCTGATACAACATTATTTCTTGTCATCATGTTATTATGGGGGATCATAAAGAAGTCCATTGCAGAGGAAGTGGTGGATGTGGGCGTGGAAGCGTTGGTTGCCAACGGATCATTGTGCGGGAAAGGATTATCAGTGTGGTGGAATGGAAACCCGTGGAACGCCTTCATGCTCGGTGATTGACTGTTTGTTTGGTCGCGAGTACGCCTGGTTGACGTGCTAGATCCATCCGTCTCTGCGCCCTCATCGTCCATCTCGTCTCCACTGTCCTCGTCGCCAGTTCCCGGGGGGGTATGCCCACGTTCATGAGGTATAACGTTGGAACGCCATTGTTGAGACATGATGATGGATGGATGCTGTTGGATTTCACCTCCAGACATTCCAACACCCATTCCCAAACCGAATCCCTCTCCAGCTCCTACAGTGGATGTGTATCCAGGTGCCACGCTTCCTAGCCCCTTCTTCTTGAACTGCTCTTGTTGGGAGTGCCCGGCGGAGGCATCTAGCACACCAACAGCATATTCCATGAATTCTGCGCCTCGTGATGAAACGCGAAGCGTCCACCTATACTCACTGAGCCGTGCTTTATAGAACTCGGCCTCCTGTGCACTCGGGGAAGTCGCCCAAAGCAACGATCCGAACGTCCCGATCAGTGCAAAGTTAACCTTTGAAGCAAAATACCAGAACGATTGAAGATGTTCGGGTTTGAGACGGTTGACAAAGTCCATGGCGGAGATGAGACGAGTTTTGGCTGCAGAACGGCAAATGTGCAACAGGTATGGGTCGACATTGGTTGGTGGGGTAAGGGAGCGGAGAATTTGACGGTGGAGGGTTATTTCTGTCGCAAAGTACGCAAGATGGAGATAGCCTACAGATTCGTCAGAAACTCGTTTGAAGGAAAGGTATACGTTATTTCACGGCATTGCGAGAACCCCTCCAGGGGTGATGTACATAAGGAAAAGTCGCCCCGGTCCTACAAACTCTAAGTCACGGAAATAAAACAGAGAAACTGATTCTTCATGGCAAAGGTGGCCTTTTGCGTATCGTTTTTCTTTTCGGTTCGGCGTCAAGAGGGAGGTGGGGAGGCTGTGACACCAGGATACAGGCACCCAGTCCTATTCCTCAGTTTCCAGTTACGCTCTCTTGCAGCCAGTTTCTCTGTTTAATTCCATGACCTGGAGTTCTGCAATGTGTTGAGAAGTACGTTTCCGCATCGCCGATTGGACCTTCTCCAGATTACTCATCTACATGAGGAAATCACCCCACACTCAATGCTAGCTTATCCCCGCAATGCCGCGAAATTCGGTATCAAACATGCCTAACAAAAATCCAAGCACTGGGTTCTAACCGTTAGAAGATAATTTTCTCAACCTTGTTGAATCCATCCTAAGACAATCCGGCAGTTTCGTGAACCACTCCTTCAACCGTATCTGAATCGGTTTCGCCCTCTCCAGAACTCTGTTCGTACCCCCGCGTCCACCCAGTCCACTCTGAGCTTCAATCGTGAAAAATGTCTCCAAAACATCTGCCATTATTCCACTTAGCACAATCATCTGTTCGAATAGCATCCGACCTTTCTCCACCTCCGATGATCCCCCTTCGTCGTCAGATTCGTCCTCTGCCCGTTCCGGAAAGTCGTCCGAACTGACGGGGGGTACTGCCCAATTCGCTTTCGTGATATGGGAGGGCCGGCCATGGGTTAGCGCGCCCCATTTGTCTTGCATGAAAAGTCCCCATGCTAGACGCTTTCGGAGTCCGCGCTCCCAACTAGGGATCTTCCACGAGGTGCAATCTAGATGCAAGCCTAGGTCTTGCCCAACTGCCACCAGCTGCGCCGTTAGTGCCCAACTTCCACTTTTGAGATCTGAGTGCTGCTGGAGAAGCAGAAGGCCGGCTTGGACGGTAGATAATTTAGGCCGGTGCATGACGTCAGAGATTGTCTTGCTAGCGAGCTTCTCGAGTGCCTGAGCATCAGGCTTCTTCAGTGCAGAGAGGTCCCTGTCGTATGACCACCAGTTGAGGGCAAGGATGTAAACTGCGGCTAATAACGGCGGTGAGAACTCTCGGTATGATCGGGAATACTTTTCAAGGAATACCCTCTTGTGCAGAATCGGAAATGAGGGGTGCACGATTCTGAAATACAATTTTATGAGCGATAGCCCATGTGGTGCAACGATGCGTTCAATAGCATCCAGGTCCTCAAATGTCTCCACGTGATTCTGGGTCGAGTGGTCAGGAAACACAAGGAATGTGGTTTCTTCGGATACCCGGCGGAAAGATCCCCCCATGGAGGAGAGTGAATACTCGTCCTTGCTGTCGAATGGGCACAAGTCTATCAAGCAAGACTCATATTCGCTCGTGGGGCCTATCAACTGAGTGTGCCGGTTACTCTGGAGACCCAAAGTCTCTTTGAGGAGCGATTGTCCACGTTGGTTGGAGTGGTCATCTACCGAAACATTGCCGCGAGTTTCTTGCGGTGAATCTGGCTCGGTAGACCTGCTTCTAGGGAATGATTCCCAGAGATGAGCTTTGCACCAGAAAATTGGAGAGGGACTAAACCAAAACGAAAAAGAAACATGGGATCTATAATCAAACAAGGGATTCTGAACGATGTATTCCTTTCATTGCTCTTTCCGCGTTCTTATAAAATCTTCCAGTTACAAATAACAAGACAACATACCGCTTCTTATTCACAGATGGCTCTTCCGAGCCTTGAACACTGGAAGATGCCAATCGTCGCTTCCGTGGCTGTGGCGACTGCACGAAGGTACATTCCTGACTATGGAACTGGCAAAGTACACATATCTCTGCGCCCTCGTTCATGACACACCTGCTCTTTCGCCTGCGGCAAGCATCGCAAGGCCGGTCTTTTCGACCCCGACTCGTCCCATTCTCTCCATTGACACTGGATCCAGTGGACTTTCCTGCATTACCGGTTGATTTCTGGGGAGGATTCTGAGCTTGAGAGGCAGCGGATGTCGAGGATGATCCGTTTGTGGATATCGTCGCGTTCGCTTGGGGAACAGCGCTAGAGGAAGAAGTGCCGGAGGTGTTATTGGTGACTGTACTGGGGGCAGCATTAGTAGTAGTTGTTGCTCCAGCAGTTGTAGCGACTGCTGTCGCTCCACTACTACTAATGCTATTACCGCTACTCCCATTTTCGCCCGACTTGTTCAGACTCATGGCCTGTTCTTTTTGCCTTTGGTGGAGGATAACCTATGGAATTGTCTAATTCCGGAATTATTGTTTTCTTGTTTGCTTTCCTTTCTTTTTTTAAACCTGTAATTTCTCTGTGTCCGAGGAGGTGCTATCGGTAGCTAGAAGATGAATAAAAGCACATACAACCCCCGTCCAAATCCAAGAGCCAAAACTTTGTGTGGGACCTTTTATTGCACTGATTGAACGTGAAACGCGCGGGCCGGAAGGATGAAGATGATGGTATCGTGATAACGGCAAACGAGATATGTCAAGAGAGGACAGCACACGCGCTCAAAGACCAAAGAAATCAAGGCAAACAGAATAGCAGTAGTATCAGTAGTAGCAGGCAGTAGTGATAGATAGTAGTAGATAGGTAGTAGTAGTAGCAGTAGTAAGTTATGGAGGGGCGAGAGTGGGGGGGGGGGGGGGGGGTGAGGGTGCGCAAAAGTTGGGAAAAGAAAGATGGAGGAAGGGGAAAAAGATTGGTCGTGTGTTGGGCTTGTAGTCTGTCCTGAGCTTATCGCAGTTGAATGAAACCAGGCAATTGGTAGATTAGATTACGGTAGGGGAATTATGTATGTAGAGCTCTCCGGCTTCCAGGATCCCAGGATTACGGGTCTCTCGGGAGAGGTGAATAGCGAGATCCTAAATGGGGCAAGGGAGAGAGTAAACCGCCCAAAAGGGTGCGATGAGGAAGGCCTACAGATAAGTCTTTCCCTGCCGATGAGGCTAGGGCTGTTGTATGTATGTATGTATGTGTATGGCTGTGTATTGGTTTGATGGGAACGGGTCTGGATACTGAGATAGAGAGGATTCAGGATACAGAAAACACTCAAAAGACAATACAGCTGTGAGTATAAAGTGTTCACGGCTTCCCGAGTGTTTACAAATGGGAAGTTCTATAAAGAGGGGCTTACCTATGTGATTGTGATTATGGAAATGTCCGATTGAGATAAGTCTACACCCAAGTAATCTGTAATACAGTTGTATGGATTGGAGGTAGCGATATTGAGGCTGATTACAGTGAGACGAAGGATATGGTATGGTATGGTATGGTATGGGTATGGTATGGTATGGTATGGTATGGTAGTGGTACAATACGGCTTGTTTCTGTATTACTGAGGTACGAAAGAAGGGGGGTTAGTTTGTAACGTCCGTATTTGGCCGTGATTCACGAGATCAGATGTTGTCAGTGAATGAACAACGACGACGTGACCATGAACTTTGAACCCGAGAACAGAGGGTGCCCCGATTACTACCAAATGACGAAGAGGAGGGGAAGAGAAGAAACCGGGGAAGAGAGAGAGCAACCCCCAAAAGAATAATCACCTTGATAAACAACGTAACGTGTACTTTCCAGGATGGCAAGCAAGCACGCAGATAGACAGCAGGCAGAAGACCGAAAAGCGCAAAGGGTCCAACGAGCAATAGCATAGATGAATTGTAATTCAGACCTAGGAACAGGAGAAAGCGAAACCCACCCCACACCCACGCACGTTGCTGTTTCCTTACTGAACGCCTTGACCCCCCACACAAGGGCGATCTCAATGGTCCGTGGATTAAAGTAAAGAAGGAAGGAAAGAAGTGAGAAAAAGAAAATAAACGAAAAAAAAAGTGAATCAAGAGAACGTGGGGTACGTATTGAAAGAACAAAATAAAAATAGGTAGGTGAGTGTAATTCTTCACATCACCCAAAGGTGGCTGGCAAGTGAAGTGCACAACACTCAGCAGGTATGGTTATCTCGCATTTTCGCGCTGGTGTTTGTTGATAGCGGTTATTTTTCGGGTGTGACAGAGATAAGGGACGGACCAGAAATGGGCTAGTTGGGATCCGAGACATCGCGAGGGTTCAAGTTATCTGTCTATGGGAAAAATTACATAAAGGCGTAGACAAGCCTCTGTCATCTCTGGGTGAGGAATATGGGGACGGGGGTGTGCGGAAGAGGTATTCGCAGCGGAATTACTTTTTGACGATGGGGCGATCGAATCTCCCGGGTTTTGGCTGGGCAAAACAAAGTACTCTACATTCTTTATGTACGTGCATACCGTTACTTAGAGTGGGTTCCTTTTACAGAGTGGGGATAAATATTTAGGCAGGAGAACCTATCATAATGGACGTATTTATGATACCTGCATATAACAGGGAGGGTGAGTGGAATTGGGGTAAGGAATCGACTGGAGGAGGAGGAGAAGGGCGTGGAGGAGGAGGAGGAGCTCGAGGAGAAGAGAAGAGCAGATGCCAGAAGTTGTTTTTTCCCGGTAACTGGCCGGGGTGTTCCCCGTTCTTTTTCGTCTTGGTAAAGATTGTACTCTAGTAGTGGATCAGTGGTACTGACTTCTTGGGGAGTAGGGAAGATTAGGAACGAAGCTCGCTCTAACTGAAGGATAAAAAAATAAAAAAAAAGGTTGTGCGACAGTAGAAATAGAGTCTTTCAGTACACCCAGTTACACCCCAGTTACACCTATATGGCCATACCATATCTTCTCTTTCTGAGTACGTCCCGCGCTCTAGGTATGCATGTACGTCACCGCGCAGTTATCATCGTTTAACCTGCGCATGGCGCGACTGCATCGGTATTCCCCACAATAAATTCAATTGAGAGAATTGAGAGAGACGATACCAGTGAGGTACTCCCGAGTCTATAGATAAACAAGAAATAAATAGAAGAAGCATTTAATGTACTTATTGCTTGAATTTTCATGAATATTCCTCCTACCAGATTGTGCTTCTCCCCTCTTCTTGGACACCTTCAACCTATTTCTCTTACCAATCTCGATACATATTACCCCATGTCCAGTTCTATTCTGTATCTACAAATCTTTGGACGAATATTACTGGTTGTATCACATGCATAACCAGTGGTGTTGATTCAAATGACAAGCGTGATGAAGACTGTCTGCCTGCAGGAGTGCCCGTCACAAACCATTGCTTACTTGCATCCCCATCAAGCAACTCCATTCATCAAAGGATAGATCTAATAAGCATTTCCCTATAGAGCTATAAGTAAAGGCGTCCTCACCTATAAATAAAACAAAAAATTATTAAATATCAGCGCCCAAGAGGACAAGAAGGTATCGAGAGGCCTAAGGGAGTGATAGATATCCCAATGCCAAAATACTTCTGATCTTGGATCAACTGCTCGCTCTCATCAACGGCGATCTCTACCGCTTTCCCAAGGGGCAGATCCTTGTTCAGCCTCGCTCTTGCCCGATAGTAACACGGGGATGTCGACAGGCTTTCCAGCAGTGATGGGTGCATAGAAGAACTACTTTTTGGCTCAAACAGTTGAAATTCTTGCCAAATCTCATGTCATGGTATTCAATATGATACTCGATCATCTGATACCTACCGTATTGTAGGTGTGTAAATCGAAGGAGTCGGCCCGACCCGACTCTCTTTTCGCAGCAAATGGACGTATGTAAGTCAGAAAATATCATGGATCGACAGCCCAGGAAATCATCAAAGCACTTATGGCTCGAGAAGCTATGGTGGGTAGGTGAGTAAACTTCGGCGTTTGCAGCCAATCAATCTATAGAAATTGGGAGATCTACTCCCATAATGGTACTAGCGCCTAGCCCAACGGTGGAATTTTCTCTAATTCCCATACAAAAAAAGTTCCTCTGAAGTTGACACACCCAACCCCTATGCCTTCTCGCGCCATACAAGATTGAAAGATAGCCAAAAGTAAAAAAAAAAACGACGCACGTTCCATGCATCCCCCCACATTTAAGGTTGGTTTGATGCTCTTGGCGAAGCTTAGTAATGTGCAAAGAAGGGGAAAACCTGCCAAGAAATTATCGACTGTACCTGTAGCCTTGTCGACATATATATATATCGTAGCTTTTATTGACGTTCCAGAGTGTTTACCAGCCGGTACTAACAGTATGAGAGGACTCATTTCGCAGGTTCAGCCAGGAAGGAAATAGGGAAAGCTAGGGTCGTTACTTGTTGTGTTCCATGGTATCTGTCATAAATTTATTTGAAACGGGGGGGAGGATATGCTGTGCGCTCCTCCAAAGTCGTTCCAAGAAACCCTAACCCTGCGCTCAGATGATACCCAACAAAAAAGACTGGCAGAAGCAACACGAGCACCTACATAGAGTATGATGTTGATAAAATACTACAATATAATCAGGGGCGGAAATACTAACAACTATTCCCATGCTATAACCGTTAACGATTTACCCGCAACGTGTCCGATTCAAATGACTTTGAAAGATGGCCGAGTCGTCTATTAATAACGAACAAATCCCACACTGTTAGCTAAAAAAAATAGGATTTAGTCAATACATATCCAGAAAATTTATAACTACTAAACGAGGGTGGGGGTGTATTCCAGCGGCCCAATAGCAGCCAATATAAATCTTCTCCTCGTGAAGAAGCCATCAGCCTTTCCGGCTATTGCCGGCCTGTAACATTCGCGGACTCCGCTCTGTATCGGTGCATAGACTCACAGTGTCAGTGCGCTGAGATTATGTTTCCAGAGAATTGGCAAGATCTCTGGCGAAATTCCTACGGTTGAGTTGTTTGGTGAAGGCTGAATGATGAACTCTAGAGGCAGATTCAATATCTTTGACTTGGTTAGATAACTACATCGAAACAACTCAACATGGAGTGTGTAGAGCCCGCACTTGTTTTAAGAACATATCTCGTCGCGACTTTCGCTTTCCATCCGCTTCTATTCTCTTCTCCCAGCACCTCATTCCTTCCATTGTTTGGCGAATTACCATACCTATAAATGAATAAGCCCAAGGAAACATTGTAGGCGATTTCTGGAAGAGAACAATCGCCTTAATTCTACCCTTTCAATCAATGAAAATTGCGGAGGATCTGTGTCCAGAGACGAAGATCCTTGATAAGTTTTCACTCAATCGATATTCCCCATATTATAAAGGCCAGGCCGTCGTTTTCCACGAAGTATGTTTTGCAAATATCGTAACTCGCTTGCGGGAGGCTTGGGGGGGCTTGAAGGAGATAGAGGTTTATTTAAATGGAGGTCTAATAAATCTTGTGTCGAAAACAGCCTGCCCGCTCACACAGGGATGATGGCTTTTATCGTCAGTAGATGATATATATATGGTGACGTACCGGTGTGGATTTCGAGGAAACCTATCATTACCCGACAAGCCCAAATAATTCCAAGGAAACTTGCATAGGGTCACGTCATGTTCTCATGATCTAGTTTGCATTCCATCAGCAAACTCCAATTATATAAGGATAATTTCCCGTACTTGAGTGTTTTGGCTATCCTCACCCGCCAAGCCAAGCTCTTGATTCGTCAGGGATAAAATCGATCAATCGCCTGAGAGATACTGTATATATGCATCTATCAACAACATAAGCGACACTTCATAGTCACCAGCGGATTGAGCGCACACCTTGAGATTCCCCAACCACCGGAATTAGAAACACATGAACCCATATTCTTTTTTTCTTATCCTTTTGCCCGCTACTACCTTCCAAAGAAGCTCCAAAGCTTCAGATCGCTCTGCCGAGCCATGAAGTAAAAGCTGAACACCAGATTGCCGCATCCACTAGGTTTGTATAAGGCTGCATCTTCTCTTAAGGAAGTTGAAGTCCATGGTAGCACCCCAAGACACAATATCGGTACCTAGCTTAGGATTGACGAAACAATGTTAAAGCTATGATTGTAGTCAATATTTCTCAAACAAAACATATTGAGTGATTCACTCTTTCTAGAGTACTAGCTGGTGTTCCGCACAGGAGCCCTGTGGTGGCTGTAATGTCGAGACATAATAAGACAGCAGACTAACATTGGCCTGAGAAATCATGTAGATTGTGATCTTCACTACGGCCCGATAAAGTTGTTCGGTGTCTACATGTATGGGTACCTACTTACATGTGATGTGGTTAATGTAACTGGAGGATGATGACATCGATGAGGCATTGTGGGGAAGAAGAAGCTTTTCGCTTATGTAGCTTATCGATAACTGTCTAGTCAGTGTAACTTCCTAGGCTGATCAGTCACATCAAGCTCTTGCCCCACCGTCCCCAACCCTCCCCAACAAAAAAAAAATATCTCTACAATGTTTGGCTGTCCTAGGCCTGCATACATAACATCAATCGATTCCTTGGTCTGGGTAACTAACATTTAGACGCTACGTACGAGAGGTCTCTATTCGCTCTCCGACCCGGTCCAGCTATGAAACTCAACCCATACCAGAAACTAACGAAATACCTTATAGCTTAGGTGATCTAGTACATAACGTCACGAAAATCATAATGCTTTCAAAGTAGGCCAATGAAAGTATGAGTTATTACATTGGTTTAAGAACGTTGGGACTGTTCGGAGCGTTTTCGGCTCAAACCCCTCTTTAGCTCAATTGCCGTACGTATATACCGAGCTTCTTCATGTCCTCCAAATTATATCGCTCTAGGTTCTATTTCTGACCAAGAGAGAAGCTCAATGTGTGCGTATATACGCTGTGACTTATTTCAAAATCGCACTTCCTACTAGTCATTATCACCATGTCAAGCATCGCAGACTTCACGGTACCAGCAAAACCAAGTGAATACTCGTTCCCCGCGTCATCGACTGCGCTCATAATGATCGATTTGCACGGAAGTCGGAACCCCCTGTTTTTAGATGATCTCGGTTCTCTTCATCCAGGCATAAAACCCAACATCTCCAAATATACTATTCTTCTCAAAACCTTTCGGGAGCAGAATATTCCTGTTTTCCACATACGAGAGTCCCATAGCCGAGTTATATCAGGAAATACGCCATCAAAGCTCCCCGAGCAGTCAGAGATCCAGAACCCGGAGCAGCATGAAAATGTCAGAGAGAATACACTCGAGGGTGGGCAAGCGTTAAGTGGAAAGAGAAATGAGTATCACCTGATCGATAAATGTGCGCTAAAACCGTGGGAAATGGTTTTGGATATGCCTGGTAAGGAGGCATTGTGGAGTGCAGCACTGCATGAACAGTTGATTATATGGGGGATTACCCATCTCATAATTGGGGGTATTACCACGCAAGGTTGTGCTGTGGTCACTTCCAGAGAAGTTAATGATCGAGGGTTTGAGTGCTGTGAGTTGGGATCTCCGATTATTTTGCATGAAAAGGTTTTATTTGCAAAGGATATATTCTAAAAGAACGGCTTACTTCTTTTTAGGTGTTATAGTTGATTCCATAGCGGATTACAACGAGGCACCTCGAACTTCCTCCTTAGAACATTGGTCTCGGGGACTGGTTGGCTCTGTTGCTAATCTCGAAGGTTTCGTTTCACAAGCCCATGTGCCTGTCCCGGTCAATAAGCATGTTTCTACAACTAGTGGTTGGAGTGGCTCCTTGGACTTGGTCTCACTGCGCCAAGCTTATAAATCTGGTGTTTCCCCTGTCACGGTGATAATAGATGTGTATAAAAGGATCGAAACACATCTCTCGAAAACATCCTCCACATTCATTGCAACCGTACCCCAAGCCGCCACTATCTCTACCGCACAAGATCTCCTCAACAAATACCCCGATCATGCATCTCGACCGCCTCTGTTTGGCGTTCCATTTTCTCTGAAGGATAACATCGATGTTGCGGGAATGGCCACAACTATAGGCTGTCCCCCGCTCGCCCATATACCCAGAATTTCTGCAAAGATATACACAAAGTTAATCTCTCTTGGAGCAATATTCATCGGGAAAACGAATATGGATCAACTCGCCACCGGAATGACAGGATGCCGCTCTCCATACGGCATTCCCGCTTCCGTTTTCAATCCACTATACATCGCCGGTGGATCATCCTCTGGCGCCGCAGTTTCGGTCGGTGAAGAACTGGTCTCTTTCGCTATTGGAACCGATACTGCGGGCTCTGGCCGCGTGCCCGCGGGCTTCAACGGCGTCGTTGGATGGAAGCCGACGAAAGGGACCGTCTCGTTATCTGGGGTTTCCAAAGCATGCGAGTCCCTGGACTGTATAGCGTTTATGACCGCCCGACGTGGTGGTGTCAGTGATGCCAGGGAAATATGGAGATACGTCCGGGGATATGACCCGGAGGACGTTTACTCTAAGCCCCCGAATACTTGTTTGCCACTGAGGTATCTTAGCGCGACCAGACCATCTGCGAGAAAGTTTCAGTTTGCAATACCGCCACAAAGCGTTATTGCCAAGTGTGCACCGGTCTTCTGTCAATTATTTTATGAATCTGTCGCAAAACTACAGGCAGCGGGGGGTGAGCTCATGGAGGTTGACTGGACGCCATTTGAGGAGGCGGGAAGGTTGCTGTATGAGGGTACATTGGTGAACGAAAGGCTCGCTGCGATGCCCTTCTCGGGAAAGGATTGGTACGAAACGAATAAGGACAACCTTCATCCAGTTACTAGAGAAGTTTTCGGGGGGGTGTTGAAGAGGGTAAATACCACAGAAGACGTATTTAGGGATTTAAAAAAAATAAAAATGCACGCCTCCTCCCTAAAACCCGATCTTATAGCGTCAGCACACTACTAATATGAGTCTTATAGCCTCACACGGACTGTCCACGACACAATTTTCAACCCTTTCCACGCAACCGGTATCGACATCCTTATAGTGCCGACAACACCTAACCACCCCACCATTGAAGAAGTCCTAAAGGACCCAATCTCGCTCAATTCGGACCTGGGGACTTTTGCGCATTTTGGAAATGTGCTTGATCTTTGCGCGGTTGCTATGCCGGCGGGAACGTACGAGTTGGATGACGGGAGACAGATGCCATTCTCGGTAACCTTGTTGGCGGGGTCGGGAGATGATGCGAGACTGTTGGAGTTGGCTGCTGGCTTTGAAAAGTCGGTTGATGTTGCGGCTGGGGCTTTGGAATGAGAGATGTTTTGTCAAATAGTAATTTGACCCTAGAACTTCTACGTCGTTCTAGCGGAATATCTAGGGTATCGCTGGATATTAGTACCATTTTCCCGGTTACCCAGGCGCGACTCACACCTGTATTCGCGTCCTTCACTTGATCTAGTATACTCCCACAACAGAAAAGGCCAATTAATGAATTAAAATAAAAAAAAAGAAAACCCCGAAAAGGCCCAGAAGTGAGTGATCTCTTGTGATTCAACTTTAACACTAGTACTACATACAATGCACTTACCAGTTAATGTGTGCTTCACTTTGCAGAAACATCAATGTTTGGGGAAGATTAGCGGAATAGGTGTTAAGACACGGTACAAAGGCTACGTAGTTATAACCGGTTAAGCATATGTGTTGCTTCTGAGAAATGAGATCTTATAAAGTTAAGCTGCGGCGACTCAATCCAAGCTTCATCATCATCACTCTCATCTTCCTTCATTCGAGCATTAGGAGCGCTAGAGCCCCCCAGACCTCGCCCAGATAGCGAGACCTCGATCAGCAACAGCCTGAAATAGTGCATCCCTGCGCCTCGGGACGTTATCGAGTGATAGCTCATGACACTGCGTCACAGAAGATCACTCGACGCCGCCCCATATCGTCATACACGTGGTACCGAAGCACCCCACCCACTCCCGCCAATATATTTTCACAGGTTTTCGTATTTTATTGGTTATTTTCTCTCTCCCAGCTCTCTGTCGGAGTGAGGTAGTTTGTAAACAAAACAGATTCACTGTGCACACAAGAATCGAGTAGTAATTTTGCAAAGCTAGATCGATCTAATCCTATTGTACAACCCAGTCCCCCACCAAACCCAGTAACTAACCCAATCAATTACCAGATATATAACCAAGTCTCCACCAACGCAGTACCCACACACTACACACACCCCGTCCCATTCGGCGGCGACCCCCTCTCCCCTCTCACCACCACGGCGCCCGGGTTCGGAAAGTCCACCGGCACGCCCTCCTTCACCGTACACGCATTCGTGCCGATCTGGGCCACGAAGATGCGCGGGTTGTCCACCATGCTCGCGAACCCGCTGCCGCCGCCAGTGATGGTCACGACCGCGCAGTTCATATACATCTCGCGGTTGCCGATCTTGTTGAACCACGTCCAGGCGAAGAGCGCGGCGCCAGAGGGTGCCGAGGGCGGGATGGCGAAGTTGAAGGGCGTGTTCTCGGCGGGGCAGGAACCTGGGAGGGGGTTGTTAGTACGGCAGAGTGGGACGGGGGACGGGAAAGGCGGGATGGGGGTTGGGGGAGGTACCGATCCAGGATTTGATTACGCGGAAGGTCCCCCCCCGTCGTATGACAGCGACACCTGGCAGCTGCCACCACCGTGGACCGCGGCACCTTCAGTCCTACATACCCAACTATCAATACCATAAAAATAAAATAAAAAAACACCCCCCAAATTCACACGAAGAAGCCTTACCTAAAGCTCTGCATACTCCCCGCGGGCCAGGTAGCCACGCTCCTCCCGGCGCCGCGCGCAAAGTCCTTGTGGTACTCTTTGCACGGGAATTGCGCGCCCTTGATAGGGAAGTTGAGGTCGTAGTCGGGCGAGGTTACGTATTGGTTCTTTGCGTAGCCGAGCGACGGCGGGGAGGACATGAGTACGTGGGCGGTGGTGAGGAAGGGGAAGAGGAAGAGGAGGCCTAGGTAGTTCATTTTGGCTGTGGTGGGGGAGTAGATGTAGGATTATGAACGTCAGATTGGTAGACTGGCTGGACTGAAGAAAGAAAGGAAGGAAGGAAGTAGGAAATAAAGGAAGGAGAAAAGAGCCTGGCTGGCTAACGAACTGGTGGCTGGATCAGAGATCTTTGAGAAACAAAGCTCCCAAACAAGTTCTACCACAACACTTATATACTCTACCATTTCCCCAATCAAGCCTGTTCCAGAAGCGCCCCTCTCAAAAACCACACATACCACCCTTCCACCACCTGCTAGTATCTCCAAGAGCAGGGGAAAGAGGGACTCTAGATTTCTACGGAAACAATTAACGGCGGTCCCCTTCTAGATCTACCGGCCATATATCCTGCGCGATGGATGAACACGGTCCACGTACCACATCTCCAACCCAACCCCCTCCACCAACCCCTCTGGGCCTCTTTCAACATTCCATTCGACACCCCCAATGCGGAGAGGCTGGTTCGTGGAAGCAGCTAGTGTCTAACATTCCAACCATCCACCCCCCACCCCCCACCCCTCTCCCCCCTCGTGTGGTAATGACTAAGCTATTGGGAGAACAAAAAACGGGAATATCGATCATTGACAGTGCGGCGCCAAGACAACCAACTGGAAAGAAACCACATCTGTACATGCGATTGAGCAACTGGCAGAAGGTTCTGGGTATAGTAACATCAACTCTGCATAATCTAGGGCGATTGAGGTTATTTATGCGTTGTTGTACTTACACTGGTCGAATTTGATAAGGTGAGGGTTAGGGTTTTTTGTAAATCAATTGAATAAGGATTCCCGCAGGTCAATTGGTTGGGTATCTATCTGAATCTTGATCTATAAACCCATCACAATGCGGAACTTATACTTATGGTCATAGGCCACGGATTCATGATCAATGGAGGCGCGTCTCTTCTACTCTCGGTGCCTGAATATTACCACCGGAGGGTGCATCACCAGGCGGAGCTACATATATATGTATTACGATTCAAGTTACGCCTTATCTATATCCATCTACTACCGGAAAAGCACGAGCTAACGAACTACAAAGTATCTATCTGAAAGGGGAAAGAAAAAACGAAAAAGAAGAAAAACACACCATCACCGGCCTCCCCTACTTCATCTTCCTCTTCATCAATACCGCCAACGGCACATCCTCATCATCCCCCTCCGCCTCCACCTCAACCCCATAATCCGCCAACGACTCCCCCTCTCCATTCCGCCACTCCCACCCCTTCTCCGCAATCCTCGGATACCTCAACTCCTCCTGCCTCGCCCCCGTCTCCCCACGCGCCCTGCGCCGGTCCAAGTCCTCCCTCTGCCGCCGCCGCACCCCCTCCACCCACTCGTCGCCCTCCCCCTCCGCCACCGTCGTCTCCACCGCCTTCTCAAACCCGGCCGCAGAAAGCTTATCCGGGTCCACGGGCGGCCACACCACACTCAGGTCCTCATACCCATTCACCTCCCACTCCAAGCCTCCCTGCATCACCACATCGCCGCTCCCACGGATCGTCTCGCCGACGGAGCGCGTGCGGCTGAGTGGCCAGGCCCACGACAGGATGTTCCCTGTGCCGCCGAAGGCGCTGCAAAGGTTGTCCCAGAAGCCGATGTCGTAGGGGAATTCCTGGCGGGGCACCTTTTTGCGTGCCACGAGCGCGTCGTGGCGGTCTTGCTCCCAGGTCTCGATGGTGGTGTAGCCGTTGGTGACGGACCAGAAGGTGCGTAGGGAGAGGATGGAGAGGGCAAAGGTTGTGAAGATGGTGATGAGGGTGAGGGCTGTGAGGAGGAGGAGCTGTGGGAGCGTGTGTGGGCTTGAGTACTGTGGGGTGTTAGTGGCGCCTAGAGTGGAGGGGGGAATGGGGGGGAGAGGGGGGAATGGGGGGAGAGGGGGGAATGGGGGGGAGAGGGGGGAATGGGGGGGAGAGGGGGGAGGGGGGGGAGGGGGGGGGGGGGGACATACGGCGGGCGTGTTCCGCGCCTCCCAGACGACTAAGCATCGCGAGAAGAGATGCGTCAGTAGATACAGCGATGTAAACGCACTATAAGCCAAAAAGCGCAAGAAATGCGGTAGGTTCCGGTATCCGACACAGTTGTTCGTCCACGGGCAATGATGGTCCATCCTAAGCACACACCTACACCACACACGCACCCCCAATCAGCACCCCACTCCCCACAGAAGACCCAGAGACCAAACCTACACATTACACGTCCGACAATGATGCGCCCTCACAGGCCTATACCCCATACACTTGCGACACCACTTCCCCGTCCCCACCACCAGCCGTCTCTCCTCCGCCCTTCCCCGTCCCTCCTCGGCATCCTCACCGTCGTGTACAGGCGGCGCCCAGTCCTTTGGAGGCGAGCCAGGGTGCGTGGTGATGGAGCGGTAGTAGCTGATCCAGACGCAGGCGACGAGCGTGTTGAAGAAGATGCACTGCGCGCGCGAGAGGTGTGGGGAGAGCAGGAGGAGCTGCGACGCGTAGGCGAGCGTGGCGATGAGGAGGGTGGAGGATGCGACGGCAAGGCGCGAGAAGCGCGGGTCGATCATTTTGGGGGGTTTTGTTGTGGGGTGGTGCGATGAAGGTGGTGGGTGTGGTTTGAGAGTGTAGGAACTGGAGCTCGTGAGGTGTGGTGTGCCAGGGGTGGGCTTGGCGCATGGGGTGTCACTCGGGGAATGATTGGGATGCGTGTTTTTGCGTTGGCAACGGGTTTGGGTGGGACAGGGCGGGGTGGGAGGGGGTGGGTATGGCGCTGCACTATCCCGTGTTGATGGGGGGGGAAATAACTGACCAGCTAAGTTTATGCTTTTAGTCCAAGTATCGGCGAAAGCACACCTATAGACCACACCACGATGTAGCAGAGATGTAGGTGCCAACAGGAACTTACTACTACCTGAACCTGCGTGGCAGTTATCAGGGGCTGTAGGTTGGGTCCATATACGTCTAATACAGAAGTTTAGATGGCCTGGTCATAGAGATGTGTTCTGGCGTCGCTATATAGCACAGATGCACGTCCCTACAGGTACTCAGAGAAAGCCACAACTAGATCATTGACCTTGGAAAAAACATACCACCTCCGGAGACGAAGGGCTCAAATGAACTGGACTCCAAGGATACCCGGATCATCTTCATCCCTGTTGCTAGAATTAAAGGCTTTCAATGCTGTCTCTGTAGCCATAGAACAGTGCGCGCTTCAGGTTCAAACCCTCATAGGTTTTTATAGGTTCCCGGACTCTATTCCAGGGCGCCGTACCGCCGGTTTCAAATACTATCCCATGGAGGCATCAACGGCAAGACAAAGCGCTTAAAGAATGAGGAGAGAATTTCAGTAGTAAATAAGTGGGATGTGGGCTCAAAAACAAACACAGCGATCGACGGTCAGGACACTAACTTAAATTCCTAACGGAGGTTTTGGCCAGTCTCTGGTCTCGACGGTTCTAAACAGAGCAGAACAGAATAAGAATAAGAATAGGACGGGTGACTGGTGGAGTGTTATACTTATGGATATACGATATACAATAGAAGCTAAAGATACTCTAATACTCTGACAACAAAATACATGGATTCTACTACTGGTTTGATTGTGGCCTTAAACTCTCCTCCACCCCAGGAGGCTAGACAAGAGCCATGAATGTGCTTTGACTCGGTGACTTAAATACTTTATTAGTTTTTAAGAATCTCTATGATCACAGTCATCCGGGATTCCTGAGCTGAGAATGTGGGATTCAACTGATTGGTTGGATGTATTCATGCGCACCCAGGGCTCTATTCGGATAGGTGCCGGCCTGTATATCTGTATATTGAGTCGTGATATGACTTACTTAATGTAGTTTTATATAGATCTCGTATCAGGTCACAGTACCGCCAAATGCAGCCAGAGACCATCTAAATCACAACGAGATCAATAGCCGCGGTTCAATAAACCCCAATTCTGCAATTAATTCCGGCCTTTCACGGCGCACTGCCAGCATTCGAATGACTCCACAATATGTATAATCTGTAGAGTCATTCGCATCACTACTAATCACCCGTTTAGAAGCACTCCCACTTCTTACCCAGCATCCCCGTCAGACTGCCAAGACATATGCGACGGGCATCCTTATTACTCACGTCCCGTCGCGTCTCGACACTTTACGCGTCTGCTAGAATTCTCGAGACATTCACAACCTACCTAGCTACACTACCAGCCCAACGTGCAACTATCAACCAATTAATCACGAACTACTCTATCAAAGCCAGCAACAAGCAATTAAAAATGGTCACCGAATTCCAGGAAGCACGTCTACCCCCGCAACTCTACTTCACTAGAACCCCCCAGCTAACAAACCCTAGAAAGTCTACACCCTCCTAAAACAGGTACACCCCCCACCCCCATTACACTTCCGGAGATCTAGACATCCCCACCTAACCACCAACACCACAGATCCCACCCGGGAAAGTAAGCACCTACAAAGCGCTCTCCACCGCGCTGTCCTCCTCCCCGCGGGCTGTCGGCGGTGCTTGCCGTACGTTCATCCCCCCCCCCCCTCTCTCTTCTCTGCGTGATTCTAACGGACGTAGGGAATAATCCATATGCGCCACAAGTGCCGTGTCATCGCATCATTGCCTCCACCGGAGTATATACCGCCTCTCTCCTCCTACCTAGTCTTTGATTATTTGCTGACAGACTGGCGACGGCACGTAGTACATCGGCGGGTTCATGGGCGACTGGGGCCGCGACTCACCGGGCGAGGGGCAGTGCGCGAAGAAGCTGGAGCTGCTGAAGGGGGAGGGGGTGGAGTTTGATGGGAGGGGGATGTTGGTGGATAAGGGGCGGCTGTGGGATGGGTTTATGGTTTAGGGTAGGGTATGGAGGTTGTGTAAGGTAGTGGTGTGGCTGCTGTGGGTTAAGGTTATACACTTTTTTGAAGTCGAGATGGGGGTGGTGTAGAGCGTTAGAAATGGATTGGATGTGTGGATGCTTATAGTGAGTGGGGGAGCTATTGTGTGTCTGCTGCCACCATGCTCACTTCAAGGGCGCGGTCTAACCAATTGACGTTTGAGGTTTCGTATTGGTGCATGTGTCCGTGGTGCTCTAGATTATACAGCTGCATTTAATCTGTATTCCCATAAATGAGTCAGACCTAAGAATTATCATGTCCACGAGCGCTCCGATTTTCCCCCTCATGATATCGATTCCGAAGCTAGACGGGTTTTGTGGTGTGTAGATCCAGAGGTCAATGATAGGCTGGCCAATATATGGACGGCCTATCTGGCTGCGGACCAAGACTTAGTGGACTGGGCTGGTATAGGGCTTTAGTAGTCTGTACTACTGCCCTGTGCTTGGCTGTTTTTGGCCCCGTAGAGATTGAAAATTGAAAATATATATATATATATATATATATATATATGGGCCTCGATCGTCTATCCACCTTCGATTCCGGTATGCACCTAAAGCCGGCAAGGAACTCAGGTCGATCCGACGAAACCCTTATCCAAGTAATTATCGCCTTTCCAAACTGCCCTACTATATCTATGCATAGGAAGGCGTATTAAAAGTTATATATCAAATGCTATATAGAGCCGGAGGTTACGTATACACGTGTGGTTCCAATCAGAAATACATTTGTACTCGAGGCACACAGGTACAACCAGCTTTACGCTAGGGGTCAATGATCAAACCACACTTTATTCACACCCCCCCCCCCACCAACGCTAGTATTACCTCTCCCGCTTCAAGATACAGGAAGACCGAAATAATTTACTCTATGGCCTCCGCGCACACACTTTGCCTCTGATCCGGAGGTGGACACATGGCCCTAGTTAGCATCGTATCCTTCTGGCCCGGACGTACCTGTATGCCGGTGGTGCGGGCTTTCGTGCATCTATTAGCGCTAGCATTTGGGTAGTATATTGAGAAGGGTATGTATGAAAGGGGGATTATGTAGTGGATTGCTACACTGTGATTATAATAGCTTCATTTCCTATCTCTTCAGTTCTCACGTACAAAAATTAATAACTTTTCAATTTAAAGTAGTCAACATCCCGCAGCCGCCATATAACTACTACCTTCGCTAAAGTCTAGGGAACAATAATGGGTAAGGATATATGTAGACACTCTCTCCCCTGTCTTTCTCATTATACCCATTGGCCTAATAAGACATCGCCCCCCCGTAATAACTACAATTTAACCCCACACGCACCACCACCGAGTGACACCCCATGAAGGCAATCCCAGTAGTCTATACAATAATTTTCAAAACTCTACTATACATAAAAGACGTCTTTCCTCCCGACTTCTTCGCTCTATTACTTACTTCTTACCCAAGCACCTCTCCCCACTACTTTCTTCCCGCAGCCCAGTAATCGTTAAAAACAGATAGTATAAAATTGCGGAAAAGAGAAGAAAAAAGAGAGGGTCATAAAAAAAAGGGGGGTTACCAATAAAATACAAAAAAAAAAAGGTATATTGAGTACAAAAAAGATACTTACCGCACTCAAGACAAAACCCCCTTTTTCAGGTATATAGTCATATTAAAAGCATGCCTCCACGGACAACCTAACAGCTAGCCATCGTAAAAAATATTCCTGTCCCGAACAATTCTGTCTAAATGACTACCTCTAATGAGAATGTCCGTGGCCATGTCCCGAATCAGCAGTCTCTTGTCCCACTGGTCCACAGCATTTCACAGTCGCGCACCCATCTCCACAGTCCAACAGGCATGCCGAATCACTTCCTGTTACGCTTCCCGCACGGCTGCCGTCAGCCGTGGCACCATATCCCGTGACTTGCTCGCCACCAGGGCTCATGTCAGCGGCGATGACGTCGCCGCCGACCGGCTTAGTGTACTCTGGCTGGATTGTGGATGAGTGGATACCATAAGCGTGAAGGCAGGTTCTGATTGAGCGTGCGAGTTGCATGTAACGGCCACCCTGGTCAGGGTCGAAGGCGATCTGAATGTGGAGTGAGGCGATCATCTTTACGTCCGAGAGCTGCCAGATGTGGAGTTCATGGACAGACTCAACGCCAGGGATGTCCGCGATGTCTTCCTTGACCTCCTCGAGCGAGATTCCGGTTGGGACGGCTTGGAGTAGAATCTTGGAGGCGGATTTAACAAGCGGCAGGGCGGACGAGAAAATGATTACCGTAATGACGAGGGAGATGGAGGGATCTAGGTAGTTCTTCCATGTGTACTCATCCGGGATGTACATCAGGCAGAGAGCAACAACCATAACACCGACATTTCCGAGGGCATCGCCGAGAACGTGCAGGAAAACACCGCGCATGTTGAGGTTTGCATGGGAATGACCGGAGGTGCCTTCGGGCTTAGGCTTGGTGTGGTTATGGCCGGTGTGGGTGACGGAGTATGCGCGCCTACGAGGAGAGGAGGAGGAATCACCATTTTTAGATACGAGTGGGGTGCTTTCATCACCACCTTCTTCGTCGTCGGAAGTGCCGGAGGTTGCTTCAGTGTCGCTGACAGCGGCGGCGATGACCTCTTGTCGGTTACGGGCGGGGTGGACGTGAATGTGTGTTACCGGCGATGCGAAACGTGCCTGCCTACTACTATTTCTCTTGTGTTTCTGAGTAGACCTGGAGACGGGGTTCGCATCGGACGCGACACGAGCTACAACATTGGCGGGGAGAATTTCTTCGATGTCGCCACTATCATCTTCGGCGGGGTTGTGGATGTGACCGGGTAGACCGTGGGTGTGTTTATGGTGCTCATGGCCATCAATTCCAGCTTCAATATCATGGCTGTGAGAATGGCCGTGGCTATCACCACCTCCATGGGAGTGACCATGGTCATGGAACAGGAATAATCCAAGAATATTTGATGCCAACCCAGCACTCCCGACAGCGAGTACGAGAATGGGCTGACCAACCTCTTGCGGCTCGAAAAATCGCTGGATAGCTTCAAGGAAGATCGATAAACACAGAGCGAGGAGGAAAACGCCATTGACCAAGGCGCCGAGGACTTCCGCACGTTGCCACTATAGGAGCAAAAATGATCAGCCTGAATACCGAGCGCTAACAACAGAAAAATACTGCACCCCTCCAAGCAGTAGTAGAACAACCAGGAACAAACCCCATATGTATAGCTAGAAGTAGACTTCTGTTTTGCAAGCTTGATAGCCCAGAGTGCGACAAGTAATGAAAAAACATCATTCAGCTACATAGGTACTACAGTCAGCCCACTATCAAGAGAGCAACGACCCATGGATCAACCCTACCATATGGAACGAATCCGCCACCAGAGCCAGTGAATGCACGGAATAACCAACGATGATCTCGAGCAGAAAAAACAGTGAATCAATCACTAACAAAGTGATGATCCGCGCAGAGCGTGAGAAACCCATAGTTCTGGGTTAAAGGGAGGGGGGTTCCTCCTGTCTATCGATACGAAAACTTAGGGTGCAGCCGTGAGGAGGCAGTTTTATGTATGCAAGCGGCGACAAAGCAGACAAACACAGCAAAGAAGAAAGAAATACCGGCTAGATGCGCATACAATGGAGTTGAACCGTCGGGATGAAGCAGAGGCGAAGAGTTTGCAGGCTTGAGGTGATGGTGTTGAATATGACGAAATGGCAATAGCAAGTTAGACGTATGCAGGGTTAGGTGTGAGTTAAGGGGTGTGTGGGTTAGGGTTCCATAGAGATAGGGTCCAGACCACGAAAGAAATTGCGAGGTAAAGGAACAAAGAGAGAGAGAGAGAGAGAGAGAGAGAGAGAGAGGAGATTGGAACTAAAGATATTCAAGATAAGAATACGGGGAAAGGGATAAAAACAATCGGTAATTGTCGTGTTACTCCCAACAGCACTTGCCTCCTCTACCGAGTAGATAATGGCTGAAAGCTGCAGATTAGATGGTGACACATAACTAACATTGCGAGTTTCGCCTCACTACAAAACTCGGGTGTTTCGTTTACTCGCCCCTCGGAACGCTTCCACTTACTTTGTTTTGTCCTTGCCCTCACGCGTGAGAGGGAAACCCAAAACTCAAAAAATACACAGAAGCCCTATTCTCATACATACATTGTTTAGAATCTAGATGCCTCACACATGAGGCGCTTATGCATTTGATGTTGTGCAGCCTGTCAGTATCCGAATATCGCGTTCCTCACTGGTCGAGGTACAGAACTAAGCTTCATCCCAAGACATATTACCCCGGCTAATGCTAACAAAAGGTGTTGTCAATGATCAAAAAATGAAATCTGACACCGCCCATACTGTTTCGTCTTTGTCGTATTTAGAACTCTAATTGTAAATGGATCTGCCTTTCTTACCGTGCTAATTGAAACCTTAATCCACAACCTCAATATTCCGGCGTGACCATATGTAAGCATCCAGATACATCATCGGATGCATGTAAAACGCATATAATATCGAAATATTTCAATTATATGTGTTATTGCTAATAGAGTATGCGCCTGAGAGTTTTAGCTATATAATTTGGACAGAAACTCCTGCACCTCCTATTGGTTGCAACGTGCATGAGTTTCTTATATATGGTGTTTCTTTGAGACTGCACTTAACCCTGAGAATTCCGGTACAACGCCAATGTAGGTACGCAGGTAAGTGTTAAAATAAGTCCACGATTCTGTGCGTGTTGCAAGGCCAATTCAGTAACTACTTCAAGTATACGTGCTATTACATGATTTGGACAAGTAACGGTTGAATTTTTTTAATATTATGCTGGGCTTGATATTTTGAATTAATGCAAAACCCTTTTCCCTAGACCTGAATTGTTCAGCTGATCAGAATTAAGAAGAAGTAACATTATTAGAGGCATGTAGATATCCTCGACGCATGTTCTCATGCAATGTAAGTAAGCTTGGGATCCTACATAGCCAAAGGACTTCAGCAACCATCAATCACAGGCAGTGACCACCCGGTAAACCCAATCCGCTTACGGTTTGTGCGAATGAGGTTTTTCTTCTGGGGCTTAAGGTTTAGCGAATGGGTTGATCATCAAGCATCACTCGGATTACCCATACTTAGTAAACCCAGATCATAAACCTACCTCCGACCATATGCACGTAGGCGTAGGCGGTTTACGGTACTAGAAGCTCGGGGAAAATCCGAGTGACACACTACGGTTTATCGAGAACTTTAATAGCGTCTAGCCTTTTCTCTCAGCTCTGTCTACGCCACCGGTTTATCGATCACCGATAGTCCCCAGCGACAAACGCCGAGTTGCCCCTAGCACTAGAAAGGCGGGGATTGTATTAGTGCCAGAATTCAAAGGCCCGCACCAAGCCACCAAGAGATGCCGCTTTCTCTACCGGATCAACATCGGGCCGCTAGAACGCTATCCTTAGCGCACATTCGACATCAACCACTAGCGAACTCCGACCTCGCCTTTCCCCTAAACGAATCCGCGAAGGAAAAGAAAGCTCCCCGAGAGAAAAGAAAAAACTTAACTAAGACTTTGTAGCAGCACGAAAGACGTCATGATAATATTACGTGAGATATTTTCAGGGTGTAATTGGACCCTGCTTGACTAGATTAGATAATAATGACCTAGTTATTTAGGGATCAAGGAAGTCCTGAAGAGGTGAGGGATCTGCAGTGCGGGTGATGTGTCAGCATGTGAATTAGCAGTGTGAATTCGCAGAACCGGTATTGGATGTGCGGATTCAATGTTGAGATATTCACAGGCAAGGATATATGAATGAGGATAATACGAGTAGATCTAGAAACAGAGCAAGTTGACTATGGGCCACTCACATGTATCTTGCGGGCATACATGTGTATTCCGACGCTTCAACTCCGTAGACAACTTAAGGCATCTTGGTCGGCCCCGAAAAAGCCGCCGACGAGCACAAAGAAATAAAGATCCTCGTTGAAGATGCCCTGATACTTACCAAGTTGGTTGAATGGAACCGTAGATCTATCTGCCATAGTGCGGCAGAGGTGGGGTTTCAACTCCTCATATCCAAGTCTGTGCCTGAGCGGTTCGGTGATGTCCGGGTCAAAATCTCACGATGAACCGGTTGGGTAGTGAACATGTACCAGCCTGAAAATGGAAGAGCCTGCTGAGAGCATAGATACATGTAGATTTGTATGGTTTGGGTTGGAACCCGGGCTGATGACTTGCGTCCCCAAAGCGGGGGGACACATACTCGCGTCAGGGAAAAAGAACCAGAACATGCAAGTGAGAAAGCAGGGATTATTTGTATGGAGTGGCGCTGAGCTGCCATACAAACTAGGCATTTGCATGTTCTGGTTCTTTATCCTAGACGCGGGTACGGGATTGGGCGCTCGACGGATATACAGGCCCAAGCAATCGTAGGGCGGCCAAGAGCAAAGTGTAAAGTACAGGCATAATCCTGGGAGGGAGATCTTTACTCGATTCCTGGAGTGAAGGAAAGCTTGGATAGGTGGTGCTTCGGAAGACACGTCGTGCATATTAACATTACAGCAAAACACACAGAATAAGTGCATGTAGTGGCGGTTATGATACTCTAACTGTCAACGTAATTGGATTGTAGAATTAGAGATAATGCGGGTATGCCATGCCCACTAGAGTAAGCTGCGGTCAAGCAAGCCTTGGTGCCAAAGTCGTATTTTGAGACAGTTTGATATGCGAACTTCCCTCTAAAAGGAAAGACTCATAGAGTACAGCAATTTGACGGGTAGAAGAATGGTTCAGCCTACAAGTGAGGCTTGGAGTCGTGCGTGAAGTCCGGATGGGTCCGGAGAAAAGACCGACGAATGATGAACCCAAAAGCCTTCTTCTGATGCAACTATCAGATGCATAAACGTAAGTTGACAGTTTGCAAATCTCAGCTGGCGTAAGTGCCACCAGGAGGTGTTAGAGGCTAGTACTAATCGATATTCGAGAGATGGGGTTCTTAGCATGCGTATTCTTAAATTTTTACTGTACTGCCAACCATCATAAATGATTGACCCTGGTTCCCTCGATAGTCCTATCGTCGATCGATCAAGTATTTACACCAGGAAATTAGAAAGAGATGTAGACGAGTGATTTTTTGTGAACGTGATAATAGGGAGAGAAAATTCATTCAGAAAGATTCATCGATAACAGACTGGGTCAAAGAACGGCTTCACACACAATATTGGTTATATTTCAATAACGTGATGTTGGGATCTGCTGTTATCTCATTCCAAGTCATAGACCTTCATCTGGTTCATCACCAATGAATGACTCGCCAAATCCCAGTTTTAACCCAATGGACTCTTTGTCTAAGATGAAGGGATGAAGGAGCATTGAGTGACTACATTTAATTGTGAGTAAATAGGTATCAAATCTCCGATAAGTTGAAGGAGACGAGGGGCCAGTCCAAGATTCATTACCCCTCACGAATGCAGTTGCCATAAACCACGTTTGAATCGAATGTTCCTTTCAGATGGACTTTCAGCAGAAGAGGGGAAATCAGATCATCATTGAAAAGCCAGCTAGATACACGCTTTAGGGCTGAATGCGGCTCCATTCATCATCACAACTTGACATGTTTGGATTTCTGACTAGTCTGCAGTCTGCCTTTTTTACCCGGAAAGATGACGACGACCGGGGACAAAGAGCAGGAACTCGGCGTCCGTTTGTGGGGGGTCGGTGACGGCGGCCGCGGGGAGAGCTGTGGAGACCCGGTACATACATACATGTACCCTGCGGAGATAATGACGATGGTGAGGAGAAGGTCGGATTTGAGGAAATGACGGGTTGGTTGTATTAAAAATAAGCTTTCCCCTCTATGTAGGCGGAAAGGGAAATTTTCCGATTCCCGAAACCTTATCGCGGCTGGAGTGGGAGGCTACCTCACATGGTATGACATCATCATCGCGCTAAACACCATGCGGCTCTTTTTATACGCGCAGCCACCATTACATGTATTTACTCTACGTATACAGCTGCTGAAAGAAAAACGAAGAAGGAAGAGAGGAGGGTGTGCACTGCGCATCTAAGTTACGTGGCAGACATGTGAGGACCTGGAAACTGATGTTTGGTTCCTTTTGTGTCTGAATCACATGATGTATACAAAACCGTCATGGAAATGTGAGTACATACAAGAAGACAAATCACCAGATCAGGGGAGTATCAAGTCTTAAAAGTCGCACGGGGGTGATTTTGAACGTCCAAGGCACTGACTGGCTGAGCGTCCAAAGCGTTCAGAGCAAAACAGTATTCTCCCCTGGCACCATGACCAGTTGACTTTTTACATCCTCCCCCTCTTCCCCGCATAGGGTGACTGGGTACCCTGCATAATAGATGTACCGTAGAGTACATGTATGTACCTTTAACTTGCAATAGCCAGCCGAAGTTGCTGTTTGCGTTCTAGCAAGTGTTCTACTTTCAACGAAACAACACTCTACCTTTGGTGACAAATGATGTTTTCAGGTTATCGTCCGTTCCCTCCCTTATCCTTGTATGCCAGGATTACTTCATAATCTGCATGGAATGTTCGGGGTTCCTGATGCCTACTCTACATGTGCCTAAGTACCTACTACGTACATCTAGCCTACTTTACCTGATTTAAGAAGCAAAATCAATAATACTTGTTCGATTCAGACACCCCAAAACACTCCACGGAAATCGATTGATATTGCTGCCCAAAGATATCGGTACCAATACATGTACTCATACATTGTACTCGAACACGACCAATATTGCATGACATACAAAAAGGTGGATTTGGCGCTTTTTCGTATGTCATGCAATATTGGTCGTGTTCGGAAACGCTATAAAACTACGAGTAGATTCTTGTCAATCGGGTTCCCAAGAACTGACCCTGGCTTTTGCCTCCCCCCATCGATGGTTACACGAAGCTCTCTGGTTTCAAATCTAGGAGAAAAAAGAAAAGCGAGAAATGAAAGAGAGACCTTTGCAGGATCCTGATCATGGGACTTTGTGATGTTGCCTCAGCATGGGAAAGCTGCAGGCTCGCAAGTTTTCGTAGGTGACGATCATGAGAGAACCGTACCAGTGCGTTAGGAGTAAATGTTTTGAAAATCCAGGGCCCTGAACAGTTGGTAGGAGGATCACATTTTTCTGCAGGAAAGGGGTCTTCGCTCTCTCCCGGTAGTTAATTTAGGCTTAGATTAGATGGGTGAGCGGGGCGCCAAGACTGCGGCGAACACTTGTGTGGCCCGGTGCCGTGGGTGATGGGTCGAGACTTCACGCTACAGTCCGCGGATTCGGTGCGGGGAGGCGAGCCGCAGGAGGGTTGTGGTTGCAGTGGTGGTGGAGGTGGTAGTGAGGGGGTTTAGGAAAGCGACCATCCACTGAGTTCAGTTGTTTGCTCCCCCCCAAGTTGCACAGTTACCCATCGTGTGAGCACAGTACCAGGACGTACAAAAGAGCTTCGGCGACAGCAGTGGCAGCTTGAATTGCTTCACAGACACTCGGCCACGGCTTCAAACAAGTGAATGAATGGTGGGCAAGTACCTGCTTTTTCCAAATCGTCGACCGTTGTCTTGCTAGTAACCAGTGAGTTGTCAATCTTGCAGGAGTCTCCCAGTCCCCCCCAGCTAGCTAGGCAGTTACCTAGGCCAGCGCCCCTCGACCTGATCTGAGTCTCTATCCTCTACATAGGCAGCCCGTTTTATCCGTTTTTGTGGCATTCCCTGCACACTGTCCATCCGATCAAAAGGGTGAGTGACCAAGAGTGAAAGCACTCGAGTTGCCACGTGCTTGGGAAGAGAAAGAGCTGGCCCACGAATTCTTCTTGATCTAGTCCCCTTCCCCAACTGCAGAATTCAGAGATTCGATCCCCCATCGGTGTGAAAAAGTGAAGAAAAAGACCCGGACCCTTCTAAGGTTGCCCCCCTCAACATCCATTAAAACGGCCGCGCAGATCATCATCGAGCATATCCTGGAGAAGCGAGGATCGACATCTTATGTAACTCGCAGCATCCACAAGGGCAGTCCCCACATCTGAGTTCTCAAAAAGGAAAAGGGAAAAACAGGTTCATTCAAGCCGCTGGTGTCCTGCTGCCAAACGGCACAATCTTGAAGGGACGACTAGTAGTTTAGAATAATTAACCAAATTTCCCATCCTTACATGACCTGCTAGCAACCTTTACTTTACACACTACATTTCCACAGTCTAAACAGAAAATCGGTCACATCTGCGTCGGTTTCCACCACCATCGGTGGTTGAATTCACGCTAAAGGAATTTCGAGAGGGAGGGAGATACGGAGGCATTCTGGGGAGGTCAAGATGGTCCGGCTTTCTGATAATCGGCTTAAAAAATCACACGAGAAGACGGCGGTGGCAACGACGGCGACGACGGCGGGGGCAGCATCTTCACTGGCCCTCAAGGATTCTAACGATGGTTTTGTAAAGAGCGTATCTGCCAGCGGTGCGTTCGGAGACAATGAGCCCGACATTTCTCATCGTGGAACTCGAGAATCCATCCCCCTTCCTGCCTTTCCCTACCGTCATTCCTCTAATAGAGAAATCCCAACAGTGAGGACGCATCCCACAAGTCATCCGCCACCAGAAATACCTCCACCAACATCTGGCGCTTCGTTGGCGTTCACAGCACTCCAATTCCTACCTACTCCGTTGTTGGTTCTCGGGAGCAATAAGACGGTGGTCTTGGCAAATGAAGCTATGGGGAGGCTATTGGGCATGGAACCACCGAACCAGAATGTTAATCGTCTAGCGGGAGCGGCTGTCAAAGAACCGCCGAGTCCATCTATCACGGATCTGTTGCAAGGTAAAGATTTGTCCGAACTTGGAGTCAATATTCTGCAACGTGATAGTCCACTATGGGTTAGCTGGGAGCTGTTTCTTGAAGCTTTGGCAAAAGACATGACTGGGGATGAGGACGGTTTTGCGAACGCCAATTCCCTAATAAACAAGGCGGGAGCTACTTCACCTGCCTCGGATGCGCCACCACTTTTGCGAGGGCATCCAGTTCGGGATGTGGCTTTGGATGTATCTTTGAGCAATCATGGACACAAAGAAAGTGATAATCACCCGCGCCCCATCCAAATACAAGCAAAGATGATCGTCTCCATCTGGGTTCTTGATTCTGAGAGATACTTCACTCTTACATTTACATCCATGGCTTCACCACTATCGCCAACTGCTGTAGATGGGTCTTTTTTCCCGAAAGTAAGTGCGCCGTGCGTTGACCCAGAGCCAGCCAGGCTTGGGTCTGCCTTGTTACCAATGGGTGCTCCAGCTTCTTCAGACATATCGACATCCCCTTCAGTCCTCGATAGAATGATGCGGATGAAGGATGCAGTCCTTGATGCCATGGAAATTCCTGTATTCGGGATGTGGCATGATGGCTCGATGGGTTTTACAAACCGTGCAGCTCAAGAGATATCGCTTGCCGAAAGAAATATCTATACCTTCCACCGCGACGAGCTCCATAGGTGGTACAAGCTATACTCTGAGGATTTTGAGCGTGAATTAGAAATGGATGAGTACCCATTAGTCAAATTAGTTAAAACAAAGAAAGCCATTAGCCCCGGGAGATTCGGCATGTACTCGAGAGAGGGTAAAAAAATGGTCTTTGACGCCCATGGCGATGGGATCTACGATAATGACACCGGGGAATTTCTTGGTGGTTTAATCTGGCTGAGAGACGTTACAGAATACCAGGAGAAGTTAGTGGTGCAGGAAGAAACGAATGAGCTGCGATTCATGACCATGTGTGATTGCATGCCTCAGTTGGTAGGTTTCCATTTTCGAATTAAAACTCCACGATATAAGTCTGACGGGTAATAATTGATCGTGTGGGCTGCTGCATTACAGATATGGACCACCAGACCGGATGGATATCACGACTACTACTCAAAAAGATGGTACGATTTTACCGGTCTTACAAAGGAGGAGTCTCTAGGAATGGTAACGGTCTGGCTGCCACCTCTTTCACTGAACAATAGCGGGCTGACCTTTTCACTTATCAAGGGCTGGAAAGCACCCTTTCATCCCGTAATAACCCCTGACAGTGCCTTCTTATCCGATTGTTTTCCCTATTCCTTACCGTTGTCGGTTTGACATGCATTCAGTTATTAACCAGATCGTTTTTTTCTCCCGACAGGAAGACATGCCGTTAGTGATCAAGGAGTGGATGCGCTGTCTGGAAACAGGGCAAGACTACACCGTAGAATACCGCTGTCGACGTCACGACGGAGTGTGGCGATGGATGCTCGGCCGAGCACTGCCACTTCGAGACCCCCGGACAGGTGAAATTATCAAATGGTATGGAACCTGTACGGATATTCACGACCTTGTCGAAGCGCGATCCGAGGCCCGCCGCACTCGCAAGCAGCTACAAGAAGTTCTCCAACATTCTCAGATAACATTATGGGCAATTGACTGTAGCAACCACATCACGTTGCTGGAAGGGTCAATAATCTGGGATCTTCACAACACCGCCGAATCTTACATTGGTGTGGATATCTACGAATTGTTCCAGGATTGCCCGGAATTCCTACACCCTATCGAGAACATCCTTAACGGCAAAGATAACTTGCTATATTCAGAGACCGAACTGAACGACGGACGGTGGTTCAGGACAAAGTATGTGCCCATACTAGGCAAGAAGGGTAGCGCCGGACAATATGACCAGAATTACGTAGCAGGCATCATTGGGGTATCTCTAGATACCACGGAGGTGCATAATGCGAGCGCGGAGCTGGAAGCAAGGGAGCGAGAAAATCGAGTGTTAGCTGCAGCCGAGAGCGCCGCAAAGGAGGCGAGTAAGCTTAAGAGCGAGTTTCTTGCATCTATGTCGCATGAAATCAGGACGTTGGTCTTTCCTTTCCTGAAACGTGTGATGATGAAGCTTAGATAGTGTGATGTAGGCCAATTGCAGGTGTTGTCGGAATGGCCGAAATCATTCTGGATACAAACCTCGATACGGAGCAACGCGAATTTGCGGAGAACATCCAACGGTCAGCCAATGCACTGCTGACCGTCATCAATGACATTCTTGACATATCCAAAGTCGAGTCTGGACGGCTCGATATCGAAGAGGTTCAGTTCAGCTTACCGCTTGTGGTCCAGGATGTGACTAAGATGTTGAGCTTTGATGTCGAGAGGCGAAAATTGGCTTTTGAATGCGATGCTGATTGGGGTGAGGCTGGGGAGAATATGACAGTTATCGGGGACCCGGGAAGGATTAGGCAGATATTAACCAACTTACTGACAAATAGTATAAAGTTCACCCACGAGGGGTTCATTAAGTTGTATGTTGAAGTCGTGAAGGAGGATGACGAATCCATTGTTGTACGATTTGAAGTCAAGGACTCTGGTATCGGGATCGATGACGATGTACAACAAAAGCTATTCCAGCCATTTACTCAAGCAGATTCGTCGACGGCGAGGAGATTTGGCGGAACAGGGTTAGGCTTAACCATCAGTAAAAATGTTTGTTCCCCCTTGAATCACATTACCAACAGAGTAGCGCTAAGCATCGACACTGGAATTTAGCTTGTTGATCTTATGGGTGGTACCATTGGCCTTTCCTCTAGCCTTGGCGCTGGTACAACTGCATACTTCACGATACCATTCCATCGTCCACAGTACCAAAATGGGTGCTTGCAACCCGCAGATATTAGTAGTCTTCCAGATAGGTTGCAATCGGACGTGTCTGTGTCTTGTCGATCATCCGATTGCGGTATTTCAACGCCGCCCGAGTCTCCTATAGATATTGCTCTAAAAAGGACAAGATCTTCAAGCCATTCAACGAATTTATTAAAGAGAATTACGCCAGCACCAGCGACGGCAGCAGAGATTGAAAGAAACCTGGAGGAAAGGAAAAGAACCCATGTGTTGGTCGTCGAAGATAGTATGTTATGATGTCCAGAGTTGAGGAAGAACGGTTTTACTGATGACCAAATTTAGATGATATCAACCAACAAATTGCGATAAGGTTGATCAAGAAGCTTAATTTCTCTGTCTCGGCTGTAAGCAATGGACTAGAGGCCCTTGAGTTCCTCAAGGAAGCGATGCCACCAAGCTCCACAGAGCCCGGATCACCATTGAATAGCGATGCTTCATCTTCATCTTCTTCAACAACACGTCCACAACGGCCAGATATCATTCTTATGGATGTTCAAATGCCTGAACTCGATGGATACAGTGCCACCCGCATAATCCGTTCCGGAAAACTATATGAGTATCCAACCGAAGCTAATAAAGAAATCTCACTTTGGAGAAACCCACGAAACCCCAAACCAGCACCAAAAATACCGGACGGGCCCAGTCCCTCTTCGGAATGGTTGTCGGCAGTCCCAATCGTCGCCATGACAGCCTCTGCAATTAGAGGTGACCGCGAAAAATGTAGAGATGCTGGAATGGACGACTATCTCGCCAAGCCTGTGAAATGTACAACGCTTGAGAAAATGTTACTGAAATGGTGCCCTGGAAAGCATGCATTGCGCAGTAACAGTTACCCAATTGGTGCTCCATCATCGACGCCGTTTGCTAGTAGTGGTGACCTTTCACTCACGGGTTCTAAGAAATCGCCATTTACGATGGCGGCGATTGCACATGCTATTGGGATGGACAGCAATGCACCGCCAGGACCGGGATCAATGGCGGTGACTGAGAAGGGAATTGTGTCGAGCCCGGATATCAAGAGGGTTGTCGTGGAGCCACCGTCGCTATCGACAGTTGTGTCGGTAAACAGCACTCCGAAAGCATCTGATCGCCACGGAAGACCAGTGGAGGATCCGTTCGACTCCATGTATGCCTCTGACGAGAACAGCATGCACGGAATCAACATATCAGTATTGAAACGGCAACTTCAGGAAGAGGTTATGAATAGTGCAGCTGGGGCAAATGGGCGAGAGAGAGAAAATCTGAAAGAAACCAGCCACGGGAAAACAACACGGGGAAGAACAACAGAGTCAATGCCGCGGATAATGCATGCTGCTTCAGCCCCCATGTAATTTTGGGAAGTTTGTTATAAACTGTTATTTTTTTGAATATTTGGAAGGCTTTTTATTCGAGCGATTCTTTACTTTTCTTTCCTCAATTTGGAGTGAGCACAATGTATCATATAAATATCATTAAGTTAGTTGTTGGTTGGTTTGTTGCTTTGATTTCTTTTGGATATGTAGTCCGGTGGTTATGCGACGCATTGCATTGCGGATTTGGGGTTTTGATTTATTTACGTATTGTAATGGATTGGGATCTTTATGGGGCGGGATAGCGATTGTTTTTCAACCTCTTATTAAATCTTTCTTCCTTTTTTTTCTCTTTTTTCATTTTCGAGCGAGTATTACTTTAGCTACGCGTACATCATTCAATTTAGTCATATCATGCTTTAGCTTACTTTATAGTTAAAGCTACTAAGTGATATCTTCAATAAGTTGTAAGGTGAGATTGTGATTTTCCTTCCTGAGCCTACTGCTGAAATGAATAAATTCCCTTGCGGGGATTTTCAATTTCTTTGCAACTTTCCCCGACTCGATCATGAGCTATCACTCGATGGGCTTCATGACCGGTTTAGCTATAGAGAATGTTAAATCAACCGTAAACAGCCTAATTTAAGGTGAAACGAAATGGCTTTCTGTCCTGTAACAACTCTATCTAGGTGCGAAAATCGATGTAAAACTTTTGGGGCGGCGGTTTTCGCTTCTTAAGTCAGTCAGGCCTTGTGGAAATGGGTTGATACTAGTCTATCTTGTTCAATATCACTGCGAAGTTCAGTGTCACGTGATGCAAGTGCTTGACTGTGCTTAGGAGCTTAAGGTGATTGGTAAATACTTGTACCCTGGCGGTGAGTTGAAAGGGGCGGAAACAGAGAATATGATGAATGAAGCTTTGGTAGTATAAGGACATGGTACATCGTCAATATCCGCTCATGTGTAGAGCCAGCAGTCGCGATAGATAATAGATCGAGCCCTTTAGTCCATGAGAAAAGATATATGTATATTATGATTATACTAAAACTATCTTCCCCTAGCGAGTGCAGAGTCCCCATCTCCCAAAAGTCCACCACAAGAGGTTTTCGCTACTTGTTTATCAGCTCACAAGCCAAGATTCAATATGGAATAAAGGTAACATATATGCGCTTACCACACTGGCTTTGGCAATCCGGTTTATTAGAAACAACACAGGCATTCATGCATAGTATGTATTTAAGCTTCATACTACACTTTACGGTCGGTGTAGCCGTAGCCGTCGATGTGCTTGTACTTGTTTCGCTGGTGGTAGTGGCGGTAGATGTACTAGACGTAGTAGGCGTGCTAATAGGCGTAGCTGCAGTAGGAGTACTAGCTGCAGTATAGGGGGCACTAGTTTGAGCAGAAGTGGAAACTGGAGTAAGCGTGGTATATGTGGCGATAGACGGGTCTTCTTGAGCAATTGGAGTGCCGAGGCACAAGGCAAAAAATGATAGAGTGAGGATACTAAAGAAAATGTGCATTTTTGCGCTGTGGTGGCTGAGATTTGGTTTGGTTTGTGACTTTTTTGGACCGTTGGTGGCGAGGATCAACAGTGATGATGGAATCTTATATAATGGACGGTATCGGCCGCATGCGGTGGTTGAATATTAGGTTGGTGGGGTGGATTTGTGAGGTAGTGGGGTGGGTTGCACGTTTCCGGAATGTTACCTGTTTGGGATGGTTGGTCCCTTACTTAGGTGGATACGGTGTTGTACTTACTCACGAGACCATCTGTGTTATATCCACTTTAACCAAATCCTTTTTTTCCATTCTGTGTTTAGGGTGGACTCTGCCGGTGTAGGTCGCCCATACTAATATGCTTGGTGAATCAATTATTCCAGCTTTGCAAACCTAAAACAGTATTATATCATAGTGGTGGTGGTTAGTTGTGGGGATCGAGTAGAGTCGAGTGATGACTGATGAAGATAGCTACACAAAATTATTTGAATCATATGTAATCACTCGATACCAAGATTAGGTAGCCCTGGGATGATTAGATGGTTGGTGAATGCATTAAGTGATAGCCTTGGAGAAGCAGAGTGCTCTGGTGTTTAATCCGCATATTAATCTCTCTTTGGCCTTCATCATATTCCTCGGTATGAAGAGTCGAATCCATTCTTCGGGTCATCGATATCGGCACGTATTGACCGTGGCTCGGTGTAAGTCTAACCCTCGAAAATATTACGATTGCAACCTTAAGGGGGATACTAAGATAAGATTGTTATGATTCGCTCCTCTCGGTGGAACTAGTATGTTCTAGGTCTCCAACTGCGGAGGCCGTTCAATAGACTGTCTAAGATTCTATTCATGACCTATGAAAGATCGAACAATTAGTTGGCAAGAGGCCCTTCTATCCTATGAAATCGTCAAAAAAATAAATAGAATGCGGCATGTCTACTAGGAATTAATAATCTCAATGCATGGAGATCGGGAACTGATACCCACCACCCCGTCCCTGCAACAAAGACAACCGACAAGGACAAGCCAGCACCATTAGTATAGGATGATTGGATTACAAACGGGTGCAACCAGTCGTCGTTGAGGCTCCTAATTAAAGCCAGATTTCGAAATATCAAGGGGGAGCACATACCACACACCCCTCGCTCCATTCCGTGCCTATTAATACATGATACCTGCATATCGCATGTACCGCAATGGGAGATCTCGAAACGAATTGGGGGATTGTAAACGAAACCACAACAACGTACGGAACTGGGGAGTACCGGAATTATCAATTAGAGAGGGCCATTTGTGGACCAATATCGGAAAGTGAAGAGAGAGAATAGCGAAAGCGGGTTTGGGCCACTGGATGGACTTGAAATTAGTCACAACGTAGGCTGGTCCTAGCTAATGGGTGCTCCCATCGGACTTACCGCTCCCGGGCGCGGGTACCTGGTATGCGCCGTAAGCACTGAAGGGAGCTAGAGGAATTCAAAGCTTCTTTTGATTCACAGGCTGAATTCAATATATCTCTATTTGAAATCAGCGAAAACTATCCAAGTCGAATTCTGCACCGCTGACGGACATGATCGTGGGGCTTTCCCCCTCAATCCCTCTCTAGGAGTCCTCCAATCCGAGATAGCAGCTACATGTAGTCTAGAATTTATATATGGTAATCATGAGATAGCCGGTTACGGCAGAATTAACGGTTCTTCATAGATACCTTAGAATAAATAACGCTTCTGCTATCATGACGGTGAGATTGAGAGTGCGATTTTCTTGTACATATTCAGGTAGGTTAACTCATGAGAAAACCGAATAACTATGCAAGATGATTAAAAGAAAACCGACTCCATCCCCTTAGATACCAGGACCGTAACTAAGTAAGCTCAATCTTTCACTAACACGGCTTGGAACTTGGGGTGATATAAATGAGAATGAGCCTAGGGTCAGGACTTAAGCCATATCCTCAGGCACAAAAATGACTGGTTTCTTTGACGAGTCCTATTCATGTAATTAAAGGACTGTGTAAGTCGGATTGTTTGATTCCCCGATCCAAAAAGGCGGCAAATAATCATAGAAAATCACTCGTCTTCGGAGTTGGGGAAGAGGGGAGGAACACACGGCGCTAGAGTTATAGCGTAAACTATTGATAAGGGGGGTGATAAGCTGTTGAAGTATTGATAAACAGCAAGAAGCTTTTTGACAGTCCCGAGACTCTATTCTGGAACCGCCAACTGGCTCAAGAGCATAGATGTCTGTCTTCACCCCAATTCATCTGATGTGTGTATCGATATATCTCTTACTCGTACCCTATCCTGTATTCAATATATATCCCTTTTGTTAGATACATCTTTTCAGCCCCATCTGTTCTGTTTGAACAACTTGAGTCAGTGAAGAATCTGCAATCGATGGACTTAGCTTAGAGACAACGATCGATCGGAGGTCATTAACGTTTTCTTGACATGCGTAACCACTGTATCTCTACTATAGTACAATGGGGTGATTTTTAAAATAGTAATGTAGATTAGTTTTTTAATCTGCTTGGGTATGAGTAAACGAAAAAATTAAAGAATACGAACCTGCCAATCTCAGATACCTGTATTATTTCTGGCAGCTCGGCGACAACTTGAGTCTACTGCCCATCCGGAGAAGACTGTGGTCTTATGTTTGCGTTAGCGGGCAGCACAGCGCGGCTCTTACATGGTACTCTACTTTACATATATGCCTACCTGTAAGTACCTGGTAGTCAGCCTGGAAGAAGAGAAATGGTGGTGTCATCTTGAAGTTTCGACTCATTTCGGCTCGTGGAAAGCTTGGTTTGGTTTCGATGTTACAGCTTGGAAGGATACTGAAGATAGCTTAGGCCGATATCGGGCCCAGCCACATGTCGGTCCGGTTTCTAGGTTAGCCCGACCATCGGTGCCTAGGATAAAGTAACCACCGGGGCACCCCTCTCGCACATACCGTCCGCGTATCAATGTGTTCGTTTCCTTTTGTCCATATTTTTCTCGCTTTCCCTTACCGAGAAGCCGTAAATTGATCTAAGTAAGAAGTGGCATGATGTGCAGTTTTTCTTATTTTTTTTTCGTTCTGTGAATCTCCCGGGGGTCTGGTATTTGGGCTGCCGAAGGGAGATAGCACACTCCAGAGCAGAATAAAATCTGGAGTGTGCAAGATTAAACGGAACCCTCAGGGCCTAGAGGCCGGAGTACCTTCGATTTCCCTCAGCTCCTGGGAATGATAAATCTGCCTAAATCTAAACAGAGTCCACACAGAAGGTTTCTCCTCTTTCAAATGATTACAGATCATTAGTGGTGCGGCTCTATCCGTTTTGAGACCCTGGCTAGCACGTTTATCGCTTACGGCATATACTCGGAAGGTTCCGTGGTGGCGGCGTCAGGGTTAGCAGCAAATCGGAGCTTTGGAAATATTTATCCCCGGATTTTGAGCATTGCTTTTTCTAAGAACTGGGGATTGAGTGTCAGTAGGTACTCTAGGTGGTATTGCAGGGTGACAAAAATAACTACGCACCCAAATTTGTATGGTAAAATAACGTTTTTTGGACCTAGCTACTTCAAACATACCGCCACAAATTTCATATCAGAAAGACCAAATCTCCCAAGCTCCAGAATTTTAGAGATATGGTTATCTCTCTGATATCTTGTATACTCATGGAGTTACAAAGAATTGAAGTTGTCAATTTTTGTATGGTTGCCATGTGGGTTACTAACAAAAAGGCCGAACTTTGAAGTATAGCTATTGCATAACTATATAGGCTGTGAGAGACATAAGTGTATATGGGAGTTTCTAGAGCTCCAAAGATCTTTCCTGTAGGTTATCAAGTTAGTGGTCGCATTTTCGGAGTGGTAGGTCTAGAAAATACTCTTTTCCAATACAAACTTTGGTGCGTAGTTATTTTTGTCACCCTGCAATACATATGGGTCATGAAGCAAGATACATACTAGGCATTCTAGGTCGTGCCGGAGACATTCTGGAGGAAACCGTTGAGACAATGACATGACGAAGCACTCGTGTTACAAAGCTTGAAGGGTTAAAGGAGAGCTTCTTCTGCCGGCACACATCACGTCCATCAAGAGTACTTACTGCTCGCTCCGAGTAGGTGCTCCTGGTTCATTGCATCTTTCCAAGTTTATGGTTCTAAGAACTCAGCTCTCGAGAAATCGATTTGTCTCAGGGCGGAGGACCATAAACTAATATACTTTACCTCCAGCACTGGCCCTCTGTCTGCGGTTTGCTCCACATCGAGAGCCACGACAGTTCAGTGGTTAGATCGTTCAAGGGTCCATGACGTGTAACGGGAATATGGCGTTTGAATACATAAAAGTAGTAGGCGTTTGAGTTCTGGCCTCACACAATAATACAGCCATGCGGCTACAGCTAGTTTGAACCCAGGTTTTGGTCGTGTCGTGGGCATGTGTGCTGCAGCGCCCCGAACCGACATCAATTTTCACCAGAGATGTCGCTGCTGTCCAGCTACATATGAGGTACGTACTTGTATAGCTAACCCGGTAATAACTCTTGAGATGGAGCATTCAGTATCGTTTCACAGTCCCGAGTACCGACAAACCGCTAAAAGATCTCTCGGTAATTTCCCTGGTCTAAGTAGCTCAGGCGATCCCTCCGGGGACGAGGGTTCATCTCTCTAGCTCTCCTGATAAGGAATGGTCAATTATTGGCGAATCCAGATGTATGTAAAGATGATCTTGCTCTGCCGGGGATCCTGATGGCTATCCTAGAAAGGTAGGTAGATGTCCCCAAAGTTTGCCCCCCTGCATGAGATACGAATGTGATGCAGAATTGTAGGTGAACACATCCTCTCTGGGGGTCTAGCACACTAGGTACCACTCGAGTCTACGACATAGCTATATAGGTTCTCGCATAAGATTATCTTTGACTTTGACTAGGAATCCCTTGTTAAAGTTGACTTTGGATGTGTGTGTATCGAATACCCTAAGTGGTTACCGCTCCATGACGGAAATCAATGAACCTGAATGAAGTGACACAAAACCAGGTTGGAATTAGCTGAATACCTCGAATCAAAATCTCCAGGACCTTGAAATTGGCAAGCCACACACGAAACCTTACCCTAGGTTACGTAGTACTTGAGAAAAGAGGAGGGGGATACCCAGTAAATAGTAAGCGGCACTTTGTCCACCGGGGCTAAGGAAGAAAATGGGGTCATATAGGTCCTCTCATCTCTGGGGGGGATGCTTCTTGCATACATTTATCCTGACATAGGTGCGCGGCTGTCGGTATGATTTTAATACCACGGGAGGCGGATATTCCTTTCAACCTCACACAAACGGCTTCGACTTCTAATTATATCAATGGATCATTCTCATCGTCAACGGCAACTGACAATGTGGTGGAGAATATTGGATCGCTATTGACAATACCGACAATTACATTGATAACTATTACTTCTGTGGTCGTTTCTTCGCGGATGTATAGTCGGGCGGTTCTATTAGGATTTGTTGGCGCAGATGATTACTCAATTTTGGCTGCAACTGTAAGTTCGACTCCCATCGCACCTACTAGTTTTATTCCTATGCATATGGTGACGTGAAAGTATCTACCAGAAGTAGCATCATCTTTACTGACGAACTTAGGCAGCGGCTGTAGGATTAACAGTTACCGTTTGTTTGAGTAAGCGTGGCTTGATCTCTACATTCAAGTGTCATTCAAATCTGACTGTTTCTAGGCGTGAATTATGGTGTCGGAAAACATGCATGGGATGTTCCTATCCTGAACTTCATCGATATCACCAAGGTCAGTCAGTCCATCACTTCATATCTATGTGAATGTTAACTAACAAACTAATGCAGCTGGCCTACATATCCCAGATATTGTACTTAATCAGCCTAGGATTTACCAAGGCTTCTCTCAACCTTCTCCTCCTGCGACTATCTCCTACGGACAGAATCATCAAACTCACATGGACAATCTTCGCAATCACTACTGCAGCAACCATATCCATGCTGATGGCCTCTATATTCCAATGCACACCAATTCACTACGGATGGGAAAGGATGAACCCGATGTCGACTGTGAAGGGGACATGTGTAGGATACGCTCTACTGCAGTACTCTATACAGGGAATCAATATTGTGACGGACTTGGTGTTGTGGTTGCTGCCTTTGAGGTTAATTATGCAGGCGCAATTACCAAAGCGTCAGAAATGGGGCTTGTATATCGTTTTTATGTTAGGTTGCTTGTGAGTTTCAGAGAAAAAACTACGAGACTTAGCGAGTGAGGACTGACGGACTTTGTGTCTAGGGCCCCGGTGGCATCTATTGCGAGGCTTATCATGCTTGTTCAAATGCTGGTGTTAAAACCCATTCTGGTTGATCCATCATGTTCGTGAAGCTCTCCACTTGTCATATTTGGAGCGATGACTAACTGATACTAAATCCAGGGAAGAGTGGTGTCAACATAAGCGTTTGGTCCATGTAAGTCGATAGACCATAGGGTGGGGATAACTTAACTAACTTTCACAGCGTTGAAGTCAACATAGCCATAATCTGCAGTTCCATACCCACCATCCGTCCCCTTCTTAAAAAGCTCGTTCCCACCTTATTGGGTACTATCGAGAATATTCGTAATAGTAAAAAGGACCGCGCTAGTGGATATCAGAATTGGGCTACTCAGACAAAGGGAGATTCAATTCCTTTAGGGTCGGTTGAGAGAGTTGATAAGACGTCAGAGGGGATAGGAAATGTTGGGGTGGTGACAGTGACAAGGACAGAGGTGGGGACTAGTTTTTACGATAATCACAGTGTAGACTTCCCAGTGCCGGGGTCAAGTCATGGTGGTGGGGGCAAAAAAGAAGCTTCATGACGTGGAATGGGTGGCTTCTTTTGTTCTATCTTATTTTCAGTACTATGTAGTTGAAGCTTCTGGGGAGTTGGGTTTATGTATAGATTTGATGAAATGTAGATATTATTACTAGTATAATGCCTTTACTCGCGTGCGTAGTAATATACTTATTAGAACACAAACTCGACACCCAGCTAGGCTAGGCATGCTCGTGACAGAACAGGGCGGGGTCTACTAGCTGCTATGTAATATCATGGACCAATCACATCTCAACCTTATCTAGCTAGGTGCATAGACCACCATTTCAGTCCAAATCTTTTATAATGGCTCCTTTTATCTGTTTGGTTCTGGGGTTGCTATCAGTATAGTAGAGATAAAATTCCAGAATGCAATTAATGAATTAAACAACAAAAAAAAAAAAAAAAAAAAGATAAAATTCCAGGGTTAGGTTTAAATCCTAATAATGAAATCGCGAGTGATATTTTGTGAATCATGGAAGTTGTGTGTGCGCTTTCTGCTTTTGGGCCTATATAATTCACACTGATAGAGCAGGCTTGTGAAGAAAGAGCCAAGAAGTTCATATAAAGTTAGTGATTGTTGCTGTTATAGCGTAGGGTGCATGCATAATTTGCGAATGTGACAATTCACGCTTGAAGGGATTGATAGCCGAGTCAAAGGGCATTCATTGGGAGAAAAAGTGGTTTACAGAAATAAATGTCCCAAGTCAGACAGATGATAGGCCTAGTCCCCTCAAGGTATGAGGGATTTCAATTCCAATGACTACTACATTTCGAAACGATGCTCATTGCCCAAACCGGCCTTCAATTGAGTGAAAAGAAAAGCGCGCCCATCAACGACTCTAGGCCTGAGACTAGAATACAACCTTTAGAGACATAGCTCTGGGTTAAACTCATAGGCTATCCAAACATCGAGACCATCTTTCTTATTATCGGCTTGCCACTTATGCCACGGGTACTTGACAGCTCCATTGTCCAACCAGATGGGCTTCCCATCACGATCCCTCTCCCAAAACCCACCCTGCTGTTCTAGCGCTTCCAACGGAAGCTTGATGAACTTATCAGCTGGAACATCATTTGGCTTTTCTGGATCAACTGGAAAATCGGGTGGAACGCGCCACATGCCCGTGTTCTCTCCGGTGCCGGGAACGAGACAAAGATGTACTTCGAGGAAGGTGTCTTCAGAATGGTTATGCACACCAGCAGATACTCCTTTGCCTATATAATCTTTAGTAATAGAAATCGATAGCAGAATGTGGGATTTCGGTATACCTATAGTCCAATATTGTACGTGACAAAGATGTGTCCCATCCAGGAATCGGAAGTCGATACCAGTCATGTTGCTAAAATCTTTACCCACCCATGCTTGCCCCCACTCAAGCTCTCCAACTTGGGTGAACTTGAGAGGCTGGGGCAGTGCTAGCTCCGGGTAGCTAAATTCAAATAGGTTCTCGACTTTCACTCGGGTATCTTCTGCATGTGCTGACGTTGGTGGCGCAAGGTCCGGTTTATGCGGATTATACCCCTCCTCTGGTCTAATCCGCATGAGTATACACCCTACCTCCGGAAAGTCAAGCTTATCATGAAGAAGCAAAGCGGAAGCCTTCTCGTTTGCGGGAACATTGAGTGGTTCGCGCGGAATCTCCCCGTCTAAAGCTTTGCCGTAGAGAACTTTGGTGGCATCTCCTTTTTTTGTTGGGACGCTTGTGTTAGGAGGATGAATCTCCAGTGTCATTATATAGCCCGCAACGTTTATGAGCGGGGTGGTCTGTGGAGCCGTGATCTCTGTAGGCTTAGGGACATAGTACAACGCTTCCCCTCCCCAGACCGTACCAATAATTGTAGGCGGGCTCTTTGCGCTTTTGACAATCTCATTGGTGTAGAGTCGGATTGTAGGGTTGGGTTCCTCGTAATACTTTTCCACGTTGTAAGAGATCGCGGCAACGTCCAATTTCCCGTGATTATTGAAATCGCTGTTTTGGAAATCATGTTAGTAAAATAATCAAGCATGCAGAAACGTCATTGGTGGCAACTTACCCAATCGCAAGACGAGCAGCAGACTCCCCTGAGATCTTCCACTTTGCAAATACTTTATTCTCAAGATCAATGCATTTGTAATAGAATATCCCCTATCGGTGAATCACGTTGAACATTAGGTATAAGAGTTAACTATTCGGGGCTATTGGTATTAGTTACCTTCCAAGGAGAGGGTCCCATCATCGCAACGAGACATTCATCGTCGCCATCACCATCAAAGTCCCCACATACAACATAATGGCCGGGTCCTTTTTTTCTAATTAGCTCAAAATGCCAGGCCAGGAGGGAATTTCAGAAATACGTGCCGGTGCCTTTATTCTGCCGCTGCTCCGGAGTGCCGTATATATCAAGAACCTTACGGGTCCATGTATGAGAGTCGGGTCCAGTCTTTTGCTTTGTGACAACCGAGACAACACCACCTAATTATTGTAATTATAAGTCTAGGTCTAGTACTTCATATTTAGGCGTGACTAACCGTGAAAGGGATCAATGGTCATGACATAGGCGGAAGGATCATTTCCCAGCTTCCCAACATCAACACAAGCGGATCCATAATAGTCCATCCCAGGCTTCTGCTCTAAACCGTCTGTGATATGTTCCTTTTTCCACTTGCTGTCCTCCCAGTCTATTACTGGGTATTAGTGTCTGAGGGCCCGCCATTGTTATCTTGAAGGGACTTACACAGCCAGTCAATTCCCGAACGGGATGCAACAAATAGGGAATCACGGCCACCTTGCGCTTCGAATCTGTAGGACGTCAGGCTATCCAAGTTTCACAATTTTCAGCTGTGTGATGGGACAAAAAATACTTTTTGGGCGCGGCATCATGGATGACCGTGAAGCACTGATCGTCAACTATTGACCGATTCCATTCAATACTATTCCCATGTCAGACCTTCACGTTTGAAACAACTGTGTTCTAGATGCCTTACGCGTTCAGGGACTTCTCTGGCTTTTGAAACATGATTATAGGGACTGCTGTATCCTGAACAGAATAGTTAAAAAGTAGACATCTAAGAGGGCGTCTAAGACTCGACTTACGATATCACCCTGAGTGATTCCGTTCACAACTGCATGTGTATCAGCACTGAATACTTATATTGACACAGGGGGGACAATTCACTCACTTGGTAAAGCAATAAGCTCTAAGATGGATCTTTTTACCCTCACATCAGTTTTTGCAGTCTTCAAACCATGCAGAAAGCACATACCGCTGGGTGAAATATCCAGCTTTCAATCTATGCATAGCTGGCCATCGGCCGATTGTTCTTTCCTTCCAATCTTCCTTGAGTTTTTTCGTCTCCTTGTCCCTTCCTGGATTCTCCAACCAGATTATATCTCCACCGTCGGGATTAGCAGTCAAAAATGTTTGCCCATATTCATAGCATATGACGATGTCGTTGCGGCCAGCCCCAGCACAATTTCCAGTAGCGACGGCGACAGGAGAGTTAAGTTTTTTAACACAGTAAGATTTCCAACCTTGAAGAAATGAATTGTCAGTAAGGTCTGTTCTCATTCAACTACTGAATATCTCTCATGACTTACCACCATCAGCTTCCTTAGGACCACCATTGAGCGGGTTATCGAAGATGCATATATCACCGACTCCTAGGCCGTATCTACATAGTTGTTCAATTCCTATTAAAATTAAAGTTCATAAGACAGATATAACATGGGATTGCCCTACCCGATGAGACCTGGAACCTTATCCTCGGGATCGACCCAGTAGGTTTCGATCCAGTAACCATCTGTTCTATGGTGTTGGACGATGGATTCTTTGAATGTTGGTACTGGGAGAGTTTTAGCGCACGACATGATGAAGGTGAACACTAGTTTGGTAGGTATGAATTCCTCTCAAGATTTCCGGCAGAGTCGCTCCTATTTATGTCTGAAAGTTCCTCGAGATTTTGAAATACTTCCTTGATATTCCGAGGCTGAATCACTTCGAGGCAGAGCACTTCGATAGTGACGGAACCTTAAGGAAAGGCAGTTCTCGAAACACCAAAGATCCTCATGCCGATTTCCATCACTTGATTGGGCAAGGTTATCAGCGCCGGCAGTCGAAAAAGAAAGTGTAAGGATCGTCAATTGATCAATTGAAGACCGTTCTAGATTTTGCCATTTTTCAAGAAAGGGCGTAACTATATCCAAAGAGCGATTTTCATAGGCAGGTCTTTTTTATAATAAAAAGGGTTTAACTATATTAGGTATAGATACTCTGAAGACTACCTATCTTTCGGTGTTCATTTACCTGTTGCAGAAGATTTCATTACATTTGATATATGAACTAGACGTCAATTATTATAAAGGCTTGATTCTAGTTTAGGATGTGGAAGGTTCAGTTCAGCTGTAAAAATTCGTGAGGTGCAGCTGTGTGGTAGTCTAACTTTCAAATCAGTTACACAGTCAACGGAAATCTCGGAGCTTTGCGATTCAGGATTATCTTACATATACATATATGTACTCTACCAAGATATATTGGAAAAACAAACACTTATTAGGATTCGTGCCGATACCTGTCTTGCCTTCATGTAGTAGTACTTATTGGTCCTATTACGACGACTCAAACCCTGAAGCGCTAAGTCCCAAATTCCGTGCTGATAGGTGTAGATCTGATAAAGTTCTTTGCACTCTTAATTACATTTGATCGGCAGGCGGGGTACCATTTTCAACAAGGCTCTAACCTTTTTTTTTAAAAAAAAAAAACAATAAAAGCTATATATATATAAAATGCAAACCATATATCCCGCCGGCTAGCGCCAGATCAAAGATACTTATATAGGAAATCCCTGTTGCAGATCGATACAACTCGGCCAATCGCCGGAAGATGATCCCTGATAGAGATAGCCAATTACCCGATGTTTTGCGGTGTTATTAAGAGGGGCGGATGTTTATTCTCATTTACATACGCTGTGTTTGGAAGCTGCTGGCTGCACGGCCTTTCTAACGTTCTAAGATCTCAGCTGTCTGTTGCACGGCCTTCCCCTCTTGATGGGCAGCGCAATGTGGTACCGATAAGAGGTACATGTACCTCTCCCATATGGTTATCTTCCGCATATTCAAACTGCAATTAATATCATATAGAATCATACCAAGCGCGATTTTGAGTAGTGAAGCATGCAGTGTGCTCTCTCATGACCCTTGATCATGATATAAACAAAAAAAAAAAAAAAAACTCAAAGTTTAATTCGGAACCAGCCAATCAAAGCACCGGGAAGTAGTCACCTTGGGGCTGAAGACAGCTGAGTGCAAGTATTTCTCTTGCTTGAGCATAGAGCGGATGTCCGGGAGAACGATCATGATCAACAGTACATGCAGCTGGAAAATCATTTTATGGTCGATCGACGGCAAAGCCCATATTATGAGGTGCACGTACCTACTCGCGCCCCCGGTTTGAAGTCTTCAAACCACAGCGAGTTAATAAAAGCTCATGATTTTATCGTTTGCATTTTCTGCCTGAGAAGCTTCGGCGCGGAGGGATCGGAGTTATGTACTCTATGTTGGACAAATAATACCGAGACTTGTTTGCAATATTAATCTGATAAGAACGATAATAAAAAACTCTCAGTCTCGTGTAATCCAATATTATACAATAGTATTGATCTGGTCGATAAGCGAACATGCATGATCCACTAAAATTCCCCAGAGCCCACGTCCCACAAGAAATTAAAATCTTAATTGCAGAGCTATGAGGACGTTGTAGCACCACACCACTGCTTACATTTATAACCGCAGCGCCATAAGTAGAGTAGATATATCTATAGATCTAGTCAGCCATGGAAATGCGAATCACGGGCGTGAATTAATTCGGTATAGCGTTTTGTCCACAAACAGCGCGGAGCGCCATTGACGGACCAGATTCGCTTTGTCAAGACGCTAGTAGTACAGGAAAATAGAGCACCCTTCTTAAAATGCTGTATTCTTCAACTTCACCCTAGTAGGTATCGTATCACACCCAAAAGTTAATCACAAAACATCACTCGCTGACAAAGCATTAGTAAAGGTTCAAGCAATGAAAATATATTCTAGGTATACTGGGTGTTCGCGTCGAAGTCTAAATTCTTTTCTATGCTGAACATATACTCTACTCTTACACGGGAACTTTGCTTTTGCCTGTAGCATGGTACATGAACTTCATACATATGTAATCGTCTTCGTTGGGAAACGGTGGCATGGCGGGTAGAACCACTGTAATACGTAACTCACTTGTGTACCACCTACCTGTACCTTGCTCTATTCGGTAACATAACATAATGTGAGATTGTGTGACCTGTAACCGGGGGCGATTTTCGAACTCTAATCGGTAATAAAGAAAACACCCTTCTTTCTCGGTAGATCTAGAAACACTTAGCGGGGTATGGTAGAATTCTGCAGCGACTCTTGGTGAAACAAATTGCAAACTCTGGATGGAAGAGTCCGACTTATAATCACTCAACGCTTAGTGCTCAAGCTCACATAAGTACCCATTATCGAGAGTTGAGTCATAGGCCTCTGAAACAAAGTTTCCGAGCATGATAGTTGAGTTTCGGGTTCTGGCGATAAGTGTACTGGTTAAGTATTTACGTACCTTGCAAGCGTCAATATGCAATAGCTGATCTGCAAATTAGTCTTACAAGCCCTACATGCACATAAATTGAACTTTATGCGCTCGCTAAGGAAGTATTTGATCGGTCAAGATTAGTATTTGATCGGGCGATGTCATCGGGGAACATCCGTCGTCAAGCAACAATTAGTATGTGCATAAGATGGATCTATTACTAGCAGTGGCACGAACCGCATACAGATGAAAGAAACCCCAGAATGGACATTATAAATTATCACCAGGGGAATATGGTATGATATACTGTAAACAGGTCCTCGTCGAAACCACCTGACAAGAATGTAGAACTTGAAATCTGAGAAAATATTTCATCAAATGAAGATACTATCGGGAGTTTCTCGTATCTTAGATCCTGACCTTTGAAACATTTTATTGCATAGGTTTTTGCTATCTGAAACATCAACTAGCTGAGATTAGCTTTCCCAGTGTCTCTGGAGAAGAGCATTATAGTTTTCCAAGAGCTTTAGCTGCCATCTCTACTTCCTGGTCCAGACTATCAAACAACCCTTTTTGTTTGGCTCCCCAACCCAACTGCCTGGCCCTCTCAGCCTTTCCTCGGGAGTTGCTACCCCACTCCAAATGACCAGTGGGGGCAAATGTCTTGACTTCTTCTGGAGTCAATGATTCGACAGTGTTGTCCTGGATCAACCCCTTCTCTTTGCAGATATTGGCAATTGCCTGGGAAACCTCTCCCCAGATCTGAGTTCACCGGAATATTAGTAATCATTACAAAGGAAAAAAGAGAACAGAGAGATTGACGTACATGTTCACCATTCTCAGCAAAGTAATAGTTCTCGGGTCCCCAGGTAACTCTTCCCCCATTCGGCTTCAAAGCCTCCTCAACGAGCAAGACGTAAAGATCCGCAAGATCAAGGACATGAACATGGTTCCAATAGGTTTCTCCCTTATTGACCTTGAATCCTTTTCCGCGCTCGATAGTCCACCTAGCAAGCTGGGGTATCTGCCAGCTGACCTTCTTTCCCGGCCCAGTTCCGAGACCATAAATACAGCACGGGCAAATGATTGCAATTTTTTTGCCGGATTCGAGAACAACTTTATCGACATCTCTGTGCCACGCGTCATCGGGGAGAGAAGTAACTTCAGAGACGCCAGTTACGTCGCTGTAAACCTTGGTTCCAAGATGGGTACCGAAGCCGTGCTCTTTCCAGTCAAGAATGATAGAGGTGCCCGAGGTGTGAATCAGATAGGCAGAGTCGGAAAGTGCGGCAGTGATTGCACGAGCAGAGGCAACATGATCATTATTGGCAGCGTCTATAAAAGTAGAAGAATGTTAAATACTAACGCACTGAGGAAAGCCTGAGAAAAAGCAAGGAAAGGTAGGCGTACTGATGACGATATCCGCTTTTTTAGTTTCTTCAGTGATGTCGGGACTATAGAAGAATTAGATTCAAAATCAAAACTTCTAAAAAAAAAGGCGGAGTAATACCAATCCAAATCACCAACGACGGCTCTTGTGTTGGAGTATTGAGCAGTGATCTTCTTGGCTGCCTCAGGTGAACGCACAAGCACAGCGTACTCGAACTCTGGATGTTTCTCATAAAGTGAATTGAACACTGTTCCACCGATGTAACCGGTAACTCCGGTACTTAATTATACGGCTACTGTCAGTGTTGGATTATTGAAGATATCGAGGAAAGACACCCACAGGAAGACTTTGGTTGGCATTCTGATTTTGACTGGGTTTGGATAAAAGGTGTGTATCACACAAAGAAAGTGAAGTTCGAAAGATTTATAGGATAGCAAGCTAGGTTTGATGATTGATGATTGATGATGGAGAGCTTGATGGGGACTTGCAGATCTGGATGGATGGTGGTGGAGGGAGATGGAGAGGTGAAGAAAGTTGGAGAAAGGTTGAGGCGTGTGGTGGTGGGTATGGATAAAACCGTCCAACGCAGCCAGATTCTTATTTCGCCGATCCACACAACCAATGAATCAAAAAATTCCTTGACATAAGATAATTAATTAGCAGTTAAATATAGGATGGTTTTCCAATAGGTACATATAGGATGACAAATGTCATGTCTCGAGTGATTTTGTATGGACTCTAGTTATGTCGCATTGTAGACTAATCAAGCGAAACAAGGCATGCTCGAGGTTATCTAACTTAAAAAGGCGTATCAATAGCAAGTACCTACATGTAATAGACTAGATAAGGGAATTTGCATGCATGATTATGCCAAGAATAAAGAAAAGGGAATGCAGTGGGATCTTCTTGTGTAGCTGTAAGGCGCTGGCAGGGTTAGGGTTTGTGTATATGTTGTAACTGCCGCGTTCGCCCACTTTACCCCACAACAATGACATTTACACATGCAAATACGAGCCTTTTCGTCTGTCCATACAGCGAGAGGGAAAATTATTGTAGAAACAGGGGTCTAAAAACAGGGTTTCTATGGCTGGGCAAGCCAATAGGACTCTTCCCATACTTCTACCTCACGCTGTACATACATATATGGAGTGGCGCGGATCTGCCGTACAAAATAGACATTTGCATTTTCTGGTTCATATTCTTGTAATCAAGTACGTATGTTTGATTCTGCATGTTTATGAAGGGGAGGCCACGGATGGCATAAGCCTTCCGCTAAATAAGACTACCTGACGTAGTAGACTCAAAATTTACTGATGGAGGATGCTTGAGGGCTCCAAATCCCCTAATATATTTACAGTCTAGGGTATGTTTAAAAAGTGCTTTCATAGGATGCAGAATTCTAGCACAAAATGCAACACAGATGCCGCGGCAATGCTAAAGTAAAAAACCAACATATGCCATCAGGCCACTATACTACTCGTAGTTTTTTGGCGTTTCCGGACGCAACTGCTATTGCATACACAGAAAAAACTCGCCAAGGCTATCTTTTGTATGGCATGCAATAGCAGTTGCGTCCGGAAACGCCAAAAAACTACGAGTAGCAGATATCAATATGCGACTGAAATAACGAGACACATCAAGGATAGAAGGACTACATAATAGATGCTCATGACTGGCCTACGGCTAGTTTTTTTTATATATCAAAGTGAATTGTTTCTAGGTACAATGACCTACGGCTAGTTCTGATACTTATAATAGATATGACTATTCGACTAGCTCAAGCACCTAAAGTCACTCCGCTTTGGAGGTGTATGTCTGCCTCACCACATGTACCCACTCCTCGCTCCACCATAGAAGTACTAAGATCTGTGACGCCTTGTGACTATTGTAACTTTAATATCCATTAATCTCTACCAGCTCCTAATGACACGGATAGCACAGTGCCTAAGATGGTAATGTCGGTTTTTATATGACTTACGTATCTAGCTTCAGACTCGAAGGGCAGAATTCAACAATTGCATCAAGATGCTGCTATAAGACTGTAAACCGCTTATTTTAATAGAATTCTTTGAAATCCCCGTGACCTTTGCCATTACATATGCCAGTGTTCATAAATCGTGATTGATAAGGACAGCTACCTGAGATTTAGAGGGTGTAGCGAAAAGTGATGTAGTATGTCGATGTTACAGCTCAGAAAACAAAATTAGCCACTTCTTCCAAGCTGTTCTGCACTAGTACTACTGTATCCAACGAAGATTATTTCTTGATCTCACAATATATTGTTTGCGTACGTGTAGCTACCGCGCGGCGCGTTCTAATACGTACCATTGTTTCCAAATGAAATAAACACTGGTACTATATGTACTACTGTAACCTCGCACCCATAAATCTCCTACTTAGCAACAAGCTGCTCGCACCAGTAGGCTGTCCTGATTTCCGATGCAGTGGGTACATGAATGTACTGTACCTACATGTACATACATGTAGTTTCAGACGCTCTAGCATAATGTGGCGTAAGCTACAACTCTTCCTATACACGTAGATGTAGGTACGAACCGACAATATTAACATTGAGCTTCTTGTCCTTACATTGCCGATGCCAATTACATCACGTACTTTGATCAACCCCTCCCGGCCCTCGGAACCCTAATTTATATTTGCCGTGAAAGATCAAATTCAAACTTACTACTTGCATCGACGCGCGCTCTCTTATGTCTTGGAAATACGGAGAAGATGCATCTAAGCGTGATCTTACGTACCCAATTTACGGCCGGCGTGGAATCACACCCACAAAATGGTCCAGCACCACCACCGCGCTTATCACCGGCATTTAAAAGCTTATTTAATTCTTGGTGTTACATACCCCAGGTTTTAAGGCAATATTATCTTTTGTCTAATGCCCGATTACCCCGCCAGAATGCAACATCTGGAAACGCAATTTTGTGTGCTTCGCAAAAGCAAAACATCTTGATGGCTTGTGAAGAGTCTGTCTGTGCGTTCATGGGGACAGCATTATAGGACATGTATTTGTAAGCCGTCTCATGCATGAAAGTTCACATGCCCTGCTCACCCCCCCGTACATCAAACTTATATGTTTGATATTAAGTTAACAGTTTAGCGTATAGCGATTCCTCCTAATATAAACATCATGATATCTCACTCGGCGCCTGCATTATGGTGCTCTTCCGTGATGGAAGCGAGTGAACTTGTCTTTACTCAAAGATGGCGGAAGACCAGCTTAGGCCGAGTGATGCCTCCATCATGGAGGTACATACTTGTACCCCGGACGAAGTTGCCAAGGCCTGCCAAGACGGTTCACAAAAACGAATTCGAACATTACGCCATCCCTTTCGTTGGTTTCATGACGAACGCCAAATTTGAAACGTTCTATCTATTTTACGGCTAGGTTCTACAAAATTAAGAACTGCAACAACTAAGATAGCTAGTGCATGCAGACTAAATTTCGTTCTGAAAAGCTAATGTTTATGTTTGCCTAGTAGAACGGTTACCTTATTTGCGATTTGCAGATAGCATAAGAGAGCGAAACGATCGCATAAGCCTAAGGAGATATTAAGAATCGGCCATCATTCACTACCTGAGCGGGTCTGAACATTCGGTAACGCAATTACTCGTGTGCGTGGATGTATGCACTCATAGACTGGAATTGGTTCAGCTACGCTCGCGTGGGCTTTCGGAGTGATATTTCATGATCGAGCGCCAAATGAAATTCACTCGATGCATATAATAATGACAGCAAAGATTTCGCGAGATTCGAGACCAAAAATAATAGAGTTCTGTGTACGGCCCTCACTGATTATTTTTTTAAGTCAAGTTAGAGAATCTCATGATCTCAGATTAGGTCCTTGAAAGTCGTTATATGTGAATATCGACTCGCTGGCTTGAATCAGCCAAGAAACTTCAATTGTCGGGTTTGATATGGAAACTATTATGGGGAGTTTATTGTGCTCGGCGAGGAAACTTCATTTGTTTCGACTCTGTGATTGTCTGTTTCCTCCAGCATATTTCAGCGACAAAGAGGAGAGATAAATATCTTGATATCCACTTTTTCTGCAGAAATTTCAACTTTCGAATACATAAGAAAATATTCAATCTAGAACTAAAAATCTCAGTAAAAGAAAGAAATTATCATGACTGAGCTCCAGGATAGTCACAACTTCCTTCTTCCCGAAGAGTTTTTCCAATCTGTGAAGCGAGGGGAATTCAAGTCTCCTACAAAAATCATTTACAACCCGGAGGATAATCTTGCTGGGAACCCGGTCATCAAAACTAGGGTTCTCCTTCGCTTACAAGTAGGTGGCCAGGAAGAGCAGCCATTGTTCTTATTGCAATTCGCTCGTCCAAAGGTCTGGAGAATCAGGTTTGATCCGGAAAGTCTTGCTCCAGAACAATACGACGACTACAATTCGTATGTAAACCCTTGGTCTACTCCTACTCCTGCCTAACCACTCGGGAATTGGTTCTTTTAGTGTTGTAATTCAACTAAGTAATGTAACTCTTTTAGTCGTACCATAATCTCGGATACATTGTCAAATCTCATCAGAATCCTCGGTTGTGCTGAAAATATCGTCTGGCGTACCAAATTCGATGCAGGATCCGACCTGGACCCCTTCTACGTTTTTAAGGTATTATCTGAAAGCTCCAAGTATGAAAGGAAAAAATAAGTCTTTGATCAGGGTTTATCCTAGTGCAATGTTAATAAGTATTTGAACAGACCGTTCAATATCCCACCAAGAAAGACCTGAAGGCAGGTATCAATGGGAGAACTATAACTGAGCTCAACATTTATAAGAATGAATTTAAAATTGAGGTTAGAAAATCAAGCAGGGACCTTGAAGGTTCAGTAACGTGGTTATTTTCAATTCCGTTGACTAAATCCGTCAGACTGTGCGTTCTATCGAGGAATCGGGCCTAGGAGATCCTCCTGTTCTTCAAGGAGCTACCAGCAAAGCCGTATTCAAAAGGAAAGTAGTTTGGGAGACTACTGGAGCCGGCTTGTCTTGGAAAAAAACCGGGGCTGCCAACGCTACTCTTTTGACAGCCAAGAAACCCGGCTATGCACGCTACCTCGGTGAGCTTTTATTGTAAACCCATCGGTGTTTAAATTTCTAGATATATGCTCTTTTTAGTTTTGAAGCGCTGACTATATATTCAAGGCTGGGGAGATCGAGAGCAAGGAGGGGAGGGGTTCTCAAAGAAGAGCACACTCATGAACTACTTTAGTAAGTTAAATACTCTCAACATATTGAGTCGACTGTATAAAACTATCGTGGGTAGAAATCAAGAACTAATACTTAATCAACAGACTTCGACAACATGACTTATAGCAGTGTCTACAATCAAGGGCCGCTTGACGAGCGCGAACCATTATACCACTCCGAGCCATTTTGGTTGGAGGTCAATGGGCTCCCGAATTACAAGAGTCAGGTTGCGACCTTTCTAGACAATTATTCTCAGATTTGCGTTAATTTCAGCCTAAATAATCCTTAACAAATCAATGTTGGAACGAGATTTGGATCTTTGCAATATTTCGTTTTCGCAAGCGATAGCATTGCTGATATCATCAGGTAGGTTCTTTATGATCCCAGACAGACGTATATACATTTCATTCTCGAATCCTGGATTCTAAGCGGCGTATTTAATAAATTAACACTACTAACTACATCTTTTCACCCGAAATAGCCTCTACAGCTCGGTCATGGAACGCGCTCGTCTCAAGCCTAGATATGTTCTTGGCCATCATCAAGGATGTGAGTATGATGATTACCTCTCCAACTCACCAGACTCTAATGTGCCTTATCATACCAGATTACGGCTATGATACTCGCAAGAAGGTTCTAAAATTTGCGCATGCCTACAAAGACAGAGATACCCCATTGGATGGGATCCACATCGATGTTGATCTACAGGTACTCTTGTATCAACCTCCGAGAGATCTCACGAGCTAATTACTGACTGACTGTAATCTTTATTCAGGATGGCCTACGTACATTTACTATTGATGTGGATAGAAAATTCCCGAGACCTAAGGAAATGTTTGATGAGCTTCGGAGCAGGGAGTTAAATGTAGCACAAACATCACTCCTGTAATCAACCTCACGCCAACAGAGACTTATAAAACGCTCAATGAAGGCCTTGAGAAAGGGTAATACATCCCATCAATCATTTTAATTACTGTTTTCTGATAAAAATAGGCATTTCATCCTAGATAAGCGATACGATGACGGAAATGGTGTCATTCCTCCGCATGAGGTTGAATATGTGTGCTACGAGAACGGAATCAAGCTAAATATCGATCCAGTCAATGAGATGGGGCAGTTTCCCGGGGCTGACTAGTAAGTTATGCCAAAAATATTTCTCTTGCACCAAACTCTAAGTGTTTGTGATAGCAACTTTGTGGAATGGTACAATAGTGGGAAGCCATATCGTGGGGGAGTGGGTTATGGAGGCACACTTGGCGCGGTAATTATATAATTATCTAAATTTACAGGTTCTAGGGATAGATGAACTAACGAGATATCTCTAGCCGGGCATTATCCAAACCTTAATAACGCTGCGACTAGAAAATGGTGGGGGATGCAATACCAATATCTATTTGACCAGGGGCTTGAGTTTATTTGGCAGGATATGACTACCCCTGCTATTGCAAAAGAATATGGCGACATGAAAGGGTAATATTACTACTCGGGTTATATGTTTATGTTGCTAATCTTACTAAAAGACTTCCCTTTCGCCTCATGGTTGATTCCGATTAGTGGTCCGGTGAAGCCACTGAACCTATGAAACCAGCCCTTGGGATCTGGGCGCTTTACAGTTAAAACTTACACAAGGCTACGTATGAGGGACTCAACGCTTTAAAAGGCCGCGAGAATAAACGCAACTTTATCATCGGCCGGGGGAGCTATGCTGGGGCACACAAATGGGCTGGCTTGTGGACTGGAGACAATGCATCAACCTGGGATCATTTTCAAACTTCTGTAAACCAGGTTCGTAGTAACCCATAGTGACCCCTTAAGTATGTTTCAAACTTACTAATGACTTGTAGGTTTTATCTTTGGGTATATCTAGTAATGAAGTTATTAGTACAGATATTAGAGGTACATGCCCGCTGCAGGTTTTGCAAACGAAGGGCCCAGATATGCAGAACCGGAGCTGGTCATTCGTTAGTACTACGCGTATTCGTTACTTCCTTAGTTCCGGCAAGTTTTATCGCAGAAACCTTCTGTAGAATAAATATATCTATTTTTCGAGGCTTTGGATACTGACCTAGTCCCAGTAGTCATTATCATAGAAAGAGAAGGATGAAGTTGTTCCAAGAACCCTACGCCTTCACAGACCATTACAATTCCAACCCGTCGGTGTTCCAGAGCAAGATAAAAGCATGTGATTAGCCGTGGAACCTGTCTGCCGTTATTATGTCCAGCTCCGATACAGCTTGCTGCAGCTCATGTACGACGCGGTGTTTGAGCACCAGTTCTACGGATTGCCCATCGTTCGAGCTCTTCTGATCACCGACAGCGAAGATACCTCTCTGTTCACCGATGTAAGTCTTAATTTGACTCTATCAGTATCCCTGGATTTAAAAGCTAGGTACTGATGCAACCTGTTAAGAATGACTGGGCACTTAGCAATGAATGTGTGGTCGGTCGGGATCTTCTTGTCGCTTCTATCATGCATAAGCAAGATGAGAAGGGGGGACATCGTTCAGTATGTCTTCCTCAACAGCATCACTGGTACAGACTGAACCTTCGTATTGACGGGTCACTCGGTGTACCACTCGGGCCGAAAATCGCAGGCGGTACTAAGTTCGATGTTGACGCAACGATTTCAGGCGATGAATCATATTTTCCGTATATTGCACGATGTTTGTGAGAGGAGGTAAGACCAAGCTTGCATCGAAGCTGTATGATATAGTTAACTGACTTTATCTGCCTTTGAAACAGGCGGGATCATTCCACAGATTGAAGTCCGTCAATCTGCTGACGACAAATCCAAGGTTAACCCGGTTACCTTACATCTATACCCAGGGGGCAAAAAGAATGTAGGTTATCAGAAGGTTATCAGGTGAAAATTATAAGGAGGTGAGGATCGAACAAGTAAGGACAAGTCACTCCACTTACTGTATGGGAATCTTACAGACTGATCAATACTGATCTGTGTGAAGGAGTGGGACGTCGCAGACTTGAATCGTACCATTACAATCACTACTCTCTGGGATGGATATCACCTTGACAGAGTCCAAAAGGATATTGGGGATCACTACACGGTTATCTGACACGATGCGTATACCGATATAACTGAGAAATACTCGGAGATGGTGGCTTCTAGAATTCTGGTAGCACAGCGGCGGAAAATAGAAACGATATTTCTTCCAAGGCAAGCGTGGTCATGGTTCCTGTCGATATCCCACAGGGTACAGGAACGGTTATCATAAGCGTCGCCTACTAGGCCGCACGAGCAGACAGTCGGGCATCAAATGCCGCAAGAGTATCTGATAGAGTTCTATGCTTGTTTTTCTACTGTTGGTGGTTTTCTTATTTAAAATTACCAAATTCCATGGCCAATAATGTTCAGTTTAGGGACCTGTAGTATGTTTCTACCTTCAAATATCCAGAATAGTAGTAAGCAAGTCTTTATTCTGAAGAACTATAGCACTTGGTCGTGAGGAGCTTGGAACCTTATTGGTGCAATAATCTTAGCGACAATATCACGTGTGTTCAAAGACGTGAACATATACTTTCAACATTAACAACGGAAACGACCCAAATAGTGATTTATTGGTTCTATAATAGCAACGCACATTCCAGGATGAGTGAATCAGACAATAGAAAAAGGACCTGATATTAGTAGTTCTGATAAGTTCAACGGGGTATCTACATGCGTCCTGCCTCCCTGTGCTGAATACATAGGCGCGAGTGATGTCCTATGATCAATTATTGACATGAGTAACTAGCAAAACAAGGACCAGACCGGCATTGTAGTATTTCCAAAGAGCTACATGTACTTTCGATTTTAAAATTCGGCTCTATTCAATAGGTCCACAAAATATTCATAGCAACTTGTTCCGGCCAAGCTAAATGGCCAATTAATGGTTATCATGAACATCTAATCATAAGACTTATAGAATGCCATGACTCTCTGATTACCGGGCTTGGCATCATATGCGCAGAGGAACGAATTCTGGGAAGGTGTTGACAGTGTTCTACCAAACTCTGCAGAGCCTTTCCAAGGGAGAGATTTCGAGATTCATTATCCAATGTTGCCTACCATCAAAGGGGTATAATTGAACCCTAATAAACACCAAAAACGCACTAAATAGAGGCCTCCCCTGCAAGCAAAGTTGAATTAATATACGGTATCTCAGTCGTAAAACATAATTAATTTTCAACGAATAATATCTCCTTAGGATTATCTTTTAGATAAATATTTACTCCAGTCACAAGCTATATTGTCAATTTCAACATTCAAGTCCCGATCTTGAATGGTTGATCCCACACCACCATCACTAACTCCATCCCAGTGACCATCGATTCCAGGAACGCACTCATCCGCTCATCGCCTGCCACATCCATCTGCACATGAATATTCCGATAACTCACATTCCTATCTGTGGAATATATCTTTCTTTCCTTCTTCTTATCATCTCTGTCCTTCAATTTTGTCTCCCAGTCCAGCTCCATCACACCCGGGACATCAGCGGATGGATAGAAGCTTTGGATTCGGAGATTGTACAGCATTAGCCGTGTATCCAGGAACTCCTCGTTTTGGCCAGTAAAATCCATGTCGAAACTTAGTGCTTCCTTTGATTTTACAACAAACGGAGAAGTCTTTTTAAAACCAATGGGGGTATCTAAACAGCTCAATGAATCATTGCTTTGATCTAAACGGTATTGGTAGGTGGGTGCGAGCGGTGAAGTGATGGGATTCGGAGAAGAGGGAGAAGAGGTGGAGGTAGCAAGGGTGTAATGGTGCGCGGTAGCGTTGTTGGTTTTGTCTTCGAGTTCCCAAAGGATGATTGCTACTTCTTCCTCTTCTTCTTCTTTGCGCCGGGAGACTTTAAACGGAGTGGTTGAGATCCTCGACTCTTTAGGACACTCTGCCTTCTTCCTCCCCACGAATCCGCCAACTGGGTCGTTCGATGACTCGTTTACAATTTCAAAGACCCGGAAGTGTGAAATATAGCCCCAATCTCCTTGATAGTAAAGCCATCTCCTGAAATTATTATTCCTCTTATCATCACCTACCACCACAACCTTATCACCAATAAGAAGAAGCTCTACCATTAGACCCATCCCCTCTAGAGATCCGCTCGGCACAGTTTTAACCACATCTCCAGTCGCTACATCCCACACACATAATTGCCTCTCCCCGCCTGACGACGACCTTGAGTACGCCGCATAGTAGCAGCGAGATAGATCGCTGAGTATCTGGTAGGAATAGTCGATATATAAAAATTCGAATGTGTCGATAGTGCACATCATCGTTGCCTTCAGCTCATCGCCGTCTTCATTATAGTTCAAACGGTAACACTCCGTGCTAGTAAAGAAACGGGATCTACCCATCTCTATCACTTCCTCGGAACGTTCAACAACCAACACATCACTGCACACCTTTAGCCTGACCACTAGCCTTGAGAGATCTTCCAATTCAATCTTTCCGGTCTTTATTTTCCTACCGCCGGGAGTGGGGTCGAAATAAACGAGCGACAAGGTTGCTTTCGGAAAATGTGAAGACTGGTAAACCAGAAGATCGGAGGAGAATGTCCATATATACGCATCTCTTCTCGATTTCTTAATTGGGAAATGTAACTCTTGTTGTGGGATTCCCGACTGAAGGGCATTGTAGCGCGCAGAGATGGTGGAAAATGAGGACGGGTTCTGGATGGCACGTGTGCGGACTTCGTAGGCGCGAGGGAAGTGCGTACGAAGTGCAGCAGAGAGAAGGGATGGGCAAGTAAAGGTCGCGTGCCAGGATCTGCAGACCTTTTGGCAACGGGCTATATCGCGAGGTGTTAGGTATGGGACAAGGTGGAGCGCAATATGAAGAGGAAGAAGATCAGACATTGTTCCCAGGCTTATACCGGATTCTGTGTGTATGTAGAAGATATCGAAATGGATATCAAGTACTCAGGGCTAGAGGGGACATATGTAGTGAGCGCGGCTCTCTAGGCAGACACGCAGACAAGCATCTTCGCAGGGCTGATGCTATAGCGCTAGGTAACATACATAATGCGTAGCTTGGATTACGCGGTGAATACGAGGCGAAGATGTAGATCAGACGCCGCTGCGCCACAAAGATTAGATTACAGATCTCTTATCGCTATCTGTGGTCTTATCATAGATCAGATAATCAATAGTAAATCAATAGACACACCAGGTTAGCCTACATGTACAGAGCTACAACAGCTCCAGTGTTGTAATCGCTTGGCGGCCCTAGCGCATGTATGTCACTATTACAGTGGGTGTTTAAAGTTAACTCCACGTACCAGCTTTCTCATCGGGGAAACCAGGGGGAACTTTGTTCAGTCGAACCCACCTTCCGTATTAGTCAACATAACTACATGTAGTTTCGAACACTTCCGCATAACCATACGAGTACTAGAGGATACTGTTATTAGTTTAAGCCCTCTTCGGACGCACTTGGTATTCGACAATCTGTGGTAAACTCTCTTGCACAGTATCTGCACTGAGATCTAAATAAAGCTGAGTATTATCTAAACACAAGAGTGTTCGGAGCCGAAATATTGCTGGGTAGAGGCATGAAGATACAAGACAACCATGGGAATAAATACCCCAGAGTATTTGTTGAAACCATAGTATTTTGCGGGTTTTCATGCTATCAAAACCATCTTGCTTGACACACCTTATTCGGGATAAAAACCATGGTATTGAGATCCGTGCGAACAGAGCCTAGAATCTCACTATTTGGTGGCGTGCAAACTTGTTCAATAAACATACAGTGAAGTCCGTTCGTGCGCTACTGAAGGTCAATATCCTTTATTCAATGCGGAATAAAATTCCGTTCTCTTCTGCGAGTAGATGTATGTGACTATCACAAACGCGTAAAGAGATTCTGTTTCTCTGCGGAGTTCTGTCTTCGATCGATATGTATCTCCTCTCGTATCTGAGTGTAACTCCGTCATACACTTTGCCGTTGTGACTTCGGGCGACATATTCTTTATTTATTTCTTGAACTCCTATCTTCCGCAATATTCCTCTCTCCTTTTCATTACGTCTTGACATACCTTCCAAATGTCTAACACAGGTTCCTCCAACCCGCTCCAGCACCCGATCCAAGCTGTGGCTTCGGCCATGGGCGTAGCTGGCGCAGATCCGCGTCCCACTCAAAGGACTACGCTCTTCCAGGGCGCCAATGATGGGCCTGCCGTGACCGCAGCGAAAATCACTGGCGTTACTGAGGGTGGAAAGAAAAAGGATGATGCCCCTTATCACACTAACAATGAAGGTATCCCTTGGCCTGATATTGCACATAGTAAGAATGTGGGTGGATTGCCGTTGGTGAGCGATACCTTTTTGTTGCAGAAGCAGCAGACGTTCAACAGGAGCAAGACTTTGGAGAGTGAGTAATATTGTTTCCACTCTTGTTGAGATAAAGCGTCGTCTTCTAAGGAGATTGATATTGATCTGATGGAATGTAGGAATGGTGCACCCCGCTGGTTCAGGGGCGTTTGGATACTTTGAGTGCACTAAGGATATGTCGCATCTCACTAAGGTATATACACCTAACCCTGATTAACCCTAACCCTTTCAAGCCGGCAAATTGCCAATCAGGAAAGAATGCTAACAAACCTCATAGGCAGGTCTTTACACTGAAGTCGGGAAGAAGACTCCAATTTTCATTCGCTTCTCCACCGTCACCTTTGGCAAAGAGTTCCCCGACTCTGGTCGAAATCCTCGTGGTTTCGCCATCAAGCATTACACCGAGGAGGGTAATTACGATATCGTTGGTCTTAACTGGGTATGTCCAAGAGGTTCTATCCTTTCTTGAAAAAAATCTGATATGGTGACCTTATAGCCGATCTTTTTTTTGCCGTGACCCAATTCAAGGACCCGATGTGATCCGTTCTCAGCAGAGGAACCCGGCAAATTTTTTGCTGGACTATAACAGCTTATTTGATTTCTTGGCAAATGTCCCTGAGAGGTATACGGTTCTCCAAATATACTTTGAATGGAGATAAGGGTTAACAGGACGAATGGGTTACAGTAATCACGCGGGCATGATGTTCTTCAGCAACCATGGAACCCCTAAGGGATGGAGATACGAGCATGGTTATGGATGTCATACTTTCAAATGGTACGTCTCAAGATATCTCCATGCTCTTTTTTGCAATTAGGTTTAGCTAATCCGATACTGATATTAGGGTTAATAAAAATGGAGAATTCGTCTATATTAAGTACCATTTCATTGCAGACCATGGCCAGAAGCAGTTTACCTGGCCAGAGGCTATTCGTATGTCTGGTGAGTATTCAACTTCAATTTCACTGTTCTCATTGGATGTTACTGAGAAAGATAAGGCGAGGACCCCGACTACGCTAAGAGGGACCTCTGGCAGGCCATCGAGAGAGGTGAGAAAATTACTTGGACCGCTAAAGTCCAGATTATGAAGCCCGAGGAGGCCGACCCTGTCAAACTTGGGTTTGACCCCTTTGACGTGACCAAAGTTTGGCCTAGAGGCAAATTCCCAGTTCGTATACCCTAGATATTTCATCACCCTTTAAACAGTACTGAAGTTTGAGAGTAGATGCAAGATTTTGGTAGACTTGTTCTAAACAAAAACCCCGAGAACTACCACCGTGATGTCGAGCAAGCTGCTTTCTCGCCTGGCAGCATGGTTCCCGGAATCGAGGACAGCCCTGACATGCTACTCCAATTCCGCACATTCTTCTACCGTGACGCGCAGTATCACCGCCTCGGTGTAAATCTTCACCAGGTCCCCGTCAACTGCCCATTCATGTCGCAGTCTTACTCTAGCATTAATTTTGATGGCCCCCTACGTGCCGACGCCAACACCGGTGGCAACCCACACTACGTTCCCAACAGCTTTGATAACCGCTACCGACCTGACACCGCCGAAGCGCCATATCAAGTTGCAGATGCTGTTGTCTCCCGCCAGGGACACCACTACTCTGAGGGGACTATGAAGGAGTATGAACAGGCGCGGGAGCTCTACACTCGTGTGATGAGCCCTAAGGAGCGTGCTGATCTACACATCAATACGGCGGGAGTTCTGAAATTGGTTGATTATGAGGTTATCCAAGTGAACTACCTTTCGCAGTGCCATTGCATTGACAATGGATACGCGAAGGCAATCTATGATTTATTGCCTGAGAGGAGGTTCGACTTCCAGCAGGTTGTGGACGCTTCAAAGACTGCAATGTCCCGCGGAAAGGAAAAGAAGTTTATGCCGTTTGCTGAGCACCACCGTTTGGTCGGAGGAAAGCCTACTCTCCCGACTTATGGGGCGTAGAGAGGGAATATCTGGATATATACATACATAATCACTTATATACATAGGGAGGGTTTTCTTTTTGTGCGTTGAATAATATAGCAATGGTTATCTAAAAGTGCTGTGTTTTTCGTCATCTAGATCTACTACATGGGATGGGTGAGTTTTTCGGAAATCTAAATACTTGAACACAAGCTGCAGGCAAATTAATCTTGGAGCGACAATGAGAGAGATCTTCTCATAAACGCAATGAACCTTACCTGTTTCGTTCTTTGATTCCGTTCTGGTTTTCATAGGAAATCTGGAGATCCTCATTCCGTTCCTGAATTATAACTGCTCGGCTAATGAAACGCCTACATGGAATGAGCTAACGATTGAATCATGATACCTCACTCGGCCCCCATCCCCCTACTCTGCAAAAAGCTAGGAAATAACAGGATTTAAATTCAGCTGAATCGATCGAAACAATTTATGCATGCACAGATAGCTGTTCATGAAAGACGTTGTCGTTTCCCGAGCCAACCA